>NC_090371.1:75525484-76172984 GCF_036365525.1 Heterodontus francisci | reverse complement strand
ATGACAATATTGGTATGAGTGACTGCCGCACAGTCCTTGTGAAAACAAAGTCCCGTCTTCACACTGAGAATACCCTCCATCGTGTTGTGTGGCATTACCACCCTGCTAAATGGGATAGGTTCAGAACAGATCTGGCAGCTCAAAACTGGGCATCCATGAGGCGATATGGGCCATCAGTAGCAGCAGAATTGTACTCAATCACAATCTGTAACCTGATGCCCGGCATATCTTTCATTCTACTATTGCCATCAAGCTGGGGGATCAATCCTGGTTCAATGAAGAGTGCAGGAGGGCATGCCAGGAGCAGCACCAGGCATATCTAAAAATGAGGTGACAATCTAGTGAAGCTACAACACAGGACTACTTGCATGCCAAATAGCAGAGGCAGCATGCAAGTAATCCCACAACCAACAGATCAGATCTATGCTCTGCAATCCTGCCACTTCCAGTCTGAATGGTGGTGGACAATTAAACAACTAACCGGAGGAGAAGACTCCACAAGTATCCCCATTCTTAACAATGGGGAAGCCCAGCACATCATTGCAAAAGACAAGGCTGAAGCATGCGTGACCCTCTTCAATCAGAAATGCCAAGTTGATGATCCATCTTGGCCTCCTCCTGAAGTCCCTAGCATCACAGATGCCAGTCTCCATCCAATTTGATTCACTCCACGTGATATCAAGAAACGGCTGAAGGCACTAGATACTGCAAAGGCTATAAGTCCTGACAACATCCCAGCTGTAGCACTGAAGACTTGTCCGGCAGATGTAGTTGTGCCCCTAGACAAGCTGTAGTAAGCTACAACACTGGCATCTAACCAACAGTGTAGAAAAATGCGCAGATATGTCCTATCCGCAAAAAAACAGCACAAATCCAATCCGGCCAATTACTGTCCCATTAGTCTAATCTCGCTCATCAGCAAAGTGATGGAAGGTGTCATTGACAGTGCTATCCAGCTTAAACAGCACGAACCTGCTCACTGATGAGTTTGGATTCTGCCAGGGCCACTCAGTTCCTGACCTCTTTAATAGCCTTGGTCCAAACATGGAAAAAAGAGCTGAACTCAAGAGGTGATGTGAAAGTGATTGCCCTCGGTATCAAGGCAGCATTTGAGTGTGGCATCAAGGAGCCCTAGCCAAACTGAAGTGAATGGGAATCAGGAAGAAAACGCTCCACTGGTTGGAGTCATATCTAGCACAAAGGAAGATGGTTGTGGTTGTTGGAGGCCAATCATCTTAACCCTAGGACATTGCTGCTGGAGTTTCTCAGGGTAGTGTTCTAGGCCCAACCATCTTCAGCTACTTCATCAATGACCTTCCCTCCATCTTAAGGTCAGAAGTGAGGATGTTCGCTGATGATTGCATGATGTTCAGTACCATTTACAACTCCTGAGATACTGAAGCAGCCCGTGTCCATAAGCAGGTATATAGATCATATGTCCCAAAGACTGGCGGATCGTATCAAACAACATGTCTTTTCCACTGTTCACAATGGGCAAGGTACAGGCTGTACCCAACTACCTAACTCGTATGTTCGTAGAGGTTATCAGGGGTAGGTGGAATTGTGGAGTAATCAGTTCAGCCATGAACTTATTGAATAGCAGAGCAGGTTCGAGGGACCGCGTGGCCTACTTCTGCTCCTAATTCGTATTTTTGAACGTTCTGTTTTGCATTGTGCCTGTGGTTCTGTGAACTGAGACCTTAAAATGCCTGCATTTCAACTTTGATATCCAATACAGTATCTTTCAACACCAACAATTTTCGAGCTCAAACACATTCACTGTGTATTTTGTTCTTAATGCATTGAAGATAAAGCAGCAAACAATCAGCATCCTTGGACAGAGAAGTCTGAAAGAGTGTATTGTGAGAGCACTTGGAATATGAAACCTACTGCGCATGGCTGAAGTGCTGGAATTTAAACATTTCAAAGTTTGCAGCTATTTAAGCCCAGGGAACCTTCACAAGGATTTAAATTTTCAATCAAATTGTAAGGTCTATTTTAATATTTGGTAACAGGCTAAGGTTTAGAAGTTTTGTAATGAAATAGAAGTGAATGAATGTGTATTTAAAATATCTGTACTCACAATTCACCTATTGTCCTGTGCAACTAACATTGAGTCGACTGTTTACATATGTTACCGAAATAAGCACTTTATATATTTAAGGTCGCTATCCAATAATCAGTGAAGCACCATTTATTTAACTAATTCTGAAGTAGGTGGAATTCATGTCCGATTCCTAAATTGTAGCAGTTTGAGAAATGGATACAGACAAAAAATCCAAAATAAACTTCAACGGCAAAGCCATTCATATGTATGAGACCTTTTCAGTTACTGTAACCACTAACAATATACTTCTAAAAAAGTGATCTTGTTTTTATTTATTCCTGGGATCTGAGCATTGCTTATCCATGATTGCCCTTGAAATGGTGGTGGTGAGCTGCCTTCTTGAACCACTGAAGTCCATGTGGTTAGGGAGGGAATTCCAGGATTTTGATCCAGCAACAATGAAGGAACTGCAATATAATTCCAAGTCAGTGTGGCTTGGAGGGGAACTTGCAGGTGGTGATGTTTCCATGCGTCTACTACCTAGAAGGACAAGGGCAGCAGAGGTCACAGGTTTGGAAGGTGTTGTCAAAGGAGCTTGGCGAGTTTCTGCAGTTTATCTTGTAGATGGTACATACTGCTGCCACTGTGTGTCAGTGGTGGAGGGATCGATTGTTGAAGGCAGTGGATGGGATGCTGATCAAGTGGGCTGCTTTGTCCTGGATGGTGTTAAGCTTCTTCAGTGTTGTTGGGCCTGCACTCAACCAGGCAAGTGGAGAGTATTCCATCACACCCCTGACTTGTGCCTTGTAGGTGGTCCAGGCATTGGGGAAACAGGTGAGTTGCTCGCAGCAGAATTCCCAGCCTCTGACTGCTCTTTATTTTATTTTATTTATTTTATTTAGCGATACAGCACTGAAACAGGCCCTTCGGCCCACCGAGTCTGTGCTGACCAACGACCACCCATTTATACTAATCCTACATTAATCCCATATTCCCTACCACATCCCCACCATTCTCCTACCACCTACCTACACTAGGGGCAATTTGCAATGGCCAATTTACCTAAAAACCTGCACGTCTTTGGCTGTGGGAGGAAACCGGAGCACCCGACGGAAACCCACGTGGTCACAGGGAGAACTTGCTAACTCCGCACAGGCAGTACCCAGAACTAAACCTGGGTCACTGGAGCTGTGAGGCTGCGGTGCTAACCGCTGTGCCTCTTGTAGTCACAACATTTATGTGGCTGGTCCAGTTCAGTTTCTGGTCAATGGTAACCCCCAGGATGTTGATTTTGGAGGATTCAGTGATGGTAATGCCATTGAATGTCAAGGGGAGATAATTAGATTCTCTCTTATTTGAGATGGTCATTGCCTGGCACTTGTGTGGCGTGAATGTTACTCGCCACTTATCAGCCCAAGCCTGGATGTTGTTCAGGTCTTGCTGCATATGGACATGGGCTGCTTCAGTATCTGAAGAGTCGCAAATGGTGCTGAACATTTGTGCAATCATCAGCAAACCTCCCCACTTCTGACAGTATGATGGAGGGAAGATGATTGGGCCTAGGACACTACCCTGAAGAACCCCTGCAGTGATGTCCTGGGACTGAGATGATTGACCTCCAACAACCACAACTATCTTCCTCTGTGCTAGGTATGACTGCAACCAGCAGAGAGTTTTCTTCCTGATTCCCATTGACTCCAGTTTTGCTAGGGTTCATTGATGCCACACTGGTCAAATGCTGCCTTGATGTCAAGGGCAGTCACTCTCACCTCACCTCGAGTTCAGCTCTTTTGTCCACTTTTGGACCAAGGCTGTAATGAGGTCAGGAGCTGAGTGGCTCTGTCGGAACCTAAACTGAGCCTCGATAGCACTGTCGAAGACCCCTTCCATCACTTTGCTGATGATCCAGAGTAAACTGATAGGGCGATAATTGGCCGGGTTGGATTTGCCCTGTTTTCTGTGCACAGGACATACCTGGGCAACTTTCCACATTGCTGGGTAGATTCCAGTATTGTAGCTGTACTGGAACAGCTTGGCTAGGGGTGCATCTAGGTCTGGAGCACAAGCCTTCAGTACTATTGTCGGAATGTTATCAGGGCCCATAGCCTTTGCAGTATCCAGTGCCTTCAGCCGTTTCTTGATATCACTGTAGAGTGAAATGGATTGGCTGAAAACTGGCATCTGTGATCCTGGGGACCTCAGGAGGAGGCCGAGATGGATCATCAACTTGGCACTTCTGGCTGAAGATGGATGCAAATGCTTTAGCCTTGTCTTTTGATACTCAATGACTGAGCCTCCCCACCCCTCTAGGGTAGAGAATGCCACAGATTCACCACTCTCTGAGTGAAGAAATTCCTCCTCATCTCAGTCCTAAATTGCCTACATCTTATTCTGAGACTGATAGGACCCCCTCATAGGACAATCCCACAATCTCAGGGATCAGTTTGGTGAACCTTTGTTGCACTCCCTCTAAAGCAAATATATGTTTTCTTCTGTAAGGAGACCAAAACTGTACACAATATTCCAGGTGCCGTCTCACCAAAGCTCTGTACAATTGCAGAAAGACTTCTTTACTCCTGTACTCAAATCCCCTTGCAATAAAAAGCAACATACCATTTGCCTTCCTAATTGCTTGCTATACCTGCATGTTAGCTTTCAGTGACTTATGAACAAGGACATCAAGGTCCCTTTGGACATCAAAACTTCCCAATCTCTTACCATTTAAGAAATACTCTGCATTTCTGTTTTAACTACCAAAGTGGATCATTTCACATTTTTCCACACTATATTCCATCTGCCATGTTCTTGACCACTCACTTTAGCCTGTCTAAAATCCCCTTGAAGCCTCTTTGCATCCTCCTCACAACTCTCATTCCCACCTAGTGTTGTGCCATCAGCAAACTTGGAAATATTACACTTGGTCCCCTATAGTGGTACAATTGCTAAATGCACCGGCTGGTATGGGACTGAGCTATATAGACCAGAATGGTCACTATTGAGTACCAAGCCTGTGCTGAGTTAGTTGTCAATGTGGAGGTAGTGAATGTTACAATTGGCATAAGCATCCCTGAGATAGAGAAGTCAAAAATCAGTCAACGTTCCCATTTCTGGGAGCCTCAGAGGCAATAAGTCTCTGCTGGACAGTGCATGTGTTTTGGGCATTTGGTGAGGCAAGATCTAAGCTTAACCATGATGCCCTGTATAGTTGAATAGCTGGCTGACATTCAGGGCTGGAGTTTCCTCCATTATCAGGCAGAAAAGAGGGAAAAGTTGGCAGCAAGACTTACTGCTAGCCAGATCTGACTTTTCCTTCCTCAGCCCTTCTGGAATAGTTGCTGGTCTTTGATTACTCATTTACCAATGCAAATACTCATGGTTTTGGGTGGCAGTGATGGATGGATTATCCTTGGATCCAGGTTTACAGCCTATCTCCACCTTTCCAGCCCATTATGATTATGGTACTGGAATAGCAACCCAGAGATTGCAAGTTCAAATGGTGAGTTATGAAACTGAGTTCTATAAATCAGTTAATTTATGGGTTGGCACCAGAAAAATAACTCTGAAAGCTAGTTCACTAATGCCCTTCAGGGAAAGGAGCCTGCTACCCCTATTTGTGTTGCCCTATATGTGACTCGAAGTCTTCTTAAGTGGCTTATAAGCCAAGTCGTAAATAATTGCTACGAAGTTTAATAAGAAAATTAAATGGACCTATCAGCAATAACTTAAGCATATCAGGATAAGTCTAAGGCTATCTCAGCCCAATCGACCTGATACAAAGTATTACAAATTAAGTATTTACAGCACAGGAACTGGCCATTTGGCAGAACAGTTCTATGCTCCACACAAGCCTCCTCCCACCGATCTTCATCTACCCCCATCAAATTATCTTTCTATACCTTTCTCCCTCATGCTTATCTAACTTTTAAAATGCATCTATGCTAGTCACCTCAACTACTCCCTATGGAATGAGTTCCACATTCTAACCAAAGTCTGGGCAAATAAATTTTTCCTGAATTCCCTATTGGATTTATTAGTGGCTATCTTATACTTGGTTGTGGTCCCATACACAGGTGGAAAGATCTTCTCTGTGTCTATCATATTCATAATCTTTAAAAACCTCTATCAGTGTTCTGCTTTCTGGAGAAAAATATCCCAGTCTGCTCAATCTTTTCTGATAGATATAAACTCTCAGTTCTGGTATCATTAAGTTCTCTTTATTAACATCTGGGGGTGGAAAGGATGGGGAAATCAAGTTTTCTATTCTTAATTGCTATTGAGTGATTTCGGTTGGAAAGTGAGAATGTATAGATTCAGTGAGGGGGGATTCTGCTCAGCTGTGATTTTTACTCCCCTCAAACCACCTGATACAAGGCCTGTGTACAAGTCAGGACATTCAGCAGAGGCGAGGAGAAAGCTGGAGGGAGAAATAAGAATTGTTTCAGTGGAAATGTTCTCCTCAAAAGATACCAGGAGATTTGCATCATGTGTTTACACTAGCCTGACGCAAAACCTTGAGTCAAAGCCCAGGTTGGATCCAATGCCAAGCAGTGGGAGTTTGGAATCTGTATCATTACTCTGTGTGCATAATACTGCACTGTACAGTTTATGACCATTTATGGCAAATTACCTGCACATTTGCTGTGACTGGGTTACAGAAGCTGAAGATCATAACCACATTTAGCTTCAAAATAGTCTCTTTCAGTACCATTAATCTGCATAGCAGCCAAATACGATAAGCAAACTTCATATTGGACCTCCCGAGAGAAATGACTTCACTGAAATGGTATTTCAATTAATATTTTCTACTCTGAACTAAATTAGCAATTGATCAAAATCAAAATACCATCTTCAACAGCAGAGCAAAAAAGTGGGATAGACTTTTTAACTCCTAGTACAGGAAGCTTGGGCAATACGTTCTTGGATTTCTGATTCATCTTAATCTATTAAATTCCAAAACAAATCAGCAATACATCATCTGTGATCTAATTAGAGAATTCTGGTTATGGAACAGGTTTGTGGACATGTTGCCTTGGTCAGAAGAATGTCAATTAAAAGAACACAATGCTTTTTGTCTAACATAAAAATATTGTAGAGAGTAAGGGAAATGTAATTTAAATGTAAAGTACTGCCCATGTTGAATTCATATTGCAGTTATTTAAAGACTCTCCTCAATGGAGAAATATGTGGATTAGAATTGGCAATAAGCTTCTCCAATTCAGCCAGGGCAGTATTAGGGGAGCTATAAACTAGCCTCAGGTGGTTTGGGTTCGGAAAGGGAGGGGAAATATCAATTCTAGGTTCTTTCTTTTGATCACTATCTAACAACACTCTTTGAAAGTGGCAGAGGGAACGTTCAGGCTAGTGGATGAGGTGCTTTGTCCTGGATGTTGAGTTTCAGGTTTCTTGTAGCTGCATCCATCCAGAGAAATGAATTCCAGCACTCTTCTGACTTGTACTTTGTAGGTGGTGGAGAGACTTTGGGGTATCAATAGGTTAAGACATTCAACTGCAGAATACCCAGTATTTGACCTGCTCCAGTAGCTACATTTATCTGGTTGATCCATTTGAGCTTCTGGTCAATTGTGACCCTCCAGGAAGGTAGGCAACTTGGTGATTGTGATGCCATTGAACATAAAAGAGGTGGTGATTAGGCTCTATTACTGGAGAATGCTGTTGCCTGGCACAAGTATACTTATACTTCTAAATTATTATAAATATACTTATACTAATCACGTATACTAACTAGTCCAAACTTGGACCTGAGGGTACAGGAAACAATCTCAAAATTTGCAGATGACAAAACTTGCAAGTGTAGAAAGTAGTGAAGATCGTAATAGACTTCATGAGAACAGACAGCTGGTGGAATGGGCAGATGACATTCAATGCAGAAGAGTGTGAGGTGATGCATTTTGGTAGGAAGAATGAGATAGTTAAATGGTACAATTATAAAGGGTGTACAAGAACAAAGACCTGGGGTGTTTGTGCGCAGAGCAGGTGAACAAAGCAGATGGGATCCTATTTATAAAGTACAAAAGCCAGGAAGTTATGTCAAACCTATATAAAACACTAGTTTGGCCCCAGCTGGAGTATTATATCCAATTCTGAGCCAATAAGAAGGATGTGAAGGCTTGGGAGAAGATTTTTTTTTGTTTTGTGGGATGTGGGCTCACTGGCCAGCATTTATTGCCCATCCCTAACTGCATTTGAACTGAGTGGCTTGCTAGGCCATTTCAGAGGACATTTAAGAGTCAACCACATTGCTGTGGGTCTGGAGTCACATGTAGGCCAAACCAGGTAAGGACTGCAGATTTCCTTCCCTAGGGGCATTAGTGAACCAGATGGGTTTTTACAACAGTCGACAATGGTTTCATGGTCACCATTAGACTAGCTTTTAATTCCAGATTTATTAATTGAGTTTGAATTTCACCATCTGCTCTGGTGGGATTTGAATCCATGTCCCCAGAGCATTAGCCTGGGCTCTGGATTACTAGTCTAGTGATATTACCATTACGCCACCACTTCCCCCCTAGAATGGTTCCAGAGATGAGATCACAGTTATATAGATAGACTGGAGAAGCTGGGATTGTTCTCCTTTGAGCAGAGAAGGCCAAGGTAATTTGATAGAGATGTTTAAAATCAAGAGTTTAGATAAAGTAAATAATCGGTTTCCAATGGCTGAAGGGTCAATAACCAGAGGGCACAGTTTTAAGGTGATCGGCAAAAGAACTAGAGGCATGAGAAAAAGCTTTTTTAATGCAAGTATTTGGACTGTACTGTCTGATAGGATGGTGAAGGATTTCCAAAAGGGAACTGGGTAAATACGTGGAGAAAAAAATTGCAGGGATATAGGGAAAGGGCCGGCGAGTGGGGCTAACTGGATTGCTCTTTGAAACAGTCAACACAGAATCAATGGGCAGAATGGCCTCCTTCTGTGCTGTACTATTCTATATTGTCCAGGTCTTGCTGCATGCAGGCATGGACTGCTTCATTTTGTGGATTTACAAATTGATTACCTAATTATCAATGAACAGCCACACTTATAACCTTACCTTGGAGGAGGAGGGTCATTGAAGATAGTGGGCCTAGGATGCTGCCCCAAAAAAACTCCTGCCGCGATGTCCTGGGGCAGAAATCAGTGTCCTCCAGCAACCATAACCATCTTGCTTTCTGTCACATATGACTCCAGCTACTAGAGTTTTTCACCTGATTCCTACTGATTTCAAAGTTTTACTGTTTTTTTTTTTTACTGGCACATTCAGTCTCAATGGTGTCTTGATGTCAAGGGCCATCACTCTCACCTAAACTTCAGAATTCAGCTTGTGTCCCTGCTTAGACCAAGGCTGTAATGAGGTACCAGGATGGATAGACGAAATACAAGGAGTTATAGTAAATGTCTGTTATCAATGAGATGACAAGTATTTGACCTTTACTTGTGGTATTTAAAACAGAAGGGTGCACATGAACATCTTCTATCAAGATTCATCTGTTCCATCTGAGTCTCTATAGTCTGGAAGAGGAATCTGCTGTAATACAATATACTTCAAATCGATTGAATTATAAGCAGAGTTCAATGGAAGGGAATAAATTTAAAATTACAGTAGGCATCTTGGTTTTATATGTAAATAGACCCCAGTGTTATGTATCTAGAGGATTCTCTAGCTCACCTCCAAAGAAGTGAAAGATGCACAAAATCCAAGCCTTAGTGAAAACCAACTTTATTAACCAAATAAATCGTAAAATAAAAACATAAGTAGCTATCCAAATTGTACTGGAAAGTTGGTATTCATCAAATGTTATTAGAAGCATATTGTATCAAAATAAAGTGATATTTAAAGGCAATGGAGCATAAGTAACAAGTTATATTTGCAGGATAAATGTGAATATGAGGCAGTTTTGCAAAATAGAAATAGACTTGGCATTTGAAGAATTCTAGAGAGGCCTAAAAATGTGCGTTTCCAGTAACAAAAAGTAGTATTTGATAGAAGCATAATGCACAATTGCCTAAAATTCCCATTAATACAGCGTGTAAACAATTACAAAAAACAATTTCTAACTGGGAGGATGTACACAACCGTTAAGTGCATATATAGGCCTATATTATCGTGATTAAGTAGTTCACTTATTTAAAATACAAATACAAGCACTTGAATGTAATTTGCCAAAACGCAAGAGGAGACCAAGAACCCAAAACTAGTTGGATGGAAGCAGTTAAAAGGATGACAAAAAAGCATGTACTGTTTTTGTCAAACTGCTAAACATGTCCAACTGAGCATGTAGTTCACTATTTCAGTTGTCGAATGAATGCCAGACACACTAACATTTAATTAAATGCTCTCGGCAACACATTATATCTTCAAAACAAAAAATAAATTTATGGAGCACATCAAATTTCAAACTAGGAACTCTTTTTAATAAAAAGTATTCCTATCATTACTGGAAACACAGCAATCTTAAAGCCCAAAAGCTGATTAAACAAGCACTGTCTGATTATAAGGCACCCTGCTGAAATACTGTATTATTCATGTACATCTGGTTAAACAATAGAAAGTTAGAAAGTAACAGTAATTCCCCCAAAACACAGTATTTTGGACCTGATTTAAGGCAACTCTACTGCTATTATAGGGAGTATTTTTCCATTATGGAATTTTAATGATATGTATCATTTAGTCTCTGTGGAATTTAGAATTCACGAATGTGACAATGTTTAGGTTGTCCCTTGTATTGTTAACTCCCTGTTTATGCTGGCTTTATACCATTTACTACTGGGATGCACCGTTCTTGTGCGTCATCTTTGGAATAATCAAATATACCTTCTGACGCATAAACTTTAAAAAAAGGATATCATACATAAGCTTTACAGCAAATTTGTATCAATACTGCAACCATACATTTTCTCATACCAGTGCAAATGCACATGCTGACATTGATCGTTCCATTCTATGCTTGAGAAAATATAACGTTAAATACGATTGAACAAGTACAGAACGATTATTTATAGGATGCAGAAAAACAGCAAGTGGATTGCCTATTGCACCTTTACCATACAGATTGCGAAATTGCAAAAGAACTATTGCCTGAACATTTAAAAAAAAATCTGGCCACACATTCATTTATCTGGATCAGATCTTTTCTCTTTGATTGCTAAACTAGATGCTTGTTGAGACCAGCTGTTAGCTGTTCTAAGTAGATTGCAGTTAATTTTCTTCTTTCTCACAAAGCTCTGAAGGAAGGAATTTGTATTGTTGCTGCCGAATTTGTGCTAGTTTCTTACGAGCATCTTCAAGTTCTCTCTCTTTTCGTAGCATTTCTTCCTGGGCTGCAATAATCTGTTAAAGAAAGAAGCAGGTGTAATTTCTTAAAGTAACTCGAACAGGTCATAGCAACTGCCCCTATAGATGCAAATTTAATTACACATTCTCAGGATGAGTGTATCTCTGGCAAGGACAGCACTTACTGTCCATCTCTCCTTGCTCTGAGATGCTGGTAATACAACTGAGTGGTTGTTATGCCACTTCAGAGTGCAGTTAAGAGTCAGTTAACCACAGTGATGTGGAACAGCAGTCACATATAGGCCACACTGGGCAAGGACAGCAGATTTCCTTCCCTAAAGGACATCAATGTACCGGTTGGGTTTTTACGACAGTCCGATAGCTTCATGGTCACTTTTTACTTTCAGATTTTTTTGAACTGAATTCAAATTCTAAAACTCTTGTGGTGGGAATTGCTAGTCCAGTAATATGACCACTACCACACCCAACTCAATCCATCACTCACCTGAGCAATACCACCAACCATCTTACTCTTCACAACAACATTCTCCTCTTCTTGCTCATTGAATGCTGCAGCCTTCTGTGCGGCCTTCACAAGGTTGTCAGATGCTCTCTTCACAGCATTACCTGCAGTCTACAAAAAAAAGCACAGACTAAATTATAATTCAAAATGAAAATGCTAACACTAGAAGTTGTCTATATGCTGGGGGCAACATTGGGAGAACTTTCGCCTAGTGGAGTTCCACAGTACAACTTTCCTCCTGAATACTAAATGTAATCAGATGGAAAAAAAAACTGTTGCGATAAAAGTATTGGGAATGCAAAGTTAGAAAAGATCACCTGTGGAATCAATTGTTTGGTAAATTATCAGGTTCTAAAAATTAAATGTCAAAACTAAGCAGTATTACAGAAAAGGAAGGGAAAATTATATTTACTCTTAAGCAAGTGAATTGATAAAAGAATGTTCTGGTATTACTACTAGCCAATCAACACACAATGACAGCATTAGAAGTCAAAAGGAGGGGAAGTTTCTGCAGGGCTTCTCTCATTCATCCATTGTAAGTGCAATTTTAGGGTTTTTACTGCTTTTCCTCCAAATTCAGGATGAGCATGCGTATCATCACAGAATTACATATTAGTTCACAGCCTTGTAGTAAACCTGTAAGAAATTCTCCAAAGCTAATAAAGGTTTGTAAATTGAAGTACTGAAATATTCCAAGTGCTTGACAGCATCATGTGATTTTGGCTGCTGATAGAATTTGAAAATGACAAGTTGAGGAACCCTGAACTTCTCTCTGCCTTCCTCTCCTGAAACTGGCTACTGCTAGAACATACTACTACACCTTATTTTAGTTGCTAGAACATACTCCCACGTATTGTAGTTGTCAACCAGTATCATTGCCCTGAGTGCCCTTCAATGGCCATTCCGCACCCTAATAACAGGAGTCACTGATCAGAAACACAAAGCTCAAAAAATATCATTTGCCAGCCCAGGGATATTGAGGCTAATTTCAGTACTCCCATCCATCTTTCATGTTGAGATTCCCTAACACAGTACAGACCAGGGGCTGGATTTTCAATCAGGGGTTAGGAACCAGAATTGGGGGCTCATTCCATGTCCTGACCCCACATGCTGTGCTTTAGGCACATCCATCGCTATCTCCAATGCTCCAGCCAATTCAAGGCCAGGGAGCGGGCTCGCCGTCCAATCAGGGCCAATGGCCCTCCAGCACTCAGAGATTGGCAGCCTTACAGGCCAATATAGGATCTGCCTATGTGAACATGGAGAGTGTGAGGGACAAGTGGAGGGAATTTATTTATTTATTTTTTAAAAAGCCACAACTGCCTGGCGCAACCCCTCCAGTGGACGGCCTGCAGCCATTATGGGTCTGGCAGGGGGGGGGGGGGCTCCCTCCCTGACCGAGCCCACCACTTTAGCCTGGATGCAGTCCAAGCTAACGTGGGCTGCTGCACTGTCAACTGGAAATTCCAGTCGACGTGGGAACAGGGCCGTAATAGGCCCCTTAATTACCAATTCGCCTTAGTTTGGCTGCCAGCCGCTTACTGGTGGACAGCCCGACCCGTCTGAGCCATCTTCATTCAAAATGAGGGAGTTCCTGGTCTGTATGATTCAGTACCACACCACGTGGTGTATTTACCTACTGTGCCATTAGGTGGCTGGGAGAAGGTGGAAAGAGTCTTGCAGCCCAAGTCATCTTGGGCTTAGAACTTTAAAACAGGCTATTCGTAAAGAACATTTACTAAAAACAAACATTAAAGAGCCTAGAATTTCCAATAGTATAATGTTTAGAATTTCACACTATAGGCTAAATTACTGAAAATCAGCAATACATGGAACTTTGCCAGTTTGTAAAACAGTTGAAATTATTGTATTTTAAAGACAGCAATTAAGAAACCACATCAAATCCCCGTACTGGAGAATAAATATTTTAACAGACTTCTAGAAAAGAACTAATTAATCCTGATTAAGGGACTTGACAATTTGAACAAAGGTTTTCCTGTTTGGAAAATTCATATGGACATGGTAATATGCCAAAGATTAAGAACAGAATTGTTCAATGGGAGACTTGCTTAAAATGGATATATTTTTATCGAGTTAAATTGACTTGGCTCTTTATACTTAAACAGTTATATATTTATCAAACTAATTCTAGCATCCTTCCAAAAATGTTATGCCACAAAAGCACAACATATTAGTTACTTAAATCCATGCTTACTAGATGTTGGATCAAGCTAGTAGTAAATCCTGTTTAGAAGGCCAACTGTTGAGAATCAGATTTTTGCACCAAAGCTTTATCACACGGTTATACTCCATTTCTATCACTAGATGACACTATGCTAAAATTTAGCACACAGTGCTGTGTATTTCTTTACAACATCCCAAAGTAAAAGAAATATGACGCCGCAACAATAAAGTACATAATAGCTTCAAAAGGAGGATTTCCCACTTCTTTAAATCCAAGAAAGATTGTTTGGATTTTTCGGGATCAAAGTAATTAGAAAACAAAAAGCATGATAAAAGACAACAAAAAAGATTAAAAATAGATATCCGGATTATTTAAGTGTTCAAAATAATTCGATTGATAAGCTTTTATTCTTCAGTTTAAAGAAAAGCTACTAGAGTACGTAGAGAAAAATCAAAAAATTCCAGTTTACAACAAAATAAAATCAGTATGGCTACCAACAGTGGTTAAGAGTCCAATAACTTATTTTTTCCCCAAATGCAATATATGTGCATTTGAACAGAGCTGATTCAGTGTTTCTATTACTGTGTGATGAAACCTTACCCACAATTTCAGCTGACACTTACCATTATAGTTTATTGAAATCCTGGTATTTTAAAAGCAAGACGACTACACAATCTATTATTCATTTGCAAGACAAAACTGTAGATCTCACTTCCCTCTATCATAGAATGGTTACAGCACAGGAGGCGGCTGTTTGGCCCATCGTGTCCATATTGGCTCTCAGCAAGAGCAACTCAGCTAGTCTCACTCCCCTGCCTTTTCCCCATAGCTGTGCAAATTTTTTCTCTTCACATAATTCTTCAGTTCTCTTTTGAAGGTCTCAATTGAACCTGCCTCCACCACACTCAGGCAGTGCATTCCAAACTTAACCATCCACCGTGTAAAAAAATGTTCTCCCTCATGTCACCGTTTCTGCTTTTGCCAATCACCTTAATTCAGTGTCCTCTGGTTCTGGATCCTTCTGCCAATGGGAACAGTTTCTCCCTATCCACTCTGTCCAGACTCCTCGTGATTTTGAGCACCTCTATCAAATCTCCTCTTAATCATCACTTCTCCAAGGAGAACAGCCTCAGCTTCTCCAACCTATCCACTTAACTGAAGTTTCTCATCCCTGGAACCATTCTCGTGAATCATTTCTGCACTCACTCGAATGCCTTAACATCCTTCCTAAAGTGTGGTGCATAGAACTGGACGCACTACTCCAGTTGAGGCTGAACCAGTGTTTTATGCAGATTTACCATAACTTCCTTGTTTTTGTACTCTATGCCCCTACTTATAAAGCCCAGGATCCCAGATGCTTTATTAACTGCTTTCTCAACCAGTCATTCAACCTTCAACGATTTGTGCACATATACCCAAGTCCCTCTGCTCCTGCACCCCCTTTAATTTATCTCACCTCTCCTTGTTCTTCCTATGAAAATGAATCACTTCGCACTTTTCTGCATTAAGTTTCACCTCCCACTTGCTCGCCCATTCCACTGTTCTCTCGAAGTTCATCACGATCTTCCTCACAGTTCACAATACTTACAAGTTTTGTGCCTCTGCAAATTTTGAAATTGTGTCCTGTACACCCAAGTCTAGATCATTAATGTAGATCAAGAAAAGAAGGGGTCCCAACTCCGACCCCTGGGGAACCCCACTGTATACCTTCCTCCAGTTCGAAAAACAACACTGCACAACTACTCTTTCCCGTCACTCAGCCAATTTTGTATGCGTGCTGCTACTGTCCTGTTTATTCCATGGGCTCTAACTTTGCTGACAAGCCTGTTATGTGGCACTTTATCAAATGCCTTTTGGAAGTCCACATACACCATATCAAGATAATATAATTTTCAAGCTTTTAAAATTCAAGTTTGGTGTCATATCTGCTTTTGCATCTTCCTGACCTTTTACGCACAAGCAAGTGACAGAATTTCTCCAAAGTTAAGTATAATTAGCTCCCAGTCTGATCTCCTTGATAGAAGTATACTCCGCTCTGATTTTTTGACAGTGGGTAGTGAATTTATCAACTTAATCTTCAAAAATAATGTTAGAACAAAATGGCCTTTTGTGGCACAACAGTCACTGTGGCCATATCCATCTTAGGGTCGAAAAGGTTTATGACTTATTTATAAAAGCAAACGAGACTTAGATTTTTTCCCCCCTCTATTATTGCATCCACAGTGGTTGTGCAATCTTTAACCAAATATAATCGTATCAGTTATGCATTCGACTATTAGCAAAGTCTCTGCTCCTCCTTCAAGAAAAGGGAGAAGGTGGGGGGAGGTTGGAAACGTGTTCGTGCAAGTGTGCCCTACTCACGTTTGCATGTGTGCTTGATTTGAAAATGGCAAAAGATACACTTTTTAGTAAATACAAATTAATTCACATCGCATACACATTACATACCTGGAGTCTCCTCATGGCCTCTGAATCCTGATCTGCCTTCACCTTGCAGGCCACTAGCAGCTGAGCTGTGGATGCTGCCACCTGTTTGGCTGAAGAGATGAGCTTCTCCTCACTGGCGTGACCCTGAACTGCAGCATTGGCTGCCTCACACAAACTGCTAGTGGCAGCGGCAACCATCCGAGCCTGTTAAAAGAGGTATTTTACTTGGCTTGCAATCTGCAGCAGCAACATTAAATTAGCAAGCTTGACAACCAACAAAAAGAATCCGCTGCTTACTATAATTTGCATTATTTGATTTAAATCAATTAATAGATTTAAAAATTTTTTTTTGAAATACCTACAGCAACTCACGAAAGTTTACTATTCCCTTGCTGTTTCGTAAAAGAATGATATAGTCATTGACCATCAAGTTGTTATTTTTAGGAGTGGCAGAAGACATTTTAACATTGTACTCACTGCTGAAATGAGGCCTTGGGACCACTGGCCATCATCCACTGCATTTGCCGGTACAGCTCCAACCTATGATGAAAAAAAAATACACTTCCTTGAATGTTTGTAGTGAAGAGTTTGCTTTTATTTAGAATCATCCTACAATTAAACAATTAATTCAAGTGAATATATGTAGAAGTAAACTAGGTGAATAATTATAGCCCTTTGAAAGGGCGGAGGAAGAACAGAAAGCAAGGTTGGCAATTAGTTGCTTACAATAGTCATAATCCTTTATTGAACTGAAAACAAATCCCGAGAGGGTTGGTCCGAATACTAGGAGCTGAAATAAAACCTTATTGTACACCTGACAATATGGACATTAAGTTACACTTTGTAATACTGAGAATACTTTCCTGAAGAACGCAAAAGATTTACTTCGACACTGCCATTTTTGCATTTCATTCTTACACCAATACATACTTTTAAATATACACAAGCATTGCCAAATTAATTTGAAAGTGGGCACTGATGCACCTATGAAATAATCTGACACCGATTTACTTCTTACCTTGCCTTGAGCCACAAGCTCTCTCTGAGCAGCAGAGGCAGCTTTGACAAGGGCACTGGTTGCTGCGGCAATTGACTTGGCTGCTTCCAGAATCTGTTCTTCAAAGTTAAGACTTTCATCTGCTTGCTGTTGGACAAATAAAAGTTCAAAAAAATTAAATGTGAATGCAAATCATATTATCTTAATAAATTGGCATTTACCAAAACTCTCAAACAAAAATATAATTTGAGAATAACTGATGAATTTAGTGAATTGATGACAAATAAATTGAATAATTTTGGACAATGTGTAAAAGAAAGATTCGTGGGTAGGATTCATTCTACTATACACCACAAAACTTAAGATACAGAACTCAGGTCAAAGCTCTATTGAAAAAATGAATTATGTAGGCTATTAAACAAATTTTAATAAGACACCTTTTAAAATGTTGTAAAGTCAAGAAACTGTACAAATATGTTTGATATATAGTTGAGTTTTAGCTAACAACTTAATATAGCAAACATATCAGACAGTCGCTTGTAACAATATTTGCATAGTAAATAATTCTAATCAATAATGATATATACTGTACTTATACTATAATTGCTGCCAAAGAATTCCACTATATAGAAGCTGTAGCTAGAGTTATGCTTAAGCCATAAAATTCACACTAGAATTCATACAAATTAAACTAAAAAGCTTCTGTAATATTGTCATAAGAATTGCAGGCTTGAATATTTTTAATGTAATCAATAGAAGTTCTGTAAAGTGTAATGATGGATTTTCATATACATAAACTGGAAAAAACACCCAACAGTACAATTGCAAACAGATTTTACCCTCCCAAACGTAGGTTGCATCTGAAGAGAATATTTTGAGCTAGACAAGACAGGGGTGAAGTAATGGTTTCATGTCTGATAAAGTAAAAATTGAGCTTTCCCATTAAAGCATTATACAATGTGACACTAAGTTAGAGACTGTGAAGATCCCAACTGCAAACCCAGTACTATAACTGGCCTCGGTTTCCCTGGAATGAAAGGGGGAAACTGGCTAAGATTTCTTGTTCTAATCTCTATTGATTGGTTGCCGCTGAAAACACTCATGTATTTACAAATTCAGGATTCTGCTCATCGGTGATGGATCCCACTAATGCACTATCAAGGTTTACAAATTAAAATGCTCAATTAGATAAGGGAGCAGATGGTCAGAGCCACCCATGGAAATTTACCCGAACAGTGGCTACCTTCAGGCCAGAAGGGAAGACAACTGGTGGGAAAATGATAAATTGTAACAGCTGCATCCTCAAACAGGTACAGTATCAAGGATAATAAGAGCTGTGCACTGCTTTATTCATTGGTCAAAACTATTGCATCCATTTTTCTTCTTGAAATTCAACTTTAAGCCCACCTCTTTCCCCAACCCTTAAAAATATGCAGGCACCTACGAATAGTCTCACCAGCAAACTTCTCCAATGAGTAGTGTTATGTAATAGGCTGATATGGGGGCGGGGGAAGAGGAGAAAGAGTGATGCAGAATATGACCGACTGAACTGATGGACTTATTTCCCCATCTTCTTGTCAGCTTCATCATAGGCTTCAACCTTGGCTTTGTCAAGAACAAGCCAACAGTACCTTATCAGGGCAGTAGTCATCAAGTTCTCTAGACGCCAGTCCAGAACATAACCATTACAATTGCTTAACTGTTGATCCACTACATTTTTAGTATTTTCTTTTCCCCTCACTCATTCCTTTCCCTTCAGAAGGTTTTGAATTCTTGGATGTAACGCTCATCCTCTGGTACCTGATCCAAGCTTACAAATATGCAAGCCTCAACAGCAAGTTTGTGTAGGTTATCTGACTATATGCAGCATCAGAGTCAGCCCAATTCAGTCCTCCCTTAACACCCACACACTCACTAGATAAACAATCAGGACATCAAGACCAACTCTAGCAACCCTAATGCAATCCCAGTTGAGGTCAACTGACACCACAAACTGGGAATCAATCCATCGTGTCAGCCTGTTCCTGCCCCCACTGAACTTATTTCTTCCTATCTTGACTCTATCTTTTCTCCCCCAGTTCAGTCTCTTCCCAGCTACATCTGCGACTCTTCTGACACCCTACGTCATTTTGACAATTTCCAGTTTCCTGGCCCTAACTGCCTCCTCTTCACTATGGACGTCCAATCTCTCTACACCTCCATCCCCCACCTGGACAGTTTGAGGGCTCTCCACTTCTTTCTTGAACAGAGGCCCAACCAGTCCTCATCCACCACCACCCTCCTCCACCTGGCTGAACTTGTTCTCACATTGAACAACTTCTCCTTCAAATTCACTCACTTCCTTCAAGTAAAAGGTGTTGCTATGGGTACCCGCATGGGTCTTAGTTATGCCTGTTTTTTTGTGGGATATGTCAAATATTCCTTGTTCCAGTCCTACTCAGGCCCTCTCCCCCAACTCTTTTCCCGGTACATTGATGACTGTATCGGTGCCATTTCCTGCTCCCGCCCCGAACTGGAAAACTTCATCAACTTTGCTTCCAATTTCCACCTTTCTCTCACCTTTACATGGTCCACCTCCGCCACTTCCCTTCCTCGACCTCTGTCTCCATCTCTGGAGATATGCTGTCTACCAGTAATCATTATAAGCCCACCGACTCCCACAGCTACCTCGACTACACTTCTTCACACCCTGCCTCCTGTAAGGACTCCATTCCATTCTCTCAGTTTCTTCGTCTCCGACGCATCTGCTATGATGAGACCTTCCACAACAATGCTCCTGATATGTCTTCCTTTTTCCTTAACCAAGGATTACCCTCCGCCCCAAACTGTGGTTGACAGGGTCCTCAACCGTGTCCGGCCCATTTCCCGTACCTCTGCTCTCACCCCTTCCCGTCCCCCCTCCCAGAACCGCAACAGTCCTTGTCCTCACTTTGCACTCCCATCAGCCTCCACATCTAAAGGATCATCCTCTGCGATGTCCAGCATGATGCAAACGTATCATCCCCTCCCCTCCAGTCAGCATTCCGAAGGGATCGTTTCCTCCGTGACACCCTGCTCCACTCCATTACTCCCCTTCCCACAGCACATTCCCTTGCAATCGCAGGAGGTATGATACTTGCCCTTTTACCTCCTCTCTCCTCACTATCCAAGGCCCCAAACACTCCTTTCAGGTGAAGCAGTGATATACTAGTACTTCTTTTAATGTAGCATACTGTATTCACTGCTCTACACTGGGGAGACCAAACGCAGATTGGGTTACCGCTTAGCGGAACACCTCCACTTAGTCCAAAAACATGACCCCGAGCTTGCCATTTCAACACATCCCTCTGCTCTCATGCCCACCTACCTGTCCTGGGATTGCTGCAGTGTTCCAGTGAACATCAACGCAAGCTCGAGGAACTGCACCTCATTTACCGATTAGGCACACTGCAGCCTGCCGGACTGAACATGGAGTTCAATCATTTCAGAGCATGACTGGCACCCGCCTTTTTTTTTTTAAAAAAAAAGAGTTTTACTTTGTATTTTTTATTTGCCTGCTCACTTTTTTTTTTTTACATGTTCTTTGCTTGTGGCTAGGGCTTTCATTATTCATTTAACACTTTCTCTGCACTTTGTATTTCATCACACTATTAACACATTCTTTGTCTTTTCTCCATGACCTCCTTGTCAGTTATTCTCTGTGATCCTCTGTCCTATCAACACCTTCCCATTTGTTCTCTTTTACCCCACCCCCACTTTATTTGCTTAAACCTATTACATTTCTAACCTTTGCCCCTTCTGCTGAAAGGTCACTGACCGGAAACGTTAACTTTGCTTCTCTCTCCACAGATGCTTCCAGACCTGCTGAGTATTTCTAGCACTTTTTTGGTTTGATTTCAGATGTCCAGCATCTGCAGTATTTTGCTTTTATATTATTATTATATGGGAATCAAATTCGGTTTGCATGGCTCAACTTCTCATTGGATGAATTCATTAAAATGTTAGGAATGCCTAATGAATTGATTTTTGAAGAGAAAGTTACTAGGAAAAGCTATTTACTGAAATAATTAATTATTCCAAGTTACTGAGCCCAGGAAAAAGTATGCTGCAGTTATAATGTCACTCTGTGGGTTTTTTTTCACCTTAGGTTTAGCCCTTGGTTTCAGTTGTTCCAGTTTCTTGGCTGCTGCCTCAATAGCTGCAGCAGCTCTCAGCAACTCATTCTCAGCAATAACTGTTGGGTCTTCAGGATTCACCCATTCTGTGCCTAAAGAATGAAGATACAAGTTACATAAGAAACTGATCAACCGAGAACATTTTCTTGTACGTTTCCTTGTAGTATTGGCCATGTGCAAAAAGCATTTCCATACTTTTCAAATGCATGTTGTGACTTTGCCTAATAATGCCAACACAGTTTTCCAATAAAGATATTTTATCTAAGACGATACAATGTCTTTTTAACCCAATACATGCTGTACTTAACATTACTACCCGACAGTGCTAGGAGACATGACCAACATCGCCAGACGTCAGCGAAGGGCTGGTAGCCAGAAATTAAAGTCCAGATCATGATTCAATTTTTGTCCGATTGTGCTTGTGAAGCACCTTGGACTGTTTTCTACATTAAAGGTCTTATATGTGCAAGTTGTGCACATACATGCCCACTGAATTGAGAACAGAAACCAAAGTATTGTGAAGAGTATAGGTTGTACAGTTTAAAGTGGATAATTACTCCTAATATCTACCCTTGGCTTCGCAACCTGCTACTACATTTCCAGTACCCCCATGCTTTCCAAAAAGCTTCCAATTTATCTCTTTCTTCCCAACTTCTTGATGTCCCCTGATCTCTACTATTCATACTTGTAAGCAAGAGACCTAATGGGAGGTGGGTTAACAAAGCTTTCTTCATGATTTGAATTTAATGTACTGTCCTGCAATTCTCTTACAGCACAGAAGGAGGCTTCTCAGCCCATTACGCCTGTACCAGCTCTTTGGTAAAGATATCCAATTGGTCTTCATTAGTGGTTCACAATACAAATTGGAAGCAGCAAGCAAGAGAATGGGAAAGAGAATTTAGAAACACATCTGGAAGCTGGAGGAGACTCAAGAGCATGTGGATGGAAGGCACACGAGGAACAGCCTGCTCACTGTACGCTCAGAAGCGATGCTTAAATGATATTGGAAAATACAGAAGAAACGCAAGTCAAACCATGTTATACCTGATTTTTTTTTTACTATATACAAAATCTAGAGCAAAAAGTAGTAGCCATTTTATTTTTGGCAGTTTGAGAAAATTCACCCAACTATTTTGAATTAGATTTGTAATAATTTCAATAGTGTTGTCAATCTAGATGATTATAGCATCAGTGAAAGGGCTGCATTTTCAGCACCTACATTTTGTAAAAAAACTAAATAGAACATAGTTGCCATCTGTAATAGCTTAACATGAAT
This sequence comes from Heterodontus francisci, assembly GCF_036365525.1. Taxonomy (NCBI): domain Eukaryota; kingdom Metazoa; phylum Chordata; class Chondrichthyes; order Heterodontiformes; family Heterodontidae; genus Heterodontus; species Heterodontus francisci. Next base: position 76,150,106 of record NC_090371.1, on the reverse strand, counting down.
CATTGAAAACTCAACACAGAACTGCCACAATCCACAACAAAACCTCCAGCACATTAAGATTATCTACTTCAGCACATAGTTTCCTCCAGTATTTTGTGGCTGCAATAGGTTCACTGAAAAATCCCATATAAAGTCAGTCAGACATGTAGATCTGTAAAATGATGACATCATCACAAATTAAAAGCTGGTGTATCTTGCAACGCCATCTGCAAGACACCATCAAATTATCAGCTTTGTAATTTATTACATTAATTCAGTACAAAGGAATTTCTGGTGTATAAATTTCCTTCCTATGTGGTTTTAAGCTTCACTATACAATGTTAATTTTGTTGCTTTGGAGTACACCCAATTCCTTCATTTTGCCAAAACAAATGCCTGAATCCACTTAGTCTGCAAAATAAAAAAATAACCTCCTAGTGAGCTGAATTTAAAGATGAGCTTATTTAATTTAATTTACATGTTCAAATATAAATACATGTAAATGAAAGAATAAAATGAGATTTCCTGAGCAGAGAATCAACAGACTCATACAAAGATTCTATAACAATTTAACAATTCCTTGAATGTCCCAATTATTTAAATTTTAATTAGCCAAGTTTAATCAATTATCCAATTGTTACCTTTTGTTTGTGTCTTAATTCTTTGGCATCGAAGGTTTTTCTTCTTATTTGTGTTTATTCCTCTTCCCTCAATTATCCTTTACCTGTTTTCTTGCTAGATTATTTTATTTGGTCTTCCTCTCCCAATTCCCTCTGTCTGCAAACCAGGAAATGTAAGAGACACAGGCTAGAATTTTACACCCCCCTCCCCCGCAAAGAGCAGAAAGGTGGCGGGGGGAGCGTAAAATGGAGTGGGAGGCTTGGGGGGCCCTTCCCGACCCACTCACGCCTCCACTTTACACAGGGCGGCGATGGCTAAAAATGGGCTGCCTGCCCCAGGCCAATCAAGGCCCTTAAGTGGCCACTTCAGGTCTTCCGCCCACCTCCACGGGGATTTTACCCATGGTTGGTCGGGTGGCCAGGCCAGAGATGTCCTGCGGGGGAGGGGGGTCCTCATGAGCAGATACCCTGTGCCCGATGGAAGGCCGCCCCCACTGCCCCAACCACCCTACCCCCAGCCCCCAAATCCTCGCCTCACGCTTACCCTTTCCAGTGTATTCATGGTACTGGCCTTATGATTCACGTGCAAGCTTAGACAGTGAGTATCAACAGGCAACTAGCAAAATCTAATCCTGTTGTCACTTCTCAGTGACAAGCAGTAGTTGACTCAACGATGCCCTTTTCCTTCTCCCAAAAACACTCGCTGGCCCAGAGGCCAGTGGCATCACCATCCTGACTGTGACTTACCCAGCATGAAACAAGATTCCAATATGGGACATTGTTAGTCTCCTGTGAGCAGCACTACACAACATGGTAACACATGGGCCATGAGGGTAGCTCCAAATGTCCTCAATGGGAAAAGATGAATATTAAACGATTCAGCTACAACACTGGGCAGCTGTCCATGAAAATTTTCTTTTAAACTGCATTTTAAGCAGTGGGTTGAAAAACTAATCTGTTTCATAGCCTGGTTAGATCATCAGTGCATTAGAGTCCAAGACCACCTAATTTTAGACTTAATCCTTGGCCATGCACTTCATTCAAAGCTATCTTATTTTAAAAAAAGGCACTTTTTATTCACACGCGTCAACAATGATACCTGTAGCTCCAAGAATTTAATTAAAATGCAAAAGGTTTTCTTACCTTTCATGGCCTCTGCAGCCTGGATAAGCTCTGTGACAGAACAAGCCACACGCTTTGAATATGCTGCCAGCTGCTGTTTGAGATCTGTTGATGGCTTCTGAAGAATCTGGAAAGATGATCAAAAAATACTGAATAACAGAGGAAGAAAAAGAAATTCAAAAATAATAATTAGCTAAACTATATAATATAAAGCCACACACTCACTTACTCAAGTTTATTATAGACCATAAAACAGTAAAGTGATAAGGAATACTTTTTAATTTTGTCTGATTTGTCATCAAACATATCCTTTCCCTTGCAAATGTCTGAGTGGCTGACAACACTAATTTTGTAACTTTACGTACCGTGAATATTTTCAAGTGCTGCTAGTGGAGCTGAAGTTATACTACACAGATTTGAGAGGCAGGATCACGATGGCAACATATTCGCCTAGAAATTGCATTCTGTAGCACCTGTCTTGTCTTTCAGAGGCTGTGCAGATCCCCAAGGCCCTAAAATGGAGCACAGGAAGTGCACAAATTTCTTGCTGGAGCTGCACTGCCTACCTTTTTGGCTAAAGGCAAACAAGTAGCGTCCTTTACCCATACCTGAAGGCGGCTTTAGGCCCACTGGTTTGCTAGAGCCTTTGCAGGCCGAACTCGGGGAAACCAGCCCTAGTGATCATGTGCAAACAAAGGTAAATAGCTGGCCTGAATGTGGAGCAGGTGCTCCTCAAGATCTCACATTTAACCATCCTCTCAATCACCACTGCACCTGACCCCCGAGGGAATGGATCTTTTACATTTTCATTTAACTTCCATTTTTAAGTTTTTTTCCTGAACAGCAAATGATCCCTCACCTGGAGGGCAAGCAACTAGCACGAGGTTCAAGACAAATTCTCCTTCCTACAGCAAAGTACTTTGCTTTGGGAGCCAAACTGAAATCAAGAACCCACCCCTTGGTGTAAGAACTCCTGTCCTATGGCACAGTGGCGCAGTGGTTAGCACTGCAACCTCACAGCTCCAGGGACCCAGGTTCAATTCTGGGTACTGCCTGTGCGGAGTTAGCAAGTTCTCCCTGTGACCGCGTGGATTTCCGCCAGGTGCTCCGGTTTCCTCCCACAGCCAAAGACTTGCAGGTGATAGGTAAATTGGCCATTGTAAATTGCCCCTAGTGTAGGTAGGTGATAGGGAATATGGGATTACTGTAGGGTTAGTATAAATGGGTGGTTGTTGGTCGGCACAGACTCTGTGGGCTGAATAGCCTGTTTCAGTGCTGTATCTCTAAATAAATAAATAAAAATAAATAATCCTACACATTTTACTGTTTTACAATTTCATACAATTAGTATCACTATTTCCTAATTATCGTCTTTGCAAAACCAAAAAAAAAGTATTTAGAGTTAGGTTGCAGATCAGCTATGATCTCATTGAATGGAGGAACAGGCTTGAGGGGCTAAATGGTTTATTCCTGTTCCCATGTTCCCAGAAAATAATAAATCCCTCAAATGCACGCATGGTAGAAACTGCAATATAGCAGAAATATAGCACATGCAATTGCTAGAGATCAGAACACAAACATGCTGTAAAATATCACAGCCCCATTCCATAAACTAGTGCAGTTCAGGTCAGTCTAATGCTGAAGGAGACAGCACACAGATGAACTTACAAATATCGCATTACTTGTGGGGAGAAAGGAGAGTGATCATTTCATCACTGAAATGAAGTACTACTTCAGAGAAGTTAAATATGCTTGTGTGATATAATTTTTTCCAGTAATGAGGATACAACTTGTTGGCATATGGGTCTCTTGACTTCTTCAAAACAAGCCTGAAGAACAGAAACCACCCCCCTAAAATGGCCAATCACAGCATTCTTTCACTTTTACATTACTTCGTCATGGCTACAATATGCAGCTTCTGGGTCTGTCACACTTCTGAAAGGGACAACCAGATACAATAATTTTTAGTGGAAATTATATAACCAATGTCTGATAACTAAGGGCTGAGATTATAAGTGATACGTTGTAATCAGTTTTAGACACGCATGAATAAACAGTTCAAGGCACAGACTTGCTTCATACGATTCCTGGGATGGCAGGACTGACGTATGGAGAGAGATTGGGTCGGTTAGGCATGTATTCGCTAGAGTTTAGAAGAATGAGAGGGGATCTCATAGAAACCTACAAAATTTTAACAGGACTGGACAGACTAGATGTAGGAAAGATGTTCCCGATAGCGGGGGAGTCCAGGACCAGGGTCACAGTCTAAGGATAAGGGGTAAGCCATTTAGGACTGAGATGAGGAGAGATATCTTCACCCAGAGAGTGGTGAACCTGTGGAATTCTCTACCACAGAAAGCAGTTGAGGCCAAATCATTAAATATATTCAAGAAAGAGTTAGATATAGTTCTTAGAGCTCAAGGATCAAGGGATACGGGGAGAAAGCGGGAACAGGTTACTGAGTTTGGATGATCATCCACGATCGTATTGAATGGCAGTGCAGGCTTGAAGGGCCAAATGGCCGACTCCTGCTCCTATTTTTCTATGTTTCTATTATCTTTTCATCTAATTTTGAATTATCCACTCAGATTTGAGGAAATGATTCCACTAAAAACAAATTTTGTAGAAGGGTATACAAACTAATATATGGCCTAGAACAAAAACTAGACTGTTAAAATGTTATTGCAAATGTATCAATTAACTATAAATCATTTGTTCTTTTCTATTCAGTTACTTTTTCTTTAAACTCATTATTCTCTGATACAGATCATATGTCCAGCACCATTCAGTGGCTAGTTTCATCAAGACAACATGCTATGTGAGGGGTAAGCAGTCTTTAGTTTTCAATGTAGTAAACAGGGTTCAGGTTAATACTGCTACAGGACCAATTCTACAGGGTGGTACAAGAACCATGAATTTGTACATATTTGGTAGCACTAGAAGTCAGTTGCACTGCAGTACATCATGGCAGCTGCAGCACTGCCTGTAGGAAGGATTCATTCCACATCACTTCTCAAATTCTCTATATTTGGAAAAACCCATGCATAACATTCGCACACAGCCAGGCTACTGGTGCTGCTATGACTCAGACTACTCACCGGCTTTCGAATAAAGTGAAGGAATAAGTATGAAATGTAGGAGGAAAAGAGACAGAAGTGATTCAACAAAGATATAACAGGACAAAGATACAATGTCCAAGAAAAACTTTTCTGCTGATGAGGCAAATCAGGAGATTTCAGCACATTCTGGGAATCAAACTTAAGTTAAAAGATTGTGACTGTCACAGTGGTAGGAGAACTACAACTGGCCTCTGCATCATTGGGTCAGCCAGGGTCCCGCTCCTGATCATCGTCCAGCAAACCTTGAAAGAAAAATATCTGTGTGGATATCAGCTGAAGAGGAGATTGAGCTCAGCTGCAGTTCAAACTGTAGTCAAGTTGCCTGCTGGCACTCATTGTTTAGGTTTACAAATGAAAGAATGGGCACCTGAGTCCAGCAGAGTGACCAACACCCACTGACCCAAATGATCGATGTCTTCAGTGGTGGCAGAGATGACAATTGGCAGAATGAGGAAGGTTGAAGAAAACTTAATCAAATACTAATTCAAACTTGCTTGCTGAATTAATGTCAAGGTATTGGAAAGGGTGCAGACAAGATGTTCTACTATTGTACTAGGGATGAGGGACTTCAGTTATATGGAGAAACTAGAGAAGTTGGGAGTGTTCTCCTCAGGGAAGAGATGGTTAAGGGGAGATTTAATGGAGGTGTTGAAAATTATGGAGGGGTTTTGATGGTCTCTCCCTATTTACTCTGGAGTTAAGGTAATTGGCAAAAGAAAAGAGGGGAGATTAGGAAAATTATTTTTACACAGGGACTATTATGACCTGTGATGCATTGTCTGAAAGGGCGGTGGGAACAGATTCAACAGTAATTTTCAAAAGGAATCAGATAAATACTTGCAAAGGAAATAATTGCAGGGCTATGGGAAAAGGAGAGTGAAATTAATTGGATAGCTCTTTCAAATGACCTCTTCTGTACTGTATGATTCTATGAAAGCTTTTTTCAACAAAAAACATTTAAACTTTTCTTATAATGCACAAAAAACTTCAACGAGAATATAACTACCTGATCAGAGGAAAAAAAAGTTTGTTCCCTCATTTGGTAGTTATTTAAGTATTTACACCACAATAACATTTCATGATTACTTACAACAAGTACATGTTCCAGTAGAGCCAAGTATCCCTCAGAACATTCTTTGCCAAAACGAAGGGCTCGGGTCCGAACATCGTTGGTCACTTCTGGGTGATAGGCTGCTTGCTATAAAAACATGCAGTGATGAAGGTGGTTAATTATCTGGTTTTACTCTATGGAGCCTTCTACAGGCTCGCCATCTTCAGTACGTGTAATCACCATCTCCGACAAATTTATTTTACTTCATTTCTGACAAGAAAAATCAGTGCTGTGAAGAGTACAAACATTTGCATTTATTCTGTTTCACTGATTACATAGTTTTAAATTGGTTCCCTATTATTGTTGAAGATAGGGGAGATAATGCTGCAGGGTACATCAGATAACGGTGTGGAGAGAAGATGAGAAACAACCCACTTCAAGTATGTTAGAGTAAAGCACTGCAATGCCCTGTTGGATAGTCTTATAAGGGAAATTTCTGACCCAAACCCGACACACGTTGTCGGGTCCCGTCGGGGTCGGGTTGGGCAACAAGCCTTTCCCCATGTACGGATGTAAAGGCTTGCTACCAAACCCGACGGGACCCGACGGCATGTGTCAGGTTCTGGGTCGGGTCGCACTTCCACGCTGGCATTCGGGCTTGGTCAGGTTTCCTTTGCAGACCTTTATGTTAGATATTTCCAGCTAAAAGACAATAGGAGGATGAAATATTACCAGACGATAAAACAGATGATTTTACAAAATCATGCTGGTCATCAAGTTGGGAGAAAAATCAGTTTTTTAAAAACTGCTTACAAATAAATTTTGAACTTAGGAGAAATTAGTGAGTTTTGAATACAAAGAACCTTATGCATTTACCAGAGAACAACTTTTGCTTCTATCTAGCTATTTTCATCCATTTAATTCTAGTTAAGAACTGGATGGCAATTTCATCACCTCACTCCTTTCTCCCACTGATAAGAGTTGGAAAGTTCTGACTTTCTCATTACCAACTTCAATGCTGCATTATGATTAACCAACACAAAACACATCTCCATTAGTGAAAGCCAACCAAAGTGATATATCCACTATACCAACTGTATCCAATTCAGAGCCTGGAGAATAAATTCACTAACAGCAGTAATTAAGTGTTAAAATAAACAGTAGCATTCCAGAGAGGCCACTATCCAAACAGCACACTGCAACTGTGCCACCAGACTATGATCAGCTTTATACTCTACCAATTTCTGCTACGGCTGTGGATTCCAATTCTACAAAATGACTTCTTGGATGTTGTATAACTCCCAAGTAGCTCTCAGGTCTATCTGACCCAAAACCATCTCCCACAGTTTGTAAAGAGCCTGTAAAAAAAAAATGCTCAAATTTCCAGAACCAATCTTTCCTTCTATAAATAGCAGGAACACCTCAAATAAAAAGCACTCCCCTGGACACTCCTCTTTAAAGTCAAAATTCATAAACAGCCAACTCCTTTTGTCAGTTCCTTTCCATGTACACTGAATGAGTACATTATAACTGATACTTGAGTTATGAGATACCTTACAAGAATGAAGCATCTCCGCAATAGCTTTGCGACTAAGGTTGGCAGTGGCAATAACATCCTCTTGACGACAGGAGTTTCCTGCTGCCACGGCTTTAGCTGTGGCGGTGGTAATGCCTTTAGTCATACGGATAAATTCTTCTGGCGTAGAAGTTTTAGGAGGTGGATTTGCTGAAGAAAATACCTAAAGGAATAAAACAGGAGTTTAGTGAGCAAGAAGAGTTTGTATTTTTTCAATGCTTTAATTTCATCCTATTTCCCTTGATGCATATGAAGGAACTTGGAATCAGTTTTTAGTAATTATCTGTATTCCTCACAGATGTGCAAAGAATATAGAGAAGCTGGTTCTTTTCAGAACTTTTAAGGCATTCCTCTTAAATCGTGTGGAAGTTTCTTCTCCACATAAACCAATCTCAGTTGACAGAAAGTGAGCAAACAGAGGCCAGCTGATCTTCCAGAGCCAATGGATTATCCATTACTCTTATGCTTTCTATGGTCAATAGGTCAACCACCTGTCTACTGTGTCAGGGAATGGTTCTATGTGCTGGGTACAGTAATGTAATCATAAAGTATCATTTCTACTTTATCCAGTGGTCTGGAGTCCTAACCTATCTGTAAATGGTGTGGAACACCGCTAGACTAACTTCTAATGTTTGTATTGTAAAATATTTGACAGATAGCTGCTTTCAGCTTAACTATTTCTCAACTATATAGATGACTAGATGAGCTGCCACTAAGTCATTTGGTTAAAATTACGAGGTTCACTGTCCAGTCTGTAGAGTTAGGCAGATCACAGCTGGGCAATCGTCCTCATTCCCAATGGAGGTGGGGTGGGGGCTGGTGGGGGGAGAGAAGAGGAAGAGATCAGGAGGACGGATGAGTAATAGGAGAGAAAGAGAATCAGCCTGGGTTCTCACTTCCTATTGATATCCAGTGAGAAGGCTACATGCATGGATGTCAGATGAGAACAAGATCAGACATGGCTTTCATGCCAGTTAGTTGATTAGTCCGTCAACAGTGTCCAGACTTGCACGTAAAGAATGCCCATTTAGTTGATGTACAAGATGAAGGCTGGCGTCTGTAAATTCTACCCAGGCTAAAGTTAATGTCTAGCAGACAGAATTGGGAAAAATAAAGATGAAAAATATGGAACTCATTTTTTCCCGCCAATACCACCCCCACGCCCCACTCAGCACCTGCAAAATAAGGCTGCCAAGTAATCAATTTGTTACAGTCAATGCGTAACAGAAGGATTAGTGAACACAAACTGGGCCATTCACATTAAAGCACTGCAATGCCCTGTTGGATAGCCTTATATGGGAAATTCCCAACCCAAACCCGACACGTCGTCGGGCCCCACCGGGGTCGGGTCGGGTAGCAGACCTTTCCCCATGTACTGATGTAAAGGCCTGCGACCCTACCCGACCCGACATGTGTTGGGGTCGGGTCGCACTTCCAGGCCCGGCATTCGGGCTCGTTCGGGTTTCCTTTGCAGACCTTTAATTCACATTCTATGTCAAATACTAAAAAATTCTGAATGCTCTGTACTTGGTTTACACTAGTCAGCTCCTCATCCCCCACACTGGATTTATAACAAAGGTAAGGAAAAGTCAGGATGGGACCCAATTTTCAGTTCTTAAAAAATTAGCAATTTATGAAACAGTTCTAACTGAACAAAACTCAATGCTACAGTGAACAGGTAAAAACAGACAGGCAGAGAAAATGTGACAGAGCTAAAAGACTACCAGCAGTTTCACAATACTGGCTGCACATGTAACTCTGTTTTCTATAGGTGCTAGCCAACAAAGTAAATACATTTTTGGTCATAACATACAGATATACCCCCTTAGGACAAAATCAGCAAGAAGATTTAATATGATGGAGAAAAAAATGCAGAAACAGCTGAAGTTTAATTTGGCACTGGGATTGTGCATTGTTTCAATGATGAACTGCACTTGCCATTATAAAAAGTGCCTGAATGTGACATACATACCGCAAGTTCTTGACGAATGTGCTCAATAGTGGCTTCTAGAGCTCGTGTTCCTCTAGTAGCTTCATCTTCTACAGCCTTTACAGTCTTCAGCAGTGAGGTCACATTGGTCACCATGACCTAACAGGATTCAAGGACAGGATATTAGTCTAAGAAGTCTTTTTACTGAATTACTGTCAATAAAAGTGCCATCTTCAAGTACAGGGTACTCCTGATAAAACTTAATTCTAAAATCTTAAAGTTGTTACTCATGGAAAGAGTTTTACTAAAGCTTTGGCTTCCATCCAAGTATCTAGAGTTGGTAGTTAGAAGGCAAAAATATTGAGGTCTGCTGCTTAATGGCTTCTCCTCACACCCCCCACATGGTTACCTCCAGTATATTCCAAGATTCCATCCTTGGTCATATGTTTTTCTTCATGAGTATAACATCTTTTGATGGCTTTATCCAGAGGCATATCCATATCCCTTGAGTCTACAATTATCTCAGTACAGTCAGATGCTTGTCTGACAGCCAGTGAATTTTAGGATGATCACAGCCATCTATTCAGCCCCTGAAAAAACCTAGTATACTTGCCACTGACTTTATCACCCTCCTGGGCTGCTCACTCAAGGCACAAATGCACCAGAACAGTGTTTTTCTCACCCAAAGATGAGTTTCAAACCCTATACATCCTGGCTGTTAGAACCACTTAACTCCACTTTCCTCAAATTTCTTGTCCCTGCCCCTGCTTCACCACCACCACAGCCAAAAACAACACTTTCATAAACGCCAAGATTCTATTATGCTCATTTTGTTCCACACTAGGTAAGCATACCTATCACTCCAATGCTCACCAACTTACACTGTCCCCCCAACACCATATGCACAGGGCTGAATTCAAATGGCGAGCCACACGTCGAAGAGCCACCGCCATTCCAGGCGCGGAGGCTCATTTAAATAGCCAGGGAGCACCGCCTCCCCCACTTTCACCAAATCATGGGGAGCGGGCGGGCTCTCAATCCGCGGCAATGGCGTCAACTGCCTGTGCGCGGCCGCGGATGCCATTTTTAAAGGGCTGTCAGCCCTACTGGCAAACTTAAATAAAGTTAAATGGCAATAAATAAAAATAAGTACCTCTCTTTTGCCCTTCTCCCACCCCACCAATAACCATTACATTAATTTGCCCTTCCCCCTGAAAAACACTTACCTTGACCATATGACCTCCGCCCACAATACTGCAAAAACATTCAACTATAATCCTTCCCACCATCCCCTACACCCATGACATTAATTTGACCCCGCTCTACCAACCCCCACCTCCTCACCAGCGTTGTGCCTCGTTTCCCAGACGGGGATCTGAAGGCGCAGCAGTGCCGGCTGCCGGGGTGAAAAGCGCAGCGGGACTTCAGGAGGCAATGGGAGAGTAATTAATGGAGATATTTTAATTTATTTCAATAGCGGTCCTGTTGCCGAGTGGCGGGGGGTGGGGTGGTCTGCCATGAGGCTTTGCTGCCACCGGGAATATAGGGCTAGGTCCTGCTTGCAGTCTGTGGTGGGCCTCATCTGGGCCATCTTGAGGATCCCCCCCCCCCCCCCCATCCCCACAGATCCCGATGTTGAGGGCTCCATTGAATCCAGCCTCTAGATTTTGAAATCCTCACCACAGTCTGCAAAAACCTCCCACAGCGCTGCTGCAAAAATATGTGGCCGTTTATCACCCTTATGCTCCCTTCTGAGCCCTCCAGTCATAGAACCATAGAATCACAGAACAATTAGGGCACAGAAGGAGGCCATTCAGCCCATCGTATGCATGCCGGCCAAAAATACTAGCCACCGAATCTAATCCCACCTTCCAGCACCTGGTCCATAGCCTTGCAGGTTACAGCACTTCAGGTGCATGTCCTTTTAAAAGAATTGAGTGTTTCTGCCTCCACCACCACACCTGGCAGCAAATTCCAGACACCCACCACCCTCTGGATGAAAACATTTTTCCTCATGTCCCTTCTAATCCTTTTACCAGTCACCTTAAATCTGTGTCCACTAGTAACTGACCTCCTTGCCACAGGAAACAGGGCCTTCCTGTCTGCTCGATCTAGGCCCCTCATAATTTTGTACACTTCAATTAAGTCACCCCTCAGCCTCCTCTGTTCTAGGGAAGACAACCTTAGCTGATCCAACCTTTCATCATAGCTGCAACCTTCAAGCCCTGGCAACATTCTTGTAAATCTCCTCTGTACTCTCTCCAGAGCAATTATGTCCTTTCTGTAATGTGGTGACCAGAACTGTACGCAATACTCCAGCTGTGGCCTAACCAGAGTTTTATACAGTTCCAGCATTACATCCCTGTTTTTGTATTCTATACCTTGGCCAATAAAGGAGAGCATTCCATAGGCACAGTGGCGCAGTGGTTAGCACCGCAGCCTCACAGCTCCAGCGACCCGGGTTCAATTCTGGGTACTGCCTGTGTGGAGTTTGCAAGTTCTCCCTGTGTCTGCATGGGTTTCCTCCGGGTGCTCCGGTTTCCTCCCACATGCCAAAGACTTGCAGGTTGGTGGGTAAATTGGCCATTATAAATTGCCCCTAGTATAGGTAGGTGGTAGGGAAATATAGGGACAGGTGGGGATGTGGTAGGAATATGGAATTAGTGTAGGATTAGTATAAATGTGTGGTTGATGGTCGGCACAGACTTTGTGGGCCGAAAGGCCTGTTTTAGTGCTGTATCTTTAAACTAAACCACTCTATCTACTTGTCCTGACACCTTCAGGGACCTGTGGACGTGAACTACAAGGTCTCACGTCTTCTACCCCTCTCAATATCTTCCCATTTACTGTGTATTCCCTCGCTTTATTTCCCTCCCCAAATGCATTACCTCTCACTTATCTGGACTGAATTCCATTTGTCACTTTTCTGCCCACTCAACCAAACCATTGATATCATTCTGGAGTCTATGGCTATCCTCTTCACTATCAACTACACGGCCAATTTTTGTGTCATCAGAAAATTTCCCAATCATGCCTCCCACATTAACGTCCAAATCATTAATATATACTACAAATAGCAAGGGACCAACGAGGGATGGGGCCGTACTGGACCTGGTATTGGGGAATGAGCCCGGCCAGGTGGTCGAAGTTTCAGTAGGGGAGCATTTCAGGTACAGTGACCATAATTTCGTAAGTTTTAAGGTACTTGTGGATAAGGATAAGAGTAGTCCTCGGGTGAAGGTGCTAAATTGGGGGAAGGCTAATTATAACAATATTAGGCAGGAACTGAAGAATTTAGATTGGGGGTGGCTGTTTGAGGGTAAATCAACATCTGACATGTGAAGGTTTTTCAAACGTCAGTTGATTAGAATCCAGGACCAGCATCTTCCTGTGAGGGAGGAGGATAGGTTTGGTAAGGTTCGGGAACCTTGGATAACAAGGGATATTGTGAGCCTAGTCAAAAAGAAAAAGGAAGCATTCGTAAGGGCTGGAAGGCTGGGAACAGACGAAGCCCTTGAGGAATATAAAGACAGTAGGAAGGAACTTAAGCAAGGAGTCAGGAGGGCTAAAAGGGGTCATGAAAAGTCATTGGCAAACAGGATTAAGGAAAATCCCTTTTTATACGTATATAAAGAGCAAGAGGGTAACCAGGGAAAGGGTTGGCCCACTCAAGGACAGAGGAGGGAATCTATGTGTGGAGCCAGAAGAAATGGGCGAGGTACTAAATGAGTACTTTTCATCAGTATTCACCAAAGAGAAGGAGTTGGTGGATGATGAGTCCAGGGAAGGGAGTGTAGATAGTCTGGGTCATGCCATTATCAAAAAGGTGGTGGTGTTGGGCGTCTTGCAAAGCATTAAGGTAGATCAGTCCCCAGGGCCTGATGGAATCTACCCCAGAAAACTGAGGGAGGCAAAGGGAGGAAATTGCTGGGACCTTGATAGAAATCTTTGTATTCTCATTGGCTACAGGTGAGGTCCCAGAGGACTGGAGAATAGCCAATGTTGTTCCTTTGTTTAAGAAGGGTAGCAAGGATAATCCAGGAAATTATAGGCCAGTGAGCCTTACGTCAGTGGTAGGGAAATTATTGGAGAGGATTCTTCGGGACAGGATTTACTCCCATTTGGAAACAAATGAACTTATTAGCAAGAGACAGCATGGTTTTGTGAAGGGGAGGTTGTGTCTCACCAACTTGATCGAGTTTTTTGAGCAAGTGACAAAGATGATTGATGAAGGAAGGGCAGTGGATGTTGTCTATATGGACTTCAGTAAAGCCTTTGACAAGGTCCCTCATGGCAGACTGGTACAAAAGGTGAAGTCACATGGGATCAGAGGTGAGCTGGCAAGATGGATACAGAACTGGCTCGGTCATAGAAGACAGAGGGTAGCAGTGGAAGGGTGCTTTTCTGAATGGAGGGCTGTGACTAGTGGTGTTCCGCAGGGATCAGTGCTGGGACATTTGCTGTTTGTAGTATATTAAAATGACTTGGAGGAAAATGTAGCTGGTCTGATTAGTAAGTTTGCGGACGACACAAAGATTGGTGGAGTTGCGGATAGTGATGAGGATTGTCAGAGGATACAGATCGGTTGGAGACTTCGGCAGAGAAATGGCAGATGGAGTTTAATCCGGACAAATGTGAGGTAATGCATTTTGGAATATCTAATACAGGTGGGAAGTATACAGTAAATGGCAGAACCCTTAGGAGTATTGACAGGCAGAGAGATCTGGGCGTACAGGTCCACAGTTCACTGAAAGTGGCAACGCAGGTGGATAAGGTAGTCAAGAAGGCATACAACATGCTTGCCTTCATCAGTCGGGGCATAGAGTATAAAAATTGGCAAGTCATGCTGCAGCTGTGCAGAACCTTAGTTAGGCCACACTTGGAATATTGCGTGCAATTCTGGTCACGACACTACCAAGAACGACGTGGAGGCTTTGGAGAGGGTACAGAAGAGGTTTACCAGGATATTGCCTGGTCTGGCGGGTATTAGCTGTGAAGAGAGGTTGGATAAACTCGGATTGTTTTCACTGGAACAATGGAGGTGGAGGGGCGACATGATAGAGGTTTATAAAGTTATGAGTGGCATGGGCAGAGTGGATAGTCAGAAGCTTTTTCCCAGGGTGGAAGAGTCAGTTACTAGGGGATATAGGTTTAAGGTGCAAGGGGCAAAGTTTAGAGGGGAGGTGCGAGGCAAGTTCTTTACACAGCGGGTGGTGAGTGCCTGGAACTTGCTGCCGGGGGAGGTGGTGGAAGCAGGTACGATAGCGACGTTTAAGAGGCATCTTGACAAATACATGAATAGGATGGGAATAAAGGGATACGGTCCCTGGAAGTGCAGAAGGTTTTAGTTTAGACAGGCATCAACATCGGTGCAGGCTTGGAGGGCCGAATGGCCTGTTCCTGTGCTGCACTGTTCTTTTTTCTTTGGACCCAACACTGAGCCCTGTGGAACGCCACTGGAAACAGCCTTCCATTCGCAAAAACATCCGACGACTACTACCCTTTGTTTTGTGGCCCTGAGCCAATTCTGGATCCATCTTGCCACTTCCCCTGTATCCCACGGGCTTTCATTTTACTGACCAAAAATCTAACAGTGGCACCTTATGCACTGCCCTCACCTCCTATACTGCCAATGGTGGTGGAGCTTTCAGTTGTCTCTGCCCTATTATGTCCTGCCGGAAACTATGATTAAAGATGTCTAATCATTGCACTCGGAGAAGCATAGTATGATTAGAACAAGTCAGCATGGTTTTACTAAAGGGAGATCCTGTTTGACAAATTTGAGAGAGTTTTTTTTGAGTATGTAACTAGTAGGGTAGACAAAGGGGAACCAGTAGAGTGGTATACCTGGATTTTCAAAAGGCATTCGATAAGATGTCACATAAAAGATTAATAGGCAAGGTAAGGGCTCATGGTGTTGGGGGTAATGTATTAGTGTAGATAGAGGATTGGTTAACAGAGAGGAAGCAGAGAGTGGACATAAATAGGGCATTTTCAAGTTGGCAGCAAGTGAATAGTGGGGTGCCACAAGGATCAGTGCTGGGGCCTCAGCTATTTACAATCTATATTAATGACTTGGATGAAGAGACAGAAGGTAGTTTAGGGCGGCACAGTGGCGCAGTGGTTAGCACCGCAGCCTCACAGCTCCAGCGACCTGGGTTCAGTTTTGGGTACTGCCTGTGCGGAGTTTGCAAGTTCTCCCTGTGACCGCGTGGGTTTCTGCCGGGTGCTCCAGTTTCCTCCCACCGCCAAAGACTTGCAGGTTGATAGGTAAATTGGCCATTGCAAATTGCCCCTAGTGTAGGTAGGTGGTAGGAGAATGGTGGGGACATTGTAGGGAATATGGGATTAATGTAGGATTAGTATAAATGGGTGGTTGTTGGTTGGCACAGACTCGGTAGGCCGAAGGGCCTGTTTCAGTGCTGTATCTCTAAATAGTGTATCTAAGTTTGCTGATGATACAAAGCTCAGTAAAAAGGTAAGCTGCAGGGAATATGTAGAGAGGCTGCAAAGAGATATAGACAGGTTAAGTGAGTGGGCAACAAGATGGCAGATGGAGAATAATGTAGGGAAGTGTGAAGTTGTTTACTTTGGTCGTAAAAATAGAAAAGCAGAATTTTTTTTTAAAAAAGTTGCGACACTGGCAAGTGTTGATGTTCAGAGACACTTGGGGGCACTCATACAAGGAATGCACAAAGTTAACATGCAGCAGGCTGTTAGGAAGGCGAATGGCATGTCGGCCTTTATTGCAAGAGGATTGGAGTACAGGAATAAAGAAGTCTTACTAAAATTGCACAGAGCTTTGGTGAGACCGCACCTGGAATACTGTTTGCAGTTTTAGTCTCCACATTTAAGAAAGGATATACTTGCACTGGAGGAGTGCAGTGAATATTTACTAAATTGGTCCCTGGGATGAGGGGATTGTCCTATGATGAGAGGCTGAGTAAATTGGGCCTATATTCTCTGGAGTTTAGAAGAATGAGAGGTGATCTAATTGAGACATACAAGTTTCTGAAAGGGCTTGATAGGGCAGAAGCTGAGAGATTGTTCCCACTGGTCAGGGAATCTAGAACACGGGGACACAGTCTCAGGATAAGAGGTCAATCATTCAGGACTGAGATGAGGAGAAATTACTTCACTCAAAGGAATGTGAATCTTTGGAATTCTCTACCCCAGAGGGTTGTGGATGCTCCATCATTGAATATATTTAAGGTTGGGATAGATAGATTTCTGGTCTCACAGAGAATCAAGGGATATGGGAGCGGGCAGGAAAGTGAAACTGAAACCCAAGATTAGCCATGATCATATTGAATGGCGGAGCAGGCTCGATGAGCCATATGGTCTACTTCTGCTCCTATTTCTTGTGATCTCCTTAAACTCCTCCACCTTGCTTCCTCTCACCCTACCTTTACAGATCTTCTCAAAATTTGCTGATTTAACATTGCATTTGGGAATCTCTCCTAACTACCCCACTTATATTCAGTATATATTTTCACTCTGAAGTGCATGGGATATTCTTCTATGTTAAATGTGCTACATACATGCATGTTTGCTTGCTTATGATGACCGATCCCTGCTCATTGGGTCAGCCAGTGGGGGAACTGTAAACAACCTTATTGGTTAGGAAGGAGGAAGAATGGTCAACAGAATCTGCACAGCAACCAGGTGAGGACAAGTATCAGGCTTGCCTGTAATATGCCTGATCGAACAACTGCTGTCCCCATCTAGGTTCACACATGAAGAATGGTCATGCAAGAAAGTACCAAATGCCTACTGATGACTGAGAACTGTATTCCATTGTGAGTTACTGTCTTCAGGACAAATATTTGTGGCTGGAGGTGAAGAACAGGTGCTGTTTGATTTAGAATCACACTGAACATTGATATTTATTCTATAACTACCTTAGCAGCATTTTTGAGATTATACATGGATGGATCATCTGAAGCCTTTCCTGATGCTCCTTTCGTGGCACTAATAAGGTCTCCCAGGGCCTTCGCTACATCTTTCACTGCATTGATCAGTACAACCTGAAAAAAAAAATGGTCGGTTAATTACAAGTAAAATAAACTTTTCAGCACTTCAGATGACAAAACTATTTTCCAATGACTCCTTCAAAAAAAAAGGACTCCAAAGTATGAACTTACAGCCATTACAATTTCAAATGAAACTGGATGAAATGACCCAGCTGAATTAAAAATTAAAAATTCAGCTTTATTGCTAGTTGCATTAGCAGGATACTAACATATCAGTGCTCCAGTAGAATTGCACTAGTAAAAGTGAAATGACATGAGATGCATTGCCTTGTCTCAGAAAACTGGATTAAAGAACAGTATAAGAAAATCCTACAGTATACAGTGCTATTCGTGTAAAAATGCTGCATTGCAATTGACTTAATTTATCTTTGAGAAAGTATTGGCAGAGCACTCAAGGCACTGACTAAATGGAAAGCAGAAAATTTACATGGCTTTTGTAACAGCTTGTATTATACAAGTCAATTTAACAGATTGAAGCCACACATATTTCACATTTATGAAAAATACTTTAACAAGCCCATGTAATTAGAATCATTCTGGAGCTCATGCAATAAAAGCCTGTAAAATTGCAGGGGAAAACAGGAGACTAGAATTTACATCTGCTGGTACAACACAAAATAAAAATACAGTCCATTGTTAACAGATGCCACAGAATGGAGGTGGGGGTGGGTGAATGTTTAAAATATTGCCTTCGTTAATAATTAATCTGGCTGATTTCAGCTGGGTTGCTAGATGTGGCACTAGGTTATCAAAATCCTGGAATGCTTTGCCTATCAGCACTGTGGAAGAACATTCACCACAGACTGCAGTAGTTCAGGAAGGTTGGTCGCCACAAGCTTCTCAAGAGTAATTAGGGACGGGCAACAAATGCTCACCTTGCTAGTAATAAGTTCAACAGATAAAGTTATAAAAATAATAAAATATACTGAAAGCTTTTAACCTGTGTTTCAGGATCATCTGAGCCCAGGCTTGCAGCTCCTAATTTCACCACCTCTGCCAATCGAGTAATAGTGACAACCGAGGATTGTGCCGCATGTGCTAACTTCTCCTGACTTGCAGCAGCTCCAGATACAAGCAGCTTTGTGTCTTCCACCAGAGCTTTAGCAGTTTTTAGAATGCTCTCCCTAAAATGGTTGCAAAAGATTAAAGGCAAAGACTAAAACAGTTTATGTCTCTAAAATATTTGAATGTTTTAGGTTTTTTTCAGATATAATTCATAAACATGTAATTATATAAACAAGGATATTTTCCAAAACACATCAAAAGTTCTGTCTGATGAGTATGTCTTCAGATTAGAGGATCAGGCTAATGTTTGGTCTCACAAGCAATCAATTAGCTGAACAAAGGTTTTAGGAGGTTGTTTTAGATAATTCAGAAGGCTGCATTTGTTGACAATGCAGCCACTAGGTGGCACAGTACTGACACATGCGCAAATGGAGCCTCACCGACTGCAACGTCATTGTCTTCAACGGCTCAGGCAGCTGCCAATAATAAAATGACACTACTCAATTTATCAAAATAAACAAATCGCCACTCCGTCCCTTTGGCTGCACACTTCTTGCATTCACAACCCCACCCTACCGCTTGCTCCCAGCTGCGCTGATTCCCCCGTCTCAGCTGCTCGCTCCCTGCGTCACCCCTCGGCCCCTCATTCCGCCCTGGGCACCTCGTTCTTTGCCGCTTCTCCGCGTGGTGGGAAACAATCAGGGGAAGAGGGGAGCAGGCAGCCAAGTTGGGAAGGAAGCGGCAAGGCCGGGAATGAGCATCCGGGGGAGGCGAGTGGGTGAAAGTGGAGAGGTGGGAAGCAATAGACCAAGAGGGTTAGCGACGAGGCCAGGAGGGAGCAACTACGGGATTTTGGGGGGTGGGGGGTGGTGGTGAGTGAGCGGTCATAGTGGGATACTGTTGGGAGGGAGGGGTAAGAAATGGAGGCAGGAATTATAGCCACTGAGGGGTGAGGCAACACTCAGGCGTCATTACATCTGGCGTCATTGCATGGTGATGTCGTTGCGCACATGTGCAGATTCACACTGACAAGCTGGCAAATGTTTGGATGCACTGATGACGTCGGCAATCGCTCTGTGCATGCTCTGCGTTGTCAGGAAACACTCCGAATTCAGAAACCAATTTTAACAAATGCTACAGTATGAAAGGAGGATAACTGCGTTTATGTTGTACCTTTAATGACCTTGGGGGGGGGGGGGGGGGAACCCAAAACATTTTATAGCCAATTAATTACTTTTGAAGTCGCTTCACTATTATTTTGCAAACATATGTAGAAGCCAATTTACGCAGCGAGGCCCCATAGAAACATAGAAAATAGGAGCAGGCCATTCGGCCCTTCGAGCCTGCTCCGCCATTATGATCATAGCTGATCATCCAACTCAGTAACCAGTTCCCGCTTTCACCCCATACCCTTTGATCCCCTTAGACCCAAGAGCTATATCGAACTCCTTCTTGAAAACATACAATGTTTTGGCCTCAACTGCCTTCTGTGATCATGAATTCCACAGGCTCACCACTCTCTGGGTGAAGAAATGTCTCATCTCAGTCCTAAAAGGTTTACCTCATATCCTTAGACTATGACCCCTGGTTCTGGACTCACCCACCATCGGAAACATCCTTCTTGCATCTACCCTGTCAAGTCCTGTTAGAATTTTATAGGTTTCTATGAGATCCCCCCTCACTTGTCTGAACTCCAGCAAATACAATCGTAACCGACTCAATCTCTCCTCATACGTCAGTCCCACCATCCTAGGAATCAGTCTGGTAAACCTTCGCTGCACTCCCTCTCTAGCAAGAGCATCCTTCCTCAGATAAGGAGACCAAAACTGCACACAATATTCCAGGTGTGGCCTCACCAAGGCCCTGTATAATTTTTAGCAAGACATCCCCGCTCCTGTACTCAAATCCTCTCGTTATGAAGGCCAACATACCATTTGCCTTTTATACTGCCTGTTGCACCTGCATGCTTACCTTCAGCCACTGGTGTACGAGAACACCCAGGTCTCGCTGCATATTCCCCTCTCTCAGTTTATAGCCAGATAATAATCTGCCTTCCTGTTTTTGCTACCAAACTGGATAACCTCACTTTTCAACTTACTTCCTAGCTTTTAGGACCTCATCCTTTTTTTTTAAAAAACGTATGTTGCTTGTACCAATGTGTACCATGACCACTGGCTGTTCACCCTCCTCCCTCAGGATGTCCTGTAACTGCTCTGAGACATCATTGACCCAAGCACCGGGGAGGCAACATACCATCCTGGAGTCTTTTTTGCGGCCACAGAAATGCTCATCTATTCCCCTATTACTATTGCATTCCCACAAACAGTATTGACGAATAATCAGTTAACTATTTTTGTGGTGTTGTGGCAGAGGGATAAATGCTGGGCAGGAGAACTCTCCTGCTCTTTTTCAAACAATGCTATTGCATCTTGTAAATCTACCTGATCATCTCACATTAACGCCTCATCCAAAAGATCACACCGCATGCATTGCAGCACTCCCTCTCACTGGCCAGTTTAGATTACATACTCAAATTTTGCACTGGGGCTTGAACTCAGCACTCTTGCATCTTGTGACAGAAGGTCCAAGAGCCAAGGGTGACACCCAATATTAATTGAAAAAGACAGAAAATTTAGAAGGGAGAAATAATAGCTTATGCTATATGAGTATTATATTAAGGGTAATTTTGAGAGTGAGCTGAATTGTCAACACTGGCCTAGCGAGTGACTCCATAATTCCTTAGATCCATCAGTGTCTAAGGGTTACATACAATACCTCAAACATTATGGAACACAGAATTACAACAGAAAGTGCTGGAAATACACCAGCAGGTCTGGCAGCATCCATGGACAAAGAAACAGAGTTAACGTTTCAGGTTTTTCATGCTTTTGCTTTCGGACAGAGCTGTTCATTACTCTGCCATTAACACTCTCTGGACAAATGTTTTGTCTTTTACTACAGCTATTACTACTCCCTTTGCCTTTTGATCCATGACATCGCTGTCATTTAATCTCTCCTGCCCTCCACTCTATCACAGACCTACTCTTTTGTTCTCCCCCACCCGCTTCACTTGTTTAAAGCCTATTACATTTATAACCTTCGCCAGTTCTATGAAAGGTCACAGACCCGAAACGTTAACTGTTTCTCTCTCCATAGATGCTGCCAGACCTGCTGTGTACTTCCAGCACTTTTATTACGGAATTACATTTTTGATTGACTGTACTCTTCTTCATCCTGGATTCTACCCAGGGGCTGATGAAGTGGAGCTCATATAATCATGTAACCACAAGTACACGCTAGTTTCATAAGTGACTGATGGAAACACCAATATCACTCTTTGATTTGTCTCATTCTGCTATGATTCAGACTGACAGGAGATAGGAACATAGGAAGGAAAAGAACAGGAGTACGCCATTCAGCCCTTCGAGCCTGCTCCGCCATTTGCTAAGATCATGGCTGATCTGATTGTGGTCTCAACTTCACTTTCCTGTCTGCCCCCCATAAACCTGACTCCCTTGTCTATCAAAAATCTAAGTCAGCCTTGAATAAATTCAATGAACCAGCCTCCACTATTTTCTGGGGAAGAGAATTCTACAGATAAACGACTCAGAGAAAATATTTCTCATCTCTGCCTTAAAAGAGAGGCCTCTATTTTTGCAGACCCGACTAGGGATAAAGTTCTCTTAGATCTACTAATGTGTCATGAAGCAGGGTTAATTAGTAATGTCGCAGTAAAAGATCCACTGGGAAATAGTGATCATAATACCATTGAATTCCATGTTAAGTTTGAAAATGACATTCTCCAATCACAAAAGAATCTTAAACTTAAACAAAGCCAATTATGTAGGTATGAGGGGTGAACTAGCTAAGGTAAATTGGGTAAATAGACTAAAAGGTATGGCGGTACATGAACAGTGGGAAACCTTTAAAGAAACAATTCACAATGTCCAACAAAAATACATTCCATTGAAAAACAAAAACTCAGCAAGAATGACCCATCCATGGCTCACACAGGAAGTTAAGGATAATATTAGATTAAAAGAGACTTACAATGTTGCAAAAAAGTCGCAAGTCTGAGGATTAGTAGCGTTTTAGAAACCAGCAAAGGGCCACCAAAAAGTTGACAAAGGAAAAATAGAATGAGAGTAAACAAGCCAGTAATATAAAGACAAATTGTATGAGCTTTTATAGTTATATAAAAAGGAAGAGAGTCGCTAAAGTAAATGTTGGTCCCTTAGAAGCAGAGATGGAAGAAATTATCATAGGGAATAAGGTAATGGCAGAGGAATTGAACAAATATTTGTTGTCTAGCTTCAGACACAAGAGGAGACAAGTTTCAAACCAGAAATAGACGGTAACCTAGGCCGGAATTTTACAGTGGGCAGATGGGAACCGGACTCCAACGTAAATGTCAGTGACGAACCCGCTTTCACCCAGCCTGGGGATCCGTCCAATATTTTACAGATCCCCAGGCTTTAATTGGCCCGAGGCGGGACTTCCACCCACTTAAGGAGGAGGTCCCGCCTCAGTGAGCTGCCGCAGCGTCACCAGGAGCGGTGGCCACTGCTGGGACTGCAGCCCAGCCAACGCCATGGACCCGAGTGAGTGGGTTTGGATTGCCTCACCAGGGGGATTAGTCGTGCCCTGGTGAGGCTAGGGTGGTTGTTTGGGTGGGGGGTGTCTTGGATCCCGGGGGTGGGTTAGGAGGTGGGGGCGGCCCTCAATCGGGCACCCTGAGCCAGACTGCCATGCCCGCCCCCCTGGGGCGCAGAAAGGCCGGCACTTAAGGGTCTTGATGGGCCTCGGGCGGGCGGGCTGTTTCCCACCCCCTGCCTGACCTCCGTAAACTTGTCCGGAGGTGGAATCGGGCGGGTCGGCCTCCCGGAGCTTGCCGCTCAATTTTACGCCGTCCCCATGCCACCAGCCGACTCGTTGGGACGGCGTAAAATTCTAGCCCTAGAGTCTAAAAATAGTGAGGAAATTAATATCAGTAGAGAAAAAGTATCGGAGAAACTTGAGGGACTAAAATCTGACAAATCCCTGGCACCCAATGGCCTACACCTAGGGTTCTAAGAGATAGCTGCACAGATAGTGGATGCGCTAGCTATGATTTTCCAAAATTCCTTCGATTTGGGAACAGTCCCATCAGATTGGAAGTTGGCAAATGTTCCTCCGCTTTTAGAGAAAGGAGGGAGAGAGAAAAGTGGGAACTACAGGCCGGTTAGCCTAACATCAGTCGTTGGGAAAATGCTGGAATCTATTATTAAAGCACAGTATGAGAAGAACAAATCAACATGGTTTTACTAAAGGGAAATCTTGTTTAAGTTTATTAGAGTTTTTTTGAGGATGTAACTAGTAGGGTAGATAAAGGGGAACCAGTAGATGCAAGTACACCAGGATTTCCAAAAGGCATTCAATAAGGTGCCACACAAAAGGTTAACAGGCAAGTAAAGGACTCATGGAGTTGGGGGTAATATATATGAATGGACGATTACTTAACAGACAGGAAGCAAAGAGTGGGCATAAACAGGACATTTTGAAGTTGGCAGGCAGTGAATAGTGGAGTGCTGCAAGGATCAGTGCTGGGGCCTCAGCTATTTACAATCTATATTAATAACATAGATGAAGAACACACAAGAACACAAGAAATAGGAACAGAAGTAGAGCATATGGCACATCAAGCCTGCTCCACTATTCAATATGATCATGGCTGATCTTGGGCTTCAATTCCACTTTCCTGCCCGCTCCTCATATCCCTTGGTTCTCTGCAAGACTGAAATCTATCCCAGCCTTAAATGTATTTAACGATGGAGCATACACAACCCTCTGGGGTAGAGAATTCCAAAGATTCACAACCCTTCGAGTGCAGTAATTTCTCCTCATCTCAGTCCTCATGATTGGCAGAGAGTAATGTATCCAAGTTTGCTGATGATACAAAGGTAGGTGGAAAGGTAAGCTGTGGGGAGGACACGGAGAGGCTGCAAAGAGAATATAGACAGGTTAAGTGAGTGGGCAACAAGATGGCAGATGGAGTATAATGTAGGAATGTGTGAAGTTATTCACTTTGGTCATAAGAATAGAAAAGCAGAATGTTTTTAAAAAGGTGTGAAACTTCTAAATGTGGATGTTCAAAGAGACTTGGGTGTGCATGTACAAGGAACATAAAAAGTTAGCAAGCAGGTACATCAAGCAATTAGGAAGGCAAATGGCATTTATTGCAAGAGGACTGGAGTACAGGAATACAATTGTACAGGGTTTTGGTGAAACCACATCTGGAATACTGTGTGCAGTTTTGGTCTCCACATTTCAGAAAGGATATACTTGCATTGGAGGTGGCATAGTGAAGGTTCACTAAATTTGTCCTTGGGACGAATGGGATGTCTTATGATGCAACTGAGTATATTGGGCCTATATTCCCTGCAGTTTAGAAGAATTGAAAGGTGAAACATATAACTTTCTGAAAGGGGTTGGATCGGGTAGACAGAGATTGTTACATATAAACAAACATATGAATTAGGAGCAGGGGTATGCCACTCAGCCCCTTGAGCTTGCTCTGCCATTCAACAACGGCCAATCTGATAGCAACCTTAACTCCACAATCCTGCCTACACCAGATAACCTTTCACCCCCTTATCAAGAATCTATCTACCTCTGCCTTAAAAATATTTAAAGACTCTGCTTCCACCACCTTTTGAGGAAAACAGTTCCAAATACGACCTTCAGAGAAAAGATTTCTCCTCATCTGTCTTAAATGGGTGACCCCTTATTTTTAAAGGGTGACCCCTAGTTCTAGATTCTCCCATAAGAGGAAACATCCTTTCATATCCCTCCATTCAAGACCCCACAGGATGTTACATGTATCAATTAAGTTGCCTCTTACTCTTCTAAACCTCAGCAGGTACAAGACTAACCTGCCCAACTTTTCCTCATAAGACAACGCGCCCATTCCAGGTATTAGTCCAGTAAACCTTCTCTGAACTGCTTCCAACACATTTACATCCTTCCTTAAATAAGATCAATACTGTACACAGTATGCTAAATGTGGTCTCACCAATGCCCTGTATAACTGCAGCATAACCTCCCTACTTTTGTATTCAATTTCCCTCACAATAAACAATGACATTCTAATAGCTTTCCTAATTACTTGTTGTACCTGCATACTAACCTTTTGCAATTCATGCACTAGGACACCCAGATGCCTCTGTATCCTCTCACCATTTAGATAATATGCTTCTTTTTTATGCTTCCTGCCAAAATGGACAATTTCACAGTTTCCCATATTATACTGCATTTGCCAGATCTTGGCCCACTCATTTAACCTATCTATATCCCTTTGTAGCTTCCTTATGTCCTATTCACAACTTACTTTCCTACCTATCTTTGTGTCATCAGCAAATTTAGTAACCATACCTTTGGTACCTTCATCTAAGTCATTTATGTAAATTGTAACAAGTTGAGTCCCCAGCACTGAACCCTGTGGCACACCACTTGCTACATCTTGCCAACCAGAAAATGACCTATTTATGCCTACTGTTTCCAGTTAGCTAGCCAATCTTCTATCCATGGCAATATGTTACCCCCACACCATGAGCTTTTATTTTCCACAATAACCTTTGATGTGGAACCTCATCAAATGCCTTCTGGAAATCCAAGTACAGTACATCCACCAGTTCCCCTTTATCCACAGCACATGTTACTTCTTCAAAGAACTCCAACAAATTGGTTAAGCACGATTTCCCTTTCACAAAACCATGTTGACTCTGTCTGATTACCTTGAATTTTTCTAAGAGCGCTGCTATAATGACTTTAATAATAGCTTCTAACATTTTCCCCATGACAGATGTTAAGCTAACTGGCTTGTAGTTTCCTGCTTTCTGTCTGCCTCCCTCTTTGAATAAAGGAGTTACATTCACTATTTTCCAACCTAACAGAAGCTTCCCCGAATCTAGGGAATTTTGGAAAATTAACAACGCATCAACTATATCACTAGCCACTTCTTTTAGGACCCTAGAATGAAATCCATCAGGACCCAGAGACTTGTCAGCCCGCAGCTCCAACAATTTGCTCAGTACCATTTCCCCAGTGATCGTAATTGAGTTCCTCCCTCCCATTTCCTGATTTACAGCAATTTCTGGGATCTTACTTGTATCCTCTCTAGTGAGGACCGACGCAAAATACCTGTTCAATTCATCTGCCATCTCCTTATTTTCCATTATTAATTCCCCAGACTCACTTTCTATAGGATCAACATTCACTTTGTTAACTCTTCTTTAAATATCTGCAGAAATTCTTACTATCTGTTTTCATATTTCTAGCTAGCTTTCTCTCGTACTCTAATTTTTCCCTCCTCATTAATCTTGGTCATTCTTTGCTTTTTTTTAATATTCTGTCCAATCTTCTAACCTGCCACCCATCTTGGTGTATTTATATGCTTTTTCTTTAATTTTGATACTCTCTAGCTTTTTTTTAGTTAACCATGGATGGTGGGTCCTCCCCTTGGAATTTTTCTCTTGCATTAGAATGTATCTATTCTGATATATCCCCTTAAATGTCTGCCACTGCATGTCTAATGACCTATCCCTTAACCTAATTTGCTAGTTCACTTTAGCTAGCTCTGCTTTCATACCCTCATAATTGCCCTTATTTAAGTCTAAAATGCTAGTCTTAGACCCACTCTTCTCCCCCTCAAGTTGAATGTAAAATTCAATCATATGATCACTGCTGCCTAGGGGCACCTTCACCACGAGGACATTAATTAATCCTATCTCATTGCACCATACCAGGTCTAGTACAGCCTGCTCTCTGTTTGGCTCCAGAACGTGCTGTTCTAAGAAACTAACCCAAAAACATTCTATGAACTCCTTGTTTAAGCTACCTTTGCCCATCTGATTTTTCCAGTCTATAGGTAGATTAAAATCCCCTATGATTATCACCGTACCTTTCTGACAAGCTCCCATCATTTCTTCCTTTCTACCCCATCCTATCATGTGGTTACTGTTAGGGGGCCTGTACACCACTCCTACAAGTGACTTCTTGCCTTTATCATTTCTCAGCTTGACCCAAACTGCTTCTACATCCTGGTTTCTTGAGCGTAGGTCATCCCTCTTTATTGTGCTAATACCATCATTTATTAACACAGCCACCCCTCCACCTTTTCCTAGCTACCTGTCCTTCCTAAATGCCATATACCCTTCAATATTCAGATCCCAATCAATATCACCCTGCAGCCATATCTCTAACGGCTTTCAGATTGCACTTATTTCTATCTGTGCTGTGAATTCATCTGTTTTGTTTTGAATGCTATGTGCATCTAATTTTGCCCTTTTATTATTTTTGTAACCACTAGCCTTGACTGCTGATTTATTCAGATTTATACTCACTGTCCCTGCCTGTCATGGTCTGTTCACCATTTCCCATGTGAATATCTCTCTTGCTTTGTCCCTACTCTTTGATCTTACCAAATTTGATCCCTTGCCCCCACTATTTAGTTCAAAACCCTCTCTACTTCCCTAGTTATGCGACACTGGTCCCAGGTTCAGGTGTAGACTGTTCCAATGGTACAGCCCCCACTTTGCCCAAAGCTAGTGCCGGTACCACACGAACCAGGATCCACTTCTACACCAGTCTTTGAGCCATGCATTCTTTCCTTACCTTTGAGGTTCTACTTCTTAAATTAGGGCCTAGCTCCTCATACTGACTATGCAGAACCTTTCCTTGTCCTGCCTATGTGGCTGGTAACTATATGGACCACGACAACCTGATCCTCCCCCTCCCACTGCAGGTTCCTCTCCAGTCCTGAGCAGATGTCCTGAACCCAGGCACCGAGCAGTCAACACAGCCTACTGGACTCTCGCTCTTTGCTGCAGAGAATAGTGTCACTCCCCCTCACTATACTGTCCCCTACCATTACTTCCTTTTTGTTTTCCCCCACTTGCATGGTTCCATGGTCATTCTGCTCATCCACACTACAGCCCTCGCTCTTGCCCATATAAGCTGCAAGAACCTCAAACTTGCTCAATTGCAAGGGCTGAGGCTGCTCCACTCCTACCTTCTCGATACCCTTACCTGCTTGACTTGCAGTCACACCCTCCTGTCCCTGACCAAATCAAATGACCCTCGCCTAAGGGGTGTGACTGCCTTCTGGAACAAAGTGTCCAGGTAACTTCCCCCCTCCCATATACAAAAAAACCTGCTACTGAGTACAGCAACACATCATAATTCGTAAAATATTAATCATTTGAGAAAATGATTCACAAACACATGTAAAAACATGACTGAATGATATGCACATTTTAAACTAGTCTTTTGTACCAATTGATCCTGGATCGACTGACACCAACTACAGAACTGCATCGCAATGTCTTCAGCTTGGCCTCCAGCACATCTTCTTGAAGCTGAAGCTCAAGCCACAGACACTTACTACAGACTTGGTTGCCATGGATTGCCATGGCATCTAGGAGCTCCCACATATTGCAGCCACGACACATCACTTGCCCTGCCACCTATATTGTGTTAATTAAATTTATTTTTAATTAATTTATAGTTCCCCTCTTTACCGAGCTCCCTCATTTCAATTCCCTTCTTCGCACTCAGTGCAGTCAAGCAGCACTCAGTGACCTGTGAATCTATACTCTCTGAAAAACAATGAGTCAGCTTTGCTAGAGCTCAGAAACCAGTTTAAGCTAGCTACCTAATTAACAGCTACACCTAGAGAACTTGTATATTCCTGTTTAAAACCAGAAGAAACTTAACTTGCCTCGTGATTTAAACGCTAATTTTAGTTAACTGCTAAATGTAAACAAAAACTAGACTTGAGAGATTAACCCTTAAAATCCCGTCACTCACCAAACTCCCTTCTTCACACTCTGCACTCAAGCAGCACTCTGTTTCCGGTGGTCAAGGCATGCAAAACAAGGGGGCAGAGTCTCAGGATAAGGGGCCGATCATTTAGGACTGAGATGAGGAGAAATTATTTCACTCAAAGGGTTTGGAAGCTCCATCATTGACTACATTTAAAGCAGAGATAGACAGATTTTTGGTCTCAGGGAATCAAGGGAAACGGCAAGCAGGCAGGAAAGAGGAGTTGAAGCCTGAGGTCAACCATGATCGTATCAAATGCTAGAGCAGGCTCGATGGGCCATATGGTCGACTCCTGCTCCTATTTCTTGTATTCTTGTGTTTTAACTGTGCCCCCTAGTTCTAGTCACCCCCATAAG
Source organism: Heterodontus francisci (assembly GCF_036365525.1). Classification (NCBI taxonomy): domain Eukaryota; kingdom Metazoa; phylum Chordata; class Chondrichthyes; order Heterodontiformes; family Heterodontidae; genus Heterodontus; species Heterodontus francisci. Next base: position 76,120,455 of record NC_090371.1, on the reverse strand, counting down.
AACTACTACTTCCCGGTCTCCACCCCATCAAGTCCCCTCAGAATCTTAGATGTTTCAATAAGATCACTCTCATTCTTCTAAATTCCAATGGGTAAAGGCCCAACCTGTTCAACCTTTCTTCATAAGATAAGTCCTTTATTCCAGGAATCAGTTGAGTGAACCTTTTCTGAACAGCCTCTAATGCAATTACATCCTTTTTCAAATAAGGAGACCAAAACTATACTCAGTACTCCAGATGCAGTCTTACCAAGATCCTGTACAGCTGGAGTAAAACTTCCTTACTTCTATATTCCATTCCCCTGGCAATAAACACCAACATTCCATTTGCCTTCCTAATCACTTACTGTACCTACAAACCAACTTCCTGTGATTCATGTAGCAGTGTACCCAGACCGCTCTGTACCACCAAGTTCTGTAATCTCTCTCTATTTAAACATACAGCTTTTCTATTCTTCCTGCCAAAGTGGACAAGTTCACATTTTCGCACATTATACTTCAACTTTACATTCAACTTCATGATTACTGGACCTATACAAGTTCTTGACCCCACCGCACCATATTGTGGTCAAGGGATGAGTTGGGATGATAGATTAAAATAAAACTAATGTATGGAAGTATTTTGCTTTTTTTGAAGCAAAGATGCTAAAGATCTGAAATAAGAATAGAGAATGCTGGAAATACTCAGGTCAGCCATCATCTCTGGTGGGAAAAAAAAATGTTTCAGGTCAGAAACTTACATCAGAACTGGAAAAAGTTAGAGGTTTAACAGGTTTTAAGCAAATACAGAGGTAGGGAAAAGAGGGAGGGGAAGAACAAAAGGGAAGGCCTGTGATAGGGTGAAAGGCGCAAGGGATTAATTAACAAAAGGAATAATCATGCAAGGCAAAAGGAAATGGTAACAGAAAAAGAAAGCAAAAGAGCAGTCTAGAGGAGGTGTAAATGGGAACAGTAGAATAACCACCAGCAACTGCAATCCAAAAAAAATTAGGGCTGAGGTTGTACTTTGAAATTGTTGAACGTAATCCTGAGTCTCGAGTCTGTGATTCTGCAATGTATCTAACCAAAAGACAAGGTGCTATTCCTTGAGCTTCCAATGAGCATCACAGGAACAGTGCACAAGGCTGAGGACAGAGACCAGAATGAGATTGGGGTTGAGGATTAACATGACAAGCGACAGAAAACTCGGAGTCATGCTTGCGAACTGAATGAAGTGTTCTGCAAAGCAGTCACCCAATCTACATTTGGTCTCCACAGTATAGAGGGGATCACATCATTAGTCGTGAATCTAAGTATATTAAATTGCAAGTAGTACAACTAAATTAAATTACTGCTTCATCTGGAAGGAGTGTTTGGAGTCTTGGATAGTGATAAGGGAGGAGGTAAAAGGGCAAGTATTACATCTCCTGCACTTGCATGGGAAGGTGCTGTGGGAGGAGGGGGAGAGGGCATTCAGGGTGATTGAGGAATGGACCAGGATTTCTCAGAGGCTCATCGAAATGCTGAAAGAGGAAGGGAAGATGTGTTTGGTGGTGGCATCATACTGGAGGTGGCAGAAATGTCAGAGGATGATCCATTGAATGTGGTGAGGTGGAAGGTGAGGATAAGGGGAGCCCTGTTGTGGTTCTGGTCGGGAGGGGAAGGGGTGAGAGAAGTGCGGGAAATGCAACGGAGTCAGTTGAGGGCCCTGACAACCACAGTAAATGCTTCAAGCCGGGCACTCAATCTCTGATCAGCTTGAACTGGCAGGGGCCTCAGAGCCATTTTGCTGGTTTTCAGTGAGGAAATGGCTCCTAATGGGTGAATAGAAGAAAATAACCAGAAATTGTAATTCATCAAATTACTACTAGTAGAGTAATGCGTTATAACTTGCAGAATACAGAGCATTGAATAAGGACATTAGATATCAAGGTAGAAAACCATCATCCGTGAGTTTACCTGTGGTCAGCAAAGGTCTCTTCATTTTCTCTGTTTAGTGTACCTGCTGTAGCGAACATGATTGTTGTGTCCAAATCAGCAATGATACCAGACACAGTACTTGCAGCAGTAATGCAAGCCTGGGTTCCACGGTTTCCTGCCTGCAAGGCTGCCAACACATGGGAAATCTAGAAAGTATAAAGTTACACAGTTTCTGGGTCATAATCGAAAGTATATGAAACAGACTCACTTGCATCTTCTTGAGTGCAACAGCATCACTTTCTTGCCTCCTTCATTGGATTTTGTGTTTTGGCAAAAGCCACAGTCAGTCTTTTACAGTTCAACTGACCATGGCTGCGGGTTTATCCACGGCTCACATTAATTCCACTTGTTAATCAATTTCACAGTTTAGGATTCTTTGCTCATTGTCCTCGGAAAAGATTGGATTCTAAGCATTTTAAAAATATATTCTGAGCTAGAGCTGTTCTTGGTTTACAGGTGTTAACTCTAAGGACTGCCTCTTGCTGACTGGTGGGCACATATGCAGTCTTGAGGTATTTAAAATATATCATGGCTAGTTGTTTAGCAGAAATCCCAAACAATGGCCATTTCATAAGCAATGTATGACCATTCAGGAAGACATCTTACAACTTGGTGTTGATCATCTCTTGATCTCTAATGGTCTCTGACAAAGATTTGTAAAAATCAGGACCAGCATCAGCATGCTTCAAGAGGACAGCCTCTGTCCTGGTCAAGGGGAGATCATTTCCTTTATGTTAAGTATGGGGTCACCAAAGTAGGCGAGCATATGCATGTTATTTATGTATTGTAAAAGTTATCTGATCCTAGAAAGCATCTCATCATACTCCATATTCTGAATGTTTTACCTACTGTGAAATAAAGTAGTCTGGAAATCCAACCAAACAATGTTACCTCGCCTAATATTAACTTGGTTCACCTTTGAAGACACTGAGTTGGGTTTAGAACTAAGCAAAAGTCAAGGAACTCTGACTATTATAAGCATGCAGATGTTGGCAGAAGCACCTTTAACTGAACCAAGTGAGAGTTCGCCAGAAAGCATTCGACAATTGTGTGCACCGAAAACTTTAAATTACAGCACCTGAATGCATATAAAGATCCCTTTCTAAAATGTTCTTTTTGATAACTCATTACCTTCTCAGAGACTTTGCGAGCAGATTCAATGAGTTCTTTCTTAGTAAAGGCATCGCTGGGACTGCACTGGAGAGAACCAGCTTTGAGAACCAATGAGGCACAATTGTGACCCAGTTCCTGCACACGATTCTTGATATGGTTGCCAATCTAGAAGTGGATTTAAAAACAGATTCTTGGAAAAGATTGTAAGGGGGTACTGCATAATCAGATCAGCAAAGATAATCTCTGCTAATCACAATAAAACTCTAATGTCCACAAAGCTTGCTAAAATAAAATGTTCAAACAATATTAGTCCAACCTATGATGAGATTTTACGAACATCGAAATATTTTGGTCACCCAAGTATAAATCCCGAGCAGCAATGGGGTGAATTTTAACTTGCAGGAACCATGGGGTTAAAAGTGAGAAAACGGACAGCCCATCAGGAAGCCAACCCCAATCCACCGACTTCCGCGTTTAACTGCCGCAAGTGGTGGGTTGTCAACTTCAATATGTTAACCACTCAATTACAGTGATACTAACATGGCTTTTGGAATTTTAACTGTGGGTGCTTCCTCGAACATCCCATTGAAAGCATGGTGAGAGAACACAGTAGTAATTGAGAGGCTGAAGATATGACAGGCAAATATACCAGCAAGTACTGAAACCTCACAGCTGCTTTCATATCTGATTGCATGCAAGACTTTTCTCACAACACTTATGCTGATGGGTGAACTTTCACAACTTGGGAGGTTTGTACATCTGATCTCCACTTTGGAGCTGTGATCGATCAGATCAGCATTAGTGTTGCTTATGCTGTTTTACTTGGATCCTCAGATGAAGAACAAGATGACCATCACCAGCAGTAGCACCAGAAGCAGGAACAGCGCTGGCAGGAGGAGACGGGGAAGAGGCGAGTGGTATTCATAGTGTGTAAGCCATTTGTGAGGTCTGCATGCACTTGTTTGATTGCTGCATTTGATGCTTTATGCAAGTGGCCACTCTTTCCCTCAATGAGCACACCATCGCAAATGCCTGTGACATCTTGCCATTCATACTTGAGACAGATTCCTCCAATCCCTCTGCAAGGGTGCAGTACAGCTGAAAAGCTGGCCAGTACATGGCACATTTTCTACAGTATCCTCTTCATCGACAGCGCCCAAGGTTTAGCATCTGCATCCAGCTGAGCAGAGACTGGAGTGTCCTGTGGCCTCCAACACACTGTTATCCCTGTACCCATCAAATGCTCATGCTCACTTGTGATGTGCGAGTCATGAGTTGAAAACCCAACGATCTTCCTTACCAGTCCCACTGAAGTGCGAGTGTCTGAGCTAGTGAATGGCCTGCATGAGCCCTGTGATGGTGCATCCTCAGAAGGAGTGACCTCCTCTGAGGAATTGTCTTCCTGCACCACCTCATGTGGGATGCTTGAAGGCCCTGTGGGGGATTAAAGGCATGAATTAGAATTTTCAAGGTATGAATGCTTTAAGTGATCATTATGTGCGTGATCGTATTTCACTTGCTGTTGACACCTAGTCAACACAAGTGAGTGTAGGATGTCATATGACTATCAATTATTTAATTCTGTCACCAGGTAGCTGGGAGGCCCCCAGATCTCCAATTCCGACTGCCAGCGACTTCTCCTCTGCAGCTGTCAGTTGCAAGATGGCTGGAGGGCCACCTCTGGATCTCTGCTTCTCCATGTTCTCCTGCAAGGAGGGAAAGAGATCTATGACTGAGTAAAATGAAAGCAAAATACTGCAGATGCTGGAAATCTGAAACAAACACAAAGTGCTGGAAATACTCAGCAGGTCAGGCAGCATCTGTGGAGAAAAAAGCAGAGTTAACATTTCAGAACACAGTTCTGATGAAAGGTCACAGACCTGAATCGATAACTCTGCTTCTCTCACCACAGGTGCTGCCTGACCTGCTGAGTATTTCCAGCACTTTCTGTGATCATATTATGACAGAGAGCAATGGCATGCATTGGAACAGATGGAGGAAAATCATTGTTGAGGATGGCTATGAGGGAGAGACATGACATTGCATAAAAATGAGGGTGTCAGTGATGGATGGACAGATGGGGATGTGAGGAACTGCACAGACCTGCAAGGTAAGTTGGTGTGAGGAGTGATGTGAAGACTTGGTAAGGCAAGTGATGGATGGCGTAATACACATATCAAGACGTAGGTGAACGTGCCATTGTACTCACCTTTCCTGCCCTGCTTAGGCCATTAAATGGCTTTCAGCATTGAATCCATGAGCATGGCACCACACTCCTGCTGCAGACCTCATGGGAAACTCCTAGCCACACCTTCTTGGTTTCACTGGCAGGCTTGATCCTCCTGTTAGTAGGAAACAGTATCTCCCTGCAGGTCCTTACAGGCCCTGGCATGACATCAGGGAGGCATCACTAAAACGTGCTGCAGCCTTTGAACGTGTGCACTCCATTCTATCAACTCTTTGTGCTCTGCTCCCAACTCCAGAATCCATCAAATTTCATGCTTGCAGCATCCCTTTAAATACTAGATTTGAATGGACTCATTTGGATTGTCATCATGCCCAATCAAATTGGTTGGGAAACTCGGAAATTATATGGCAATACAGTGGGCTAGGTTAAAATCCATAGACAGACTTCAGAGTTTCCCATGCACCACCAAATAACCCCCCACCACCACCCCCCCAAATCACTCCCAGCACAATGACAACTTAAAAGTTGGCCCATTGTTATCGAACAGGTGGCCAAATCATTTCAAAGAGCCAGTTCCCACTAGCCAAGTTACATGATCTGGAAGGAGGAACCAGCCAACCTAAAAACAATATGGCAACAATTGATAGCCCCTTCAGCTTTTCCATAATATTAATTACAACTCATACCTCAAATGCAATCATTTCCTATCATGGTACAAAATATCTGGATTTTGCACAGGCCTGTAGGCATTTAAAACAATACCAGGTTGATGTGGACATCATAAAAATCATCAAGTATTATTCAAACTATATTATGCACAATTATGTTCAAAGAATATCTGTACAGCAACAAAAAGATACAAAAAATTAATACTCCAAGACATTTACATCTTAATCAGGAACATGTACAATCACAGAGTTGTCAACCTACAAACCAAGTTGCTGGCTTGTGCAGTGAGTGAGTATTTGCTGCAAAATTTAAAAGGGAGAAAAACATGGCTGATATAACCACATATAGGAGGTCAGTGTACAGCTGTGGGGGAGGGGGGTGTTGGCAGGGGAAACAGGAGTATTGTCTCCTGGAACTAGTTTGATTGCCTTTTGAAGTTGCAGAGCAATTTCCCAGAGTTTCGTTTCCTAAATTGATCTAACTATTGTGTCTTTTTTTGCCTCTGCCAGGAGATTGCAAGACTGGTTGGTGTAGGGGGTGCAGAGGGGAGAGGGAGAATGGAATGGGGTCATGCTGTGCACAAGTTGCACCATTACAGTACTGAGCAGGCTTGTTGGACCAGGTAGTCTTTTCTCATCTTTCGTTTCCATATTCTAAAACATAACTTTGCAATTGTACTGTAGAACTAGCAGTAATGCTTGTATCAGGTATACACTACATTTTGACAGATAAAATTGCACTATTTTAGAGTTACCTCTTCATTTTCAGCAGTAATGGCTGCAGGTTTGGCTTCTTGTGCCAGATGTCCATAGTCACTGGTAAGCTGATTGGCTAAAGACCCCAGTTCATCTGGATTGGTGGTTGACTTAGTAACCTGTGAATAGAATTTAAAATGAGAAACAGCAATTCAAGCTCATTGAGCATGCTGAAATCGAAATTAAATGAATGGCACCCACCATTTCTTGAACTGTTACTGCAATAGCTTTGGCAGTCTTCACCATGGTGGTCTGGTAGTCAACAAATGAACCCTCTGGTTCACCTGAAGCACTTTCATCGATCTATGTTTAAAGTAAAAACACATAAGTTCCTGCCATTTGTGGACACCAAGTGAGATATTGTTCACTGAAAACAGAAAGCAGTTATGGATTGCCACCCATAACACTCAAAACTATTCACAGTATTTTGGAAAACTGCACAATTACCAATTTGTTTTTCAAAAAGTAAAACTGATAGGAATTAACAACTTACACATTTGAACAGTTTTCATAGATATTGAAGAACCAAACTGCATTGCGCAAGAACCTTTTTACCACATGTGCATTAAAATCTCCAACATGATATTGATCTCACCTTGTTTATGGACTGGTTGATAGAATCCACCATCCCACTTACAACACCTGCAGCACTAGCTGCATCAGTGAGTGTTCCAGATAGGTCCTCCACTGCTTCCTTCATCATCTGCACAGACTCATCCAAGGCATCCTGTGTTTGGGCTGCTTGCTAGAAGGGGAAAATTTTAAAAAAAATGGAACAGATGAAAATTTGATGCTGCATATAAAATGTGCAAACTAAACTCATTGCGGAAGTTACTATAAAAATTCATTATGGTTTAAAAAACGCTTTCTGATTTCATTCCTAAATGGTCGAGCTCTGGTTCCCCACCAGATGAAATGGTTTCTCAGCTTCTACCCTATCAAAGCTCTTTATAGTTTTAAAGATCTTGATAAACAGACAGCATTGAGTTCTCAATCTACAAAGCTTAAGAGCAAATCAAGTTTATGCAACCTGCATTCATAATTTTTTTAAAAATTTGTTTCATGGGATGTGGGCTTCGCTGGTCAGGCCAGCATTTATTGTCCATCCCCAATTGCCCCTGAAAAGGTGGTGGTAAGCTGCCTTCTTGAACTGCTGCAGTCCATGTGGGGTAGGTAAACCCAGAGTGTTACCAGGAAGGGAGTTCCAGGATTTTGACCCAGCGACAGTGAAAGAACGGTGATATAGTTCCAAGTCAAGATGGTGTGTGGCTTGGAGGGGAACTTGCAGATGGTGGTGTTCCTACGCAGCTGCTGACCTCGTTCTTCTAGGTGGTAGAGGTCGCGGGTTTGGAAGGTGCTGCCTGAGTAGGCTTGGTACGTTGCTACACTGCATCTTGTAGATAGTACACACTGCTGCCACTGTGCGTCCGTGGTGGAGGGAGTGAATGTTTGTGGACGGGACGCCGATCAAGCAGGCTGGTTTGTCCTGGATGATATCGAGCTTCTGAATTTTTGTTGAAGTTGCACCCATCCGGCAAGTGGAGAGTATTCTATCACACTTCCGACTTGTGCCTTGTAGATGGTGGACAGGCTTTGGTGAGTTACTTGCCGCAGGACTACTAGTATCTGACCTGCTCTTGTAGCCACGGTATTTATATGGCTACTGCAGTTCAGTTTCTAGTCAATGGTAACCCCCAGGATGCTGATATTTATTTTTATTTAGAGATACAGCACTGAACAGGCCCTTCGGCCCACAGAGTCTGTGCCGACCAACAACCACCCATTTATACTAACCCTACAGTAATCCCATATTCCCTACCACCTACCTATACTAGGGGCAATTTACAATGGCCAATTTACCTATAACCTGCAAGTCTTTGGTGGTGGGAGGAAACCGGAGCACCCGGCGAAAACCCACGCGGTCACAGGGAGAACTTGCAAACTCCGCATAGGCAGTACCCAGGTCTGAACCCGGGTCCCTGGAGCTGTGAGGCTGTGGTGCTAACCACTGCGCCAATTCAGCAATTATAATGCCATTGAATGTCACGGGGACCTGGTTAGATTCTCTCTTGTTGGGGATGGTCATTGCCTGGCACTTGTGTGGCGCGAATGTTACTTGCCACTTATCAGCCCAAGCCTGGATATTGTCCAGGTCTTGCTGCATTTCTACACAGAATGCTTCAGTATCTGAGAAGTTGCAATAACTCAACCCTTTAATGTGCTGGTATCTGCTGGTAAATGCGTGCTATAGCCCTTCCAAGGCCAATATAGTTTTCCTGAGGTTCAGTGCTCAAAACTGAACGGAGTACTCCAGATGGAAGCAGAAACATCCATGACAACTGAAGCGTCACAACCCACTTGAGATAAAGGCCAACAATTCATTGGACTTTTTGATTACTTTTTGTACCTGTACACAAAAAGCTTTTAATGATCTGTGAGTGGACACGTTACGCATGAAGCTCATTAGCATCCAAGTAATGTGTTAGATCCTGAAAGGACTACTTACTTATATATTACACATTCCAAGATTATAAAAACATGAACCTCAGCTAGAAAACTCCCTGCTCTGTTCCTAGACTATTAATGACTACACGTGCTTGAAACAATTATACATTTGCAATCATAAACCAAATAGGGCCACAAGCTTTAAATTCCCGAGAATATTTGTTTACCTTTGGATTGCCGCCTGCCTCTTTAGCTGTGTATAGCATCTGAAGTGCAGACTCTGCCAGTGTCTTGGTCTGATCCAACAAATTCATCTGCTGCTGGTGATTGACTGTCTTTGATGCTGCACTGATTGAAGCCATGGTAAGTGGCTCAAAGTAACTTACCATCTGAGATACCTGTAAGTTTGCGACACAACACACCCAACCATGAATCTTAAGAAATCCTAATTCACTTCTCAATTTTCCTTTTAGCACAAACAGGCTTTATGTAGAATGCTGAACCTGAGACTATTTTAAACTGAAAGCTGAAAACTTTGGTTTCAAATACCAAGTAATGCATTATCTTTGTATATGGAACACTGGCATTAACCAAATGAAACTGCTTTCACATTACCAGTATACATTTAAAGAACAAAGACAGTACTGAGTGAACATCCCATGAACCAGCTGGTCAGAAGCATAATAAAAAAAATTAACATCTTATTCACAATATCGGGACATCAGTGGTTTGGGAACTAAAGCACCTTTACTCAACAGAATATTACTCAAATGATTTGCGGCTGGAGAAGTCAATGCCATACAGAAATTTTACTGAGAGAATAATGTGTTTGACAGTGTTGGTTTTTGATTCACAATGAAGTAAAGGCAATTTTAAAATTTTAAACTATAGTTGTTTCTGTAGTGCTCTTAGCTTGGATTCAGGGAGCTCACATCTGGAGTGTCCCAGCGTTTACACTGCTAAATCTGGCTTCCTTATCCTAGTGACATACTTGTAGACCCATGAACTGCCAAACTTAAGGAGCTGGATTTAGCCATGCAAGCAGAAACTGGCTCAGATGTCAATCTTCAGGAATACAAACTTTAAAAAAAAAAAATTACCAATGCAGAAGTTAGCTGTGACTCAAATATTTTACTTGTTCTCCTTACACTTCAGTATTCATTCCTCTTGATTTTACTGATTTACTCTCCTCCTTGAATTTGCCACAGGGAAGAACACGAGAGCAGTGCCAAATTTCTGAAATGTTTTCAAAGTGAAAGATCTGGGCTCAGCTTTGCAGCTCCCCAAAACCTCTGACTCAGATCAGGGACTCACCATACCAGCCATTGAGAAGCAGAGTCATAATGCTCTGGAACAGAGTATATGGATCATATAATGGGTTGCAACATCTATTTGTATGATTCTATATGCTGCAGTGTCTCGGTGCATTATGTGCTGTGCCCCCAGAGCTGAAGTTGCCACATTCTATATGTAATAGTTATAGCATTAATTTTGTACAGCTTTACTTACAATTTTTTTTTTTTAAATTGCACACCAAAAGATGTTTTGTTACAGAGGAAGTGCCAGGAATCTACTGCCCTTTTACCTTGTGTCCTAATTGTGAGGCCTCAGCACGGGCTGCAGCTGCCACTGGGTCAATCAGATTGCTGATCTCCTGGACAGCTCCAGCCATCTGGTCATGTAATGCCTAATGGAAAATTGGAATGAAAAATAAAACAAGTCATGACAAGATGTCAGCTCCAGCTTAGCATTTTTACTGTTCAAGTGGTAGCTCGAGATAGCAGAGATTTAAGGAAAGAAAGAGCTTACATTTATAGAGTGCCTTTCATGATCTTAAGACACACAAAGCACTGAACAGCCAATTAAATACTTTTGAAGTTTAGTCACCGTTGATCAGCAGCCAATTCGTACACAGCAAGGTGATAATGGCCAGATCATTTTTTTTTCAAAGCGATGTCAGTTGAGGCATAAATATTGGCCAAGACACCAGGGAGAATTCCCCTGCTCTTCTTCAAAACAGCATGGGACCTTTTACATCCATCTAAGATGGTAGACTGGGCCTTGGTTTAACTTTTCATCTGGAAGTTGGCACCTCTGTCAGTGCAACACACTCCCAGTGGTACACTGGAGTGCCAATCGAAATTTTGTACTCCAGTCTCTGGAGAGGGACTTGAACCCAAACCTACTGACGCAGAAGACAGAGCCACAGCTGACAGTATTTACAGAATATGAACTGTCACTTGACAAATTGCATGCCCATTTTTATGCTTACTTTCTCCTCATTAAAGGCTTTTAACCTCCCCATCTCTAGGACAGGACAATCCTAAGCCAATGGCAATACCACACTGCAACAAATTGTTAACGGTTGGCTAAAATGATACAGTGCACTTCACCCATGTTTCACTCTTTCTGGCAAGTGCCTTCTCTTGGATGAGTTGACTGAGATTGCAAACTGGTCAACTGTGTGTAGATGGGTCAGTGAGATTCTACATTATTCCACTAATCCTTCAAATTTTGTTACATATTAGGCGGTTAAAAAACTTCAGCTGTTTTATTGCAAATTTATCTTAAAACAATAACTGTAATGATTAAAAAGAACAGTTGAGACACAGACATAATTGAATTACAGAGAATCACCGAGTAATGTAAGTATTTGCTGCTCACCTCTTGGGATATGTCTTCCCGTGGTGCCAACTGTTGACTAATTGCTGCCAAAGATGCCTGGTCAACATCCCTAATACATCGGTTGAGGACCTCAATGGCTTCATCACACTCGCTCTGGCCTGGAGCTTTATCTCTGAAGGACAGAAATTTAGTGTTAATATCCTGTGATGTGAATATTTAAAACAATCCAGAATCTTTACATATCCTATATGGCAACAATATCCTCTACACTTATTTTCGTAATTCTCATGATAATGCCAACATTAGGTTTCATACTTTTTTTTTTCAACTGTTCAATCTGAACATGCATTTTGAAGATTTTCAGTCCAAGACAGCCCAAGAGCCTCCAGTGCTGCACTGCTGATTTCCAGTCCAAACCTGAGCACACCTCAAAGGTCCAATGTGAAGCATGACCAAAATATATAGGACTCTAACGAAATGCATAGTGCCCAAAATCACTGTAAATTTCACACATGCAAAATAAAGTTCCTGTTGGCTAACAAATTCCAATAAAGTCTATTATTAAAGAAAGAATTTAACTCTCAAAGTGCCATTTTGCAAAGATTTTGCACAGTGGAGGTGGAGGTGGTGCAGGAAATTATAGTAAAATTTCAACTAAGAACGCATGATATTCACCAAATTTATAATGTGACTGCATGGCTAGGAGTCTGAATTGCAATTAGTGGCAGAGACAGCAGTTAGGGGTGAGGGAATTTATTACAGTTTACACAGATTTGAATTGAATTAACCTCAATGGTTACATTTTGCAAACCTGGCAAGACTACCAGATGAAGCATTCCAATTCGTCAGAGGGAAAGTTACATGCTTCCATCTGCCTTGCATTAGTAGGTTTACCCTTCAATATGAAGCATCAATGGCAAACAGATGTTGGTGGCCAAACCTAGTTGCAAATCCTGAGCTGAAGTAATTGCAAGTTTTGTGACTCATAGCTTCTCAACTAAAAATGTTCCAGGAATGCTTAATCATGGTGGGAGTGAAACAGGGAGTAGGAAACATCCAAGTTTCACATAACAAAATTTAAACTGATTGTTTCACCATCCAACAACTTGTATTTATATAGCACCCTTAACATAGTAAATCACCCGAAGTGCTTCACAGAAGGGTTATCAAGCAAAATTTGACACCAAGCCACATAATGAGATATTTAGGACAGATGACCAAAAGCTTGGTCAAAGAGGTAGGCTTCATGGAGTGTCTTAAAGGAGGAGTGAGAGGTAGAGAAGCAGAGAGATTTAGGGAGAGAATTCCAGAGCTTTGGGCCTACGCAGCTGAATGGTGAAGCAAAGAAAATCAGGGATGTATAAGAGGCCAGAATTGGAGTAGAGCAGAGGTCTCAGTAGGTTGTAGGGCGGGAGAAGATTATAGAGAGAGGGAGGGACAAGGCCATGGAGCGATTTGAAAACAAGGATGAGAATTTTAAAACTGAAGTGTTGCTGGACCAGGAGCCAATGTAGGTCAGTGAGCACAGGGGTGATGGTCGAGCAGGACTTGCTGCGGGTTAGGACATGGCAGCAGAGTTTTGGAGGACCTCAAGTATATGGAGGGTGGCAGATGTTGAGCAATTTCTGTATGCGCTGCTAAATTTTGCGTAAAAGGTAAGTTTGGTTATCAGTTCCTGAGATTTAAATGCAGTCACAAAACATGGATTAGAACTGCCACACTGTCAGGTATAAATTTCAGGAATCAAATCCAATCAAAAACAGCAAGTCAAATTGGAAGGTCACTTATATTTAAAAAAAAAACAGATGCATCAATAAAGGAACTTAACTGCAAAATGAGGCAACAGGTCAGCAATCAATTAAACATACCTCATATTTATATTTATCTCAACAGAACTATCTTCAACATCAAACAAACAGGAAAATAGTTTCCACCTTCTAACAGAATTTACCGACTGTTCATAAATAGCAGTAATTACAAAAGGGATGTGATAATTCAGGAGGAAGCATGCGTCTATTAAGACTGTGTCGGAAGACAGATCACGAAGACAAAGCTTAAAGAACAGAATGGGCAATAGCTTGAAACCTGTGCAACAGAGGTTGCCGTTTTTAGGCATGTTTTTAATTTTAGGTGATGTCCCATATATGGAGGTGGCTAATGAAAATTTAACACCTGGGATTTTTTTGCATATTGATAGCTCTATTTCTCAGAGAGACTGTGGAGTCATGTTAAATGGCAACATGTTAAATGGCCCACTGTTCAAAGACATGGCAGTCCTGGTAATATTGGGGAGAGATAGGGTTAATAAAATAATTAAAAAACTAATGCAAGCGTGTGCTTTTTATGTAACTAGATTGTCCACCATTCCATTGATTTATATTTTTAAATGCCTTGAAAAAATTTAGAGGTTTATTATTGTCTCTGAACACTACATAAAGATTTGTAACAGCACATACAGCTCCTTTAATGGAGGACATATGGCAGGATAGATACTTAAATAGGAGTGGAGTGTCAACAGATGGAACAAACCATTAATGAAAGTAGTGCTGGGAATGTATGACAGCATTGTAAAACAATCTAAAAGAGCAAAGCTTAGGCAATTTAGAGTCATCCAAATCCCAGATCAACATTACAAAGACTTAACAAAGTTCCTGGCATTTAAAAAAAATACAGCTATTAACAGCAACATGGAGATTAAGGACTGTGTAACGTTAAACTGAAACCAAACCAAATATTACACAAGCATGCTTTACTTTTAAATGCAAGTTCTCAAAACAACTATGCTCAACTGAAAGTAGTACCTGATTGAAGTAATGAGTTTCTTGATAGAATCAGAGACAGTTCGAGAATGTCCAGCCAAGACAGACCATTTTGGTGGGTCTTTTGGATTCACAGCAAGGGAGCGAGCAGTCTGAATGAGACCAGTTGAACTATCCAACATTGTCCTTGCAGCTATAACAATGGGTTCCATGGCATTAACACCCTGCCACAAAGAAAAACAAATATATACATTGCTAAACAATTAACTGTACTGCTCAGATTATTTTATGGAAGTTCTGTTAGAAGAGCAGTCAATAGTTCAGTTAGAGATTTGGCGCCCTCACGTGGACAAGTACTGAAAGTTGTGCTTAAAAGTGCAATTACATAGCAGGGTTTGCACTACTGAACTGTTCAGTGTTTTGTGCCAGGTGTGACCAACTTGTGCAACCACCTTGAGGTAGCCTTTGCCTTTATACCAACTATAGAAGAGAGTTAAGGACAGTTTGCTTCTCCGACCCCATTCCCTGCCGCTCTTTTCTAAAATTACAGAATTTTACTAACACTTAAGTACACGTGCATGATATTACTTTCCTCTAGCATGCAGGATAATATAATTCAGCACTGTCTGATCCCAGTGCTTTAAAAGCAGTTACTGGAGTCCAACATATCTGAAGTATTTTAATGCAATATTTGAGAAAAATCAAATCCTGTTTGGATGATTGACAGTCCTATTCTTCATTATACCCACCACAGCACTGAATTAGTAATCATTAAGCTACACGACAGATTCTCATTTTCTCAAACTATGGTTCTTCTGTCATCACTAGCATTCTTGGCGGATGGTTAAAGAATTGATTTGAAGACTTGTTTGTCATGCATTGTTTTAGTTGCAGTCGAAGACACTATATTCATAATTGAATTCAATAAAATTGCTCATTGGATATTTTGATTACACCATTGGGATAATCACAGTTCCCCATTCAACATCTTGCATCTAGCTTGGTTTATACTGTACCTCAGGACTAATTTGAGCTGGAATGCTGACAAACTCTGGATTGGAAGCAAATGCTGTTAGATTCTCGACTGCTTCTATCAGAGGAACTGTTGCAGCCCGACAATTCTCACGGTTCGCATCTGTGAATGCGCCATCAAGAGCCTATATTAACAAAAAAAAAGGAGCTTTTAAATTGTTCTAGAATTGGTAATAGGCCTGAACTAACACAACTGTCTACATGTTAAATTTAGAGTAACCTTTGTTTTGCAGATTAGACTGTGCCTTTTTTTAAAAATCAAAATGTGCCGGTTCTTCAATTAAAACAATCTCCAATGTTTCAAACTCAGTTAGTGCAAGTCTGAGTGCAGCCCACAGAGGTCCTACTAAATCTGCCCCATCCCTCCTGAGCAGCACTTTGTTTTTTTTTAAGAAATAAAAGGGACTTCTATGTGGTCCCTTTGGCATTTGTCAGTAGCTGACTCAACTCCACAGAAGTTGCTACCAGACCATATTCATCTATAAACACAAATTTTTCAGGAGGTACCTTGATTGTCTTCACAAGGTTGGCCGTACTATTTGCCACCTCCTTGGCCGATTGAACGAACTGCCTCTTTGCAACAGGGTTGGACGTCTTGGATGAGGCTATACGGCAGGCATTACACAAAGCAGAAGTGTGTTTTGCAACAATGGTGGCAGCAGACAAGACCTATGGTGAGAAAAACACTTGAGTCTAAGATTTCCCACACTCGTCTTGGGAGCTCCAAAAATGAATTTATTGTAAAGATAAATGTTTTGATATTATAACAAGAACAACTGATTTTACCTGTGATTGGATACAGGCTGGGTCCACCAGGTTCTGACAAGCCATTTGGATTGCCTGATTAGCACGTGCAAACTGAGCTGGGTCAACTAATCCTTGATGACCTGCATGACTGTTGGGATCTGAGATTCCTACAAGGTAAGCTGCCTGGGAATTCAAATTTCACAGGTTATAAGGAAGTATTTGAACATTTAAAAAAAAACCCTAATATTTGTACCCTCATAAGTTTCTCGCTACCTTCAATTTTCCAATCATAAAAATAGGACAATCCAAACTTCAGAACCCTTTTTTCATATTGGCCAAGTGTGGTACTAAACATCCATCACATTTTCTTTCCTCACACTCTGATGCAGCACCACATGGTAATGCAGCACGCTAACACCTGTACTATCAAAATTTGGTTCAACTGAGTGACAGGAAGGCACGGGACCTTTAGGTTGGGAGTCAATCATTTAAATTGTCTGAAATACAAGTTTTCTACTTACTCTTCTCATAAATAAATTGATTTATATTCCAGCAACTATGAATTATTATTCAATAATGGTAATGACTTCATCCCAACTGTTAACCCTTCAAGGTGCCATCAGCATGTCAAGTAAGCAAATACATAGCTGATGTCCAGACGACAGCAGCTAATGGCCAAGAGTTCCAAACCTTTAAAAAAAATCTTGCCTTAAAGTCTCATATTGATATGGAAATGATTCCAAGGTTTTCCCACCTTAAAATTCAGATGGCTGCAAACTGAAATGTTTGAACAGTAAAATTACTGCCTTGAGTACTCCCCTGAAATGACAGTCCTTTATGCTAAGCAGCTCTTGCTTATATATTTGCGAATTGACACTATTATCTTTTTACCAGTTCAGTATTTATTCACATGAAGAGAAGTTATTAAAATTGCTGCACATTAGTTCAAGAAAATTGCAGGGCTACAGGAAAAAAACAGGGGAGTGGGATTAGCTGAGTTGCTCTTATAGAGAGCTGGCACAGACACGTGAGCCAAATGGCTTCCTTCTGTGCTATAACTCTTCCATGATTCTAAAATTAAGGTAAAATCAGTATTCATTTATAAATGCATAGCTTAATTAAGGATGGTCAACACTGATTTGTTGAAGGCAAGCTGTGTTTGTTAGTTTTGCCCATTGATGCATACTGATTTTTAAAAAAACTCATCTTAAAATTTGCTGACAATATCAAAGTAGAAGGCTTTGTAAACAAAGGAAAAGAATTTAAAAGCCTTCAAGAAGACAGACAGGTCATCGTAATAGGCAAGCAGGTGTAAGGTACAAGTTAACAAATAATTGAGGTAATTGAGAGATTTAAAAAAGAATGGGAATTTACACTTACTGGAAACCCATTGAAGCGTCTGGATAAACAGATGCCCACAGGTTCAAATAACTAATTCAATACGAGTGCAATTGTAGGCAGATTTTAATTTTTTTTGAGATACAGCACTGAAACAGGCCTTTCGGCCCACCGAGTCTGTGCCGACAACCACCCATTTATACTAATCCTACATTAACCCCATATTCCTACCACCTACCTATACTAAGGGCAATTTATAACGGCCAATTTACCTATCCACCTGCAAGTCTTTGGCTGTGGGAGGAAACCAGAGCACCCGGCGAAAACCCACGCAGTCACAGGGAGAACTTGCAAACTCCGCACAGGCAGTACCCAGAATTGAACCCGGGTCGCTGGAGCTGTGAGGCTGCAGTGCAAACCACTGAAGATGAAGCCATATAAAAGGTGAATAGAATTTTGGATTTACACACAGTACAAGAATAAAAAAAATTTACGAAACACATTCATTGGACCAATGTTGGAGTAGTTTGTGCAGTTTTAGGTATCCCCTTTTGGACAGGATATTAAAGCTATGTACAGTGTTTATGATTAGGATTTTGCCAGGGATAGAAAATTACAAGGAGAGACTTGACATAGTGGGACTATTTTCCCTGAAGTAGAGAAAGCTAACAGGAGATTTATTAAAAGTTTTTCAAATTATGAAGAGTTTTGATAGACTATAGCCTTGGGTTGTGGAGTCCGTAATGAGGGATCACTAATTATCACTAAGACAGTGGAGTGAGGAGAAATTTCTGTAGATGTGTTGGAGCATGAATTTTTTTGCCAAAGAGCAACTGACAGAGACCATTGCCTATTTTAACATAAAAAGGGATAAATATTAGAAATAGATCATGACACAGGCTTTGATTGAAGGGATTGATTAAGAAGGGAAAAATAGAGTATGAGAGCAAGCTTGCAGGGAACATAAAAACTGACTGTAAAAGTTTCTATAGGTATGTGGAGAAAAAGATTGGTGAAGACAAATGTAGGTCCCTTACAGTCAGAAACAGGGGAATTTATTATGGGGAACAAAGAAATGGCTGACCAACTAAATGCATACTTTGGTTCTGTCTTCACAAAGGAGGACACAAATATCATACCAGAAATGTTGGGGAACACAGGGCTTAGTGAGAGAGAGGAACTGAGGGAAATCAGTATTAGTAGAGAAATGGTGTTGGGGAAATTGATGGGATTGAAGACCGATAAATCCCCAGGGCCTGATAATCTACATCAGAGTACTTAAGGAAGTGGCCCTAGAAATAGTGGAAACATATGCAGTCATCTTCCAAGATTCCATAGACTCTGGAACAGTTCCTACAGATTGGAGGGTAGGTAATGTAACTCCACTATTTAAAAAGGGAGGTAGAGAGAAAGCAGGGAATTATAGACCAGTCAGCCCGACGTCGGTAGTGAGGAAAATTCTGGAGTCCATTATCAAAGATTTTATAGCAGAGCACTTAGAGAACAGTGGTAGAATCAGGCAGAGTCAGCATGGATTTATGAAAGGGAAATCACGCTTGACAAATCTACCAGAATTCTTCGAGGACGTAACTAGTAGAGTTGATGAGGGGGAGCCAGTGGATGTGGTTTATTTGGACTTTCAGAAGGCTTTCGACAAAGTCCCACATAAGAGATCAACGTGTAAATTTAAAGCGCATGGGATTGGTGGTAGTGTATTGGGATGGATAGAAAATTGGTTGGCAGACAGGAAACAAACAGTAGGGATAAATGGGTCTTTTTCCGAATGGCAGGCAGTGACAAGTGGGGTACCGCAGGGATGGGTGCTTGGACCCCAGCTATTCACAATATATATTAATGATTTAGATGAGGGAACTAAATGTAATATCTCCAAATTTGCAGATGATACAAAACTGGGTGGGAGGGCGAGTTGTGAGGATGATGCAGAGAGGCTTCAGACTGATTTGGACAAGTTGAGTGAGTGGGCTAATGCATGGCAGATGCAGCATAATGTGGATAAATGTGAGATTATCCACTTTGGTAGCAAAAACAGGAAGACAGATTATCTGAACGGCTATAAACTGAGAATATGCAGCGAGACCGGGGTGTTCTCATACAGTCACTGAAGGTAAGCATGCAGATCCAATAGGCAGTAAAAAAGGCAAATGGTATGTTGGCCTTCATAGCGAGAGGATTCGAGTACAGGAGCAGGGATGTCTTGCTGCAATTATACAGGACTTTGGTGAGGCCACACCTGGAATAGTGTGTGCAGTTTTGGTCTCCTTACCTGAGGAAGGATGTTCTTGCTATAGAGGGAGTGCAGCGAAGGTTTACCAGACCGATTCCTGGGATGGCGGGACTGACGTATAAGGAGATATTGAGTCGGTTATTTTTATATTCGCTGGAGTTCAGAAGAGTGAGGGGGGAATCTCCTAGAAACCTATAAAATTCCAACAGGACTTGACAGGGTAGATGCAGAAAGGATGTTCCCGATGGTGGGCCAGTCCAGAACCAGGGGTCATAGTCTAAGGATATAGGGTAAGCCTTTCAGGACTGAGATGAGGAGAAATTTCTTCACCCAGAGAGTGATGAGCCTGTGGAATTCACTACCACAGAAAGCAGTTGAAGCCAAAACATTGCATGTTTTCAAGGAGTTAGATATAGCTCTTGGGTCTAATGGGATCAAAGGGTATGGGGAGAAAGCAGAAACAGGTTACTGAGTTGGATGATCAGCCATGATCATAATGAATGGAGGAGCAGGCTCGAAGGGCTGAATGGCCTACTCCTGCTCCTATTTTCTATGTTTTTATATTATTGAAGACAGTGCAGGATTGCTCAACCGAAGAGTTGGCACAGATACCAGAAACTGAATTGGACCAGCCATATAAGTACTGTGGCTACAAGAGCAGGTCAGAGGCTGGGAATTTTGTAGCAAGTAACTTACCTCCTGAATCCCCAAAGCCTGTCCACCATCTACAAGGCACAAGTCAGGAGTGTGATGGAATATGCTCCACTTCCCTGGATGGGTGCAACTCCAACAACACTCAAGAAGCTCAACACCATCCAGGACAAAGCATCCCACTTGATTGACACCCCATCCACTACCTTCAATGTTCACTCCCTCCACCACCAATGCACAGTGGCAGCAGTGTGTTCCATCTACAAGATGCACTGCAGCAACGCACCAAGGCTCCTTCGACAGCACCCTCCAAACATATGACCTCTATCACCTAGAAGGACAAGGGTAGCAGATGCATGGGAGCATCACCACCTGCAAGTTTCCCTCCAAGCCACACACTATCCTAACTTGGAATTACATCGCCGTTCCTTCACTGTCACTGGGTCAAAATCCTGGAACTCCTTACCTAACAGTACTGTGGGTATACCTACACATGGACTGCAGCGGTTCAAGAAGGCAGCTCACGATCATCTTCTCAAGGGCAATTAGGGATGGGCAATAAATACTGGCCCTGCCAGCGATGCCCACATCCCATGAAAGAATAAAAAAAAACGATGGACTAAATAACCACCTTCTGTGTTGTAATCTTCTATGGCCCTAAAATTCTAAGAATTCCATATAGATGCAATGTCTCTTATGCATTTGAAAGACAGCAACCATACAGAACACTGTCCCTCTGACAATGTTCATGCTGCCTTTTACGTGCATCCCTTGCATCATTTCTGCACAGATGCAAGCATGATTTGATGGATACAATTTGTTCTTTTTGAAAACGATGTTTACCTGAGCTGCTGCTTCTGTAAGTCCACACAGAGCCTTGGAACCAGAGCTTACTGAATCACCAAAGGCTGGTAGGTCACTGTTCTTAGCATTGTGAGAGATTCCAGTCATTGCCTCTCCAAGAACCTAAACAAAAATTAAATGGACAAAATGCTAAAATTTCTGGATTTCATAAGCAAGATTAAACATTGGTGTATCTACATCCCAAGGACTGCTGCAGTTCAAGAAGGCAGCTCACCACCATCTTCTCAAGTGCAATTAGGGATGGGCAATAAATGCTGACCTAGCCAGCGATGCCCACATCCCACAGATGAATAAAAAAAAATTAAAGGTAAAAGCATCTGAGTGAAGAGTAGCTTTTTCACTTTTAATATCAAATAGTCACACGAAAGCACAACTTAACATTCCATTACATACCATTTGAAAGTTTTAAGTGAAATTGTTCTAATGTTAATCTTTCTTAAATTCCTTCAGGCAACAGTTGCAAAAAGAAGGACGTTCTACCTCTGCACAAGGTGCTGGGCAAATCTTATTTGGAGTAGTGTCCTGTTTTGGGCAATGCATCTTTGGGTGGCTATTCTGAATTTAGAAGGAATACACCAATGATTCACAAGAAAGGTACCTGGAATGGAGAGACTTAGTTATGATATGAGACTAGATAAATTTGGGATGAGATATCTTTCAGATGAGATGAAACTGAGACTGTTTTCTTGTTTCGGTGGACATAAAAGATCCCATGGTACGGACTGAAGAGGCACCAAGAGTTATTTGGATGTCCTGGCCAACATTATTTAAATACCACTATCACAACAGAATTACAAGACATTTATCTAATTTTTTTGTTTGTGGGTCCTTGCTGTGCACAAATTGGCTGTCATGTAACAGTGACTACACTTTTAAAAGGTAATTGGTTGGTTGCAAAGCCCTTTGACTCATCCTGAAGGTGTCAAAGGTGCTTTACGGGGAAAGCTCATTCTTCTAGGGGCAAGGTGGTTTCATTGAGACATTTGAAATAAAGAAGGAAATTGACAAGGCAGGAGAATTCAAAACAGAGGGTTTTAATCTTAAAGTTAGAAAAAAGGCTAGCTGTACTGAAGTTGATAAGTCATCAGGATTGGAGCAGATATATTTGAGGATGCTGAGGGAAGTAAGGATAGAAATTGTGGAAGCACTGGCTATGGTCTTCCAATCCTCCTTAGATACATGCACGGTACCAGAGGACTGGGATTTGCAAATGTTACACCCTTGTTCAAAAAAGGATGCAAGGATAAGCCCAGCAACTACAGGCCAAATCAGTTTAATCTCAGTTGTGGGTAAGCTTTTAGAAACAATAATTCAGGACAAAATTAACAGTCACTTGGACAAATGTAGAATAAAAGAAAACCAACATGGATTTAAGGGAAAATTGTGTTCAACGAACTTGATTGAATTTTTTGATGAGGGAACAGAGAGGGATGATGAGGAGTACATGGACTTCCAAAAGGTGTTTGATAAAGTGCCACATGACAGACTTGTCAGCAAAGTTAAAACCCATGGAAAAAAGGGACAGCAGCAGCATGGATATGAAGTTGGCTGAGTGACAGGAAAGAGAGTGTAGTGGTAAACAATTGTTTGCCAGACTGAAGGAAGGTGTATACTGGGGTGCCCCAGGGGTCGGTGTTAGGAGTGCAAGGCACAACTTCAATTTGTGGTTGACACTAACTTGGATGTATTCTGAACTATAAGAAGAATAATCATAAACTTGAAGAGGATATAGACAGATAGGTGGAATGGGCAGACATGTGGCAGATGAAATTTTAATGCAGAGAAGTGCGAAGTGATTTATTTTGGATGGAAGAACGAGGCGAGACAATGTAAAACAAAGAATATAATTCTAAAGGGGATGCAGGAGCAGAGGGACCTAGCAGCATAGGTGCACAAGTCATGAAGTTGGCAGGGCAGGTAGAGAAAGCGGTGAAAAAACATATTGGATCCTGGCTTTATAAATAGGGGCATTGAATACAAAAGCAAGGAAGTTATGATGAATCTTTATAAAAAAACTGGTTCAGCATCAACTGCAGCATTTTGTGTAATTCTGGGCACCATACTTTAGAAAGAATGTGAAGGCATTAGAGAGAGTGCAGAAAAGATTTACAAGAATTGGATGGCCACTTGAACTTGCAGGGCTATGGGGATCGGGTGGGAAGTGGGACTGACTTCATAGCTCCATTGCCAGCCGCATGGACTCGATGAGCCAAATGGCCTCCTTCTGTGCCGTAAATGACTATGACTGTATGGACAAGGAACGGTTCCAGGGACGAGGAATTTCAGTTACGTAGATAGAGTGGAGAAGCTGGGGTTGTTCTCATTAGGAGAAAACCAAGAGGAGGTTTGATACAGGTGTTTAAAATCATGAGGGGTCTGAACAGAGTCGATAGGGAAAAAGTGCTCCCATTGGCAGAAGGATCCCGAACCAGAGGTCACCGATTTAAGCTGATGGCAAAAGAATTACATGAGGAAAAACATTGTTATGCAGTGAGTGGTCAGGATCTGGAATGCACTGCCTGTGAGTGTGATGGAAGCAGATTCAATTGAGGCCTTCAAAAAAGAATTGAATAATTATCTGAAGAGAAAAAATTTGCGGGGCTACAGGGAAAATGTGGGGGAGTGGGACTAGGTGAGTTGCACTTAGAGAGTTGGCACAGACAAGACAGGCTGAATTGCCTCCTTCTGTACTCTAACCATTCTACGATTAAGTATTTTAAAGTGAATTCAGGAAAAATCTTTTCACACAGAATGTTGCAGGAATATCAAAAGCACTGCTTCATAGGCCATAGATGCAGAATCATTTGTGCTTAGAAGATTGATTATTGTTTAAGCTTCAAGGAATATGAAGGAGAGAAAATCTGGGATTAAAGAGAGCTGCCATGGGTACCAAAATGGCAGAGCATGTTGCTTTGCAGTTCTCCATCTACTTAATTCAGAATGCTTAATCTGGGTTTATTTAACATAAATCTAGTAAGTACATTAAAGAACATGTGGACTTGAATAGTTGAAGTGCTCCACAAAAATATAATTCATGTGTAACTAAACATCTTCAAAAATTTGGGCACAATTAATTAACCTCGTAATAGAGAAGTTGAACCTCGCAGCAAAAGTTATCAATATAAAATATGCCATTAATTTAAAGAAAATAAACCTCCGCATTTTCTTTGTATTATATCCTCAATTACATTTTCTTGATTTAAACAAAAAGGCAAAATATCCTTGTTGAAGTGGTCAGTAATTAATGCTCTAGAACAATTAACTTTTGTAAAACTTTCTCATACCCACCTTGGAATTTTCCATCACGCTGTCAATGCAATCAAAGTAAGACAAGTCATTGACTGCCTCAGTGGGATTATCAAGCATTCCTCGGACAGTCTGTAAGGAAGTCACATTTCAGGTTTATATATTTCGTAACAGTAGCCCAGCCACTACATCGTAGTTTAGCTAACTGCAACACATGACACAAACTTGTTCAGTACTGTAGTACAGCTGCTCTGTGCATACATGTTAACCACTTTTGCAGTTCTCATTACACAAATCAATTTGCTGACAGGACTGATGTGAATCAAATTTTGTTACCCCTTGGAATGCATCTTAAATTAGTTAAAAAAAAACAAATATCCTTTTAAATGTGAAAACTACTTCTCTCAGACAGACACGATAATTTACACAATGGACTGAAGGAGGAGGGAGATGACAGACACATCTGGGAGATAGTGATTGACAATTTATGCATACTGTTTTGGTTTTCACTGCTTTGAAAGCATAAGTAACAGCATAAAATACATTTGGTACAAATAAATATATGCTACTGTACTGTAAGCTGGTTTTATACCGAGAGAGCCAAGGTAGTACTAAGGTTCACAATGGGCACATCTCATGCAGTCAGCTGAAACCAAAAATTCTACAGTCATCGGCCAAAGAGTCTTTTTATTTCTAAACCACGTTACTTTTCAGGTTCCAGCTGAGTAAAAGCAGTGCAGCTACCACTGGTCCGAATATAAAAACAGCTGTAAATTTCACAGTTACAGCTTGCTATCAGATGTACAAAGCACTTCTTCCTGCATCCAAATAAGTGCTACAAGAACTTGATTAATCAGCAAGAAAGTTGGCTGGTCTCAATCACCTTAGATTGCCAAAAGAGGAGCTTTTGGTTATTTTTACTCATTAGTTGTCTTTATTTGGTAGCAATTGAATTATTTCATACAAAATTTGTTTTTCAAAAAAAAAAAACATGTAATTAAGTGAACTCATTGGTCAGCTTAAGCACTGAACCAAAGCATTTTTTATCGCTTTCAAAAGTTATACACATTCATTTAAAAGGGACAGTGCAGCATAGGGAAAGCAGGGAGCAGTGGTGAACAGGGAGACCTAGTGTGTATGTATACAAATCTTTGAAGTTAGCAGGACAAGTTGAGAAAGCTGTTAAAAAAGCACATGGAATCATTGGCTTTGTTAATATAGGCATAGAGTACAAAAGCAAGGAAGTTATGTAAAACCCTTATAAAACACTGGTTAGGCTTCAGCTGGAAATTTGGCCTGGATTTTGAGATCATTGGCCAAATGATGGCATTCCCTACTGACCTTACAGAAAGCTGCCCATGTCCACAAAGATCTAGAGGTCTCTGTGGCGTGGATTTTATCTTTCCTGACTAATTTCATTCTGGCACCAACCTAGGGGACTTCTGTTGTCCAGCAACAGTTAAGTGATCAAACAGGCTAAAGAGCCAATCATATTGAAGAATTCTCAGACAGCAAAACAGCAAGTAACAAGCAGGTTTTTATCATTCATTCTTTATAAATTTTAATCATTAAACAAAATAAAGATTGGGACATAAAATTGGGATTAAGGTAGCAGAAATATCAAAAACAAAATTTAAAAAAAAATCTATGGAATTTTAATCATGAGAAATTTGACATTCTACAAATATAAAATTAGTTTCTCAGGGCCAGAGAGGTTTTTCAGTAGTAACCAGGACTAAGTATGGCATTAAAAACCCAGATATACTTCATTCCACAAGGCATAGTTTTTCAAGTATTTTTACAGCGAGACTTTTAGCATAAAAAGTGGAAGTTCACATTAATTCAAATGGTTTCTAAGGTTGCCATCTGTGAGGACTGACTTCAACAGTGCACCCTATGGAGGAGCAAGGTATCACTGAAAGCAACATTTGGATTTCCATTTTTAATTGCACATGTGTAGATGACAGAATTTGCTACCAGTTTCACAGGGTAATGATGGTGAAAGCTGACAGTTTTGGCATCATTACAACCGCAAGATCCAAGCCACTGCGTTCTACTCTGAGCACCACACTTCAGCACAGATGTTAAGGCCTTAGCGAGGATGCAGAAGAGATTTACTAGTATGGTACCAGGGATGAAGGACTTCAGTTATGTGGTGAGACTGGAGAAGTTGGGGTTGTTCTCCTTACAGCAGATTGGATGGAGGTGTTCAAGATCATGAACAATTTTGGTAGAAGTAAATAAGGAGAAACTGTTTCCAGTGGCAGAAGGGTTGGAAACCACAGGAAGGGCTCCAGAAACATAAAGCATAGAAAATTTATGTCACAGAAGGAGGCCATAATTTCTGATGAAAGCTCAACTGGTAACGTTAACTGTTTCTCTCTCTCAAGATGGTGCCTGGACCTGCTGAGTTTTTCCAGAATTTTCTCTTTTTATTTCATACTTCCAGCATTCATAGTATTTGCAATTGAATATTCATCCTGCTGCAGTTCAGCATTTCCCATTATAAATCCATCCCTTACGATGGAAGCTAGCCCTATAAACTTATCACGGTGTAATTACACACTTCTGCTTGTGATGCTGTGGCACCTCAGTTTTACATCTCCCAGCTCCTCAGTCTCTGCTGCATCAAATCCCTTAATCATTTTAAATACTTGGATTAGATTTTCCTTCAGCCATCTAAACTCAAACAAATGCACACCAAGTTTATGCAACCTGTCCTCAGAATGAAACCCTTTAAGCCTGGACATCATTCTGGTGAATCTGCACCGTACCCCTTTTGAAACCAAAACTGAACGCAGTACTTCAGATAGGGTCTGACCAAGGCTCTGAACAACTGAAGAATCACTTCCTTACTTTTGAATTCCAATCCCAGTTTGTTAGGAGGGCAAAAAGCTGAATTTACATTTTTAAAAAAAATCTGTACTTTACACAAGCTTTATAAAGCTGTTTTGCTTCTACTGTTTATACCAGCTGGTTGAAATTTGGCTGCTTCACAGATTTAGATTAATCTAGGTTTAGCTGTTAGAGGTATCTAATTCCCAAGTCTGATCACAATAAGCCAGCATCACCCACCAATTGTACTTAACCAATTGCTGTGATCTTGCTGCAAACTCTGGACAAACTATAATCAGAGTGGGTAAGTAGCCAAAAGAAGCTTCTGTTCGAGAGAAAAGGGTCTCAACAGGTCTTGTATGAAACACATGT
This sequence comes from Heterodontus francisci, assembly GCF_036365525.1. Lineage (NCBI taxonomy): Eukaryota > Metazoa > Chordata > Chondrichthyes > Heterodontiformes > Heterodontidae > Heterodontus > Heterodontus francisci. Next base: position 76,092,615 of record NC_090371.1, on the reverse strand, counting down.
TATTCACTTGGTGGTAATTTAATAATTTACTATTAAGCATTGAAAAATAAGACATTACGATGCAGAAATTGTAGCTGTAAACAGGATCCTCCACGGAACATCAGAAGTTCAAATCAAGGAAACACAAAGAATGGCGTAAGTTTGTTACACACCTCAAGCTCACGGAGAGCATTATCACACTCCTTCTGTCCTGGAGCCTGCTGTGTGCACATTGTAATCAACTGATTGATGCTTTCAGTCACAGCTCTACATTATAAACAAATACAAAAAACACAATTGATTTACTACTTGTGCATAAAATTCATATTGCAACCATACATTAAATCCCAAACTTTGCTGATATTTTCAAATTAAACTAGTTACACCTTTTACAGAGAAAAGTCGGAGCATTCTGGGCTGGATTTTAAATTTCTGCTAGCAATTTTTATGAAAATATTTTGATAAATCCAGACAAATTAACATTCCCAATTCCTGTAATAGCTTGTTACTAACATTTAAGCCTTTTAAGACCACAATTTTTTCAAGCATTCAGTTAACTTAATACACAATGCAAGCAAAGAACCCTTGATTTATGTATAGAAAATATATTTAAAAACTAATCAGTGCTTACCCATCACTACAGTAAAGCTGAAGTTTATTTGAAGTCTATTTTTTTGAATTATAGTACTCTATAAATTCAGAAAATGATCACTTCAATTATAGAAATAAACCAAAGACTATGCAAAATAGATATTACTTCTGTGAAAGACAAGAGGAATACCTGACATGTTAATGTACATCATTGACATATATTAATGATGCAGAGTTGGATATACAAGGCATAACTTCAAAAGTTTACACATGACACAAAACTTGGAAACAGTAAGGAGGGTAGCAACAGACTTCAGGAAGACAGCCTGGTGAAATGGGCAGGCAAGTGGCAGATGAAATTTAATACAGAAAACTGTGAAATTATTTTTTTTTGGAAGAATGAGGGGCAATATAAACTAAATGATATTTTAGAGGGGGTGCAGAAACAGAGACCTGGGAGTGTACGTACACAAATCTGTGAAAGCAGCAGGACAAGTTGAGAAGGCTATTAAAAAGGCATACAGAATCCTTGGGTTTATTACAGAAGAAATGAGTACAAAATTAAGGAAGTTTTGATAAACCTTTGTAAAACAATGGCGAGGCCTCAACTGCGGTATTGCGGCCAATTCTGGGCACCACACTGTAGGAAGGATGTCAAGACCTTGGGGAGGGTGCAGAAGAGATTTTCTAGAATGGTACCAGGGATGCGTGTCTTCAGTTATGAGGAGAAACTAGAGAAGCAGGGACTGTTCTCCATAAAGCAGAAAACGTTACAGGAAGATGTTCAAAATCATGAAGGATTTTTATAAAGTAAACAAGGCAATAGTTTCCAGTGGCAGAACAGTCAGTAACTAAAGGACACAGAATTTAAAGTTAATTGGAAAAAAAGAGGTGATGTGAGGAAATAAAATGCACGGCAAGTTGTGATGATTTAGAATGCACTGCCTGAATGGACGGTGGAAGCAGATTCAACAATAACATAACATTCATGGCTATGGGCCAAATGCTGGCAAATGGGATTAGGTAGACAGGTCAGGTGTTTTTAATGCATCGGTGCAGACTCGATGGGCCGAAGGGCCTCTTCTGCACTGTATTATTCTGTGATTCTGTGAATAAGCTTTCAAAAGGAGAAGCTGCTGATGATGTTGGAGAAAAAACAAGTAATGGGGAGTAAGCAGATGTTTGAGGAGCAGAGTATATCTGTCAAGGTGTATGACTGGAGATCACTGAAGTAGAGTTGGATGAGAAAGGAGGGATTTGATGCCAAGAAACAGATTCTGAAACAAATCTGATATGACAATGAGCCACTGGAGCTCAACAAGGATAGGGGTTTATGCGAGTGCAGGACTTAATGCAGATGTAAACACATGAAGTGCTGTCTGAATCAGTTATTATTAGTGGAGAACAGGAGGCAGTTGAAGAGTCAAAAAATGCACCTGGAGGTGGCAAAAATGGGGATTCACAGTAGCATGTGAAGTGTGAAACGACACCCAGAGTCCATATGTATTTTATTGTATCACTGACTCCCCATCACCTCCAACATTTGTTAATCCTGACTTTACACAGCACTAACTTCCTTTCGCTGTAATTAAAAATACTAAATCAAGCAGTGCTATTAATGTCTTTGTTATCTTCAATCGTCCGACTCATATCATTCAAGTTCATTTTGAAGGCATCAACTGATCTCAAATTAACAATTTTCTTGTGCAATATGCTGGGCGAGGTGGGGGGGGGGGGGTTCTTCAGGAGAGGAAAGTTGACAAAAGCAAAATTTTTCCTATGGAGGAAAAAAATTCTAATCTCTGAATTTACTTAGGGCTCTCTGCACTCGCTTTATGTGACGTATTCATAGAGAATAGCAGAGCTCAAACTTCTGAACTATGACTTCGACAAGATGCAAAGGTTTTGCCTCTTTAACCATCCCTATGGAGAGGCACTGCTAGCAATCTTGTTTTGCAGCATATTAAAAAGCTGCTAATTAACAGCTGTTTAATTTTAATCCCATGGGAATAAGCTACTTCCTCTTTTTGAAACTAGTTTCTCTAAAATCAAATGACGCTTGACATTTGCTGTTCAACCTTTGTCGCATTTCCAACAGTTTCAATTATTTATCCTAACTTTTGCAGTTTTAGTGTGATCTGCTTTGACAGTTCCATAGTTGTTCATACAAGACTGTTACCATGTGGGATTAGTAGCAAATAACATGCCAAGTGAGGGCATTGGGTTGCAGAGATTTGTCCATTTAAGGAAGTAAAACACAAAGTCTCATATTTTCATGCTTACCGTGCAGCTGCAGCAAGTTGATTCTTGATGTTGGGAGCTGTCGGATCAGCAGAAAGTGCTTTGGCTGCTAGTAGCAGTTTGCTTGATGCCATTGAAATACTCTTCAAGTTTCCAATCACCTGAGCCTGGTCTTCTTTATCCTGTGGAGGTACGAAGATTAAGAACTGAAGCTAAAATTCTGTGTAAATTGATATGCTGAGTTTTAAAATAAAGATTGAAAAAAATCTGAACAGACTCTAGATAGTGTTAACAATTTTGCTCTCCTGCGAATATTCTACACCCTCCTCCTGAAAGCATTGACTGCTGGTATGGGTATTGTTCTATTGGCACTGATCACCATCCAGTAGCTTTGCAAGCTACCATTGGTCAAGCTGGTGCTGGCATTCCACTAGACATGCCGCTAGGTTATTTGACCCTTTTTGGGGGAGCGGTAGAAATCACAATCAGGCTGGGTCTCATTCTCATCCAATATTCATCTGTGCACACATGTATAGGCCTCAATGGACAGGAGCAGGAATCTTGGTTGATTTTCCCCAGTATGGGTGCCGAGGCTAAGATCAGCTAACTTATCAAACTGGAGACTGAATCTGGCACTTTCCTAGCCTGTATAGTTAAGGTCCATACTTATCAAGTGTCAGCTTGGCTTAACCTCTGAATATGGAAGGTAAAATACAGAATAATTGAATTTGTAGAGTCGTTGGGTTTGACATCAGTACAAACTGTACAACTTCCCAAATCCTTGGAAAGAACAAATTGAAATTTGAAGGATTCTTTTCACTGGTTGGCCAAGAAACAAGAAGCATAAACTCAAGATCACTAAAATAGAAATAAAAATAAATGAAGGGGAATGAGAAGAAATATTTTTACATAAGGGACCATTGGAATACTTTTTTCTACAAGTGGCTATTAAGACTATCATTGAAAAATAAATTTGTATCAGTATATTAAAAGGAAAAGTATAAAATGTTATACGGGGAAGTACATTACAATAGATAGCTCAAGCTGAAAAGCTAGCACCAGCAAAAACATCAAATGGCCCCCTTCTGAGCTGTAATATCCAAGATTTTAAATAGAATATCTGTGAAACACCTGAAAGCTAACATAATTGGAATAGTCAAAATCTCCCCCACCCCTTAAGTATACGGTTGACTATCTAATGAGCCTTAGTTTTAAACTTAAGTCTCGTTAGAAGTGAAATGCTACCAGACTTAACACAGTATTTCAGCACAAGATTATGAAACCGCACAACATACCAGAGTCTAATTCATCAGAGTAGATGCAGCTTTGAAATTTTTTTTAAATTGGATTTCTTTGAAAGTTTGAGTCTGTCAGACTAGAAATCGTTTTATATCTTGTTCCACTGCCTACCTATTTTCTTACCTTGGACTGTCCAGCCATTTCAACGCCAGCCTGTAGGAATTCATTAAAGTCTTTGCCAAATTTGCCAGAAGCCTTTGCCAGATCTTGTGTGGTTCCACGAGATGCTTGCACCAATTCATTTGCAGATTGATTCAAACCAACTGCTGCCTCGTTTAGATGGCCTTGAGCCTCTTGAAAATTCTTGGAACTTGGTGGGAACTAAAAATTGAGGAAGTATTTGTTATATAATAAATTCCCCTCAAAATGACACAATCAAAAACAAAACTTTCAAATTTAGTGTGTATTCCAAACACCAATTTGTGCTAAGCACATGGCAAGACATTTCATAAATTTCATTACAATATACACCATAATGACATAGAAAACTCTTCTATAAAGTTAGAGAAAACCTACCCCCCACTTTCCAAGCCTTGACATCTCAAAGATTTAAGACGCATGCATAAGGTGAAGTTCAATATTACAAGACTTCCGTAGACTGTACACCTTGAAATGAACTTTAAATAGTTGGCCAATTTCATAGCGATCTCAAGATGTCAGCAACATTTTATAGACCCAAGTTCATTACTTCAAAAGCAAAATAATGCGGTTGCTGGAAATCGAAAATTAAAAACAGAAAATGCTTGAAATACTCAACAGGTATGGCAGCATCTGTGGAGAGAGAAACAGAGTTAAGGGCCGTAATTTTACGGTGGATGGATGGGAGTCAGACTCCGACGTGAAAGTCGGTGACGGACCCACTTCCGCCTAGCCTGGGGATCAGTCCCGTATTTTACAGATCCCCAGGCTTTAATTGTCCCGAGGCAGGACTTCCACCCACTTGAGGAAGGAGGTCCCGCCTCATTGAGCTGCTGGCCAATCAGCGGGCCGCAGCTCTTAGTCCCAGCAGCACCATCTGGAGCGGTGGCCACTGCTGGGACTGCAGCCCAGACGACGCCATGGGTCGATGAGGGAAGGTAAGCAGGGGCATGCCTCACCAGGGGGATCGGTCTTTCCCTGGTGAGGCTGGAGTGGTCCTTTGGGGAGGGGTGGGGGGCTGTCTTGGGTCCTGGGGGTAGGTTGGGAGGCTGGGGCAGCCCTCAATCGGACATCCCGTGCTCGACTGCCATGCACCCCCCACCCCGGGGCGCGGAAAGGCCGGCAGCTATTTTGCTGGGCTGCCTTTCACGTCCCCAACACACCCATCTGCCATGGGTAAAATACCCGTGGAGGCAGGCGAGGGATGTTCAGTAGCCACTTAAGGGTCTTGATTGGCCTCGGGCAGGCAGGCCGTTCCCCACCCCCCTACCTCCCATCCAACTGCCGTAAACTTGTCCGGAGGCGGAATTGGGGCAGGTAGGCCTCCCGGAGCCTGCTGCTCAATTTTACGCCGCCCCCACGCCACCATCTGACCCGCTTGGGCGGCGTAAAATTCCGTCCAAGGTTTCAGGTTTGTAACCTTTCATCAAAGCCTGATGTTGATCTGATGAAAGGTCAAAGACCTGTAATGTTAACTCTGTTTCTCACTCCACAGATGCTACCAGACCTGCCGAGTATTTCCAGCATTTTTTGTTTTTATATCAAATTCATTACTTCTTGGGTTTCTACAATTGTCTTTTGTCTGAAACTGCTTTCTCCTGGGCAATCCATCTCCAATATGCCAACATATTTTAAATGCTATATCTAACTTTGTATCACTAGTTATATTTACAAGTTGCCTCTGTTACTTACTGAGTTTGCAAGTAGCCTTTTGCTGGCCTCTCCAACAGTTCTTAAAGCTGCATCAACATCTCTTTGACCTGGCAAACAGTTCACGCATCTGTTTAGAGAATTTGATACAGCCTTTGCCACCTGTGGGAAGAAAAGTGGACATGATACACATTTAGCACTTTGTTTCTTTATACGTAAAAGGCAGGCTTAACACCCGTGGTCTTGTGCCAAAGATATAGAATAAACAGCAAATAGGCGCGCTGCACAAAATACAATCAACATGTCGTACAACATGAATTAACTTTGGGGAAAATGCTGACTTTGCCTCTGCACCAGTTAATAAAGCCTTATAAAGACTGCTCACTAGGCTAGCATTAAGATGCAACCAATATGTTGTAGCGATGTAAAAGCTTGTGCAAGATTCATGTAGAAATGGTGCTCACTGCTGTTGGGGATGGATCTGTTAATTGTTTCAAGTCAAATTTAAGGGGTGGAAGTTGTAACAATTGTGCACTTCTAAAGTTAACACATGGCTGAGCTGTTTCTCTGAAAAGGCGGCAGCAGATTGGCTGTCCCTACTCTTATACAAGAAGGAATTCGACTTTGCTAAGCATAACTAGCCTTTTTCAAAATCTAGCTGGACTTTCAAGAGTTCACATTTAAACAGACTGTTATTGCATATGAAATGGTCCTAGACAGCAGCTGTAAATTACAAACAAACTTTTTGAAGGCAGATATTATTGTAAAGGGAAGTGGGATAGACTGTTTAAAATGTATAATTTGATAAACATGTTTATTTGTGGGTCGAGGAAAGGAAAGAATGGGTTGGAGAATGGCCTTGGTGACAACCACCCCTCTCCTCTTGTCATAATTAGATCCAGATACACAATTTTTTTTTTTCATTTGTGGGATATGGGTGTCGCAGGCCAGGCCAGCATTTATCGCCCATCCCTAATTGCCCTTGAACTGAGTGGCTTGCTAGGCTATTTCAGAGGGCATTTTTTTTAAAAAAAAGAGTCAACCACATTGCTGTGGGTCTGAAGTCACATGTAGGCCAGACCAGGTAAGGCCAGCAGATTTCCTTCCCTAAAGGACATTAGTCAACCAGATGGATTTTTACAACAAATTGACAATGGTTTCATGGTCAGCATTAGACTAGCTTTTAATTCCAGATTTATTAATTGAATTCAAATTTCACCATCTGCCGTGGGCTCTGGATTACTAGTCCACTGATAATGAACCCACCTCTACTCTGCCTCACAAAGACATCTAAGCCCTACGTAGAAACGTGCTGGTGTGAATTCCTCCATCCACCCCTACAGTTTTGGTATGTGTGGTTATACTGAGGAAGGCAGGGTAAAAAAGTGAGCGAATACTGTCATGCTCAAGTACACCAACCTGTGCCAGCCGTTGCTGGTTTTCTGGATCACCTGGCTTTGCCATAGCTTTCCTGGCCTCTTCAATTAGATTACTGGATTTATCCATAACATCACCTGCACACTCCAGCATCGCATTCTGTGCTTGGGGGTCAGTAGTATTAGCTGCAACACCACGTGCAGCTGAGCCCAAGGCTTTTAAGGCTTGAGCTACTTCTCTGGAGGCTAATCCTGAAACACAATTAACAAAAATATTCTCGTGTTTATCATACACATCTGACTTTGGTGCTTCCAAATTATCCAATCAGTGTCACATGGAAGAACATTAATCTCCATCTTTTTGCTCATATCAAACAGACAGACACTGGAAGGCAAGATTTACTTTCTCTTCTCCTGGAGCACTCAAATCATACTAGGGCACACTTCAGCATCTCCTACCATCTGACACTCACCCGAGTGGCCATTCTTCATGGGTGTTTGGCAGGCTAACAGATTGTGTGCGTGTCACAATCAAACAGAAGTCTTGAACTCAAATCCTATATCATAGAATAGATTCTGATTTTACTGTTTTGTATTCTGTTCAATGTATTTATTGTAAAGGAAGGTGGATAAACACAAAGACCAATAAGTTGCAAGTACTAAGTGAAATACTGAGCTCCCTCAACTCATTTTATTGCACAGTGCAGCAGTAATTCCACCTCATTCCTGTATCCAAAAAATAGTTAAGATCCTCCTCTTATTTGATTAACCTCTCACTGCAATCTGGTCACTCCCATTTAAGTTCTTTTCAGCTACAGTACTAACGTTGCTCAATATTTATTTTCATACACAAAATTAAATAAAACTTAAAGACAATGGCTTATCGTTTCCTAGCACAAACTTCAGCTTTTACCTTTTGGTTTGCCACCGCACCACCAATGTTGTCCCCTTGCCCCTCCTCTTCTGAAATAGCTATAACTCAATTTGAGGTACAATTTCAGTCAGAGATTATATTGCAGAAATCCTAACCAACTTTATATTTTCCCATTGCCCAGGGATATTGCGGTCAACTGTAGGTTATTTTCCTCTTTATTTCTGCTGCTGCCCTGTAATCTGATACCTTGGTAGGTAAACCTACACAAAGCAGATCTGAGAACATTCCTGGTTAGTGTGGCTCAATAAGAGTGTGTAATGTGTTTATTCACTAAACCATGCGTGCAGTTTTGCACCTTTTTCTATAAACTGAAAATTATATCAAAACATCTTCTGATTTTACAACTAACAGTTTAGTTAATCTTTAAGAGTTTCTTGTATTTCCATAGTGTGCCTTAGACTGAATACTAAAGTTTCCTGCAGCAGGATGAGACAAGAAAACGTAATTAAATTCTATTTCCTGTCAGACAAGTTTGGGCAGCTTTTTCCGGTTTATAAACAGCAGGCAAAGCAATCCTGGGAGTTCCACATATTGTTACAGCTGTGGAGATATGCTGACATCAGCAGCTGCCATCATTAATGAATTTAGTTGGGTGGCTAAACATCTGCTCAACTGGAGGATACACCAACTCAAAGGTCATTTTCTTAGGGCCATCATTTAATAAATCTTCTCCATTTTTTTTGCCATGAGCAGAAACAAGACTTGCAGAAAGGAAGCCAAAGACCAAAGATCGCATGTGACAAATTTATGCCCTGCAGAGACCTAACCTCGGACTTCCTCTCAGCTGGAAGGGCCGAGCAAATAGTAGTGCAGGATATCCCAGTCTGACAGAAAGGTCAATTTATAGATAACCATGTAGCAAGATTTTTTTTTAAAAAAACAGCACTAACTAGAGGTAGAGGCACACTGAACAAATGATTTTGGGATGAGAAACTGATTAAAATTAGTAAATTTATTCCTTGGCATATTGTGAGTACCTGAGAAGACAAACTCTCACCTATAACCTTAACAATTAATAGAAACTATTAGATCATTTTAGCCTCAAGTTACAACAAATGTTTTTAAAGTAAGATTCTTGTAAGGTATAGCTACAGTTAGGAAGCTTCAAAAGCTAGAATGCTGGACTCTCAACTAAGTCTACGCAGAGAAGAGGGTGCGCCATAAAGAAAGGACCAAAGTGAGGGTATCACAGCCATGCCTAATCCTGCCTTCACCCAATGCTCATGCGAGTACACTTGCAGCAGACAGATAGAGATAAATGTTCTTGCCAGGTATTTACACAAGATGGCAGGACTGAAGCCAACAAAAATTTTAATGAAGTTTAATACGTTTAATAGCTAATGAGCTAAAAATAAGCCATAAAAGTAGATGGATTTTTACACATCCTGTTCATTTGCTTTATTTATTCATCACTTCACTTGCACACTTCAGAACACGTTCTATGACTAAAGGGGCAGCAATGCTGGCATGGAACACAAACAATTTTTAACAAAGAATCAGGCTGGAAAATTTCACACCTTTGATGGTGGAGGAAAATAAACAGAATTCTAACAGATTTCCTATGGTGTTCTGCATAGCTTATTCAGAGGTTACAGCATTCCAAGAGGAATGGCAGTGTTGAAAATATGAGAGGGATGTACATATTAAATTAAAAACTTTGGAAAGAAGTTTGTAAAAGTTATGCTCGAATGACATGAAGTGCGTGTGTGTGTTTCTTCTCCCAATTCTATTGTGCTCATCAAGCTGAGGGACAACAGGACTGGGAAATGGATCTGTGTTTTTTTTTTACACCCAGTGAGAGCATCAGAAACTCCCAGGTGAGATATAGACCAGCTATAGCCCCAGATGCTTCTACTCTGCTCAAAACATGCCTTCGGCCCAACCTCAGCAAGACACCCCATAATGCGTTTGTGGGGCATTTTTTTCATTTCAGATACCAACTATCCTATAGCCTCGAGTACTAATTGCTGCCAGAATTAGAGAGTTTTGAGCTGTAGGCTCACGCCCAATTGAACTGCTTTGAGACGTCACATAGTACTTGCCCAGCCAGCAGAGAGAGTCTTTCATCCCACCAGTTGGGGTTGAATTTGAACAAAGATCACAGTAGTGACAAACTAGTGTCCAATCCATTTTTTTTAGAAATGGTTCCAGGAAAATAATTAATACTTTACATGCTCACTACAATTGGATAAATTAATACACATCTGAACAAAACTATTCCCGAACAATGGATGTATTAAGCTGCCTGGCATGAACAACAAAAAAAGCATGTGCTGTAATCACTCCTCTTAAGCCAGCATCCCCCCTCTCTCTCTCTCGTAAAAACATTCAGTTGAAATTAGTTTCCACTCAAAATCTAAAGAAAGCTTCTAAAAGTAATACTAGTTTGTTTTGAAATAACTGGGAAAAACAAATAAATATTATTTCCCAAGGAAAAAGACAGGAAATCATATTGTTACATGCTGGGATATTTCTTCATAGTGCACATGCCCAGACTGTAGCATGAGATTTGTAGGCACAGGCTCAGTCCTCAAATCTCTTCTGCCAATTGAACGACAGGCCAGGGCAGACAATCAACTCCAAGCCTAGCCTTTCGAGAGGGGCCAAGGGCTATATGTAAAAAAAATTCCAACTCAGACACAAAGGACATTATAACTAAGTTGGGGCGGCACAGTGGCGCAGTGGTTAGCACCGCAGCCTCACAGCTCCAGCGACCTGGGTTCGATTCTGGGTACTGCCTGTGCGGAGTTTGCAAGTTCTCTGTGACAGCATGGGTTTCCGCCGGGTGCTCCGGTTTCCTCCTGTTGATAGGTAAATTGGCCATTGTAAATTGCTCCTAGTGTAGGTAGGTGGTAGGAGAATGGTGGGGATGTGGTAGAGAATACGGGATTAATGTAGGATTAGTATAATTGGGTGGCTGTTGGTCGGCACAGACTTGGTGGGCCGAAGGGCCTGTTTCAGTGCTGTATCTGTGACTCTAAGTAAATGATGTTATTGTGAAATCTGTAAATGATAATATGCATTTATTTCACCCTTATTTTAGATATCAGAAATTTCATGGCAGCCAAAATAATTTGAGAAACAACTTTTTTAAAGTTGGAAAATTTTCCTCACTGCTCATTTCCGAGTCTCTTGGCATTTCTTTGTGGACGAAGATTTTGGGAAGGTTGTAGACATTGGTTGCAAGCCCACTGGTGGCCAGTCAGGCCTATCCATGACCGTCAGATTCTCCCACAGTGGGTACAAGTTAAAGTGTAATCGCTGCTGGGGGCAATTGGATCTATCCTTCTCCTTTTCTCTTTTATGCTGGTTCTTCACTCAGTCTCAAAGGTGTCTGTAGTCCTCCTGATGTAGCATCTCCAGGCATCACAATCTATGGCCTGCGCTTCCCACTGACGATGGTCGATGTGACACAGAAAGGGGCACTTCTTCTGGGAGTCCTTGAAACTTTTGCATGGAGCTACTTTGTTCCTTTAACTTGTGGTCAGCTCTCCATACAACACAATATTGAGCAGGTGACTGTCATCCATCCAGGCAACGTGATCCACCCAACACAGTTGGCTTTGCAGGAAGATGACCTCGATGCTGGTGATGTTGGCCGTTTCCAGGACTTCAATGTTTGAGATGCGGTCCTGCCAGTGGATCTTGAGGATGTTGCAGAGGCAGAGCTGATGGAAGCGCTCGAGAAGGTGCACATGACGGAATTATAGGACCCATGACCTGGTGCCACACAGAGGGGTGATAAGGACTATGGCTTTGTACAGAGTTTGGTTTGTGCTCTGAGGCTGTGGTTGCTCCACACACATTTGGAGAGTCTGCCGAATGTTCTGTTTGCTTTTGAAAGCCTATTGTCCACTTCCCTGTCTATGGTGGCATCAAACGAGATGGCGCTCCCCAAATAAGTAAATTGCTCGACAACATTCAGCTTGGTTCCCTCAATGACGATGCTCGATGGTCTATATTCTTCTTGGGGTGCAGGCTGATGTAGGACTTCAGTTTTCTTTAAACTGATTTTTAGTCCAAAGAGTTGTGCTGCTTCGGAAAAATGTGTTGTCATATGTTGCAGACCTGACTGACTGTGGGACGGGAGAGCAGAGTTATCGACGAAAAGAAGTTCACTGATGAGTTTTTTTTTTGTCTTTGTGTGAGCCTGAAGACGACGGAGATTGAAAAGGCCTCCCTCAGTCTGGAAGCATACGTAAACTCCCTCCTGAAGGTCTTCCATTGCCTGCTGCAGCATCATGCTGAAAAAGATGAACAGGGTCGGGGCCAGCACACATCTCTGCTTCACGCCATTGGAGATACAAAGGGACTTGAGAGGTCGCTGTTTTGTTTGACTTGTCTGTACTAATTTTCATGAAACTGCTTCACCATGGCCAGGAAACTGGGCGGGTACCCAAGTTTTTCAAGGATTTTCCAAAGTCCATCTCTGCTCAGTGTCGAATGCCTTGGTGAGGTGTACGAAGGTCTAGGCCTTTCTTTTGCTCACAACATTTTTCTTGTAATTGCCTGAGTGAAAAGACCATGTCTGTGGTGCCTCTGTTTGCTCTGAAACCACACTGGCTCTCTGGGAGGTTTTCTTCCGCAATGGTAGGCACAAGCCTGTTCAGAGGTATTCTAGCCAGGATCTTCCCAGAAATAGAAAGGAGGGCGATTCCACGGTAGTTGGAGCAGTCTGATTTTTCTCCTTTATTTTTGTACAAGGTGATAACGGCATCACGAAGATCCCGTGGAATCCTGCCCTGTTCCCAGCAGGCCGTGAAAAACTCATGGAGCTTGGCGTATAGGGCAGGGCCACCATACTTCAAGGCTTCGGGTGGAATTCCATCGGCTCCAGGGGCTTTGTTGTTCATCTGGTTGATGACGGTCACAGTTTCCTCCAGAGTTGGGCTCTCATCCAGTTCTTCTTTGACAGGCTGTTATTGGATGCAATTGATAGCAGTATCATACACTGTGCACTTGGCGCTAAAGAGAGTTTCAAAAAGTGCTCTGACCAGCGATCCAGGACCGACTCCTTGTCTGTGTGTGGGGTCTTGCCAACAGCACTCCTCAAGGGGTTTTGGGTTTGATGTGCTGGTCCATACACCGATTTTAGTGCCTCATAGAAATTTATGTTGCCAGTATCTGTGTATAGTTGAGCTTTTTCTGCAAGTGCAATCTGTCAGCCATTTTGGATGTTCCTCAGTTTACATTGAAGGGTGTTGCATGCTTGACGAGAAGCTGTCTTTTTCACTTGGCTGACCGGCTGAGCCTGATGAGCTGACCTTTTTATTTTTAGCAGTATTTGAATTTTCCTCGCTCCTTATTTCTGAGTATGACATGAGCAAACCAGGTGGAAGAAATGTGCAGAAGAAAAATTGTGACAAACAGTTAATGTGTGCAGCCCAACTGGCAACAGGCCAGATGGGACATGACAAGCTGAAGGCAAGTTTAACATCCTGCAACATCCTGGAATTGGGATGAACAGGGGCACAGAGCAACACCATGGCAACATAAAACGATAGCAGACCTTCTTTGGTGATCAGTGCCTTGCCAGGAATGCAGACATTAGCCTTGATGCCAGGCTGAATAGGGGCCAGGGATTAGATTGAAAACTGTAATTTGACAGGAGGTGGGCAACTTTATGGGAAGTTGAAGTACCTGTTGTAATGTACAATATCAACTTGTATTTATATATTGGCTTTAACGTACAACAACGTCCCAAGGCACTTCACGGAGTATCAGAAATAGATGGGTGCTAAGCCAAAAAAGGAGATAACAGGAGGGGTGAACAAAAGCTTGGGTCAGATAGGTGGGTTTTAAGGAAGGTCTTAAAGAAGGTGATAGAAAGGCAGAGGGCTTTAGTCAGAGGATTTAATTTTTGTTCTTCAGATTATAGAGTGCATTTTTAAACGTGCACACAGTATAATAATATAATCCAAAATAATCTGGATATGTATTTAGTTGATGAGTTTTTTAAAAATTGGTATATTTTCTGAGTAATTGATTCTGATTTGCTTTCATTTGGGTCATGCAAGAAGGGTGACCTGATGATAGCTAAAATATATTATCTTTAATATTGTAATAAATCTATGATGTTCCTCTCAGAATATGCTGCATTACTAATCTGTTCCCCTAGTACTGCTGGTTCCCCTTCTGTGATCCTGAGACGTCTTTTTTGGATACATGTCTTGTCTCTTTGTTTTGCCTCATCCCTCTTTTCTTTTGCTTACTGTTATTCTTCTCTACACTGGGAGGTGTTGGTGCTGATCTGCGAGGGGTGGCTGCAAGGGGTAGGACCTGGCCAAAGCTACAGGCCAGATCATGGTGTGTTCTTTTGAAGGTTCAATTGGTAACTGGATGGTTGTGTAGGGATCTAAAAGTCACATTTTCAGGTGGCGGTGCAGAGCACTTTGGGAAGAATAATTCTGGCGTGGCCCAGGTTGAGGGATCAGGAGTATCTTTGGGGCTGCTGATGGCAGCTTCAAAGTAGGGTCAGATGGAAATTGAACCTAGAGACACCATTTTCATGTAGAGGAAGGATGCAGTAAAGATGAAAGATGAATGTGCCAATGGAAAAGAGAAATATGAAGGTGCTAGTGGAATGGAGAATTATGCCATCTATCTTGGAGTCACAAGTTTAATACTGGTAAATGAGAGATTTAAACTTTGCCAGTTTCAATGGAATTCCCAGACACATGACACACTTAAATTAGAACTGTTGAAAATAGAGACATATTGTCGAAGCGTTTTGTCTTGCACTCATCAGGACAATACGCAAGAATAACCAATGTAAAGGAAAACAACAACTTATACTGCATGAGAAGAGAGTGCTGATTGGTTGGCAAGTGAACTCTGATTGGTAGAGGCCTTGCCATGGAGAATACATCAGTTTACGGTGACTGACAGTTAACTTCCAAGCTTTGTTTGAAATTTTATAGCAGGCAGCTTGACTGTGATGAGTCAAGACATTGCCCTGAGGAATGAACCAGCAAATGGCTGTCACTTATTTTATTCAGCTCAAACAGGCGCAATGTGTGTACATGTTCTTTCTGTCTGCAAAGAACAGGGCCCTGTGTATTAATATATGTAGCTTCCAGTATGCGCAAATGCGCCACACTGTGAGCCCTACTGAATCTTAAATTGGTTGTCAACGTAATTCTTAGCAAATGTTGTCCAATCATGTAATCACATCTAATGTTGGACACTGTTTTGAGTTTTGCAAGCACAGGCTGGTTGGGTGCAGCCTGTACCGTGTCCGTTGCAAACAGTGGAAGGGAAATGTGGTTTGATACTATCAACTAGTCTTTAGGACATACGGCCTAGATACCAAGCATTGAAATTCATGCATCACATTAGTCATTTGTGCGATAGACAGGACGTCTTTTTGGCTTGATGGCTGTTAGAGGCGAACACCACATGTGTTGCTACTGCATAGTAGCAGCGTGAAACAACTAGCTTCACCTGTTGCTCAAATTTCTGGGATACATTACCCTTCCAGGGTAATTTGAGGTCAACTGGACACTTTTCAGGGCCGAAAATGACGGCCTTATGCCGGTTAATAAGTTAGTGCGATATACAGCGAGAAATGATCTGATCAGGGCAGCAATTGTCACACAGAACGTCTTTGATTCACCCTAGCACAGCCCTATCACACAAATGAGTAATGTGATATATGAATTTCAAGGCCAGCGTGATGCTAGGTTGAGCTAACAACCCCACGGCCTTGTGGGCGTCTTGGGCTAAGGCTAAGGGAGTAGACCCTAACAAAAAATCCAAAGCGGAGCCCCTAAGACCGTCATGTGTCACCTTTGGCATGTTTCCGGCAGTTCCTGCAGCCAAACTGATGCCAAATGCCATGCTCTGCACTCCTTTGGACCCCACTAGGAAGGCCGAGAGGGGGGGGGTTTGACGCTTGGGCAACTCAACCTCCATACATTCCGCCCAGGCATGCGCCATGGAGAGGTCACTCCATAGTTGCCTCACAGCGACCAAAACAACACGGAAGGCAGCAGTTACGGTTTTAAGTCCAGCTCAATTGGCGTAGAGATTGGGCGCCACGGGTTGCCTTTGTCGGTGGGAGAGGTCATCGCATCTCATTGGATAGCTACCGCCCGCCTCAAACTGGGCAGCCCCCAGGTCAGAAGGGTTCTGTCCTGCCACAGTCCACTTGCTCCAATGGGAGCTTGCAGCTTAGGGTCCTTGCCCGACAAGTCGACCGTAACACCTCACCAAACAGCGTGAGAAAAAAAGGAAAGGTACCAGCCCTTCGTTTTGCAAGCTGGAACGTCAAAACTGTGCGTCCTGGCCTGTTGGAAGATCTTACACAAATCGACAACTCTCACTCCAGGTGCTGCTCCACAAACCACTGACAACCTCTAGGCGCTTACCCATTGTCTCTCGAGACAAGGAGGCCAAAAGGAAGGAAAGGAAGTGATGCTAGGTATATAGGCTGTACGTCCCGAAG
Organism: Heterodontus francisci; assembly: GCF_036365525.1. Taxonomy (NCBI): domain Eukaryota; kingdom Metazoa; phylum Chordata; class Chondrichthyes; order Heterodontiformes; family Heterodontidae; genus Heterodontus; species Heterodontus francisci. The sequence goes on along the minus strand of NC_090371.1, from coordinate 76,075,961 downwards.
ACTGGTGGATTCAATCAAAAAACATGTCCCTTCTGCTGTTTGCAACGGGCAGGTACAGGCCGCGTGCACCCAACCAGCCCGTGCTTGCAAAACTCAAAACAGTGCCCGACATTAGATGAGATTCCACGATTGGACAACATTTGCTAAATAATCTGCAGTGTGTTAAGAATTATGCTGACAACCAATTTATGATTGTCAGTAGGGCTCGCAGTGTGGCGCAATCGCGTGTATTGGGAGCTACATTAATACACAGGGCCCTGTTCTTTGCAGACAGTAAGAACATGTACACATATTGCACCTGTTTGAGCTGAACAAAATAAGTGACAGCTGGTTCATTCCTCAGGGCAATGCCTTGACCAGAGTCAAGCTGCCTGGTTTAAATTTCAAAAAAAGCTTGGCAGTTAAGTGTCAGTCACCGTAAACTGGTGCATTCTCCATGGCAAGGCCTCTACCAGAGTTCACTTGCCAACCAAGCGACACTCTCTTCTCATGCAATAAGTTGTTTTCCCTTACATTGGTTATTGTTGTCTATTGTCCTGATGAGTGAGAGACGAAAAGCTTCGACAACATGTCTCTATTTTCAGCAATTCTCAAGTTCTGTACTATCAAATGACTATTTGCATACTCAAATTAAGCGAACGATGCACTCTTATAAAAGGAGCAATATTAAATATGATGCATAAATTATTCTATTGCTTGAATTATGTTAATGGTTAATTCCAAAAAATCTAATTGCTGTTATGGGTGACAAGTCAGTCTTATTGCTATTCAAGGAACAGGCCAGAACCCAAGCTTTGTTGGTCTTTTTTTGAATAAGTAATTAATTCGATCACTGAAAAGGGTGCAGACATTCTGACTGGTATTTTCTGTTCCACTTCTCAAGTCTGATCAGGCTAAAACAACTATTTAAAAATAGCATTGAAAATCATTAAAAATATACACATACATCTTTATGCTCAGATGCTTTCTAAAACCTGCTACAAAAAGTGGCAAAGGCAACGGAAAGATCATTTTGGGCAAAAATTTAGTCTGAATAGCTCAACAGATAGGAAAAAATATCAGATATGGTTAAAATCGAAAATGGAAAGCTGGAAAGACTCTAAGATGACAATGCTATACATTTTTAGTTACAAACTCAATTTTGATCTTTAACACATTTTTTGCGTGAATTATGGCAGCAGTTTCTCTGGAGTATTTCATCTCACCCATAATAATCTAACATACCAGTGTAATTCTCGTTTCCTTGTGTGACTGCACTCAGTAGCTTAGCTACAGAAGCGCCGACCATCTTGGTGCTGCTTCCCAAATCCTGTGAACACTTTTCCAGCTGCCAGTGATAAACACAGAAAGTTATTTCTGGTTACAGCTGAGTTAAGAGGAACAAGTTATCATCTGCTGATCCACAGGTATCTTTGCAATATCAAGTGAACCTGAACATGCAGTATATTAAGACTAAAAGCATATTCTAAATATTATGATAGTTCGAAAAAGAGAATGTATTTTTGATTTTAGTCAACATATTTCATTTTTTTCTACCTTTGTGAAGTGCATAAGGTTCACATCTGATTTATAACCTGCCCGAATGTCATTAATCACTCTTAGATTGCACCTAGCATTCATGGAACATTGTTGAGTGCACATCACCAACATTCTTTTCTTAACCCCATCTGTAGAAATGCACCCTCTACACATCTGTTCCATTTCCTAGTCATTTTTCTAACTTCTCAGACTGCCAAATTACATCTCATTTTGTGCACTCATATCTAACTATAAACTGATCTTAAGCTGTCCAAGTTAAAATTACAAACTCTACAACCTGTATTGGGAGGAAACCACATCCTCCAGTCACATGGCATTTATGCCTTCAAAGACAAATCAAATTGAATGTTTGAAATCACCTAACATTTCTAACAGCCAAGATGGCTTTGCTTCATGTGGATTATTTCTTTACACATAAGGTAACATAACCTACAGCAATTATGACAAAGTAGTCATTATAAAGATTGAAATACTTGGTTTATTTTTGGGATTGTTTTACTGGAACAGTAACAATAAGCTGATTCCTCTATGTTTTTATCACTCCCAATGTAGAAATCTGGTGCAAATCTTCCAGAAATCAGTGGATACTGGAGAGGTATTTGTTGAATGGTAGATATTACTCCTATTTTTAAAAAGTGGTAACAAAAGTGATCTCGGAAAAGTACAGACCAAGAGGTTTGATATCCATTGTGGATGAAGTTGCGAAAACTCTTTTAAAGACAAGATTGTGGAGCATCTGGACATAAATAAAACTGTAAAAGATCGCCAATATGGGTTCAAACAATTCCAGTGGTTTTGAGAGTATGACAGTAGAGAATGATAGGGGCAAGGTAGCGGAAGCAGTATATTTGGATTTCAGCTAGGCCTTAGATATTGCTTCTTTGGAAACAATAATAAAAATGAAGAAAGCTGGAACCAGTGGAAATATTGCAGATGTATATTTAACTATTTTGGTTACCTACTACAAATATCATGGCAAATTAAAGTTTCTTTTCATCTATCAAATATAGAATCCATAAGCAGATAGCCTTGTTACCGTTTCTCCAGGCAGGGGCCTGAGCTTTCCTTCTGCTGCATTTGCTTTTGCTTCCTGCAGATCTTTCTCCAGTGTTCTGATCTGGTTCAGGGCCGAGTCTATTTCCAATGGACCACAGGCATCTTGTGCCTATATGGAGAAGAAGTGTCTTTAGTTGATGACAGTTACAAGTAATTTACTATTGTAGTATAGGTGGTTGTATAATTACAAGTCGTCCTCCAAACTATATTAAATATTTCAAACACTTCTGTCCATTTCATTTCACAATGCACTTTATTGATCCAAATCTTCTGAAATAGGTCAAACTTGTTAATATCTTTGACATTTAATATGGAGGTAACCTGAAAACGAAGGACAGAAATTTGTATCATTCTACTGTAATATTTTAATCGAAATGGCACAAAAGGAGGGCAAAAAATTGAAGGGGGGGAAGTTAGATATGCTTTCATGTTAAAGATTATTCAGCTTATTCTTGACATACTTCCTGTATTCCATGCTCATAAGTAAATACATCATATACAGGAACTAAGTAACCCTTTTCCTTTCCTGGTTTGACACCCAGTCCTGTACTTATCATGGAAGCAGAGGAGAAATATCTTAACCACATGGTTAATCAGATGTGGTCCATCCTCCTGTTGTTAATTAGATCAAAGGTCTAATATTTTACTCACCTTCTGTGCAGCTGCTCGCAACTCTTGTAAGGTGTTTGCCAGGTTCTTAGCACACTGGTTCAGTTGCATGGCTGAGGCCTGGTCGCCAATGGTCGGAACTGTAGCTCGGGCAGCAGCAACCATTTTAGCACCAGGCTGCAAAACAAAGAACAAATAACAGCTAAAAGCAGTGTGTGCAATTCTGGTTGTCATTTTTTAAAAAAGGATAGAGAGGGTACAAAAATGATTTACAAGGATGGTACCAGAAATGCAAAGTTATACCCATCAGGAAAGATCAATTGGCTCTTGAAAAGCAAAGGCTGGGGCTGGGTGGGTGGTGACCTAACAGAGGTCTTTAAAATGAAGAATGCCTTGGACAGATTAGACAAAGAGGGATTCTTTCCACTTGCGAAGAACAAGCCAAGAGGCTCCTGTGGAGCATAAACATTTAGCATGGACTGGTTGGGCCAATTGGCCTGTTTCTTCGTTGTGCAGAACCCTGGGAAACCTCTACTTCATGTTTTCTTGCTAACCAACAAGTACTAATTAAATGCTATGACTGATTTTAAATCAGAGTTTGCTCTAATTGCTATATGATAATGCTTATACTGAACGTTTAAAATCCTATTGTGATATGCCCTGGTTAGAAACAGCTGCGAAGTAAAATAATGGGAAACTGTGCCCTGAGCCTTCAATGACCAAATGTTTTAAATGAACCAAATGTTCAAAAGGAAAACTTCAGCTAGCAGAGTGTGAAAACAGACGACCTGTGAGAGATTTCCAAAAGATAACAACTTGGTACAATTCCAGAGACCCAGATAAAAGTCCAGAGAAAACAATAGTGCCTTGAGTCGTAGACACTGACCTGGCCTGGGTAGGCAGATGGGTGCGTGGAAAGTTCAAATCAAAGCAAGTCCAAGTTTCGGTTAAACAGGTCTCCATAGACTTTACTGTGTAGAAAATGTATAAGAAAGGATTCCCTGAAGAACTTAAGGTGTAAAAGTATTCGGCCAGAGACTTGGAACTATCCCACTGATGAACCCTCGTGGAAGGATGGGCTGGCAGAGGGATCATACGTGCCACAATGACTGACGTAGTGCCTAGGGCACAGCCATCAGGGCACCACAAGGAAATCACTCTTCTAACCAGAGTGTAAGGGTAATGCTGTTGCACTTCGGTGCTACCGCTCAGACATTAGCATGTCAAGTCTTTCTTATACTGAATAAAACATAACCACCGTCACCAATACAGATATTACTTGAAAACATTTCAGAACTTGAGAATGAAGGGGTTAATTGTGCCAGATCCCCTACTTCTAAGAGTTGTATATTCTATGTAACGGCTTCACTCTTTGGTTATGTTGTATGATACTCATTAAACACTTGTTTTTATAGTAGTCGTATTCCTCAATAACATACCACCTGGATAGCTGTGAAACACCAAGAATCTTTACAGAATATGGTTAACAGACACTCTATACTTAGCACAGGAACTAATGAATACTAAACTTGCGATCTTGTGAATTGTCAAATTATTTTGTTGGAAGTGATTCATTTTGATCGGAAGAATGTGGAGAGACAAGATAAAGGGTGCAATTCTAAAGGGGCCGCAGGAGCAGAGGGACCTGGTTGTACATATGCTTAAATCATTGAAGATAACAGGACAGATTGAGAAAGCAGTTAATAGAGCATACAGACTCCTAGGCTTCATTAATAGGGACATAGCAAGGAAGTTATGTTAAACGTACAGAACACTGGAATGGCCTCAACTGGAGTATTGTCTCCAATTCTGGGCACCACACTTTAGGAAAGATGTGAAGCCATTAGGGAAAGTGCAAAAAATGTTCACAAGAATGGTTCCAGGGATGTGGAGCTTCAGTTACGTGGATAGATTGGAAAAGTTGGGACTGTTTTCTTTGGAGAAGAGAAGATTGAGTGAAGATTTGATAGAGGTATTCGAAATCATGAGGGGTCTGGACAGGGTAAATAGGGCAAAAACTGCTCCCATTAGCGGAGGTATCAATAACAAGAGGACAGAGATTTAAGGTAATTGGCAAAAGAAGCAATAGCAACAGGAGGAAATGCTTTTTCACGCAGCGAGTGGCTAGGATCTGGAATGTACTGCCCGAGAGTCTGGTACAGGCAGGTTCAATTGAGGCATTCAATAGAGAATTGGATTTGAGTTACTCACAAAGTGTAGTGATTGAAACTACAAGAGCCAGTTTCTGTGCTGTATAACTCTATGACTCTAACTCACCCAGAGAGTTATTAAATGGCCTTTATTGTTAAAAAGTGGACAATGTGCTAAAAAATGGCCACTGTAGTTTAAAAGACCCGGCTTTGTACAAACTGTCTGGCAAAGACAAAAGAAAACATCCAAAACCAAGAGGTGTCAATTGTACCCATTCTAAAGCCATCAAGAGACATTTTTGAATTGAATGATTCTTCTGAAACCAAGAAGGTGTGAAGTAGCCACATCCTGGGCCACTGTCAGTCCCAGGGAGGATCTATGTTTCCAAAGAGGCAAAGGTGTGAAACCATTTTTGACCTTAAACATAGCTAACTGGAGAGAGGGAGAGGGAGACAGACTGAGGCCGACGAAGAGAGGGAGGCCGAGGGAGAGAGAGACACACCCAAGAAGAAGCATCACCAAAAGCTTGTCCAGCTAAGAGCTGGGAGAAAATCCAACAAACCAAAAAGGAAGGCGCCCTGCTACAAATTCTACCTTTTCAACCTGTGCAGCAGTGAATTAGAAGTGATCTTCTGTCTTCAAAGTGAAGTTTCAACTGACAGCGAAATCTACAAATCACCTCAGGACAAAGCACTGCAACGCTCTGTTGGGTAGCCTTATATGAGAAATTCCCGACCCAAACCAGACACTTGTCGGGTTCCATTGGGGTCAGGTCGGGCAGCAGGCCTTTTCCCATCTACTGATGTAAAGGTCTGCCACCCAACCCCGACAACATGTGTCGGGTTCGGGGTCAGGTCGCACTTCCAGGCCCGGCATTCAGGCTCGGTCAGGTTTCCTTTGCAGACCTTTACCCCAGGGCTGTAACCAAACAGAACTTGACCTGAAACCCTAACTCACTAAAAATCACTTACCCCTTTTCCTCTCTATCAGTCTCTTCTTGTATGCGTGCGTGCACATGCAATGCCCGAGTGTGTGCAGTTGTGACAATTTTGGGATAAGACACATTGTTCAATAATTAATTAAACTTCTGTTTTAAACCTACAAGAAAAACTGTCACTGTCTGTTTATTTGACAAATAAAACACAAAGGAGTTAAAACCCTAAAGACAAAAACCCTTGCTGTGGTCAGGTGAGAGTTGAACAGTGGGAACCAGCCACATCTCTCACCACATGGCTGTAACAGACTGTTATCTGAAAAGGAAGAATGTGCAGGGCTACAGGGAGTGGCACTAGGCAAGTGCTCTTTTGGAGAGCCGGCACAGACGCGACGGGCTGAATGGCCTCCTCCTGTGCTGTAACAATTCTGCGATTCTGTGCATTAGGTCCTCAATCTCCAGAGCTAAAACATCATCTCTTTTTCTGTCTCAAAACCCTTCTCTTTCATTTGAAGTCCTCCAGGCAGCTTTAATAGCAAGGAATATTTGAATTATATTTTATATTATATACACAATTTGACCCATGTGCAATTTTAACCTGTGGGCTTGGATGTTCAATATACAGTCAGCCAGGAAGTAAATCCAGTGCTTGCCACTTTAAATTAATGGAAAGGTCAGTAAGGCTGAGGAATGATACAAGCCAATGCAGCCAAGATATTTCAAAAATAATAGAAACACAACATAAGAAATAGGAGCAGGAATAGGAGCTCTGCCAGTCAATATCATCATGGCTGAACCTCTGCCTCAACTCCACTTTCCAGCCCGCTCCCCATATTCCTCGATTCCCTGAAAGATCATAAATCTATCTATCCCAGCCTTGAATATACTCAACGATGGAGCATCCAGAGCCCTCTGAGGTAGAGAATTCCAAAGATTCACAAGCCTCTGAGTGAAGAAATTTCTCCTTCTCTCAGTCCTAAATGATCAACCCTTTATCCTGAGGCTGTGCCCATGTTCTATATTCCCCAGCCAGGGGAAACAACCATTCAGTGTCTCCTCTGTCAAACCGCTTCAGAATCTTATACGTCGCAGAGATCACTTATTCTTCTAAACTCCAGGGAGTATAGACCCAATTTACTCAGCTTCTCATCATAGTACAAATCACTCATCCCAGGAACCAATCTAATGAACCTTCACATTATTGCCTCCAATGCAAGTATTTCCTTCCTTAGATATGGAGACCAAAACTACGGACAGTACTCCAAGTGTGGTCTCAACAAAGCCCTATATGATTGCAGCAAAACTTCCTTGTTCTTGTACTCCAATTCCCTTGCAATAAAGGGCAACATGCCGTTTGCTTTCCTAATTGCTTGCCGAACCTTCATGTTAACTTTGTATTCCTTGTATAAGTGCACCCAAGTTTCATGCCTTTAAAATATTCTGCTTTGCTATTCATATTACCAAAGTGAATAACCGCACACTCCCTCACAACATACTCCATCTCCCACCTTGTCGTTCACTCTTTAACTTGTCTATAACTCTATACAGCCTCGTTGTGACATCCTCACAGCTTATATTCCCACCTAGCTTTGTATTGTCAGCAAACCCAGGTTCATTATTCTCGGCCTCCGCATAGAGTCATTATGGTACAGAAGGCAGCCATCGAGCCGGCTCTCTGTACAGCAATCCAATCAGTCTCATTACCCCGCTTTATCCCCATAGCTTTGAAGGTTTATTTCCAACTGCCCATCCAATTTCATTTTGAAATCATTCGTCATCTCCACTTCCACCACCCTCGCAGGCAGCGAATTCCAGGTCATTACCACTCGCTGTGTAAAAAAGTTATTCCTCACATCCTCCCTGTATTTCTTGCCCAAAACCTTAAATCTAGTCCTTGTACCATCAGCTCTGGGGAACAGCTTTTATTTGTCTACCCTATCTAAACATATCATAATCTTGTACACCTCTATCAAATCTCCCCTCAATCTCCTTCCCCCTCCCCGCCACCCTCCAAGAACAACCCTAACTTCTCCAAACTAACCTTTTAGCTAAAATCCCTCAGACCTGGAACCATTCTGGTAAGTCTCCTCTGCATCCTCTCAAGGACCTTCACATCCTTCCCAAAGAGTGACAATCAGAATAGATGCAATACTCTCATTGTGGCTTTCACAGCTTTATAAAGGTTTATGAAGTCCATGATCCATTATGCTTTGCTAGTTACTCTCTCGATATGTCCTGCCACCTTTGTCTAAGTCATTAACATACAGTGTAAATAGCTGGGGCCCCAGCACTGATCCTTGCGGCACACCATTAGTTACAGCCTGCCAACTTGAAAATGCTCCATTTATCCCTACTCTCTGCTTCCTGTCCGTTAAGCAATCCTCCATCCACGCCAATATACAACCCCCAACTCTATGAGCCCTTATTGTTCGTATTAACTTATTGTGTGGCACCATATTGAGTGCCTTTTGGAAATCCAAGTATATTACATCTACTGGCTTCCCTCTATCTACCTTACTAGTTACATCCTCAAAAATACTAATTTGTCAGAAACAATTTCCCTTTCATAAAGCAATTGAGTGCTCACTAATTTGGCGATGAAGAAGTTTGTCAACACGGATGCTGGAGGTCAAATCTGTTAAACTAATGAGGACCAGCTGGGCTCTAAGTTTAAAGAGTAAAAAAGTGAACTGGGGAAGTGCAAACCAGTTAATGGAAAATCAGTTAGGTAAAAACCTTGTGGATGTTTTATCCAAGCACTCCCAAGAAGTAGCCTGTATAACACTAAAAGCAAAACGCTGGGCCTCACAAAAACAGTGGAATTTTTTTTCAGATGAGTAAAGTTATGAATGATAACTAATTAACAGAATGTTTGCATTTTCAGGAGACATTTTTATAAAGTCTTGCATGGGGGCTTTGACTGTTTGTTAATGCTGAACTTTCCAACTAGCTTGAAAATTGGCTTCATAGTAGAAAATGGAGATGGCAAATGGGTGAATGTTATAATGGATACCTCAACAGAATCTGTTTTGGGCAGAGTTTATAAAATTTATGAACAAATATGGAGTAAAGACACCTTTAGTATTCCCAAAGTTGAGAACACCAATTCACGTGTCATGTAGCTACTGCATAAGAAAGCTACCAAAGGGACCAGTCTAAACTAGGCAAACTGATTAATAAACGTAATATCAAATGTAAAAAAATATATGGTCATGCAAGGTACATGAATGGTGTAGCCAATTGATGGTCCATGTAGAAACCCATAGCTGCTCAACAATATGTTTACCAACAATGAAACTGAAAAATCTATTATTAAGGAGGGAATAGCAGGGCACTTCAAAACTCTTAATGGGATCAGGCAGAGTCAACATGGTTTTGTGAAAGGGAAATTGAGTTTGACTAATTTATTAAGAGTTCTTTGAGGAATAAGCAAGGTGGATAAAGGGGAACCTGCAGATGTGGTGTACTTGGATTTCCAAAAGACATTTGATAAGGTGCCACATTAAAGGTTATTACACAAAATGAATACAGGATTGGTTAGCTATCAGGAAGCAGAGAGTAAGAATAAATGGGGCATTTTATTTATTTTTTATTTAGAGATACAGCACTGAAACAGGCCCTTCGGCCCGAGTCTGTGCCGACCAACAACCACCCATTTATACTAACCCTACAGTAATCCCATATTCCCTACCACCTACCTACACTAGGGGCAATTTACAACCGCCAACTTACCCATCACCTGCAAGTCTTTGGCTGTGGGAGCACCTGGCGATAACCCACGCGGTCACAGGGAGAACGTGCAAAGTCCACACAGGCAGTACCCAGAATCTAACCCGGGTCCCTGGAGCTGTGAGGCTGCGGTGCTAACCACTGTGCCGCAGGTTGACAAGCTGTAACTAGTGGCGCATTGCAGGGATCAGTGCTGGGGCGTCAACTATTTACAATTTATATCAATGACTTGGATGAAGGGATCAAGTATGGTTGCTAAATTTGCTGATGACACAAAGATAGGTCAGAGAGTAAGTTGTGAGGAAAACATAAGGAGTCTGCAAAGGGATATAGAAAGGTTAAATGAGTGGGTAAAAATCTGGCAGATGGAGCATAATGTGGGAAAATGTGAACTTGCCAATTTTGGCAGAAAGAATAGAAAAGCAGATTTAAATGGAGAGATTGCAGAGCTCAGAGTACTGAGGGATCTGGGTGTGCTGGTACATGAATCACAAAAAGTTAGCATGCCAGTAGGGCAAGTGATTAGAAAGGCAAATGGAATGTTGTAATTTATTACAAGGGGAATGGAATATAAAAGTAAGGAAGTTTTGCTACAGTTGTACAGGGCCTTGGTGAGACCACATCTAAAGTACTGCGTACAGTTTTGGTCTCCTTAAGAAAGCATTTGAAGTTTAGAGAAGGCTCACTCAACTGATTCCTGGGATGACGGGGTTATCTTATGGGGAAAGGTCGGACAGGTTGGGTCTGTATCCGTTTGAGTTTAGAAGAATGAGAGGTGATCTTATTGAAACATAAAAGATCCTGAGGGGAGTTGACAGGGTGGATGCTGGCAGGATGTTTCCCCTTACAGGAGAGACTAGAATTAGGGGGACACAGTTTAAAAATAAGGGGTCCCCCATTTAAGACAGATGAGGAGAAATATTTTCTCAGAAGGTTGTTACTCTGTGGAATTCACTTCCCCAGAGAGCAGTGGAGGCTGGACCATTTAATATTTTTATGGCCAAGTCAGATAGATTCCTGATTGACAAGGGAGTCAAAGGTTATCACAGCTGCACTGCGGGAGGACACCTCGGAGGGGTTGTGCAGCGAGGCAATATGGGTGGTGCTCAGGAATAGGAAGGGTGCAGTCACTATGTTGGGGGTTTACTACAGGCCTCCCAACAGCCAGCGGGAGGTAGAGGAGCAGATATGTAGACATATTCTGGAAAGATGTAAAGGTAACAGGGTTGTGGCGGTGGGTGATTTTAACATTCCCTATATTGACTGGGACTCACTTATTGCTAGGGGCTTGGATGGGGCAGAATTCGTAAGGAACATCCAGGAGGGCTTCTTGAAACAATATGTAGATAGTCCAACGAGGGATGGGGCTGTACAGGACCTGGTATTGGGGAATGAGCCCGGCCAGGTGGTTGAAGTTTCAGTAGGGGAGCATTTCGGGAACAGTGACCATAATTCCGTAAGTTTTAAGGTATTTGTGGATAAGGATAAGAGTAGTCCTAGGGTGAAGGTGCTAAATTGGGGGAAGGCAAATTATAACCATGTTAGGCAGGAACTGAAGAATTTAGATTGGGGCGGCTGTTTGAGGGTAAATCAACATCTGACATGTGGGAGTCTTTCAAACGTCAGTTGATTAGAATCTAGGACCAGCATGTTCCTGTGAGGAAGAAGGATAAGTTTGGCAAGTTTCGGGCACCTTGGATAACGCGGGATATTGTGAGCCTAGTCAAAAAGGAAAAGGAAGCATTCGTAAGGGCTGGAAGGCTAGGAACAGACGAATCCCTTGAGGAATATAAAGACAGTAGGAAGGAACTTAAGCAAGGAGTCAGGAGGGCTAAAAGGGGTCATGAAAAGTCATAACAGGATTAAGGAAAATCCCAAGGCTTTTTATACGTATATAAAGAGCAAGAGGGTAACTAGGGAAAGGGTTGGCCCACTCAAGGACAGAGAAGGGAATCTACGTGTGGAGCCAGAGGAAATGGGCGAGGTACTAAATGAGTACTTTGCATCAGTATTTACCAAAGAGAAGGACTTGGTGGATGATGAGCCTAGGGAAGGGAGTGTAGATAGTTTCAGTCACCTCATTCTCAAAAAGGAGGTGGTGTTGGGTGTCTTGCAAAGCATTAAGGTAGATAAGTCCCCAGGGCCTGATGGGATCTACCCCAGAATACTGAGGGAGGCAAGGGAAGAAATTGCTGGGGCCTTGACAGAAATCTTTGCATCCTCATTGGCGACAGGTGAGGTCCCAGAGGACTGGAGAATAGCCAATGTTGTTCCTTTGTTTAAGAAGGGTAGCAAGGATAATCCAGGAAATTATAGGCCGGTGAGCCTTACGTTAGTGGTAGGGAAATTATTAGAGAGGATTCTTCGGGACAGGATTTACCCCCATTTGGAAACAAATGAACTTATTAGCGAGAGGCAGCATGGTTTTGTGAAGGGGAGGTCATGTCTCACTAATTTGATTGAGTTTTTTGAGGCAGTGACAAAGATGATTGATGAAGGAAGGGCAGTGGATGTTATCTATATGTACTTCAGTAAAGCCTTTGACAAGGTCCCTCACGGCAGACTGGTACAAAAGGTGAAGTCACACGGGATCAGAGGTGAGCTGGCAAGATGGATATAGAACTGGCTCGGTCATAGAAGACAGAGGGTAGCAGTGGAAGAGTGCTTTTCTGAATGGAAGGATGTGACTAGTGGTGTTCCGCAGGGATCAGTGCTGGGACGTTTGCTGTTTGTAGTATATATAAATGATTTGGAGGAAAATGTAGCTGGTCTGATTAGTAAGTTTGCGGACGACACAAAGGTTGGTGGAGTTGCGGATAGTGTTGAGGATTGTCAGAGGATACAGCAGGATATAGATCGGTTGGAGACTTGGGTGGAGAAATAGCAGATGGAGTTTAATCCGTACAAATGTGAGGTAATGCATTTTGGAAGATCTATTGCAGGTGGGAAGTATACAGTAAATGGCAGAACCCTTAGGAGTATTGACAGGCAGAGAGATCTGGGCGTACAGGTCCACAGGTCACTGAAAGTGGCAACGCAGGTGGATAAGATAGTCAAGAAGGCATACGGCATGCTTGCCTTCATCGGTCGGGGCATAGAGTATAAAAATTGGCAAGTCATGCTGCAGCTGTACAGAACTTTAGTTAGGCCACACTTAGAATATTGCATGCAATTCTGGTCGCCACACTACCAGAAGGACGTGGAGGCTTTGGAGAGGGTGCAGAAGAGGTTTACCAGGATGTTGCCGGGTCTGGAGGGCATTAGCTATGAGGAGAGGTTGGATAAACTCGGATTGTTTTCACTGGAACGACAGAGGTAGAGGGGCGATATGATAGAGGTTTACAAAGTTATGAGCGGCATGGACAGAGTGGATAGTCAGAAGCTTTTTCCCAGGGTGGAAGATGCAGTTACTAGGGGACATAGGTTTAAGGTGAGAGGGGCAAAGTTTAGTTGGGATGTGCGAGGCAAGTTCTTTGCACAGAGGGTGGTGAGTGCCTGGAACTTGCTGCCGGGGGAGGTGGTGGAAGCAGGTACAATAGCGACGTTTAAGAGGCATCTTGACAATTACATGAATAGGATGGGAATAAAGGGATATGGTCCCCGGAAGTGCAAAAGGTTTTAGTTTAGGCAGGCATCAAGATCGGCGCAGGCTTGGAGGGCCGCATGGCCTGTTCCTGTGCTGTACTGTTCTTTGTTATAGCAGGTAGACAGGAAAGTAGAGTTGAGGCCACAATCAGATCAACCATCAGCTCATCAAACGGAGGAGCAGACTCGAGGGGCCGAATGGCCTACTCCTGCTCCTAATTCATATATTCGTACGTCAAAGTCACCTTTCAGGTTCATAATCCTTATTCAAACAGGTAACACCTAACCATATCTCAAACAGAAGATGGGTTTACATCCTTGTAGCAGCTATGTGCAAGGTCTATTCACAGATATTTTGTTACCTGGAGGAAGTTCTGGCTTGCACTAATGAGGGCCAGCTGGGCACTGGGACTGTCTGGCTGCGATTGGCTGCCACGCACACCTTGGACCAGCACTGGGATCTGCTCAGCAACAAACTGCAAAATACAAAACCACATATTTAAAATAAACGTTAAGCAGTCCTAAACATTACATTTCAAAGTGATATAAAAGCAAAATACTGCAGATGCTGGAAATCTGAAATAAAAACAGAAAGTGCTAGAATTACTCAGGTCAGGCAGCAGCTGTGGCCAGTGAAACAGAGTTAACCTGTGATCTTTCTTCAAAACTGGCAAAAGTTTAAAATGTAAGTGAAAGGGGAGAAGCAGTGGTGGGGAGTGGGAGGGGTGAAGAACAAAAGGGAATGATAGGGAGGAGAGCAGGAGAGATTAAATGACAGACAAAATGCTAACAGCTGTAGTAAAAGACAAAGCAGTAACCCAGAGAGAGTGTTAATTGCAGAATAATGAACAACTCTGAGGGCAGCACAGTGATGCAGTGGTTAGCACCGCAGCCTCACAGCTCCAGTGACCCAGGTTCGGTTCAGGGTACTGCCTGTGTGGAGTTTGCAAGTTCTCCCTGTGACAGCCAAAGACTTGCAGGTTGATAGGTAAACTGGCCATTGTAAATTGCCCCTAAGTGTAGGTAGGTGGTAGGAGAATGGTGGGGATGTGGTAGGGATTATGGGATTAATGTAGGATTAGTATAAATAGGTGGCTGATGGTTGGCACAGACTCGGCGGGCCGAAGGGCCTGTTTCAGTGTTGTATCTCTCCATGACTATGACCGAAAGCAAAAACATGAAAAACAAGTTTAAGACAGGCACATGGATAAAAAATAAAATATAGAAAAAAGTGACAGTCATGCTCTGAAATTGCTGAACTCGATGTTGAGTCCAGAAGGCTGTAGAGTGCCTAATCAGATGATGAGGTGCTGTTCCTGGAGCTTGCGTTGAGCTTCACTGGAACACTGCCACAGATCAAGGACAGAATTGTGGGCACGAGAGCAGGGTGGTGGATTAAAACGGCAAGCAACTGGAAGCTCGAAGTCACGCTTGCTGACTGAGCGGAAGTGTTCTACAAAGTGGTTACCCAGTCTGTGTTTGGTCTCCCCGTTGAGATACCGTGTTGTTAGCAGCAAATACAGTATACTAAATTGAAAGAAGTACGAGTAAATCACTGCTCTATCTGGAGGAGTGTCTGGGGTCTTGGATGCTGAGGAGAGAGGAGGTATTACACCCCCTGCGATTGCAGAGGAAGGCGCTGTGGGAAGGGGGACTTCTCTCCTGCCCTCTGCCCAATCACACATCTTCCCTTTGTTCTTCTCCCCTCCTTTCACTTGCTCAAAGCCTATTACATTTCAAAGTGATCCTGCTAGATGAGCAGCCCATCCCAACAACATGCCTAAACATTGGCAAAACATCCTAAGACCTTTCATATAAGTGCAATGTCAAGTCAAAAATTCACACTGACCCAAAAGAGGAGATATTAGGAGGGAGACTAAAAGCTTGGTCAAAGATATGGGTTTTAAGAAGGGTCGTAAAGGGAGGTGCAGTGATTTAGGGAGGGGATTCTAGAGCTTAGGATCGAGTTGGCTAAAGGCACAGCTATCTATGGTAGGGTGAAGAAAGTGAGAGGATGCAGAGTTCTGAGGGCTGTAGGGCTGGAGAAGGTTAATGAGCATAATGCAAACGTGAGAATGAACATTATTAATTGGAGGCACTGGATGACAAGGAGTCAATGCAGGTCAGTAAGTACAAGTTAATGGGTGAACACAAAATGGGAGGGGTCACAAAAGGTGGTGGAGAGATGGTGCCAGGCATCATCTGTGGAACCTAATCCCATTTTTCGGATGAGGAACAAGGATAGATCCTTGGGAGGCTTCAGAGTTAATGCACGGAGGTGGGAAGTGAGGCTCTGGCTATGATTCCGTTAGGTGAAAGTGGAACCAAGCAAGGGCAGTTTCACTCTGGTGGACAATGGAGGAGTCATTGAAGGAGGATAGTGTGGTAAACTGTGTCAAGGGCTGTGGACAGGTCGAGAAGGAAGAGGAGGAAAAGTTCACCTTTTTCAGAGTCACATAGCCAAGAGTCATTTTAGTACTGTTGCAGGGGGCGGAAAGCTGATTGGAAGGATTCAAACATGTAATTCAGGGGAAATGGTCACGGATTTGGGAGGCGACATGTTCAAGGACTTGAGAGGAAAGGGCCGGAGATGGGGCAGTAGTTTGCAAGGACGGTTGAGTCAATGGTTGGGTTTTTGAGGACAGGGGTGATGATGGCAGATTTAGACAGAGGGACAACCCCTCAAGAGAGGGGACCGTTAACAATATCGGTTAACATGGGGGCCAGGAGGAGAGGTTTGGTAGTCAGCAGTTTAATGGGAATAGGGTTGAGGGAGCAGGAGGGTGGATCTCATGGACAAGATGAGCTCAGAGGGCATGAGGAGAGACAGGAGAGAAAGACGCGAGTTCAGGGCTAGGGCAGGGGAGAATTTTAGAGGAAGTTTGGCTGGGTAGGCTAGTGGAAAGGAGGGACACGGCAGAAGCAGCTGATTGGATGGTCTTGATCTTAGTGACAAAAATATCAATGAGCTCCTTGCACTTATTTTTGGAGGTGAGGGTGGATGAGATTGGGGAGAAGGGTTCAAGATGATTGTTACCAGTAGAGAAGAGCACCAGGAAATAGAGGGTTATGCTGATACAGTTAGATAAGGAAGGATGGGAGGAGGCTCGAGTGGAGCATATGGACTGGTTGGGCTGAATGGCCTGTTTCTGTGTTGTATATTTTATGCAATTCTACGTAGACACAAATTAACTGACAAAACTTAATATAAAAAATGAGATCTCCAAATTCATTGGTCATTGACCGTTACATTAGGTATGAGGAATTGATATTTAAAAAATTATCAAATAGCGAAGACATGAGATCTTCAAGACAGATTTCTATTAGAAAATGTCATTTTAAATATATTGTACTAATTACAATGCACCAAATGTAGCACTGGAACAGACTGTGTAGTCCACAGTCATTACCAATTGCATGAAGAATTCTTTCCAGCTTAACAACTGACAATTTCCTTTTAAGTATTAGTGTCAACAAACAAAAAATTTCACAGGCTAGTTCTTTTTCCAAAAAAAAAGCCCATCACATACTAATTGGCTTGTTAGGAATGCCATCAAGTTTCCTCTGCCAACCTTAATCATCAGTATAATGGCACCCGCAGCTAAGTAGGCAGCTCCCACATGGCAAGTCTGGAGGGGCAGGAATAGGGTATTTTTTTTCTTTCCTACCTTTTTGACTACTGCAACAATGAACAACTTGAAATTATATAGCACCTTTGACATAATAAAAACGTCCCAAGGCGCTTCACAAGAGCATTATGAAACAAAATCTGACACCAAGTCACATAAGGAAATATTAGAGCAAATAAACAAAAGCTTGGACAATGAGGTAGGTTTTAGGAGCGACTTAAAAAAGAGGAACAAAGGTGGAAAGGCAGACTAAGGATAAGGCAGATTATAAGGGGTTTAACTTTAAAACATTCTTTCCAAGCATTATATAAACTAAATCTACAGATGATGGTAATTCTGAATCTCACCTTACAGCTTTGAACCATTTGTTGTTGGGCAGCTGGATTCTTATTGGAGGAAGCAGCGTTCTGGGCAGCAGCAATTGTCTGTGTGGCAGCAGCTGCAGCCTGTTTTGCTGCATTCTGAAAATATAAAAGTCACTGTAAATAAATTGACATTTAATGAATTATTCTCTCCACCACGATCTTAGTTTGCTACAAAACTAAAAATAGTTTAGCAACCACACACAATACCACAATAAAAAAGACCTCACTGTTGGGGAAGAGACATTGGATGTTACCCATCTGGATTGAGAAATGCATTCAACACAATCTCATAACATATATTCTTGGGATGTGGGCACTGCTGGCAAGGCTGATATTTATTGCTAATGCCTCATTGCCCTTACGAGATAGTGGTCTTCACAACTGAATGGCTTTCATGACCTCTTCAGAGGGCAGTTAAGAGTCAACCACATTGGGCGTGGGAATGAAGTCACATATTGGCCAGACCAGGTAAGGATGACAGGTTTCCTTCTTTAAAAGGACATTAGTGAACCAGCCTCAGACAGTGGTCAGGGAGTGGAATGGAATTGGTATGAGGGGAGAACTGGCTAAGGCTAATTAGTTAAATAGACTGGAAGGTATGGTGGTAAATGAACAGTGGGAAACATTTAAAGAAATAATTCAAAGGGTTTAACAAAAGTACATTCCGTTCAAAAACAAAACACGCCAAGAAAGACCCATCCGTGGCTCACTCAGGAAGTTAAGGAGAGTATTAGACTAAAAGAAGAGGCTTACAACGTTGCAAAACATAGTAGCAAGTCTGAGGATTGGGAGTGTTTTAGAAACCAAAAAGTTGATAAAAAAAAAGGAAAAGAGAGAATGAGAGTAAACTAGCCAGCAATATAAAAACAGATTGTAAGAGCTTTGATAAGTACAGAAAAAGGAAGAGAGTAGCTCAAGTAGATGTTGGTCCCTTAGGAGGCAGACAGGAGAAATCATCATGGGGAATGAGGAAATGGCAGAGGCATCGAACAAAGATTTTGTGTCCGTCTTCACAGTAGAAGAAAAAAGTTCCATACCAGAACTAGGCAGTAACCTAGGGGCTAAAAAAAATGAGGCAATTAAGGAAATTGATATCAGCTGAGAAAAAGTACTGAAGAAACTTGAGGGACTAAAATCTGACAAGTCCCCAGGATCAGATGGCCGACACCCTAGGGTTCTAAGAGAGATAGTTGTAGAGATAGTGGATGCGCTGGCTATGATTTTCCAGAATTCCTTAGATTCAAGAATGATCCCGTCAGATTGGAAGTTGGCAAATGTTACACCGCTTTTCAAGAAAGGAGGTAGAGAGAAAAAAACGGGGAAATACAGGCCAATTAGCCTATCAGTCGTTGGGAAAATGCTGGAAACTATTAAGGAAGTCTTAACAATGCACTTGGAAAAGCACAGTATGAATAGAACAAGTCAGCATGGTTTTACTAAAGGGAGATCTTGTTTGACAAATTTTTTGGAGTTTTTTTTTGAGGATGTAACTAGTAGGGTAGATAATGGGGGAACCAGTAGATTTTTAAAAATTCATTCATGGGATGTGGGCGTCACTGGCCAGGCTGGCATTTATTGCCCATCCCTAATTGCCCTTGAGAAGGTGGTGGTGAGCTGCCTTCTTGAACTGCTGCAGTCCATGTGGGGTAGGTACACCCACAGTGCTGTTGGGAAGGGAGTTCCAGGATTTTGACCCAGCGACAGTGAAGGAACAACGATATAGTTCCAAGTCAGGATGGTGTGTGACTTGGAGGGGAACTTGCAGGTGGTGATGTTCCCATGCATTTGCTGCCCTTGTCCTTCTAGTTGGTAGAGGTCGAGGGTTTGGAAGGTGCAGTCTAAGAAGCCTTGGTGTGTTGCTGCAGTGCATCTTGTAGATGGTACACACTGCTGCCACTGTGCGTTGGTGGTGGAGGGAATGAATGTTTGTAGATGGTGTGTCAATCAAGCGGGCTGCTTTGTCCTGGATGGAATCAAGCTTCTTGAGTGTTGTTGGAGCTGCACCCATCCAGGCAAGTGGAGAGTATTTTATCACACTTCTGACTTGTGCCTTGTAGATGGTGGACAGGCTTTGGGGAGTCAGGAGGTGAGTTACTCGCCACAGGATTCCTAGCCTCTGACCTGCTTTGGTAGCCACGGTATTTATATGGCTACTTCACTTCAGTTTCTGGTCAATGGTAGCCCGTAGGATATTGATAGTGGGGGATTCAGCAATGGTAATGCCATTAAATGTCAAGGGGAGATGGTTAGATTCTCTCTTGTTGGAGATGGTCATTGCCTGGCACTTATGTGGCACAAATGTTACTTGCCACTTATCCGCCCAAACCTGGATATTGTACAGGTCTTGCTGCATTTCTACACGGACTGCTTCACTATCTGAGGAGTCACAAATGGTGCTGAACATTGTGCAATCATCAGCGAACATCCCCACTTCTGACCTTATGATTGAAGGAATGTCATTGATGAAGCAGCTGAAGATGGTTGGGCCTAGGACACTACCCTGAGGAACCCCTGCAGTGATGTTCTGGAGCTCAGATGATTGACTTCCAACAACCACAACCATCTTCCTTTGCGCTCGGTATGACACCAGCCAGCGGATGGAGTATTCCTGGATTTCCTAAAGGCATTCAATAAAGTGCCACATAAAAGATTAAAAGGCAAGATAAAGGCTCATTGTGTTGGGGGTAATACATTAGCGTGGATAGAGGATTGGTTAACAGACAGGAAGCAGAGAGTGGGCATAAATGGGCATTTTCAAGTTGGCAGGCAGTGAATAGTGAGGTGCCGCAAGGATCAGTGCTGGGGCCTCAGCTATTTACACTCTATATTAATGACTTGGATGAAGAGACAGAGAGTCATGTATATAAGTTTGCCGATAATACAAAGCTCAGTGGAAAGGTAAGCTGCAGGGAATATGTGGAGAGGCTGCAAAGAGATATGGACAGGTTAAGTGAGTGGGCAACAAGATGGCAGATGGGGTATAATGTAGGGAAGTGTGAAGTTTTAACTTGGTCGTAAAAATAGAAAAGCAGAATTTTTTTTTTAAAAAGGGTGCGAAACCAGTAAGTATTGGAGGTGTTCATACAAGGAATGCACAAAGTTAACATGCAGGTGCAACAGGCTAGTAGGAAGGCAAATGGCATGCTGGCCTTTATTGCAAGGGGACTGGAGTGCAGGAATAAAGAAGTCTTACTAAAATTGTACAGGGCTTTGGTGAGACTGCACCTGGAATACTGTTTGCAGTTTTGGTCTCCACATTTAAGAAAGGATATACTTGCACTGGAGGCAGTGCAGCGAACATTTACTAAGTTGGTCCCTGGGATGAGGGGGTTGTCCTATGATGAGAGGCTGAGTAAATTGGGCCTATATTCTCTGGAGTTTAGAAGAATGAGGGACGGTCTAATTGAGACATACAAGCTTCTGAAAGGGCTTGATAGGGTACAAGCTGAGACATTGTTCCCACTGGTCGGGGAATCTAGAACACGGGGACACAGTCTCAGGATAAGGGGCCAATCATTCAGGACTGAGATGAGAAGAAATTACTTCACTCAAAGGGTTGTGAATCTCTGGAATTCTCTACCCCAGTGGGTTGTGGATACTCCATCGTTGAATACATTTAAGGTTGGGATAGATAGATTTTTGGTATCGCAGAGAATCAAGGGATATGGGGAGTGGGCAGGAACGTGGAATTGAAACCCACGATCAGCCATGATCGTATTGAATGGCGGAGCAAGCTCGATAAGCCATATGGTTTACTTCTGCTCCTATTTCTGGGTTCTTGTGCCGCGGGGACAGAGCTTGCGGTGGGCAAAAACAATGGCTTCCTTCTTCACAATATCTAATTGGAGGAAATTTCTGCACATCTCATCACATATCGAACAAGCAGCATGACAAATCATAGGCAGTGGAGGGGTCGAGTGGGGCGGTGGTGAACTAGAGCTGGGTGTCACTGTTATTTCTTCGGATGAGTGGCAGCATGTAGATGAGAACTAGGAGGGGGCCAAGGACAGATCCTTGGAAACTCCAGAAGTGATAAGAAATTTGGCAGGAAATTTCATTAATAAGGTAGAACAGATTACCCGAACGGGTGGTGGAACAAAAAAGATATTAATGGGTTTCAAGAAGAAATTGCGAGTTTCTCAAACAAATGATAATTCATGGAGTGAAGTTGGTTTTAATTCATGGCTTCATTTGGAAGGTCAGCATTTGTTGCCCTTGAAGTGGTGGTGATGGGCTGCCTTCTTAAATCAAAAGCAGTCCCATGTGGCGAAGGTACTTTACAATCCTGTTAGGTAAGGAGTTCCAGGATTGCAACAGGTGGATTGGTGAGGACGAGGTTGTTCCTTCACCACCTGCCACAAGCCCAGTCTGGCAGCTGCATACTTCTGGAATCAGCCACCTCAATCAGTTTTGGTATTACCAAACCACTCTTGGTGATGGCCATTGAAGTCCCCCCTCAATGTTTCCTTCAAGCGATGTTCAACATGGAAGAGTACCAAGTCGACTCACCATCTGAAAGTGAGTTGTAGGTGGTAAAGAGGTTTACATCTGGGTTTTAACTGAAGCTATGAGACTTCATGGGATGCTGAGTCAATGTTGGTGACTCTAAGGGCCACTCTTTCACAACTGTATACCACTATGCCACCACCACTGGTGGTTCTGTCCTGCTGGTGGGACAGGATATACCCAGGAATGTTGATGCGCTATTGGCTGATAGTCCTATGTCATTCCAGTGCCTGACTAGTCTGTTGGACAGCATTCTTAACTTTGGCACTAGTCCCCAGATGGTGAGGAGGATTTGGCAGGGTCGACTGGGCTAAGAGTGCCATAACCCAGTACCTAGGTTGCAGCCAAACAGGTTTTATTCTTCCAATTCTTTGTCGTGGTAAAACAGCTGAATGACTTGCTAGGCAACTTCGGAGGGCAGTTAAGAGCAACCACGTTGGCCATTTTTGTTTTGCATGATCCCACCAAGTAGCTATTCGTTACGTGGAATCCTAACCAGTGAAGAGTGTTGCAGATTATTCTATACAGTTTGGTCCTATTTTTCTCCACACTGAAGACAAGGAATATAATCTTCATTTGATTTTCTCTTGCTTGGCTCAGGGGTGCTGAGCCCAGTTGAACCACCACTGCCTGCGGTGGTTGAAATCAGGTATTTCAACACAAAGCAAACTCAAGACTGTCCTGATCAGTGCGTCTCAGTATCACTTTTCACAGTGTACTGAACAACCAAGCCATCAACTTTTGCATTAAGCAAATCAATCCAGTTCACACTGACTATATACAAGTATATTTACCGTTTAAATTCAACTACTCATGAAATTCATTGTTGTCAAGTCACTGTATTCCTGACCCACCTCTAGTTTGTTCACTAATTTCTTCTTAATGGCATTCTGTGCTGCTACATTGGTTGCCATTCGTAAACCTTCAGCAGCTTCCCTCAACCTCTGCTGCTGCTCTTCACTGTCAGGATTGGCTGCTGCACCCTAAAACCATGAAAATTAGAAATGATAAAGAGTTTAACCCACTGACTTGGGATTTATAGTATTCAGGTCAACATGAAATCACAGCGTAATTACTGCATGTGTCATGTGATAAAATGCCATCAACAGTTTCCACTATAAACAAGCGTCAAGAGATAAACAAAAATCTCCAGATGTTGAAAATCTGAAAGAAATAAAATTCTAGAAAAGCACAGCAGGCCTCTCAGTATATGAATGAGAAGCATTTAAATGCTTTCCCTTCAAAATGAATCTGTCTTTTCCCTTTCAAACTCTGATGAGCATGCAGTGAATTTCCAGCATTTTCTGTCTCTAATGAAAGTCTATTGTGCAGTTATGGATATTTGATAAATTCCACTATAATTTATACTGTTTGCTTGACAAATATACCTTATTTCAAAAACATCAAGTTAGTGATAAAAACAGGGAGTTTATGTTGATAATTAATTTTGCTTGGATCACACTGGAGAAGGAAGATAATTATCTTTTAAATGTGTATAATTGTTGAAATTAGCAGCTTCTTCTGCAAACATGTCATTTACAATAGTCACTAAAATTCTGGTACCAGTATCAATATCTCAAAGACTATTTCAGTGAAAGAAGCTTTGTTGAGCTTGTCCAATATGAACTTATTTCTCAACACAGAACTGAGTGTACTCCCAACTGTTTGGAGTGTGAGCTTGACCCTAATTGTTTAATCCAGTTCTTTACCTCCTCACCATGACCTTCATGTATTGTGACAAGAAAAGCAGAATTCTAGGGTATCGTATCTAGTGTAAATTCTTTAACATTTTTCCCCCTCAGGCTCGGAGTCCTTGTTTGCTATGATCCAGTAAGTACCTTCAGCTGCCTAGTATTTTGGTAATTTGTAGCTAGCCCAGTGTTCAAGCAGAAGATCCTCATCACTGTGTTTTACCTTGCTAGATATATCACATGCATTCAGGTGATACAATAAACGAGAGAGCAGTAATGACACAATGCAGATTTATTGTACTTACATGCTCAATTGGTCCTCCTCCAAATGTCAGAAAATACTTGGTTTAAACTTTACAGTGAAGTGGGCCTTCCACAATGTCCCTGAATATGGACCTCACATTGTGATTTGCAGCTGACTGCAAGATGCTTCTCTGGACTATCTATAGCTGTCTGATGGCTTCAGGCCAACTAATCAATTGGGACAAAGCAGGACAAAAGAAATTTCCAAAGTTTTGACCATAACAAAGCAAAATGAAATATGTATCTCAAACTATGATAAAGCTGCCAATCAAATAAATACTCAAACAAACCCACAGAATAGTAACATTTCAATTACATGGCTTGGTCTCTCTTAGACATATACCACAGATATAACATCTTTCATGGGGCCACTGTGTAAGATAACTGGACAATTTTCTGTGAGTAAACTTCATTTTTAATCCTGTATGCAATGACAAAGAAAAAGCCAACACAAAAAGCATTGCCATTAAAAATTAAATGTCTAGTGTGGACCAATATGTCAATTTCTGTAAAGTTGGAGAACTTGGACCAAAGCTTTCAGAACACAATGGTTCAAAAAACCTTAGCATTACCTTTGCAGCTTCCACCATCTTAGCTGTGGCATCGGCCAATAGCTTGGCTGCAGAGAGCAGTTTTCTGGAGTTCTCAAGGTCAGATTCACCTTCGGCATCAGCTTTAATAGCATTAACCAAGTCTGAAGTAGCTTGGGCCAAAATTCTAGCCTGTCGCACCATCTCACCTATTTTGGGAGGGAAAGTATATTTAATAGTCAATCAATATTCCAAAAAAAAGAGTCAGCTGCATTTTTTTCACTGTGTGTCAACCTTAGCTCAGGAGTACGCTCACCTCAAACTCAGATAGCCAAGGGTTCAAGCCTCATTTCAGCAATTCAAGAACATAATCCAAGCTAACACTTGACTGGAGAACTGAGGTAGTTGGGGACACTGTCTCGGTCACGTTAAATGAGGCTCCATCTGCCCTCTCAGGTGGACGTAAAATATATCGTGACACTATTTGAAGAGGAGCAGGAGAGTTCTCCCAATGTTTTGGTCAACATTTATCCTTCAAACACCACCACTAAAACAGACTATCCAGTGATTTATCACATTGCTGCTTGTGGCGAGTAGACTCACCACATTTGCCAGCATTACAAAGTAACTGTACTTTTTATTAAAAAGAAGTCAATTGTCTGGAAAATACACTGGGGTATTTTGAGAATGTGATCGATGCTAAAAATGCAAATTCATTCAATATCATAAGCCATTTTACCAAAGGGGGGAGAAAATAAAACTCTGTTCAAAAATGAGAGAAGCAAACATTTATTCGATTTCTATCCTGTTTAGATAATTATTTTAATTAATCGGATGGTTCAATTAAATGGTCAATAACTGAATCATGCATCTAGGAAAGTCCCAGGTTCAAGCCTTTGGTCTGCATGGAGTTAGCCAATCTCAGCTGGGGCAGTAATTAATGAATTCCAATTTGCCTCAGTGACTCGAGGTTAGGTACACAGGAAACAAGTCACCCAGTGATCCCATCCTTAATTACTATCCAGCCACTCATGATGGGAAACTGCATGTTGCATTGCTCAATCAGATGGCTTGCTGATACTCACAGTCCAGGCTAACATATTAAGAGTGAAATCATACCACAGCAAATGCGCAACACCTTCAAAGGGCAGAAAATTCATTAGAAATTGCAGTTAAATCCATACATATAGAACCAACAATTATTTTTATTGAAACTGAAGATAGATTTGGGTACCCAGATTTAACTATCATTTTAGAAGGCTTAAAGATTATAATTGCCTTTTTTTTTTATCCATCGTACCCATATTTCATGTGTAATAACTATAGAGTTTTCTTTATTCTGTATTCATTCTACATTAGCATATATTGTTTATGGGCCACTCAGAGCAGCAATTTCCTTACCAGCATCCCCCATCGAGCTGAAAATGTTTTCGGTCACCGTTAGAATAGTGTCTGTTGCCTGATCATAACGTCCCAATGGATGTCCTCCAGAGGCATACAGCTTGATATGCTGCAACAGGTCATTGAGAGCTTGTGACACAGCAGTGGCTGCCACACCAACCTGTTTCAGCAGCTGCTCATCATTTGTTGCAGCCTGCGAGGCCTCCACACATCCCTCCACTGACTTGGCAACTAGCTTCCCAGCTTCAATCAGCTGTTCCTGGCAGACAGGGGAACTGATAGTTGGAGCGACTACCTGTAAAGAGTAAAGATGTGGGAAAAAATATTTACAGGCATGATCAAAGAACAATTAGCTGAATCTGATTTAATACAACCGGCTAAGTTCTCTACTTTTGGGATAACATTTATCTCAGTGACAATAGGACAAATTATTGGAGTTTTTAATCATTTAAATTCTACAGAGCTAAAGATGCAAAGATATCTCACTTTCTCCAATTAAACAATGCTACAAACTTTGCCTGCAACCAATAAACCTTGGAATACTTACCTTAGTGCAGGCTACAAGCTGTGATGTCGAAAGTGCGCACTGTGTTGCAGCTGCAATGACACGATTCTGCAATACTGAATCCTCTGTTTTCTGAGCCACATTCTTTGCCTTCAGGACCAAAGCTGCTGCTGCATTTGCTACAGCTTTGGCCAGTTGCATGAGCATGTCCTAAAAGTGGTCAGAAAATGGACAGTGATGGCATATTCGAACAAGGTAATTACATTTGATTATAAAAAAATTGGGATTATTAGCACATCTTATTGAACACAAATGTCAATTTTCACAATTTAAAGCACATTGGAATTCATTTAGATCTGCAGTCTGAAAATTTTGAACCATGTTTACAATAATCATTGTCATTATTAGATGGCAGTGAAGTGTAGCAAATATTGAAAAGCACTATCTAGTTTTCATGTTACCAATTAACCACAATATAAGTGAGTTCTACATAAAACATATATATTAAATTTTATAGTTTTTCTTCCTGATAACTCCAGCTACAGAGATAATTTAAAGCCAGAGCAACATTGTAAAAATTCCATGATAACCAGAATTGCTTTTCAAAAGATTGAAGCAATGTAGTTAAAAATAATCAAATATTCATTTGACACAAATTAGTGCCAACAATCACTTTGCACTTATCCCAACATGCACTGGAAATTACTCAACTGCTGGGATGGTTAACTACAGATCTTCAGGTCATATGTGCTAATAATGCAGCATACTGACCTGGTTCATTTGGTATGAATGAGACTTAATCAGTCCAGCTTTAGAAGTTGAGATTTTCTGTTCAAAACTCAAGCATGCCTGAATTCTAAAGTCATATATTTTTTTTTTTAAAAAGAGATACAGCACTGAAACAGGCCATTCGGCCCACCGAGTCTGTGCCGACTATCAACCACCCATTTATACTAATCCTACACTAATCCCATATTCCTGCTACATCCCCACCTGGCCCTCTATTTCCCTACCACCTACCTATACTAGGGGCAATTTATAATGGCCAATTTACCTCCCAACCTGCAAGTCTTTTGGCTGTGGGAGGAAACCGGAGCACCCGGCGAAAACCCACGCAAACACAGGGAGAGCTTGCAAACTCCACACAGGCAGTACCCAGAATTGAACCCGGGTCACTGGAGCTGTGAGGCTGCGGTGCTAACCACTGTGCCGCCCATATGATCGCTATTACACTGGGACCCTTGAAGTTTGTCTCTGATGAATGCAGATTGAGAAGAAAACTCTTTTGGGTCTGAACTTGCTGGGAAAATGACAGCTGTTAACAACTCTTATTAATGTGCAAAGCGGCCAGCAAGTTTAGGGGATTAAGAGAAAGGTATAAATTGTGAATTTCTTGAACTTGCTGGTTGTTTTATGCTGCTCTGCTGTTTGCTTCGCATGAATTGCACCTCACTCATCTCTCTTTCCCTCTTTTTCCTTCTGTACCTGATTCGACTCTTTCACCCACTCTAATTTACCCTCTTTCTCAGTCATTCCAGTTTTTTTAAATTCCATAAATCTCATTGGTTAGGATATACATAGTTGGTCCTACCATTCACTGTGGTCCCAGTTGTTCTTAGCATGCTGTTACTGACTTGCATTTCCAGCAAGTCATAGCACAAAAATATTTTGAGCTGAAGAGCGCAGGGAAAATGGCATACACCGAGATGCCCCACTCCAGCAAGTTCTGGCCTATTATGTAAATACACACACTGACATGTGTGTGTTTTGTGAATGTCTCAATAACAGCAGTCCTGACGTATGGCATTTGCACCTGTTGAATTAAGCATCTTGCCCAGAGGGTTGGATTCTCTATAGAATTCTGTCAAATAATCATTGCCAGTGTCACACAAGATAGTTTCAAACCATGTACGGTGGAATATTTGCAAAGTAATTTTATTAAAATTTAATAGAGAGAAAAGTGCAATCCAATTTCTACTTGAATCAGTTAGTACAATTTCTGAGATTTAATGTTATTGACAATCTTGATTGTATATTTGGAGAAAAATTGCAGATTGGTTTATTCAATGAAATGGCTGAATAAACTACATTTACCGTTTTGAAAGGAACACCTGACATATTCCTTGCTGTGTATTTTTGTGCACCTACAGGAAACTGTACAAAGTATTTACAAAATTCCAACAGATTGTTATCACAGTAATACTCTCAATTATTAATGCTTAGTAAATGTAATTTAAAATGAATCCAGTAGAGGTTAACACATACCTGGAACCGTGGATCTGCGTCACTTTCCCCAATCTGATAGAGAAGCTCACCACTTGTTTGACCAACAGTACCAGCAGCAGTAAGCAGGATCTGTCGAGGCTGAAATACAAAATATTAAAGCTCTTACATTTCTGCATCTAATTAGAAAGAAACTCAATATATTTGACCTGCGGCAACTTATTGACTTTAACCAAGAGAAAAGGTCTAATCATAGTCGGTGTTACATTACCTGCTTACCATATCAATTGTGTGTGTCTTTAGCACTTTACAATGATTGGTGACTTAAACAAGCTATATTTTAAATAATTAATAAGGCAAACTTGATCAGAAGGATGTAAATAATGAATTATCTTCTGTTTTGCAACATTTCTAATAGAAAGCATTAATACATTGATTAGAAACTTTGAATGAGTAAACATACAATCTGTCTATATGAAATCAATTGCAAATTGCAGGTGACAAGCAAATGCCTAATGTAATCTTGCAAACTCATTTTTTAGAATTAGAACATTACAGCACAGTACAGGCTCTTCGGCCCTCGATGTTGCGCCGACCTGTGAAACCATCTGACCTACACTATTCCATTTTCATCCATATGTCTATCCAATGACCACTTAAATGCCCTTAAAGTTGGCGAGTCTACTACTGTTGCAGGCAGGGCGTTCCACGCCCCTACTACTCTCTGAGTAAAGAAACTACCTCTGACATCTGTCCTATATCTATCACCCCTCAACTTAAAGCTATGTCCCCTCATGTTTGCCATCACCATCCGAGGAAAAAGACTCTCAACTATCCACCCTATCTAACCCTCTGATTATCTTACATGTCTCTAGTAAGTCACCTCTCCTTCTCCTTAACGAAAACAATCTCAAGTCCCTCAGCCTTCCCTCGTAAGACCTTCCCTCCATACCAGGCAACATCCTAGTAAATCACCTCTGCACCCTTTCCAAAGCTTCCACATCCTTCCGATAATGCGGTGACCAGAACTGCACGCAATACTCCAGGTGCGGTCTCACCAGAGTTTTGTACAGCTGCAGCATGACCTCATGGCTCCGAAACTCGATCCCCCTACTAATAAAAGCTAACACACCATATGCCTTCTTAACAGCCCTATTAACCTGGGTAGCAACTTTCAGGGATTTATGTACCTGGACACCAAGATCTCTCTGTTCATCTACACTACCAAGAATCTTCCCATTAGCCCAGTACTCTGCATTGCTGTTACTCCTTCCAAAGTGAATCACCTCACACTTTTCCGCATTAAACTCCATTTGCCATCTCTCAGCCCAGCTCTGCAGCCTATCTATGTCCCTCTGTAACCTACAACATCCTTCGGCACTATCCACAACTCCACCGACCGTCGTGTCATCCGCAAATTTACTAACCCACCCTTCTACACCCTCATCCAGGTCATTTATAAAAATGACAAACAGAAGTGGCCCCAAAACAGATCCTTGCGGTACACCACTAGTAACTAAACTCCAGGATGAACATTTGCCATCAACCACCACCCTCTGTCTTCTTTCAGCTAGCCAATTTCTGATCCAAAGTTCTAAATCACCTTCAACCCCATACTTCCGTATTTTCTGCAATAGCCTACCATGGGGAACCTTATCAAACGCCTTACTGAAATCCATATGCACCACATCCACTGCTTTACCCTCATCCACCTGTTTGGTCACCTTCTCGAAAAACTCAATAAGGTTTGTGAGGCACGACCTACCCTTCACAAAACCGTGCTGACTATCGCTAATGAACTTATTCTTTCCAAGATGATTATGAATCCTGTCTCTTATAACCTTTTCCAACATTTTACCCACAACCGAAGTAAGGCTCACAGGTCTATAATTACCAGGGCTGTCTCTACTCCCCTTCTTGAACAAAGCGACAATATTTGCTATCCTCCAGTCTTCCGGCACTATTCCTGTCGACAATGACAACATAAAGATCAAGGACAAGGGCTCTGCAATCTCCTCCCTGGCTTCCCAGAGAATCCTAGGATAAATCCCATCTGGCCCAGGGGACTTATCTATTTTCACACTTTCCAAAATTGCTAACACCTCCTCCTTGTGAACCTCAATCCCATCTAGCCTAGTAGTCTGAACCTCAGTATTCTCCTCGACAACATTTTCTTTCTCTACTGTAAATACTGACGAAAAATATTCATTTAACGCTTCCCCTATCTCCTCTGATTCCACACACAACTTCCCACTATTATCCTTGATTGGCCCTAATCTAACTCTAGTCATTCTTTTATTCCTGATATACCTATAGAAAGCCTTAGGGTTTTCCTTGATCCTATCCGCCAATGACTTCTCGTGTCCTCTCCTTGCTCTTCTTAGCTCTCCCTTTAGATCCTTCCTGGCTAGCTTGTAACTCTCAAGCGCCCTAACTGAGCCTTCACGTCTCATCCTAACATAAGCCTTCTTCTTCCTCTTGACAAGCGCTTCAACTTCTTGAGTAAACCACGGCTCCCTTGCTCGACAACTTCCTCCCTGCCTGACAGGTACATACTTATCAAGGACACGCTGTAGCTGCTCCTTGAATAAGCTCCACATTTCGATTGTGCCCATCCCCTGCAGTTTCCTTCCCCATCCTACGCATCCCAAATCTTGCCTAATCACATCATAATTTCCTTTCCCCCAGCTATAATTCTTGCCCTGCGGTATATACCTGTCCCTGCCCATTGCTAAGGTAAACCTAAATCACTATCACCAAAGTGCTCACCTGCATCTAAATCTAACACCTGGCCGGGTTCATTTCCCAGTACCAAATCCAATGTGGCATCGCCCCTGGTTGGCCTGTCTACATACTGTGTCAGAAACCCTCCTGCACACACTGGACAAAAACTGACCCATCTAAAGTACTCGAACTATAGTATTTCCAGTCAATATTTGGAAAGTTAAAGTCCCCCATAACAACTACTCTGTTACTCTCGCCCCTGTCGAGAATCATGTCGCCTTTTAGGCAGTTAAATTAGTTCCTGCTCCTCTGTCTGAAAACGAACAAATTTATATGGCTCATTACTTCAAAGTATGATTCATTCCAGGAGCTTTGATTAAGAAATATCAGTTTACCTCAGCAGTAGCTGGCTGAGCAGTCTTCAGTAAGTCTGAAACCGCACAAGCCAGGTTTTTAGCAGCTTTCAGTAGCTGCTGTCCATTTGCACCCTCATCTTCCATTAGGGCTGCCAACAGTTTGACACCTTTTGACATCTCGGTTAAGTTTGAAGAGATGGTTGTCACTGCGCATCCAACTGCTGTGTAGTCTGTATCAAGAGGGTCTCCTGTAAAATAAAATCAGCATTGTTTCAAAAATAGCAATAAGCTCATAATTGACAATCAGGATTATTTTTATTTCGGTTTGACAACGCTATATGTAAAATATATCCTTAATATGATATTTAATGCAGAAATAACTTCAAAAATAGTACAGGATATATTCTCCCAGATAATGACCAGGGCGGCACAGTGGCGCAGTGGTTAGCACCGCAGCCTCACAGCTCCAGCGACCCGGGTTCGATTCTGGGTACTGCCTGTGCGGAGTTAGCAAGTTCTCCCTGTGACCGCGTGGATTTCCGCCAGGTGCTCCGGTTTCCTCCCACAGCCAAAGACTTGCAGGTGATAGGTAAATTGGCCATTGTAAATTGCCCCTAGTGTAGGTAGGTGGTAGGGAATATGGGATTACTGTAGGGTTAGTATAAATGGGTGGTTGTTGGTCGGCACAGACTCGGTGGGCTGAATGGCCTGTTTCAGTGCTGTATCTCTAAATAAATAAATAAATAGTTCATAATAACATATGATTCTGATTTTAAAAACAAATCCGGGATTTAGATGTTTCAGTAAGAACAGAGAAGAGGGTAAAAGAGGGGGGGGTGTGGCATTGTTAATCAAGGAAAGTATTACAGCAGCAGAAAGGACGTTTGAGGACTCATCTACTGAGGTAGTATGGGCCGAGGTTAGAAACAGGAGAGGAGAGGTCACCCTGTCGGGAGTTTTCTATAGACCTCCGAATAGTTCCAGAGATGTAGAGGAAAGGATAGCGAAGATGATTCTCGACAGGAGCGAGAGTAATAGGGTAGTGGTTATGGGGGACTTTAACTTTCCAAATATTGACTGGAAATACTATAGTTCGAGTACTTTAGATGGGTCTGTTTTTGTCCAGTGTGTGCAGGAGGGTTTTCTGACAGTATGTGGACAGGCCAACCAGGGGCGATGCCACATTGGATTTGGTACTGGGTAATGAACCCGGCCAGGTGTTCGATTTAGATGTAGGTGAGCACTTTGGCGATAGTGATCACAATTCGGTTAGGTTTACCTTAGCGATGGGCAGGGACAGGTATATACCGCAGGGCAAGAATTATAGCTGGGGGAAAGGAAATTATGACGCGATTAGGCAAGATTTAGGATGTGTAGGAAACTGCAGGGGATGGGCACAAACGAAATGTGGAGCTTATTCAAGGAGCAGCTAATGCGTGTCCTTGATAAGTATGTACCTGTCAGGCAGGGAGGAAGTTGTCGAGCGCGGGAGCCGTGGTTTACTCAAGAAGTTGAAGCGCTTGTCAAGAGGAAGAGGGCAGCTTATGTTAGGATGAGACGTGAAGGCTCAGTTAGGGCGCTTGAGAGTTACAAGCTAGCCAGGAAGGATCAAAAGGGAGGGCTAAGAAGAGCAAGGAGAGGACACGAGAAGTCATTGGCGGATAGGATCAAAGAAAACCCTAAGGCTTTCTATAAGTATATCAGGAATAAAAGAATGATAAGAGTTAGAACAGGGCCAATCAAGGATAGTAGTGGGAAGTTGTGTGCGGAATCAGAGGAGATAGGGGAAGCGTTAAATGAATATTTTTCGTCAGTATTTACAGTAGAGAAAGAAAATGTTGTCGAGGAGAATACTGAGGTTCAGACTACTAGGCTAGATGGGATTGAGGTTCACAAGGAGGAGGTGTTAGCAATTTTGGAAAGTGTGAAAATAGATAAGTCCCCTGGGCCAGATGGGATTTATCCTAGGATTCTCTGGGAAGCCAGGGAGGAGATTGCAGAGCCGTTGTTGTTGATCTTTATGTCGTCATTGTCGACAGGAGGAGTGCCGGAAGACTGGAGGATAGCAAATGTTGTCCCCTTGTTCAAGAAGGGGAGTAGAGACAGCCCTGGTAATTATAGACCTGTGAGCCTTACTTCGGTTGTGGGTAAAATGTTGGAAAAGGTTATAAGAGACAGGATTTATAATCATCTTGAAAAGAATAAGTTCATTAGAGATAGTCAGCACGGTTTTGTGAAAGGTAGGTCGTGCCTCACAAACCTTATTGAGTTTTTCGAGAAGGTGACCAAACAGGTGGATGAGGGTAAAGCCGTGGATGTGGTGTATATGGATTTCAGCAAGGCGTTTGATAAGGTTCCCCACGGTAGGCTATTGCAGAAAATACGGAAGTATGGGGTTGAAGGTGATTTAGTGCTTTGGATCAGAAATTGGCTAGCTGAAAGAAGACAGAGGGTGGTGGTTGATGGCAAATGTTCATCCTGGAGTTTAGTTATTAGTGGTGTACTGCAAGGTTCTGTTTTGGGGCCACTGCTGTTTGTCATTTTTATAAATGACCTGGATGAGGGTGTAGAAGGGTGGGTTAGTAAATTTGCGGATGACACGACGGTCGGTGGAGTTGTGGATAGTGTCGAAGGATGTTGTGGGGTACAGAGGGACATAGATAGGCTGCAGAGCTGGGCTGAGAGATGGCAAATGGAGTTTAATGCGGAGAAGTGTGAGGTGATTCACTTTGGAAGGAGTAACAGCAATGCAGAGTACTGGGCTAATGGGAAGATTCTTGGTAGTGTAGATGAACAGAGAGATCTTGGTGTCCAGGTACATAAATCCCTGAAAGTTGCTACCCAGGTTAATAGGGCTGTTAAGAAGGCATATGGTGTGTTAGCTTTTATTAGTAGGGGGATCGAGTTTCGGAGCCACGAGGTCATGATGCAGCTGTACAAAACTCTGGTGAGGCCGCACCTTGAGTATTGCGTGCAGTTCTGGTCACCGCATTATAGGAAGGATGTGGAAACTTTGGAAAGGGTGCAGAGGAGATTTACTAGGATGTTACCTGGTATGGAGGGAAGGTCTTACGAGGAAAGGCTGAGGGACTTGGGGTTGTTTTCGTTAGAGAGAAGGAGGAGGAGAGGTGACTTAATAGAGACATACAAGATAATCAGAGGGTTAGATAGGGTGGATAGTGAGAGTCTTTTTCCTCGGATGATGATGGCAAACACGAGGGGACATAGCTTTAAGTTGAGGGGTGATAGATATAGGACAGATGTCAGAGGTAGTTTCTTTACGCAGAGAGTAGTCGGGGCGTGGAACGCCCTGCCTGCAACAGTAGTAGACTCGCCAACTTTAAGGGCATTTAAGTGGTCATTGGATAGACATATGGATGAAAATGGAATAGTGTAGGTCAGATGGTCGGCGCAACATCGAGGGCCGAAGGGCCTGTACTGCGCTGTAATGTTCTAATTCTAAAAAAAAAGCCAGAAGCACAGCTGGAAACCAACCGGAAGCAAACAAACAGCAAGCATAGAGAAAAGCAATAAATCAAAACAATCTGGGTTTATGATCTGTTGATGTCTAAATAATGTTTGCTACTCTTAACCTGTTCTAATATTCAATTAGTTCATGATTGATCTGTACCTCAACTCCATTTACTGTTTTGCTCCAGATCACTTGGTACAACTTCCAAACAAAAATCTAGCTATCTCAATCTTCAAAATTTCTGAAAAGTACCAGAATCTAGCCCCCTTACTGATAGGATAATCAGGCAGTGGAAAAACTGACAGATTATCATACCCACAAAACCTGCTTTTCCACAAACTTTTTTTTATTCTTTCATGGGACATGGGAGTTGCTGGGGAGGCCAGTATTTGTTGCCCATCCCTAATTGCCCTTAAGGTGATGGTGAGTGAGCTGCCTTCTTGAACGAAGTCCATGGAGTGTCGATACATCCACAGTGCTGTTAGGAGGGAGGGAGTTCCAGGATTTTGGCCCAGTGACAGTGAAGGAATGGTGATATAGCTCCAAGTCAGGATGGTGTGTGGCTTGAAGGGAATTTGCAGGTGTGGTGTCCCATGCATTTGCTGCCCTTGTCCTTCTAGGTGGTAGAGGTCATGGGTTTGGAAGGTGATTCCCACTGACTTCAATTTGGCTAGCACTCCTTGATGCCATACTCAGTCTAATGCTGCCTTGAGGTCAAGGGTAGTCACTCTCACCTCACCTCTGGAGTTCAGCTCTTTTGCCCATGTTTGGACCAAGGATGTAATGAAGTCTGTAGCTGACTGGCCCTGGTGGAACCCAAACTGAGCATCGATGATGTTACTGCTGATTAATTGTCACTTCATAGCACTGTTAACATCACCTGCCATCACCTTGCTGATGGCAAGTAGACTGATCAGGTGGTAATTGGCCGGATTGGATTTGCCCAGCTTTTTGTGGACAGGACATACTTGGTCAATTTTCCACATTGACGGGTAGATTATAGTGTTGTAGCTGTACTATAACAGCTTGGCTAGGGGCGCAGCACATCTTCAGCTGGGATGTTGTCACGGCCCACCGCCTTTGCTGTATCCAATGCATTCAGACGTTCCTTCATATCACATGGAGTGAACTGAATTGTCCATAGAAGGGCACCCGTGATGCTGGGGATCTCAGCAGGAGGCGGAGGTGGATCATTGACTCAGCACTTCTGGCTGACGACGGTTGCAAATGCTTCAGCCTTACCTTTTGCACTGATGTTCTGGGCTTTGCCATCATTGAGGATGGGGATATTTGTGGAGCCTCCTCCTTTAATTAGTTGTTTAATTGTCCACCACCATTCACAACTGGATGTGACAGGACTGCAGATCTAAGCTGATCTGTTGGTTATGGGATCACTTTGCTCTATCACATGCTGCTTCTGCCTTTTAGCACACATGGAAGTCCTGTGCTGTAGTAATGGTAATGGTACGGCACAGTGGCGCAGTGGTTAGCACCGCAGCCTCACAGCTCCAGCGACCCAGGTTCAATACTGGGTACTGCCTGTGTGGAGTTTGCAAGTTCTCCCTGTGTCTGCGTGGGTTTCCTCCCACAAGCCAAAAGACTTGCAGGTTGGTAGGTAAATTGGCCATTATAAATTAGCACTAGTATAGGTAGGTGGTAGGGGAATATAGGGACAGGTGAGGATGTGATAGGAATATGGGATTAGTGTAGGATTAGTATAAATGGGTGGTTGATGGTTGGCACAGACTCGGTGGGCCGAAGGGCCTGTTTCAGTGCTGTATCTCTAAACTAAACTAAACTTCACCAGGTTGGCACCAGTTTAGATTATGCCCGTTTCTGCTCCCGGCATGCTCTCCTACACTCCTCACTGAACCAGAGTTGATCTCCTGGCATGATGGTAATGGTAGAGTGAGGGATGTGCTACACCAGGAGATTACAGATGGTGGCTGAATACATTTCTTCCGCTGCTGCGCTGATGGCCCACAGTGCCTCATGGATGCCCAGTTATGAGCTGCTAGATCTATTCTGAATGAATCCCATTTAGCATGGTGGTAGTGACACACAACAGGATGGAGGGCACCCTCAGTGTGAAGATGGGACTTCACCTCCATAAGGACTGTGTGGTGGTCACTCCTACCAATATGCTCATGGCCAGATACATCTGTGACAGGTAAATTGGTGAGAGAAAGGTCAAGTAGGCTTTTCACTCTTGTTGGTTCTCTCACTACCCACTGCAGGCCTAGTCTGGCAGATATGTATTTCAGGACTCTGCCAGCTCAATCACTAGTGGAGCTACTGAGCCACTCTTGGTGATGGACTTTAAGTTCCCCAGTGTACATTCTGTGCCTTTGCTACCCTCAGTGCTTCTTCCAAATGACTTACTGTGTAGCTTTTCCCCTGCTAAATTCTTGTTCGAGATCAGGAGACAGTAAAATAATCAACTGATATTAACTTCCATTTTGTATTACCTCATTGTTAAAAGCTTAAAACTAAAAATCTACAAGTGAAACCAACAGGCAATATCTGTAGAATGCGAACAAATCTGTAAGGGCGAGAATGGTCGTCATATATCGTAGCCTTGCATAATTTCAATCTTCTCACAGATACATCTATATGTTTATTCTTTCCTGTACATGTAAATAGATAAATAAAAGCAAAATACTGCACATGCTGGAAATCTGAAATAAAAACAAAATGTGCTGGAAATACTCAGCAGGTCTGGCAGCATCTGTGGAGAGAGCAGAGTTCATGTTCCAGGTCAGTGACAAAGAACAAGAACAAAGAAAATTACAGCACAGGAACAGGCCCTTCGGCCCTCCAAGCCTGCGCCGATCCAGATCCTCTATCTAAACCTGTCGCCTATTTTCTAAGGGTCTGTATCACTTTGCTTCCTGCCCATTCATGTATCTGTCTAGATACATCTTAAAAGACGCTATCGTGCCCGCATCTACCACCTCCGCTGGCAACGCGTTCCAGGCACCCACCACCCTCTGCATAAAGAACTTTCCATGCATATCCCCCCTAAACTTTTCCCCTCTCACTTTGAACTCGTGACCTCTAGTAATTGAATCCCCCACTCTGGGAAAAAGCTTCTTGCTATCCACCCTGTCTATACCTCTCATGATTTTGTACACCTCAATCAGGTCCCCCCTCAACCTCCGTCTTTCTAATGAAAATAATCCTAATCTACTCAACCTCTCTTCATAGCTAGCGCCCTCCATACCAGGCAACATCCTGGTGAACCTCCTCTGCACCCTCTCCAAAGCATCTACAGTTCTCAGTTCTGATGAAAGGTCACTGACCTGAAACGTTAACTCTGTTTCTCAGTCCACAGATGCTGCCAGACCTGCTGAGTATTTCTAGCACTTTTTATTTTTATTTATGTAAATAGATAAGGTGGTTAATGTTATGTCCTGAGATTTTGCTGTGGAGCCTTTTAGAATCTTTGGGTATTATCAGTTCAACATATCAATGGACAACCAAGAGTGAAGATCATGGAGGAAGTGATCTAATGGCCTTTTAGATAAACTTAACAGTGATATTATTGCAATGCGAGGTTAGGAGAGGGGAGACTGGGTTGAATTCAAATGGCTGCAGCATGCGTTCTTTTGTTGCAACCATTTTTTTTTTTTTACAATCTTGGTGTTGGTTGTGAACATCTAACCTTTAATAAACCTGCAAGGGTTTGACTCTGTTTTGAACTACTTCTTGTTAAATAGGCACAGAACTGCAGCTTTGGCTAAATTATAACAATACATTTTTAACACAATAACTCATTTAAATTTTTACCCACTGCCCAGTTAACCGTATCCACATTGGCATAAGATCCCTCTCCGGCATGAGATACAATCTCCACATGTACTTTTTGTAAGAGTGCACTTACAATAATAGAATACAATATTAATACACTGCATACATCAAATGTCATGCTGTTGACCATTTCTCTTTCTCAATGTGTGTTTTCAAAGAATACATTCTCATAAAGGAGAAAGGTCGGGCAATCAAAACCAAAGCTTCCTGGATGACAAGAAAAAAGTAAAATGAAGCAGAAAATGGGAGAGTATGAGAGATGTCTGGTTCTCACTTGTATTATCAATCTGACAGAATATAGGAAGTTCAGAGGGGAAGTGAAAAAAGGAATGAGGGGCAAAGACAGAGTATGACAAGAGACTGACAGCTAACAAACGGGAATCCAAAAGTCTTCTGGAGGCATATAAATAGCAAAAGGGTAGTAAGCACTGGGGTGGGGCCAATTAGGGACCAAAAAGGAGATCTATGCCTCAAGGCAGAAGGCACAGCTGAGGTACTAAATGACTACTTTGCATATGTCTTTACCAAGGAAAATGCTGCCAAAGTCATAGTGAAGGAGCAGGTAATTGAGATATTAGATAGGCTAAAATTGATAAAAAGGATGCATTAGCAAGGTTGATTGATATATCACCAGGGCTGGATGTGTGCATCTGAGGAAAATAAAGACAGAAAATGCAGAGATACTGGCCATAACTTTCCAATCCTCCTTAGGTATGGGGGTGATGCCAGGGAACTGGAAAATGTTACAGCTTTGTTCAGTAAAGGATGCAAGGGTAAACCCAGCATATACAGGCCAGTTAATTTAACCTTGGTGGTGGGAAAGCTTTTAGAAACAAAAATCAAGTGTCATTTGGACAAGGGTGGATTAATAAAGGAAAGCCGGCATGGAATTGTTAAAGGTAAATAATGTTTAACAAACTTAATTGAGTTTTGATGAGGTGACAGAGGGCTGATAAGGGTAATGCAGCTAATGTGGTGCATATGGACTTCCAAAAGGTATTTGTTAAATTTGTCAGTAAAGTTGAAGCCCATGGAATAAAAGGGACAGTGGTAGCATGGAAATGAAGCTGGCTGAGTGTCAACAAACAGTTGTGGTTTTATTTCAGACTGCAGGAAGGTATAGAGTACATCAGTACTAGGACTGCTGCTTTTCTTGATTATATATTGATGGCTTAGACTTGGATGTACAGGACACAATTTCAAAATCTGCAGATGAGACAAAACTTGGAAACATTGTCAACTGTGAGGAGGATTGTGATAAACTTCAAGAGGATATAAGCTGATGGAATGGGCAGACACATGACAGAGGAAATTTAATGTAGAGAAGTGTGAAGTGGTATATTTTGGTAGGCAGGAGGAGAGGCAATATAAAATAAATGGAACAATTCTAACGTGGGTGCAGGATCAAAGAGACCTATCCTTACATGTGCACAAATCGTTGAAGGGGGTAGGGCAGGCTGAGAAAGTGATTAAAAAGTATGATGGAAATCACATGCCAAATGGAAAAATATTAATTTCGTCATATAGAACTTTGCTCGAGAACTTTAACCGGACATTACAAATAACTTTAAAAAAAAAACAGAATAGAGCAGCTAAAGATGGCTATATCACATTTGCATATGAGAAAACAAAGGCTGGCTGGGAGACTGAGGTAAATTACCCAGTCTAGCTAGAACAATGGGGGGGTGCTCCCTGATTCAATTAATGAGAATAGTTTGTCAATGGTGGTGATCAAAAGCCATCAACACCCTTTGACTTTGGAAGAGCCAAACTGCGACACCAAACCACCACCCACCGCCCCCAACCAAGTATGTCTGAAGAACTCTGTTTGAAAACAGAAGTTTCTGGAAGATTGTTTGAACTTCAAAGAGGTGGTCATATATACTCCTACTGGTGTAATTTTGTGAATTGTGCCTCAGAAAGGAAGAGACTGTAACTGAACTCCAAGAAAAAATGCATCACCCTCTCTTTCTCCATCTCCAGCAAAGTCCCAGGGAAGCCATGGTGACAGCTACCAAGCCTCAAGACTACCGAAACTTACAGACAACGACCAAGTAGGAGGATAAAGCCCCTGAATTGTATACGTGGCCCAATGAGAAGTTCAAGACTTTAACTTCAACTAAGGACACTAAAACTCAGTATTTGAATTCCATTTATTCCAGACTATACTTTAACCTCCCAACTCTTTTTCCCCCTCTGTATCTATTTGCGTGTGTGTGCGTCTCTTGCATGCATGTGAGCATGGGTGCGCTGTGTATTTTAGCAATTTAAATCGGTTTAGAGTGATAAGGTTAATAAACGTACATCTTTCTTATTTAAACTCAAGAAAACCTGTCTGGTTGGTTCATTTGCTGTTGTAATAAGAGTAACAGGAGCAAGTGCTCACTGAGTTGTTAAGTTAAACCACTTTGTTTAATTAAACCCTGTTGCGGTCAAACGAGAGGGGGGGCAAAAGGGGAGCCTGAGACCCTTTCCTCACCTAGTCGTAACAAACGATGTAAAGAATCCTGGGCTTTACAAATAGAGGCATAGAGTATAAGAGCAAGGAAGTTATGAAGAAATTCTTTAAAACACCGATTCAGCGTCAATTGCAGTATTGTGTCCAATTCTGGGCACTGCACTTTAGAAGAACGTATAAGCTTTAGAGAGGGTGCAGAAAAGGTTTACAAGAATGGTTCCAGGGATGGGGTACTTCAGTTAAGAGGATAGCTTGCAGAAACTAGAGTTCTTCTCCTTGGAGAAGGTTGAAAGAATATTTGATAGAGGTTTTCAAAATGATGACAGGTCTAGTCAGACTAAATACAAAGAAACTGTTCCCTTTGGCAGAGGAGTCAAGAACCAGAGGGCACAGATTTAAGGTGAATGACAAAAGAACCAAAGGCGACATGAGGAAAAGATCTTTATGCATTGAGTGATTAGGATCGGGAATGCAGTGTCTGAGAGGGTGATGGAAGCAGATACAATTGTGAGTTCCAAAAAGCACCTGAAGATAAAGAATTTGCAGTGTTACAGGGAAAGTGCAGGAGAGTGGGACTAGCCTTGCAGACAGCAAGTGTGAACCTGATGGGCCAAATGGCCTCCTTCTGTGCTGTAACCATTCTACGATTCTTAAAAGAATCAAGATTCTATAACACTCAAGAGTTTATTTTTTTTTAAATGATCATACATAATCCTGCCAATTGTTAGATTTAATTTCATCTTCTAAAAATACACTGGAGTAACACTCTATTCATTTCTTTAACTGACCTGCAGTGAGGTTGACCACGGATGCTGTGCCTGCAGTAATGGCATCAACCTGTGAATGGATCTCATGCTTGGATTCATCCATTTTATTTTTTCTCCATGCTTTTGAGGCCTAGAAGATAAGAACATTAACCCCCATGAAAAACCAAATCCATTATATTTTGACATCAATTTAGAATGACGCCTGTAATGGAATTATTGCAGCACAATGGGTTGTCAGGTCTACAGGACCACCTGCACAACAGCATACAAAGCAAGATCACTATATACAACAGAATAAAGCCTGATTTAGAAGCATGTTTGCTTATGTGACAAGCTTTTGGCTAATAGTACTGCACCCCATGCAGCATAATTAATAATAGCACTGGTGAACGGTACAGAGCCTCTGTAGTAGACCACAAAGTAATCAATATTTTTAAAAAAAAATCTAGATTGAACACATGTTGAGGTTGAAATGAGATTTAAATTAGAAATAAAGATACAATGCTATCTACAGTGTACCGGTCTAGTATGTGTGGTGATTGAAAAGCATATATATTTCACAAATTAGGATTCCTACAATATTGCATTTCAATTATAACATGTAATTATACAATTATCAAGTAGGGAATTTTTTATCTCAGTAGCTCCTTTATAATAAATGTAAAGGGATCGTCTTAAGGAAAGCAGTAATATCATTTTAAAAATTATGAAATGGGGACATATGCACAGAGCAAATATTGTGAACAATAGATATCCCAACACGTGCTTCTCTAGACAAGATACAACCCCCACCGATATGGCGGTTAACTCCACATATTTGGTTGCAGGATAATTCAGCACTCTGATCTAGCTCATTTGGTAAGTGTGGTCGTTGCAGTTTCAGGAATTGTTTAGTTTGGGGAGGCTTTCTATTCAGAATGCAGTTGAGTTGAATATCTATTGTAGTATGATCTATGCAAGACTAGAATCTTTAACTTTGTCCCTGTCTAACTGTTGAACATACCCATAATTAACAGATCCCAATTTGGAACTATATCACAGTTCCTTCACTGTTTCTGGGTCAAAATCCTGGAACTCCCTCCCTATCAGCACTGTGAGTGTACCTACGGCGGATAGATTGCAGCAGTTCAAGGTGGCTGCTCACCACCACCTTCTCAAGAGAAATGAGGGATGGGCAACAAATGCTGGCCTTGAGCGATGCCCGCATCCCAAGAACAATTTTTTAAAAATTAGTATACTGCCTGCCAAGTGGTGTTCGAGTTAGATCAAGTTTTCTCATGATTAAACTTA
Source organism: Heterodontus francisci (assembly GCF_036365525.1). Taxonomy (NCBI): domain Eukaryota; kingdom Metazoa; phylum Chordata; class Chondrichthyes; order Heterodontiformes; family Heterodontidae; genus Heterodontus; species Heterodontus francisci. Next base: position 76,032,328 of record NC_090371.1, on the reverse strand, counting down.
CTTATTCATTTTACTTACCAGTCCTTCAAGCTCAGTTTATGTGCTCAAGGACATGGTTGCTTACCTGAGAGCTCCCAGCTGCATCTCCAAGAAATGTAGCACTGTGCTCCAAAATCCAGCCTCCCCTTTCTACCAGCCTCTTGTAAGCTCTGATCTAAGTTTGAATCACTGTCCCCACTCTCTCAATTCACAATATCAACTCAAGCAGAGAGCTTCAAATCGCCTTACTGCCCACAGTGCCACAACTATATTCGCAGCCGTAGCCAGGAATCACTCCCAATTCTTCAAGTGCTGTATCAATGTATTCTAAAAGCACCAATAGCTAAGATCATTGAATACAAAATGAAGAGCGCTATACTTGGACAACATAAGGCCTGAATTTAGAGTATTGTAACCATTTCTGGTCTCTTTACATGGTAATAGTTATGGAGAAGGCACAGAAGAGGGCCACTGGAGAGACATCTCAGCTTAGGACTCTTTAGGATAGACTTGAAGAGTTAGGCCTGTTTACTTTAAAAACCATGCAGGCTTAAAGAGAATATCATTGAGATTTTTAAAAAATAATTATAAAGGGGCTGTTTACAGCTTTCTAAAGCAAAGTTTTTCTGCTTTAACCTCATAAAATTCACACGTCGGTTTAACATGTCATAAAACTCACGCTTTTGTTAAAGGTTGCAACTTCTTCCTCTAACTCACGTTTATTGATGGAAGCTGGATGCATATAAAGAAGATTTTTTCCTAATTTAGGAACACACACAAGATGTGGCTCATGATGTACACATTTCTTAACATCTTCATAAGTCATTCAGATTACAGAGAAGTGTGCTGCTCAATTTAATAGCCAAATTACTGACATCTGTTTTACTTGAGCAATGGGCTGGTAAACCACCTCTATATTCATAGGACATTTGCTGTATCCAAGATGGGGTAAAAACTGGATCTTTTCAAGAGTAATGTGTTCGACTACATGAGGTGTAAATTAGCACAAAAGCGATTAACTTTGTATTGCCTTTCTCCAAGTCTAGTTAAATCTTCACGTTCCAGATGTTTGGTATTTTTCCCTTTATATTATGGAGCACAAGTTATAATGCAGCCTCTAATTTCAACATTTGCAGATGACTCAAAACTTGAAAGCATTGTGAACTGAAAAGGATAGCGATAAACTTCAAGAAGACAGAGACAGGCTGGGGTAATGAATGGACAAGTGGCAGATGAATTTTAATGCAGAGAAGTGCAAAGTGATTCATTTTGGTTGAAAGAACAAGGAGAGGCAATATAAATTAAAGTGGGTGCAGGAGCAGAAGGACCTGGAGGTATATGTGCAAAATCAGTGAAAGTTGCAGAATGGGTTGAGAAAGCAGTTAATAAAGCATACGTGATCCTGGGCTTTACAAATAGGATCAAGAAGTTATAATAAATCTGCATAAAACACTGGTTCGGCCTCAACTGGAGTATTGCGTCCAGTTCTGGGCACCACACTTTAGCAAGGATGTTAAGGTACTAGAGAGGGTGCAGAAAAGATTCATGATAATAATTCCAGGGATGAAGAACTTCAGTTACATGGATAGTTTGGAGAAGCTGGGGCTGTTCTCCTTGCAGAAGATTATGAGGCGATTTGATGGAGGTATTTAAAATCATGAGGGGTCTGAACAGAGTAGATAGGAAGAAACTGTTCACATTGGCAGAAGAAACCTTGGATGACAAGAGATGTGGAACAGCTAGTCAAGAGGAAGGAGGAAGCTTACTTAAGGTTGAGGAAGCAAGGATCAGGCAGGGCTCTAGAGGGTTACAAAGTAGCCAGGAAGGAACTGAAGAATGGACTTAGGAGAGCTAGAAGGGGACATGCAAAAGTCTTGGCGGGTAGGATTAAGGAAAATCCCAAGGCGTTCTACACTTATGTGAGGAACAAGAGGATGGCCAGAGTGAGGGTAGGGCCGATCAGGGATAGTGAAGGGAACTTGTGCCTGGAGTCGGAGGAGGTAGGGGAGATCCTAAATGAATACTTTGCTTCAGTATTCACTAGAGAGGGACCTGGTCGTTTGTGAGGACAGCGTGGAACAGGCTGATATGCTCGAACAGGTTGAAGTTAAGAGGGAGGATGTGCTGGAAATTTTGAATGATATGAGGACAGATAAGTCCCCGGGGCCAGACGGGATATATCCAAGGATATTACGGGAAGCGAGGGAAGAGATTGCTGCGCCTTTGGCGATGATCTTTGCATCCTCACTGTCCACTGGAGTAGTACCGGATGATTGGAGGGTGGCAAATGTTGTTCCCTTGTTCAAGAAAGGGAATAGGGATAACCCTGGGAATTATAGACCAGTCAGTCTTACGTTGGTAGTGGGCAAATTATTGGAGAGGATTCTGAGAGACAGGATTTACGATTATTTGGAAAAGCATGGTTTGATTAGACAGTCAGCATGGCTTTGTGAGGGGCAGGTCATGCCTCACAAGCCTTATTGAATTCTTTGAAGATGTGAAAAAACACATTGATGAAGGAAGAGCAGTGGATGTGGTGTATATGGGTTTTAGCAAGGCGTTTGATAAGGTTCCCCATGGTAGGCTCATTCAGAAAGTAAGGAGGCATGGGATACAGGGGAAGTTGGCTGTCTGGATACAAAATTGGCTAGCCCATAGAAGACAGAGGGTGGTAGTAGATGGAAAGTATTCAGCCTGGAGCTCGGTGACCAGTGGTGTTCCGCAGGGATAAAAACAAGAAATGCTGGAACCACTCAGCAGGTCTGGCAGCATCTGTGCAAAGAGAAGCAGAGTTAACGTTTCGGGTCAGTGACCCTTCATCGGATGGCTCTAAGTATTGCTTTAGCAGGGTCAGGGAAAAGTGCTCGAAAAACTTTGGTGCGCACAGTTCTTCATTCCCTACCAACAGAAAGGACACAAGCTCTGATTTTCTCAACTCATCACACCATGTACGTAAACATTTAGGTGCATTTGTATTAAAAATTGTGCGCGTAATAATGTACGATTCTAGCAACGTATGACTCTAATGTCCCTTGGACAAGATCAAATTCCAGAACTAACAGCCACTGTATTACCCCTGAAGCCAACCTGATCTAAGAACCAATAATCCAACAGTTCTGAGAACCAAACCACAGTGCCAATTCTTCACGTCTGTTACATACAACTTGATCTGATGAAACTAGAATAGATATATGCATAAGTTTATGCAATTGCACTTTTTCTGGTATTTATATATTGCATATTTTTTGCATATATAATATGCATTATATATAGTTCAAGTAGCTATTTAATAGAATTGAAGTATGTAATGGTTCACTGAATTAAGCCATCATCTTACAGCATCATGTCCAAGGGGTGGCAAGGCATCGACATCATCCAGACTAGCTGTTGCTTGCTTCACGGCCTGCATGCTGGAATTAATAGTTCCCATGAGAGCTTGCTGTGCAGATGTCTAAAAAGAAAAAGACAGGCATTGTAAAAAATGCAAGCTAATTATCTTACTTTAAATAAAGCATTCATTTTTGTACTGTTACCAGCCCAACGAGGAAGGAGGCATTGTTGGATCTGATTCTGGGGAATGAGATGAGTCAAATGGATGAAGTGTCAGTCGGGGCACATTTAGGGAACAGCGATCACAGTATCAAAAGGTTTAGGTTAGCTATGGAAAAGGCAAGGCAATCTAGAGTAAAAACACTTAATTGGAAGAGGGCCAATTTCGGGGGGCGAGAACAGATCTGGCCCAGGTAAATTGGAATCAAAGACGGGCAGGCAGAACTGTAATGGTGCAATGGGTTGCCTTTAAGGAGATCAGTCAGATATCGTTGACAAACATTCCATGAGGGAAAAGGTAGGAAAACCAAAGCTAGAGCTCCCTGAATAATGAAAGAGATACAGAGTAAGATGAAGCCGAAAAACAGTGCATATGACAGATGTCAGGATGATAATACAAGTGAGAATCAGGCTGAATACTGAAAGTTCAGAGGGGAAGTGAAAAAGAAAATTAGAAAGGCAAAGCAAGAGTACGAGGAGCCTGGCAACCAACATAAAAGGGGATCCAAAAGTCTTTTATAAAGCATATAAATAGTGAAAGGATAGCAAGATGAGGGGTGGAGCCGATTAGGGACTAATAAGGGGATCTATACATGGAAGCAGAAGACAGGGCTGAGGTACGAAATGAGTACTTTGCATCTCTCTTCACCAAGGATGAAAATGCTGCCAAAGTCAGTGAAAGAGGAGGTAGTTGAGACACTGAATGGGCTAAAAAAAAAAACTTATAAATTTTAGGAATTTAGGTATTAGGAAGGCTGGTGGTTCTTAAAGTTGATAAGTCACTAGAACGGGATGGGATGCATCCGAGGATGCTGAGGATGAAATTGCAGAGGCACTGGCCATAATCTTCCAGTCCTCCTTAGATACAGGAGTGGTGCCAGAGAACTGGAGAATTGCAAATGTTGCTTTTTTGATAGGAGTGTAAGGATAAATCCAGTAATTACAGGCCAGTCAATTTAAATGCGATGGTGGGAAGGTATAAGGATAAACCCAGCAACTAGAGGGCAGTCAGTTTAAACGTGATGTTGGAAAAGCATTTAGAAATGATGAGCTGGGATAAAGTTAAGTCACTTGGACAAGTGTGGATTAATTAAGGAAAACCAACATGGTTTTGTTAAAGGCAAATCTTGTTCAACTAATTTGATTGATTTTTTTTTTTTTGAGGAGGTAACAGAGGGTTGATGAGGTTGATCTTGGGTACGTGGCCTTCCGAAAGGCATTTGACAAAGTGTCAGCAAAGTTGAAGCCTATGGATACGAAGTTGGCTGAGAGACCAGTAACAGAGTAGAGGTGAACGATTGTTTTTCAGGCTGGAGGAAGGTACATAGTGGGGTTCCCCAGGGGTCAATACAACTTATCTTGATATATATCATATAACCTAGACTTGGGTATAGAGGGCGCAATTTCAAGATTTGCGGATGACACAAAACTTGGAAGTATTGTGAACTGTTAGGAGGATAGTGATAGACTTCAAGAGGTCATAATAAAGTCATGTTGACACGGCCTGATTGTATGAAAGGAAAATAGCGTTTGAAAAATTTATTAAAAGGTCTTTGGGGATGCAACAAGCAGGATGAATAAAGGGGAACCAGTAGATTTAGTGTATTTGAATTTCCAAAAGGCATTCGATAAGGTGACACATAAAAGATAAGAGCTCATGGTGTCAAGGACAATATTTTAGCATGGATAGAAGATTGGCTAACTCATAGGAAACAGAGAATAGGGATTAATAGGGCATTTTCAGGTCGGCAAACTGTAACTAGTGGAGTGCCACAGGGATCAGTGCTGGGGCCTCAACTATTTCCAATCTATATTAATGACTTGGAGACTGTATTTGCAGTCAATACAAAATAGGCAGGAAAGCAAGTGATGAGAAGGACATGAAGTGTCTCCAAAGAGATACAGATAAAGTGAGGGGGCAAAACTTTGGCAGATGGAGTATAATATGGCGAAATGTGAGGTCGTCCACTTTGGTGGAATAGAAAAGTAGATTTTTCTTTTAAATGGAGAAACATGCAGAATGCTGCGATAGCAGGATCTGGGTGTCCTTGTACATGAATCACAAAAGGTTAGCATGCAGGTGCAGCAAGCAATTAGGAAGGCAAATGGAATTTTGGCCTTTATTGCAAGGGGGATGGAGTATAAAAGTAGGGAATTCTTGCAACATATGTACAGGGCATTGGTGAAACTGCACCTAGAATACGGTGTACAGTTTTGGTCTCCTTACTTAAGGAGGGATATACTTGCATTGGAAGCAGTTCAGTGAAGGTCAATTAGGCTGATTCCTCGGATGAAAAGGAAAGGTTGGACATGTTGGTCCTATACTCATTGCAGCTTAGAAGAATGAGAGGTGACCTTATTGAAACATGCAAGATTCTGGGGAGGCTTGACAATGTAGATACCAAGAGGATGTTTCCCTTCCTGGTGGAATCTAGAACTAGGGGGCACAGTTCCAAAATAAAGGAGCTTCCTACTTAAGATGGAGATGAAAAGGAATTTCTTCTCTAAGAGGGTCGTTAATCTTTGGATTTCTCTTCCCCAGAGAGTAGTGGAGACTGGAGTACTGTGTCCAATTCTGGGCATCACACTTTAGGGAGGATGTGAAGGCTTTCGAGAAGGTGCAGAAAAGATTGATGAGAATGGTTCTAGGGATGAGGGACTTCAGTTATATGGATCGATTGGAGAAGCTGGGGGTGTTTCCGTCAAAGAAGGTCAAGAGGAGATTTGACAGAGGTGTTCAAAATCATAAGGGATCTAGTCCAAGTATGCAGAGGGAATCTGTCCCATTGGCGGAAGGGTCGAGAACCAGAGAACACCGATTTAAGGCGATTGGCAAAAGAATCAATGGTGACATGTGGAACAACTTTTTTACACAGTGTGTGGTCAGGATCTGGAGTGTGTGATGGAGGCAGATTCAATTGTTGCTTTCAAAAGGTTAAGTCCCTGAAGAGACAAGATTTGCAGGGCTACAAGGAAAGGGCGGGGGAGTGGGACCAGTTGAGTTGTTCCTGCAGAGAAGCAGCATGGTCACAACAGGCCAAATGGCCTCCTTCTGTGCTGTAACTATTATATGATTCTATGGATCTAAACAGTAGTAAGACAATTATCTTACTGCTATTTCACACGATTTCTCAGTACCGTATTCTTTCAGCATTAAAATGATTTTACATACATTACTGTTAGCGTTTCTGCTTTAAACAATTTTTAATGTTTCATTTATTAAGTGGGATCAACATGCAAGTAAAACCAGAACGCATAACTATTAACCACATACCAGAGAGAGCAAGCATTACAACAAGAGCACTGGATCAGAATTTGGAGGGGACTGTAAAACTGACTAGAGTAAATTATACTTGCTTTTTTCAATAGTGACCAATAAACACCAATTCTAAGATGTTTCTACTGCTGTTTTATTAGTTTACCCAAAAATATTAATTAAAACCTTCAGTTATTTAAGTATAGTTTCCTACCAGTGGAGGCATATGTCCTCTGTGCATCTGTCCACTGGTCACCTGCTGTTGGGCTGCTGGCATTGTTCCAACTTGAAAGTTCTCTGGACCCCCAGCACCAGAACGCATAATTGCAGGTAATGCTACAGATCCATGCTCCACTTTTCCAGTTCTGTTAAACTGCTGCTGCATGATAGTAGACCTACAAAATAGTGGGCACAATATGTCAATTTAATATTGTACATAAATTGCAAGCACATCAACAAAATCAGATTATTCAGACCAGTGAAATGTTTCAACAGCTCGTTTCTAAACCACAGTAGCTTTACTGATGTTAAACCATTCAACCGGAAAAGAACATGGGAACAGGAGTAGGCAATTCAGCCCCCTTTGAGCTGTTCCACCATTTAATTTGACCATGGCTGATCTGTACCTCAACTCTATTTACAGACCTTCACTCCATATCCCTAGAAACTATTACATAATAAAGATCAATCAACCTGAGTCTTAAAAGTTCCAATTGAGCCAGCATCCAACTCGTTTTAGAGGTTGGGAGAACGAATTCACGATTTTCAAAATAATTGCTCCTGATTTCACTCCGAAATGGCCCGACGTTCATTGTAGAATGAAGCCTCATTCTAGCTTCCCCAAAGAAGATAGCTTCAGTATTTACCCTATAGCATCCCTTAATTGTTTTCATCACCTCAACCATCTATACTCAAGGGAATAGGTCTTTGTCCTCCTTGTCTCAAGAGACAATGGGTAAGTGCCTAGAAGTGGTCAGTAGTTTGTGGAACAGCGCCTGGAGTGGCTATAAAGGCCAATTCTAGAGTGACAGACTCTTCCACAGGCGCTGCAGATAAAATTGGTTGTCGGGGTTGTTACACAGTTGGCTCACTCCCTACACATCTGTCTCTTTTCCTGCCAACTGCTAAGTCTCTTCGACTTGCCTCTCTTTAGCCCTGCCTTTATAGCTCTGGCGATCGCTGGCAACTGAGTCCCACGACTTGTGGTCAATGTCACAGGACTTCATGTCGTGTTTGCAGATGTCTTTAAAGCGGAGACACGGCCGGCCGGTGGGTCTGATACCAGTGACAATGCGTCCTTGGGGATCCTGCCATCTTCCATGCATCTCAAGCGCCACTGGCTCAGTAGGGTGTATATGCTGGGGATGTTGGCCGCCTCGAGGAATTCTGTGTTGGAGATGCGGTCCTGCCACCTGATACCAAGGATTCTCCGGAGACAGCGAAGACGGAATGAGTTGAGACGTCGCTCTTGGCTGACATACGCTGTCCAGACCTTGCTGCCTTAGAGCAAAGTACTGAGGACACAGGCTTGAAACACTCGTAATTTTGTGTTGCGTGTCAGTGCGCCATTTTCCCACACCCTCTTGGCCAGTCTGGACATAGCAGCAGATGTCTTTCCTATGCGTTTGTTGATTTCTGCATCGAGAGACAGGTTACCAGTGATAGTTGAGCCTAGGTAGGTGAACTCTTGAACCACTTCCAGAGCGTGGTCGCCGATATTGATGGATGGAGCATTTCTGACATCCTGCCTCTTGATGTTACTTTTCTTGAGGCTGATGGTTAGGCCAAATTCATTGCAGGCAGCCGCAATCCTGTCAATGACTTCATTCCCTAACAATATGAAAGACACAATTCAGCAGTGCCTCATCAGACCCCTTTCCTATCCTGAGTGGTGTGAAACAGGGCTGTGTTCTCACACCTATACTGTTTGGGATCTTCTTCTCACTGCTGGTCTCACATGCGTTTAAGTCTTAAGAAGGAATTTTCCTCCACACAAGATCAGACGGCAGGTTGTTCAACCTTGCCCATCTTAGAGCGAAGACCAAAGTATGAAAAGTCCTTATCAGGTAACTCCTCTTTGCTGATGATGCTGCATCAACATCCCACACGGAAGGCAATACATAGCTAGATTATGCAACCTATCCTCATAATTTAATCATTTAAGCCCAGTTATCATTCAACACCATTTTTTTGTATAATGAACCTGCCATTGTTAAAAGTGCCATTTTCTCACTTCTTTCAGTTCTTAAGGTACAATTACAAACACCAGGATGTAGGGGGGAGGTGGGGAGCGGGGGAAGAGAGACAGATTTCCTCTGACTACCAAGGAGATGATATACCAGTTCAGAAAGAATTTGTTTCTGACTTTGCAAGAAGAGTGTTCCCAATAGAATGTATCTGAATTGCAGACTAATACAAATACACTGGACTGAAGTTCCTTCAAAACAATGTTAGGGTGGTTTACTTGTTTTATTTCTCACTTACTTCTTGGGAGACACAGAGTCCTCCAACATTGTGGATTCTTCATCACCCTCCAACCCAAAATGGTCTTTGCTTTTTTTCTGCAAAGAGGAAAGTTGATTTACATTTGCATTCAAAGCCAAGTTACCCACATGGTCTTTCCAAACCCATCAGCTAGCAGGAAACTCTATTTCTTCTCTTCCATTCCTGCCAGTACAAATCTCAAACTCGGCAGCCAATTTTTACCAGCATTCGGTCACTTAATACAGAAACACTTGATAGTACTGTGAATGAGATAGTCACAAAGGCTGAATCACCTGAGAGGTGCACTCAATCAGCCAAACAGAATGGCACTGATAGCTGCTGTACAAAGACTATAAACATATACTGTTAAAATTGGAAGACATTCACCAGTGATAATCTAATAGAGAATGGATTCACAATGCCATTCTCAGCTCCAAACTGTACACATCTTTATGAATATGGTCAACAATTCAATGATTTTCTTTAATGTGACTCATTCAACTTGGCTTAGAAAGAAAAGAATTTAAAATCTTGGCATCCGAGAATATTAAGTAAGCTATAATTAATTATACCTGCACTTAATGAGAAAGATCAATAATGCAAATTTTCACTAGTTAAAAATTCAATGATAGAAATAATATTCAAAGTTATGCAAAGAATTCTACTGTCCTATCAAACTGACTACTTGACACAACACCATTTCCCCATCCAGACAGGCACCAACAATGTAATAACTCCTATTCGTTTCTTCATAATTTCTTGCTCGTGTTACACAAGTGCTTTAAAATCAGATTGCTGCATTTGTTCTCATTTCCTGTTTTCACTCCATCCATTTTAACCCTATACCCATCGGATAGCTTTACAATCAATTTTGAGAATCACTAAATAGCAGAAAGGAACTGAAGTTCTGGACAACTTTCCAACTTCCAGCACAAGGGTGCCAAGACCAACTTCATCTTCCTCCCCACTCGAAATCAAAATCAGCGAAGAGCACAGACTAACATGACTCAAACGTCAAGTTCAAATAGCTTTATGCCACACCCCTGCACAATTTGCTTCTGGCAAAATTTACCATGATTCTCAGGGAATATACTGGTGATCATTTTTATAAGCTTTATTAGTGTCAGAAATTCCAAAGATTGGCAAATTTTGAATTACTTGCCCATATCTATATTGCTGGGAAATCCATGAAAATATGTATACATATTTGTAAACAAAATGATTATAAAAGGAAATTTACTGGAATACCTTTTTCAAAATGATATCGATGTATCCAGCTATAAGCTGTGCAATTTGTTCTCCTTCAGTTGTCTGAACTGAATAGTAACCATCCTGATAATCACCAAAATCCTACATGGGGAAAAGGAGAGAGAAATCACTTAGATGATCCTAGCCTTCAAAACATTCAGACTAACTTATTGCCTTTCTTTTGTTTAATTCTTTTGGTTCTCCTCCTCCAATTTGTAGTTTGGCAGCAGATTGTTGAGTCAGAGGTTCAATGATTTCAAGCCCCACCCCAGGGACTCCAGTATATAATCTGGGATGACATGTCAGTGCAGTAGCACCAGAATGCAGTACTTTGGGAAAAACTCTCTTTTAGATGAGGTGTTAAACCAAGACCCTGTCTGTTTATTCAGGTGGATGTAAATGATCTCACAGCACTATTTGAAGAGCATTAGAGAATACTCCCAGTGTCATGGCTAAGATTTGTCCTTTACCCACCAAAGACAGATTAATAAGTAATATCTTGCTGCTATTTATGATGCCTTGCTGTGTGGAAACTGATTGCCCAATTTGCCTGCATAATACTACTCACTAAGCTTCAAAAAGTAATTAATTGACTGACTGAGGTGCTTTGCAAAGTCCCGAACACAAGAAAGATGCTATATAAACCCATTTGTTTGTGCTTTATAGTAGCTGCCATTCAATTTCTTAATTGAACCGGTAGGCAGTACACCAGCTTCAAAAGTGTCTGCTTGTGAAGCTTGTTGATGTGTAAAGGTAGCTGGCTCAGTCTCCAATTTTCATCATCTGCCTTTTCTTTAGTTGGTTCCTCCTCCAAATAGGCCAGAGCGCTCAAAACTGCTATAGGGGAGGGAATAATTAGTCTACTCGTTAATTCAAACTTACAAAATTCAAATTATTGGATAATTTCAACTTCAGTCGAATTTAATAGGCTACTTTTGTTTTTTAAACGCATCATTAATTTGAAAAACTACATTGAATTATCAAATACACTGTGCTCCAAAATACTCTAGAATGATCAACCCTTATGAATCTGTTGTAAAAGTATTTCCCTCATCCTTCTACCTCAACATTTTTTTTGGGGGGGGGGGGGGGGGGGGGAGGGGGGAGAACGTTCCTTCCAATCTACAACTCAAGTTGCCATGCCAAAATGTGGTAGCGGCTATTTTCTTACCATTTCTGAGGCTGGAACACAAACAGAACTTTTTTTTGTCTTCAGCAATGGGCACCGAAACCCTGGTTTAAGTTGGTAATTTGCAGCATTTTGACATGATGGAACTCTTCATACAAATTTGAACGTTTAAATCTCAATTTACAAGACTGGCCACATTATTGCGATAAAAAGAACAGAACTGAATCTTGGCCTTCAGACATGAAATTACCCAAGGTCATCGCCAACTGTGTCATTGCTACTCCTTGGTAAACATGCTTGGAGACATCCTTGACATATGTATTGTCTGGAAAATATAATCTGACTGAGCTAAGGTTCACTCAACAGGATGTTAATGCATTACCATAACAGACAGAATTCAGAGAGTTGCACAATTGCCTTGATTAATGGAATAATTGTTCAGATGCAATCAGAACACCATGCTCAAAGAGTTAAAAGTTGCAGTAAAAAAATGTCACAAACTGACATTGTAAACCGCGTTTTGAGTAAACCATAGGTAACGCAAGTGGTTTGTTGCAACAAGCGATTTACTGCTCAGATCTGCTCAAAAACAGTTTTTTTCTTCTATGCTTCTGGGGCTTTAAATACAAAATTACAATTACTCAGATGAAATCCTGCCAGAACCTATAACTGCAGAAATTATGGGATTTGTCATGGCCTTCAGTCCACATCATAAACACTTGCCCCAACTATGATTTTACTTCCCAACCTCAATTTATTTCCTTCACATTGCCACACTTTGAATGCAGCAATGCATTTAACCAGTTAATCCAACTAATTGTTACTTTTTTATCCAAGCGAGAACAGAGTTTTCATACATGGAAGTACCACAATTAAATATGATTGTGCCCTTACATACTGCCCCGAGTTTACTGGATAGTTAGGAGTAGACAGCTGGCTGATTTCCTCCCTTCCCTTTACCAGCTTAGAGACAGAGACTAATTGTACTGCTCAACACCACAGCCTCAGCTGGTTCAGTATAGACCAGAACTGTAACTTAAAATGTGCCTGATTGTTCGACTCATTAGCATTACATGTGCATTAACCACTGGGCTACAGAACTGCTCTACCACAGATTCGGAGCAGAATGTGGAAAGAATCATAATTTTTCAAACTACTTAAAAACTTAGAAGTGCCAAATCTAATTTAAAGTTGATGATTAAACTGTTTAATTTAATTGTATGGGACACACCATCTTAAAATTATGGAATATTACAGCACAGAAGGTAGTCAATCCATTGATTGTGCCTGCGTTGGCTCTTTGAAAGCTATCCAATTCGTCACACTCCTCTGTTCTCTCACCATAGTCTTTCAAATTTTCTCCCCTTCAAGTATTTATCCAATTCCCTATTGAAAGTTACTACTAAACCTGCATCCATCATACTTGCAGTCCATGTATTCCAGATCATAAATTGTTACAAAAAATACACTCATCTCAGCTCAGGCTTTTTTGCCAATTACCTTAAGTCCGTGCTTCTGGTTATCAACCCTTCTGCCACTGTTTCAATCTACTCTACCAAAATCCTTCATGATTTTGAACGCCTCTATTAAATCGCTCTTTAACCTTCCCTGCTTCAAGCAGAATAATCAAGATTCTTTAGTCTCTCCACATAATTGAAGTCCCTCATCCCTAGTATAATTTTAGTAAATCTCCTCCGCATCTTCTCTAACACCTTGACATCCTTGCTAAAGTGTGGTGCCCAGAACTCGACATAGTGCTCCGACTGAGGCCTAAATAGTGATTTATAAAGATTTCACAAACTTTGTGCTCAATGCCTCCACCTTTAAAACCTAGAATCCCATATGTATGTTAAAAAAAAAAACAGCGTCATCTACTTGTCTTGCCACCTTCAAATATTTCTGTACATAAACCCTACGGTCTCTGTTCCTGCACACTCTTTAAAATTGTGTGAGCCAATGGAACGAATTTAAATCCAATATGGAAAATTTGATCACTTTACTGTAAAAAAAAAAACCAGCCTATTAATTTAACTGTTGTATTTCCCGATCACTCCATAGTTATCAAAATCCCAAGCAGACTTGGCACCGGTCAGTTTATGATAACCATGTATAGAATACACAAAGTGCATATTTAGTACAATACTACAGGGCAATTGGAATACTTCATCGCCACTCTGCTGAACAAATGAAACACGAATTTAAAAGGGCATTTTTTGAGTAGCACTTAAGCATCTTCCCAGCAAATATGGGAGAAATGCATATCTAGGCTGTGATTTAAAGTTGTCTGTTATCAAGTTGCTCAATGATGCTGGGCTTTACAGCTAACTACCTTGCCCAGTTCAAAAAAAAACCAAAGGCATCTTGAGACATGTTCCCACTATTCCCCCAGAAATTAACACATATGCTACATTAACAGAAATCAATTAGTAGAAAAAAATAACATTTTGCAGAACCACTAGATTAAGAAATTAATGAACCAGAACAAATTGGATCTTGCAGCCATCTCCCAATACAGTCTTGTGGAGGACAGCACATGTTCAAAGTACTTAAATATTTACGAGTTATCATAGGTTCTAAAGGAACAGCTTTGCAGAAACCAGTTGCTGTAAAAACATACCAGGGTAAAACTCTTTGGTGACGCTGCCCAGCGTTTGATATTGGTAAGACTCCATTCTTGTATCACCTCTTTAGTTTTCTCATCCACACGCATGACACTTTCTTTGGTAATCCCAAGTAAACGGGGTACAAGTTTGTTCTTTCCTTTCATTTTCTCCTGTAGGATATTTAGCATTTTATATTAAAGAACGAGCAAAAGCTCCAAGGGAGCACAATGACCAGATGGACTGTTCTAGTTGTAATCATTCATATTAAAGTCAGCTCCAAAATAAATCTATGGGAAGTATCTAACCAAAGAAAAGTCACAGGTATACTCGTCAGTTTAACACATTTTACAGGAGGAGTTAAATGCATTGTAAGAATATCTCTGAATAACCATCAGCACGTGAGGACAGAAACCATTAAATACATTCAACACTTGGAGGAATGGGGGAAGGAAATAAACATGTGGCAAAACAATCTATTTACAATATAAAAAATAAAAGCTTGTATTTACATTCAAGTGCCCCAGTAGAACACTGAAAGCACTAGAGCTACTGACAGACTAAAACAGTCCAGAGGAGAGTGGGAAACAGGATATGTTAATGATTACCTTCATCTACAGGCAGAGAGCACATTTTATATATGACGAGGGCTTAAGGGAAAAACACATCTTCCATGACATGAAGGTCAAGGATGATAACTACAAGGTAGTGAAGGAAATGATGGTCACTCAGGAATGATGCTCCTACATATTAGTGCAGTTTAATATCCTGCAAACCAGTAAAAGAAAGCAATATTCTTTAAGCAGTGCACGAGTCCTTGTTCAAGGATATGCCTTTTAGTAAATATGCCTTTTAGTATTAGCAGTTTAGCAGCATCACTTAAGGCATGGGGAAACTCATCAAGCAAAGAATTAAATACTTGTATCATTTTTGAGATGAAACATTTGGGAATTTTTCTTTTATATTTGAAAGAGCGTATATTAAATTAGCAATATTTACAAATTACAATAAGGCACATCAGCAAACATTACAAAAACAGCATTTCACTGTCTAACAATCACATTTGTAAAAATGGTTATAATTTAGAGCAAAGATTTACCTTAACCAAAAAGAAGGATACTCCATATGTCTTCAATGACCGGGCCATCTTTACATACAACACTTTAGCCTCCATTTCAGTCATGTTACCACAGTTCTTGTGTGTCTATTTAAAAAATAAAAGTTTTACTTCTGTGCTTACATTTGATCATTGACATTTGAAGTCAACAATTTTCACTTCTAATATGGCTGCCATGTACAGAAGATGCTGTGAAAGACTAAGGACAAATCAGTGGATGCTGAGCAAAAGAAAAGGAAAAATGGAGAGACTTAGGGTAAGCATTGGGGGGGGGGGGGGGGGGGGGGGGCAGGGGACAGGGATGCAAAAGGCAGGAGTTGAGGCATTTTAGAGAGGAGGGAAGGAAATATGCCCTGGCATTCCAGAGGCCAGAATCTTATGAACAAAGCTTTTCCTACCAATGGTGGAGCAGAACATGAGGCTGGAGAAAGTCATTAAAGTAGAACAGGGAAAGGAAAAGGAGGAGCTTGAGATAACAAGAATCTCGGAATCAATTCGCTTGAGCAAAGGAAGTCAGTTGGGCTGGAAAGGTTGGGGATGATGGGAGTGCAGGATTGGTACAAAACAAGAAGTGATCTATTATGCTTTACATGAAAAGGTGTGTGAAGGGAGCAAGGAAAACAGGGAAATTAAGTCTTTGGTGATAAAGGTTTTGATGGAAATAGACTCAGTTATACAGCACAGAAACAGGTCCTTCGGCCCATCGTGTCCGTGCCGGCCATCAAGCACCTATCTATTCTAATCCCATTTTCCAGCACTTGGCCCATAGCCTTGTATGCTCTGGCGTTTCAAGTGCTCATCTAAATACTTAAATGTTGTCAGGGTTCCTGCCTCTACCACCCCGTCAGGCAGTGTGCTCCAGATTCCAACCACTCTCGGTGAAATTTTTTTTCCCTCAAATCCTCTCTAAACCTCCTGCCCTTCACCTTAAATCTATGCCCCCTGGTTATTGACCCCTCCGCTAAGGGAAGTTGTTTCTTCCTATCTATGCCCCTCATAATTTTGTCTACCTCAATCAGATCCCACCACCACCCACCACCCCCCCCCCCACCCCACCCCACCACCACCTGAGCCTTCTCTGCTCTAAGGAAAACAACCCTAGCCTATCATAGCTGAAATGCTCCAGCCCAGGCAACATCCTGGTGAATCTCCTCTGCACCCTCTCCAGTACAATCACGACCAGAACTGTACACAGTACTCCAGCTGTGGCTTAACTAGCATTTTATACAGCTCCATTATAACCTCCCTGCTCTTATATTCTATGCCTTGGCTAATAAAGGCAAGTATCCCATATGCCTTCCTAACCTCACCTTATCTGCCTGTTCTGCTGCCTTCAGTGATCTGTACCTCCTAGATCCTATCATCCATTGTGTATACCCTTACCTTGTTAGTCCTCCCAAAATGTATCGCCTTACACTTCTCAGGATTAAATTCCATCTACCACTGCTCTGCCCATCTTACCAGCCCATCTATATCATCTTGTAATCAAAGGTTTTCCTCCTCACTATTTACAACACCACCGATTTTCATGTCATCTGCGAACTTACTGATCATACCTCCTATATTCACATCTAAAATCATTAATGTACACTACAAACAGCAAAGGTCCCAGCACTGATCCCTGCGGTACACCACTGGTCACAGGCTTCCAATCGCAACAACAACCCTTGACCATCACCCTCCCTGGCACTAAGCCAATTTTGGATCCAATTTGCCAAATTGCCCTGGATCCCATGGGCTCTTACCTTCTTGACCAATCTCCCATGTGGGACCTTATCAAAAGCCTTACTGAAGTCCATGTAGACTACATCACCTGCTTTACTCTCATCTACACACCTAGTCACCTCCTCAAAAAATTCAATCAAATCTGTTAGACACGATCTAGCCCCAACAAAGCCATGCTGACTATCCCTGATTAATCCCTGCCTCTCCAAATGGAGATTAATCCTGTCCCTCAGAATTTTTTCCTATAGTTTCCCTACCACTGATGTTAGACTCACTGGACTGTAATTACTTAGTTTATCCCTGCTACCTTTCTTGAATAATGGTACCACATTCGCTGTCCTCCAGTCCCCTGCACCTCTCCTGTGGCCAGTGAGGATTTGAAAATTTGTGTCTGAGCCCCTGCAATCTCCTCCTTTGCCTCACATAGCAGCCTCGGATACATCTCATCTGGGCCTGGGGATTTATCCACTTTTAAGCCCGCTAAAACTGCTAATACCCTCCTCCTCCCTTTCAATGCTAATTTGATCAAATATATGCCCCTCCCTGATCTCTACACCTACATCGTCCTTCTCCATAGTGAAGGCAGATGAAAAGTAATCAATCATTCAAAACCTCACCTACGTCCTCCAGCTCCACACACAGATTGCCACATTGGCCCCTAATGGGCCCTCCTCTTGCTCTGAATATACTTACAAAGTGCCTTGGGATTTTCCTTTATCTTGTCCGTCAGTGTTTTTTCATGTTTCCTCTATGCTTTCCTAATAACTTTTTTTTTATAAAAGTACCCTCATACACTTTCTATACTCTTCTAGATGGGTGACTAGGAATGGAGTTGGACAATTTTGCTGAGATGGAAGTCGTTGATAATACGGGGGTGGGGGGGTGCGGGGTGGAGAAGCTCAACTCAGATTGTGCAATGCACCAATGTTTCAAACCTTCTGACTGAGCTTAGGAGTTTCACAGAATCAAAACCAAAGAAATTTCAATGGACGCAGGATTTTAGAAAGAAGGTTTTGGTTTTACCAACATTAGCTGGAGAAAATTATGCTTTTGCAGGTCTTAATATAGGAAAGTTGGAAAGCATAGCAACAAAGGATGGGAAAGCCTCCCTTGAAAGGCAGAATATTGTAAGGTTGGAGTCATCAGCAGCAATGAAAAGAACAAGGGGAAATAAAGCAGGCAAAAAAAAGCAATATTAGAGGGCTAAAGCCAGTCAAATCAGATCAGATAAGGGCTTCAACAGCTAACAGAAAACATTTCCAAAGCCTGCTGCAAATATCTGAGTGAAGTTTTACAAAGCAAAGAATGAGCACATAAGACAGGGGAGACTAAGCCTCTACTAAGTGTCACTGGTGGTGGTGGACGAGGAACTGGACGAGACAGACAGTGCAGTGCCACCAAATGTTCAGGGTGCAGCTGATGGTGGTCCCATGCATCTGCTGCCCTTGTCCTTCTGGTGGTTGAGGTCTCAGGTTTGGAAGATGCTGTTGAAAGAGCCTTGGCGAATTGTTGCAGTGCATCTAGTAGATGGTACACACTGCTGGCACTGTGCACCGTTGGTGGAGGGATTGTGCGTTTAAGGTGAATGGGGTGCCGATCAAGCAGGCTGCTTTGCTCTGGATGGTGTTCAGCTTCTTGAGTGTTGTTGGAGCTACACTAATTCAGGCAAGTGGGAAGTATTCCATCACACTCCTGATGTGTGCCTTACAGATGGTGGATAGGCTTTAGGGAGTAAGGAGGCAAGTTACTCAGTACAGAATTCCCAGCCTTTGACCTGCTCTTGAAACTGCACTATCTATATGGCTGGTCCAGTTCAGTTTTTGATCAGTAGACACTCCCACCCCACCTCACCTCCCAAGTTGTTGATGGTGGGTGATTTAGTGATGGTAATGCCATTTAACCATATAGGTATATCAGGAATAAAAGAATGACTAGAGTTAGATTAGGGCCAATCAAGGATAGTAGTGGGAAGTTGTGTGTGGAATCAGAGGAGATAGGGGAAGCGTTAAATGAATATTTTTCGTCAGTATTTACAGTAGAGAAAGAAAATGTTGTCGAGGAGAATACTGAGATACAGACTACTAGGCTAGATGGGATTGACGTTCACAAGGAGGAGGTGTTATCTATTTTCACACTTTCTAAAATTGCTAAGTCCCCTGGGCCAGATGGGATTTGTCCTAGGATTCTCTGGGAAGCCAGGGAGGAGATTGCAGAGCCTTTGTCCTTGATCTTTATGTCATCATTGTCGACAGGAATAGTGCCGGAAGACTGGAGGATAGCAAATGTTGTCCCCTTGTTCAAGAAGGGGAGTAGAGACAGCCCTGGTAATTATAGACCTGTGAGCCTTACTTCGGTTGTGGGTAAACTGTTGGAAAAGGTTATAAGAGATAGGATTTATAATCATCTTGAAAAGAATAAGTTCATTAGAGATAGTCAGCACGGTTTTGTGAAGGGTAGGTCGTGCCTCACAAACCTTATTGAGTTTTTCGAGAAGGTGACCAAACAGGTGGATGAGGGTAAAGCCGTGGATGAGGTGTATATGGATTTCAGCAAGGCGTTTGATAAGGTTCCCCACGGTAGGCTATTGCAGAAAATACGGAAGTATGGGATTGAAGGTGATTTAGTGCTTTGGATCAGAAATTGGCTAGCTGAAAGAAGACAGAGGGTGGTGGTTGATGGCAAATGTTCATCCTGGAGTTTAGTTACTAGTGGTGTACCGCAAGGATCTGTTTTGGGGCCATTGCTGTTTGTCATTTTTATAAATGACCTGGATGAGGGTGTAGAAGGGTGGGTTAGTAAATTTGCGGATGACACGAAGGTCGGTGGAGTTGTGCATAGTGCCGAAGGATGTTGTAGGTTACAGAGGGACATAGATAGGCTGCAGAGCTGGGCTGAGAGATGGCAAATGGAGTTTAATGCGGAAAAGTGTGAGGTGATTCACTTTGGAAGGAGTAACAGCAATGCAGAGTACTGGGCTAATGGGAAGATTCTTGGTAGTGTAGATGAGCAGAGAGATCTTGGTGTCCAGGTACATAAATCCCTGAAAGTTGCCACCCAGGTTAATAGGGCTGTTAAGAAGGCATATGGTGTGTTAGCTTCTATTAGTAGGGGGATCGAGTTTCGGAGCCACGAGGTCATGCTGCAGCTGTACAAAACTCTGGTGCGGCCGCACCTGGAGTATTGTGTGCAGTTCTGGTCACCGCATTATAGGAAGGATGTGGAAGCTTTGGAAAGGGTGCAGAGGAGATTTACTAGGATGTTGCCTGGTATGGAGGGAAGGTCTTACGAGGAAAGGCTGAGGGACTTGAGGTTGTTTTCGTTAGAGAGAAGGAGGAGGAGAGGTGACTTACTAGAGACATGTAAGATAATCAGAGGGTTAGATAGGGTGGATAGTTGAGAGTCTTTTTCCTCGGATGGTGATGGCAAACACGAGGGGACATAGCTTTAAGTTGAGGGGTGAAAGATATAGGACAGATGTCAGAGGTAGTTTCTTTACGCAGAGAGTAGTAGGGGCGTGGAACGCCCTGCCTGCAACAGTAGTAGACTCGCCAACTTTAAGGGCATTTAAGTGGTCATTGGATAGACATATGGATGAAAATGGAATAGTGTAGGTCAGATGGTTTCACAGGTCGGCGCAACATCGAGGGCCGAAGGGCCTGTACTGCGCTGTAATGTTCTATTCTATTAACGCCAGGAGGAAATGTTTAGATTCTCTCTAGTTGGAAATGTGGGCACGGACTGCTTCAGTATCTGAGGAGATGTGAATGGTACTGAACACTGCGTAATCATCAGCAAACATCCCCACTTCTGATCTTATGTTGGTGTGAAGGTCATTGGTGAAGCAGCTAAAGATGGTTGGGCCTAGGACAATACCCTAAAGAATTCTTGCAGTGATATCCTGGGGCTGAGAATATTGGCCAAGAACCACAACTATCTTCCTTTGTGCTAGGAATGACTCCAGCATTCATTGACCCATTGACTTTAATTTTGCTAGCGCTCTTTGATGTCACACTCTGTTAAATGCTGCCTTGATGTCAAGGGCAGTTTCTCTCACCTCTCCTCTTTTGTCCATATTTGGACCAAGGCTGTAATGAGGCCTGGAACTGAGTGGCCCTGGTAGGAAACCCAAACGGAGCACAGGTGAGCTAAATGATTGAGAATAGACTGATGCGGCAGTAATTGGACAGATTGGATTTGTCCTGCTTTTTGTGCACAGGACATACCTGGGCAATTTTCCACATTATCAGGTAGATGCCAGTGTTGTAGTTGTACTGGAACAGCTTGACTAGGGGCGCAGCTGGTTCTGCAGCACAAGTCTTCAGTACTATTGCCAGGATGCGGTCAGATCCCTTGGCTTTTTCTGTATCCAGTGCCTTCAGTTGTTCCTTGATATCACGTGGAGTGAATCAGACTGACTGAAGACTAGCATCTGTGATGCTGGGGATCTCAGGAGGAGACCAAGATGGATCATCCACTCGGCATTTCTGGCTGAAGACGACTGCAAATGCTTCAGCATAGTCTTTTGCACTGGTGTTCTGGGCTTCACAATCATGGAGGATGGAATATTTGTGGAATCTCCTCCTCTAGTTAGCTCTTCAATTGTCCACCATAATTCATGACTGGATGTGGCAGGACTGCATATCTTTGATCTGATCCATTGATTGAGGGATCATTTTGCTCTGTCTATTGCATGCTGCTTCTGCTGTTTCGCATGCAAGTAGTCCTGTGTTGTAGCTTCACCAGGCTGACCTCATTTTTAGGTATGCCTGGTACTGCTCCTGGCATGCCCTTCTGCACTCCTCATTGAACCAGGGTTAATCCCCTGGTTTGACTATACCGGTAGAGTGAGGGATATGTCGGGCCATGAGGTTACAGATTGTGGTTGAATATAATTCTGCTGCTGATGGCCCACAGCGCCTCATGGATGCCCAGTTTTGCATTGCTAGATCTGTTCTGAATCTATCCCATTTAGCACGTGGTGGTGCTATACGAACCCTTCGAGCCTGCTCCGCCATTCAATGTTCATGGCTGAACGGATTACTCCACATTTCCACCTACCCCCGATAACCTTCCACCCCCGCCTTAAAAATATTCAAAGACTTTGCTTCCACCGCCTTTTGAGGAAGAGAATTCCAAAGACTCACGGGGCCGAGTGAAAAAATTTCTCACCTGTGTCTTAAATGGGCGACCCCTTATTTTCAAACAGTGACCCGTAGTTCTAGATTCTCCCACAAGGGGAAACATCCTTTCCACATCCACCCTGTGAAGACCTCTCAGGATCTTATATGTTCCAATCAAGTCGCCTCTTACTCTTCTAAATTCCAGCGGATACAAGCCTAGCCTGTCCAATCTTTCCCCGTAAGACAGCCCACCCATTCCAGGTATTAGTCTAGTAAACCTCTGCACTACCGCCAATGCATTCACATCCTTCCTTAAATAAAAAGACCAGTACTGTACACAGTACTCCAGATATGGTCTCACCAATGCCCTGTTTAGCTGAAGCAAAACCTCCCTACTTCTGTATTCAATTTCCCTCGCGATAAACAATAACATTCTATTAACTTTCCTAATTATATGCTGTACCTGCATACTAAACTTCTGTGATTCATGCACTGGGACACCCAGATGCCTCTGCATCTCAGAGCTCCACAATCTCTCACCATTTCGATAATATGCTTCTTCATTATTCTTCCTGCCAAAGTGGGCAATTTCCCACATTATACTCCATTTGCCAGGTCTTTGCCCACTCACTTAACCTATCTATATCCCTTTGTAGCCTCCTTATGTCCTCTTTACAAGTTACTTTCCTACCTATCTTTGTGTCATCAGCAAATTTAGCAACCATACCTTTGGTCCCTTCATCAAAATCATTTATATAAATTGTAAAAAGTTGAGGCCCCAGCACAGATCCCTGTGGCACACCACTCGTTACAACTTGCCAACCAGAAAATGACCCATTTATGCCTACTCTGTTTCCTGTTAGCTAACCAATATTTTATCCATGCCAATATGTTACCCCCGACACCATGAACTTTTATTTTCTGCAATAACCTTGATGTGGCACCTTATCAAATGCCTTCTTGAAAGCGAAGTACAATTCATCCGCCGGTTCCCCTTTATCCACAGCACATGTAACTCTCTCAAAGAACTCCAATGACTTAGTTAAACATGATTTCCCTTTCACAAAATCATGTTGATTCTGCCTGATTACCTTGAACTTTTCTGAATGCCCTGCTTTCTGTCTCCCTCCCTTTTTGAATAAAGGAGTTACAACACAATGGAGGATATTCTCATTATGAGGAGGGGACTTTGCCTTCACAAAGACTATGCCGTGGTCACTCCTATCAATACTGTCATGGACAGATGCATTTCAACAGGTCAGTAGGTTTTTCCCTCACCAACTGCCGCAGGCCCAGTGTGGCAGATATGTCCTTCAGGACTTGTCCGACTCAGTCAGTTGTGGTGCTACTGGGCCACACTTGATGATGGACATTGAAGTCCCCCATGCAGATTACATTCTATGTCCTTGCTACCCTCAGTGCTTCTTCCAAGTGGTGTTCAACGTAGAGGAGCACCAATTCATCAGCTGAGGGAGGGCGAAAGGTTGTAATCAGCAGGAGGGTTCCTTGCACATGTTTGACTGATGCCATGCGTCTTCATGGGGTCTGGAATCAATGTTGAGGACTCCCAGGACTGCTCCCTCCTGACTGTATACCACTATGCTGCCATCTCTGGTTGGTCTGTCCTGCTGGTAGGACAGGATATACCCAGGGATGGTTAAGAAATAATCTGGGACATTGGCTGTAGGGTACGATTTGGTGAGTATGACAGTCAGGCTGTTGCTTGACTAGTCTGTGGGACAGCCCTCCCAATTTTGGCACATCCCCAGATGTTAGTAAGGACTACTTTGATTGGTCAGTGTGCGCCTTTGTCATTTCCAGTGCCTAGATCAATGCTGGGCGGTCCATCGAATTTTATTCTTATTCGACTTTTCTGCAGCCTTTTGATACAACGGAGTGGTCGGCTCGGCCACTTCAGAGGGCAGTTAAGAGTCAAACACATTATTGGGGGTCTGGAGCGGCATGTAGGCCCGACTGGGTATGGACAACAGATTTCCTTCTCTAAAGAACAATAGTGAAACAGATTTGTTTTTATGACAATCCAGTAGTTTTATAATCACCATTATTCCAGATTTATTAATTAATTGAATTTAAATTCCAGCAGCTGCCGTGGTGGGATCTGAACTCTGGCCTCCGGATTACCAGCCCAGAAGCTTTGCCACTGTGCTACCACTAGAGACAATAATTAGCATCTTTCGTTTAAATGTTTTCAGTTTTCAAAAATTATAGCTCAATTTTGAAACCATCTAAAAAAACATTCACTTTTGAAATAAGCAAAGCCTAGGAGGGAGAGAAGTAGAGCTGGCCAGAGTATAAAAGTTTCTATGCAGTATAGGGTGGAAGGGCTGGGAGATGTGAAAGTGAGACACAGTGCCAGCATTGATGGGCAAATGTAATTATAATGCAATACGTTTACACAGGCAATGTCCATTATAAATGTGTACTAATTTACAATGGCAAATGTTCACAACAGTAAAAGATTTTGTAGATAGCGACTGCCCTCAGATATGAGATTAACAGAGATATAAAGGTTTCGCATTTAACGCACTCTCACAAGAATGACAGGTCAATGTAGAGAAAAGTAACAAAAGATTGCATTGTTCTGATAAAAAGTCACCACAATCTTGTGCATAAAACTTGTCATTTAGTGTAAGAAGCATACCCCATTGCAAGGACATACCCCTCACAATTGACTGACCACAGCTTAGAAGCTTCGGGAATTCTATCGCTTGCTGAGTGCAAGTTTAGGGTACACATTATGAAAATAGTAATCATCTTTGTAAGATTACAAATACCCAGAGTACACCTCAATAACTCATAGCACATGACAACCAAACAGAAAAGGATCTTTCAACTACAAGCAGATGTCGCTTTTATCTGCTTAAAATGGTTTAAAACAGAAAACAGTTTAAAAAATGATTAGTGAACAAAATGCAAGATTTCATTGCTTTAGGGCAGACCAAAAGCACTTTCACACATACTGAATAACTAGTTTCAACACATACCTACTACATAACCAAAACTAAGTCTAACATCACACAAATTTAGGGCAGCACAGTGGCTAGCACCGTAGCCTCACAGCTCCAGCGACCCGGATTCAGTTAGAGTCATAAAGAGATAGAGCACTGAAACAGGCCCTTCGGCCCACCAAGTCTGTTCTGACCATCAACCACCCATTTATACTAATCCTACATTAATCCCATATCCCCTGCCACATCCCCACCTTTCTCCTACCACCTACCTACACTAGGGGCAATTTACAATGGCCAAATTACCCATCAACCTGCAAGTCTTTGGCAGTGGGAGGAAACAGAAGCACCCGGCAGAAACCCACGCGGTCACAGGGAGAACTTGCAAACTCCGCACAGGCAGTACCCAGAACCGAACCCGGGTCGCTGGAGCTGTGAGGCTGCGGTGCTAACCACTGCGTCTCCCACGTTCTGGGTACTGCCTGTGTGGAGTTTGCAAGTTCTCACTCTGACCGCGTAGATTTCCTCCGGGTGCTCTGGTTTCCTCCCACATGCCAAAGACCTGCGGGTTGATAGGTAAAATGGCTATTGTAAAAAAATTGCCCCTAGTGTAGGTAGGTGGTAGGAGAATTGAGGAAAGGTGGTGATGTGAGAGAGAAAAATGGGATTAATATAGGATCAGTATAAATGAGTGGTTGATGGTTGGCACGGACTCGGTGGGCCGAAGGGCCTGTTTCACTGCTGTATCTCTCTGTGACTCTGATTAAATATGAAATTCATATTGAAAAGTCCCAGTTTTGAACTGAATGGCTTGGGCCAAATTAGAAACTTAACCTCTTAACATATTTACCTGATAAAGTTAGTCTCCCAAGAGTAAGCAACCCTCTAAGGACACAGTCACTCACTTTTAACTATAGCGTGAAACAATATTGATGGTATTTTAACACTTGAAATAAAAGCACAAGTTTCTTATTTTGTAACACCTACCATGAATATTCGCTTCTCTCCTTTCTGTTTGATGTACTCTTTAGGTAGGAATTCTTTTAAGCTATGAAATTAAACAAAGCCAGCATTAAAATGATAGGTAATGATTTACTTTTTCAAAAATGTTAAAACCGACAATTCTCAAATTCTATGTAAATTCATTTAGCACGACAATATATATAACCTATTAAACTACATCTGTACGCTTAAATAAGCCAATTACATTATGAACAGGTTCAAATATAAGGAAACAAAATTCACATTTAGTGTATTTATAGCTGATATATGCCTAAAATCAAAGCCAGGCATTTAATCTGATGACAGATTAAAAACCTCCATGGCATAGATCAAGGCGGCAAAGAAAGATATTGACTTCATTTTCCTACAATCAATCCAATGCATATGTCCAACTACACTCAGGAGAAAGTGTCATACGTTCCCTGGCAAAATGCAATAACTACTTGAGATGCACAACAGGTTTGTCAACAATAAATACAAAGTCCTCAATTTATTTCCAATCTCAAAATATTACAATTTGCATTAATCATTTTTTTTAATTTATTTTTATTTATTTAGAGATACAGCACTGAAACAGGCCCTTCTGCCCACCGAGTCTGTGCCGACCAACAACCACCCACTTATACTAACCCTACAGTAAGCCTATATTCCCTATCACCTCCCTACACTCAGAGCAATTTACAACGGCCAATTTACCTATCACCTGCAAGTCTTTGGATGTGGGAGGAAACCGGAGCACCCGGCGAAAACCCACACACACAGGGAGAACTTGCAAACTCTGCACAGGCATTACCCAGAATCGAACCCGGGTCCCTGGAGCTGTCAGGCTGCGGTGCTAACCACTGCGCCACTGTGCCGTGCAGTATTTTGAAATTTGTTGATTTTGAAGAACGAAACTGGGAAACATGCATAATGTGACCAACGCAACCCTATGTTATATCAGAACAAAGCAATCAGCAAGAATAAATAAAAGGTGCAAAATAAACTGATGCACTACG
The DNA here is from genome assembly GCF_036365525.1 of Heterodontus francisci. Classification (NCBI taxonomy): domain Eukaryota; kingdom Metazoa; phylum Chordata; class Chondrichthyes; order Heterodontiformes; family Heterodontidae; genus Heterodontus; species Heterodontus francisci. The sequence goes on along the minus strand of NC_090371.1, from coordinate 76,005,152 downwards.
AAATATTATTTTGCCGCACAAAGTTTTATGCAACCTGCACCTCTGAGTTGCTTTTTAAGACTGCCACAAATGATCTAAAAACATGACTCAAGTTTGAGGCAAGGATAATTAATTACTACAACATATTTGCCAGTGGTCACAAAATGCACAGTTACCACATCAATCAAATGTCTAATCAAAGGAAGCAAGTTGCAGAAGTATTTTTCCCTTTTAGTTTCCATCCTGAAATCAGCGATTCTTGGGATGGGTGCCGATTTTATCACCCACGTGATCATTCCTTACATAAACCTGTCTCTAGGCAAAAATAACAGATGGCACCAATGGATCAATGAACAAATTTAAAAGTGAGGGGATAAAGACAGCACTTCTGATCTTGCAGGAAGAATGGCAAAATGAGTCACGGAAATGAATATGGGAATATGCATTAAAAGGAAAAGCAGAGGGGCATAGAGTTACCTGTAAAAACATGGTTAAAGATAAGAAAAGTATTCCAATACTACAATAGTCACAGAAATGATGAGAGCTGTAAGAGGCAAATAGACTTGAAACTTAGGAGGAATAATAAATAGAAAACATTCTGAGCAACATGCCCTTCCCAAAAAGGGATATAAACTAGATAAAAATCAATTACTGAAATAAATGAGATGGAAGTCTTAAAAGGTTAAAAGGGCTCAAACAACTAATTCCCAGGGATAAATGGTGTTTATCACTGTACTGAGAAATATTTGGAATAGATTTGTGTTGCATTAACAATTATGAACGAGTTACTGGACACCAAGAGGCTACGAGTAGATTGCAAATAGGCTGTGTGCAATATTCAAAAATGGTAAGTGACAGTTTATTCCCATTAGACATATTTCAAAGCTAAAAAAATAAGTATTAGAAGTAGAGTAAACTTGAGGGTTACCTAAAATAATGTTGCTGATAATAGAGTAATTAATCATCCAGATTGACAAAGGGCAAGTGAAGTTTTAATATTCTAAATGCTGCTGCTGGAAAGTAAATGGCAAGTGCATGTTTCATTTCAGTGTTCAAATACTGCTGCATGAACTGAACACTAAAGTTACACTTGGAGTCATTACTTATACTTGTTTTAATAGCTCAAATGAAGCTAAAATCAGCTTTGACAAAGGGTATCTACTTACTCTAAAAAGCCAGGTTTATGCTTCTGCTCATTGTGCGGTCCAAATTGGATCTGACATTGGTATCCTGCAAATTCAGAGGCTTTGTCGAAGGATACTGGATGCGAACCATTCAGAATATCATCTCTCGCCTGATGTAGAAGCAGAGAAAAAAGTTAAAAAGTGGCACAACCACCATCTCAGCATCAGTAGCTGATTCTGAATTACACAGCAGAATCTTCAAAACCAACTCTCGATTTAAAATGTATTTTCATTTATAATATTTATGACAATATAAACAATATGTTAATGGTGTGTTGCAAGACAAAGAATTAGTACAGATAGTGTGTTAATGGACTGAAAACTGAACAGCCACAAGTGCAAACATGAAAAAATGTTGGTAGGCAAACTGAACAAGCCAAGATAAAATAAAATAAAAACAAATTAAAAAAAAACTAAAAATAAAAGTAAAATGGGGGACCCGTCATGCCTTGAAATTATTGAACTCAATGTTCAGTCCGGCAGGCTCTTGTGTGCCTAATCGGTAAATGAGATGCTGTTCCTTGAGCTTGCATTGATGTCCACTGGAACACTGTAGCAATCCCAGGACAGAGATGTGAGCATGAGAGCAGGGGGAGTGCTGAAATGGCAAGAAACCGGAAGCTCGGGGTCCTGCTTGCAGACTGAGCGGAGGTGTTCCGCAAAGCGGTCACCTAACCTGCGTTTGGTCTCCCCAATATAGAGGAGACCACATTGTGCGCAGCGAGTACAGTATACTACATTGAAAGAAGTACAAGTAAATCACTGCTTCACCTGAAAGGAGTGTTTGGGGCTTGGGGATAGTGAGAAGAGGGGAGGTAAATGGGCAGGTATTACACCTCCTGTGATTGTAGGGGAAGGTGCCGTGGGAAGGGAATGAGGTGGTGGGGGTAATGGAGGAGTAGACCAGGGTGCCACGGAGGGAACGATCCCTTCGGAATGCTGACAGGGGAAGGGAGGGGAAGATGCGTTTGGTAGTGGCATCACGCTGGATGTGGCAGAAATGGCAGAGGATATTCCTTTTGATATGGAAGCTGATGGGGTGGAAAGTGAGGACAAGGGGAACCCTGCCGCGGTTTTGGGAGGGAGGGGACGGAGTGATGGTTGAGGTGCGGGAAATGGGCCGGACATGGTTGACGGCCCTGTCAACCACAGTGGCGGGGGGAATCCTCGGTTGAGGAAAAAGCAAGACATATCAGAAACACTGTCATGGAAGGTAGCATCATCAGAGCAGATGCGTTGGAGACGGAGAAACTGGGAGAATGGAATGGAGTCCTTACAGGAGGCAGGATGTGAAGAAGTGTAGTCGAGGTAGTTGTGGGAGTCAGTGAGCTTATAATGGATACTAGTAGATAGCCTATCTCCAGAAATGGAGACAGAGAGGTCGAGGAAGGGAACTGTCAGAGATGGACCATGTAAAGGTGAGAGAAGGGTGGAAATTAGAAGCAAAGTTGATAAAGTTATCCAGTTCCGGGCAGGAGCAGGAAATGGCACCCATAGAGTCATCAATGTACCGGAAAAACAGTTGGGGGAGGGGGCCTGAGTAGGACTGGAACAAGGAATGTTCGACATATCCCACAAAAAGGCATAACTAGGACCCATGCGGGTACCCATAGCAACACCTTTTACTTGAAGGAAGTGAGTGGAGTTGAAGGAGAAATTGTTCAATGTAAGAATAAGTTCAGCCAGGCAGAGGAGGGTGATGGTGGTTGGGGACTGGTTGGGCCTCTGTTCAAGGAAGAAGCGAAGAGCCCTCAAACCATCCTGGTGGGGGATGGAGGTGTGGAGAGATTGGACGTCCAAAGTGAAGAGGCGGCAGTTGGGGCCAGGAAACTGGAAACTGTCAAAATGACGTAGGGCATCAGAAGAGTCACGGATGTAGATGGGAAGAGACTGGACCTTGTAATTCGACTGAATTAGACAACAATCCATGATCTTTGTTGAATGGCGGAGCAGGCCCAAAGGGCCGAATGGCCTACCCCCGCTCCTATTTTCTATGAAACTTAACTGGACTGAAAGAATAAATGTGTTGTTCAGTCTTTTAGAAGCGTACAAACCTGAACATAGAGCAAGTTCAATTGCACTGGATCTCTTGAATCAACATTTTGATCTGAATAGAAGAATTTTCGCCTGAGAAGCAAGGTTTCATTTTCATCGACACCCTGTTCACGAAGTGTTCTACCGTGGTCTAACCAGTTCACTGAAGGAGACAAAAATAATATAGTGTCAAGGACACCTGCATCTTAAGGAGATTAGACATCACCTTTTTATTTTAAAACTATCCCTCCCAACTTTCTAACCTCTTCACCAGAAGTTACTAACTCTACTGGTGTCAGCTCTGTGGGTGCAAACCACCCACTTTTAACTCACCCAAGTGACTATTCTTTATATACAAGGCAACAGTATGCCACATCATTCAATCATGTGCAACTGCAGCATAGCCACATTCCATCTTTACCAAACAGCCACAAATGCACAAAGAAATTGGGAACCAGGAACATGGTGGTTTTTCTCCCCCCAGGAGCACCCTATAAATACCCCTTTTGCTACTCTGGCCGGGATCCACTAACTTAGTACAGAATGAACCTGGAGACACTGCGGTTCTGTATAGCCGAGTTCCATACCAAGCAGCGTATTTATCAACTCGTTCATTCGAAGACGCAATGTTAAACTATAACAAAATTGCAAGATTAGAAGTGCTTCAAAACTAACGATTGTTTTCCCTCAAAACAAACTGTGTAAACTTCCTATCCAAGGGTTTCATGCAATACTACCTCTCACAATACATCACTCCTTGTTTGCGGAATGGATCTCAAACATTGACTATGTTAAAAACATAGCCAAAAGCATGGTTTCATATCTGAGCTGTCTTTTCATTGTGTATACATTACATATTATGGCAAAATATATATTTTTATGACTAATACAACAATGCATAAGCTATTAGAACATTACACAAATATTTTAAAAGACGATTATGATGCAGTTTTTTGATTTTAAAAAAATCACTCACAATCATCATCAGTGTGAAGTTTTTGCTTGAGCTTTTCCATTTTCTTATCATCTCTTAGTAGGGTTTTGTCTTTTTTCAGTGTCCCTGTCATTTCTTCTTTCTTTTCTTCATCAATTTCATGTACAAGCGAATATTCATCATGATTTGTGATTCCTATTAAAAAATCCATTCAATATTTTGTTTTATTTATCATGCAGAAAAGGAATGATAAGGTAGAACAACTAGATTGGAAGAGGGCTAATTTCAATACAATTAGAAGGGATCTAGCCAGAATAAAATGGAACCAAACATTGCCAGAAAAAGCTGTAACAGAACAATGGGTTATTGTTAAGGAAGAGATGCTTCAAGTACAGGCTAGGTACATTCCAACAAGGGTGAAAGGTAGGGGAACCAAAAATATGGCTCCTCAGATGATGAGGGAGATAGAGATTATGATGAAACAATAAAGTGTATGATGCATGTCAGGTGAATTCTTCAAGTGAGAACCAGGCCAAATAAAGTAAGTTGAGAGGGGAGGTGAAGAGGAAAATAAGATGGCTAATAGAGAATGAGAATAGAATTGCAGACAAAACAAAAGGGAACCCAAAATTTTTCTACCAGCATGTAAATAGTAAGCAGGTCGTAAGAGTTGGAGTGGGGCCTATTAGGGCTTAGAGGCATAGTGCAAGGCTAGAATACTTAATGGCGTACTTTGCATCAGTGTTCACTAAGGAAGAGGAATCTGACAAAATATCAGTAGAAGCTGAGAGTGTAGAGGCAATGGATAGGGTAAAAATTGAGAAGGAGGATGTAATGAAAAGGCTGTCTGTGCTTAGGTTAGATAAGTCACCTGGTCTGAATGGCTTGCATCCCAGATTGCTAAAGGAAGTGGAGATAGCAGAAGGGCTTACCATAACCTTCCAACCTTCCCTGGATATGAGGGAGGTGTGAGAAGGATTGGAGAGTGGCAAATGTAGCATCTTATTCAAGAAAGGCTGTAAGGATAGTCAAGCAATTACTGACATCTGTGGTGGGTAAAGATTTAGAAACAATAATCAGGGGGGGAAAAAAAAAAAATCAACAGACACTTGGAGAGTTTTGAGTCAATTAAGGATACATAGCATGGATCTGTAAAAGGCTTGACTAATCTAACTGAATTTTATGAAGTAACAGAAAAGGTTGAAGAAAGATATATGGTGGATGTTGTCTATATGGATTTTAAGCAAGCATTTGATAAAGTACCACATAAAAGGCTGGTTAACCAAATTGAGGCTCATGGAGTCAATGTCCAATTGGATAAAAAAAATTGGCTTATGGACAGAAAACAGTCGCGGTAACTGGTTGCTTTTCAGACTGGAGGATGAAAGACAGCGGTGTTTCCCCAAGGGTCAGTGCCAAGACCACTGCTTTTTTTGCTATATATATAAATGACGGATCAAAATTTGTCAATGATACAAAACGTGAAGGAGTGGCAAACAGTGAGGATAAGACGAACCACCTGCAACAGGACAGATAGGCTAGCAGAAAGGAGACAAGTGACAGATGGAATTTAATACAGACAAGTGAGAGATGATGCATTTTAGTAGAAGGGATAGGGTGAGGCAATAGAGATTCAATGGCATAGTTCTAAAGAGTGCGCAGGAGGTGCATGTGCATAGATCTTTGAAGATGGCAGGACATATTGAAAGAATGGTCATCAAAGCATATGGGATCTTGGGCTTCATAAATAGAGGCATTGAGTACAAAAGCAGGGAAATTATGCTGAACCTTTATAGAACTCTGGTTAGGCCCCAACTAGAGTATTACGCCCAGCTCTGGTCACCACACTTTAGAAAGAATGTGAGGGTCCTTGAGATGGTGTAGTGGAGATTTACCAGAATGGTTCCAGGGATGAGGGAATTTTAGTTACAAGGTTAGGTTGGAGAAGCTGGGTTTGTTCTCCCTGGAGCAAAGGAGATTGAGGAGAGATTTAATAGAGGTGTACAAGATTATGACAGACTTGGATAAGTTAGACAAGGATAAACTGTTCCCATTAACTGATGGTACAAGGACTAGGGGAACAAGATTGAAAGTTTTGGGCTAGAGATGTAAGGGAATGTGAGGAAGAACTTTTCTTTTTATACACAGTGGCAATGACCTGGAACTCGCTGTCCACGAGGGTGGTGGAAGTGGAGACAATCAATGATTTCAAAAGGAAATTGGATGGGCGCTTGACAGAAATAAACTTGCAGGGCTGCAGGGATCAAGTGGGAGAGTGGGACTGACTGGATTACTCCGCGGAGAGCCAGCATGAATCAATGGACCAAATGGCCTCCTCCTATGCCGTAGATGACTCCATCTGCCATGTTAAATGAAAAAAGACAACTTCCAATCCCAAAAATAGATTTAGCTGGTCATATCTCCATAAATGCCATCATAAGACATGAACCATAATGGCTCAATAAAATCCAATTTAATCTCCAAGTAACATCTTTGTTTCTAGGATAGAACTGTTTTGTGCTTTAATTGCATGGGAATTTATGCACATACACCTATTCAGTTCGGGTACCGATGAGGGAGAGGGTTCCTCTGGAGAATGCATCGAGAATCATGATCGGAATGTCATGGCTGACTCAGCTGTGCTGGGATGGCGAAAAAGGGACAAGAGGGCAATAGTGGTAGGGGATTCTACGGTTAGAGGAACAGATAGGCGTTTCTGTGGTCGCAGACGTGATTCCAGGATGATATGTTGCCTCCCTGGTGCAAGGGTCTTGGATATCACTGAGCGGTTACAAAGTATTCTGGAGGGTGAGGGTGCACAGTCGGAGGTCATGGTCCACGTTGGTACCAATGACATAGGTAGAAAGAGGGATGAGGTCCTGCAAAAAGAATTTAGGGAGGTAGGCAGCAGATTAAAAAGTAGCACCTCAAAGGTTGTAAACTCTGGGTTTCTTCCGGTGCCACGTGCTAGTGAGTATATGAATAGGAGGTTAGAGCAGATGAATGCATGGTTGCGGAGATGGTGCAAGAGGGAGGGTTTTAGATTCTTGGATCAACCCGTCCATCTTATACAGATCCCACCTTCACCAGAAACAGGCCCAGTATCCTTGCTGGGAGGTTTGCTAGTGCTGTTACAATAGCCAATTTACCTATCAACCCACAAGTCTTTGGCATGTGGGAGGAAACCGGAGCACCCGGAGGAAACCCACGCGGTCACAGGGAGAACTTGCAAACTCCGCACAGGCAGTACCCAGAACCGAACCCAGGTCGCTGGAGCTGTGAGGCTGCGGTGCTAGCCACTGTACCACTGTGCTGCCCGTGATGTACCACCAAATATAAATGTGAAGCTAAGTCAGTCTGGAGGACAGAGTAAAGGTAGACCTGTTAAGGCTCAGGCAAATAATGCAAGGCTGGATTATATCTATTTTAATGCAAGGTGTCTTACTAGTAAGGCAGATGAATTGAGAGCGTTGATTAACACATGGGAATATGATATTATTGCTGAGACATGGTTGAGGGAAGGGGAAGACTGGCAGCTGAATATCCCAATCTTCAGACGTAATAGGGGAGGAGGTAAAAGAGGAGGTGGCATTGCACTGTTGATTAAAGAGACGATTACTGCAGTAAGGAGGGACGATATCTTAGAAGGTTCCTCTAATGAGGCCATATGGGTAGAACTTAAAAACAAAAAGGGGCCTATTACTTAGCTGGAAGTGTACTACAGTCCAAACAGTCAGGCAGTGGTAGAGCAGCAGATATGTAGGCAAATCTCAGAGAGGTGCAATAATAACAGGGTAACAATAGTAGGGAATTTCAACTTCCCCTATATTAGAGGGGATGGTAATAGTGCAAAAAGGTTAAAGGGGGCGAAATTCTTCAAGTGCATTCAGGAGAGCTTTTTGAGCCAGCACGCAAAGAGTCCTACAAGAGGGCGGGTGGCACTGGACTTAATCCTAGGGAATGAAGCCGGGCAAGTGGTAGAAGTGTCACTGGGGGAGCATTTCAGGGTTAGTGACCATATTCTAAGATTTAAGGTTGTTATGGAAAAGGACATAGAGAGACCGGAAATAAGAGTACTGAATTGGGGGAAGGCAGATTTCAGTATAAAACAGGATCTGGCCAAAGTGAACTGGGAGCAGCTTCTTACAGGAAAGGCTACATCAGACCAGTGGGAGTCATTTAGAAGGGAAATTGAGAGGGTTCAGGTGCAGCATGTTCCTGTAAAGGTGAAGAGTAGGACCAACAGGTAAAGGGAACCCTGGATGTCAAGGGATATAGAGGATTGGATCAGGAAAAAAAAAGGAGGCATACGGCAGATTCAGAGTGCTGAAAACAGTAGAGGCCCTGGAGGAGTATAGAAAGTGTAGGGGAGTACTTAAAAAAGTAATTAGGAGAGCGAAGAGGGGGCATGAAAAATCACTGGCAGACAAGATAAAGGAAAATCCCAAAGCTTTTTATAAGTATGCTAGGGGCAAGAGGATAACTAGGGAAAAAGTGGGGCTATTAGGGATCAAAGAGGCAATCGGTGTGTGTGGAGCTGGAGGACATAGGTGAAGTTTTGAACAATTACTTTTAATCTGCGTTCACTATGGAGAGGGATGATGTAGGTATAGAGATCAGGGAGGGGGATTGAGATATACATGATCAAATTAGCATTGAAAAGGAGGAAGTATTAGCTGTTTTAGCAGGCTTAAAGTGGATAAATCCCCAGGCCCAGATGAGATGTATCCCAGGCTATGTGAGGCAAGGGAGGAGTTAGCGGGGGCCTCTGACACAAATTTTCAAATCCTCTCTGGCCACAGGAGGGGTACCAGAGGATTGGAGGACAGTGAATGTGATACCATTAATCAAGAAGGGTAGCAGGGATAAACCAGGTAATTACAGGCCAGTGAGTCCAACATCAGTGATAGGGAAACTATTGGAAAAAATTCTGAGAGACAGGATTAATCTCCACTTGGAGAGGCAGGGATTAATCAGGGATAGTCAGCATGGCTTTGTCAGGGGGAGATCATGTCTAACAAATTTGATTGAATTTTTTGAGGTGACTAGAGGTGTAGATGAGGGTAGTGCAGTTGATGTGGTCTATATGGACTTCAGTAAGGCTTTTGATAAGGTCCCGCATGGAAGATTGGTTAAGAAAGTAAATGTCCATGGAACCAGGGTAATTTAGCAAATTGGATCCAAAATTGGCTTAGTGGAAGGAGGCAGACGGTGATGGTAGAGGGTTGTTTTTGCAATTGGAAGCCTGTAACCAGCGGTGTAGCGCAGGGATCGGTGCTGGGACCCTTACTGTTTGCAGTCTACATTAATGATTTAGACGTGAACATAGGAGGTATGATCAGTAAGTTCGCAGATGACACGAAACTCGGTTGTGTTGTGAATAGTGAGGAGGAAAGCCTTAGACTGCACGACGATATAGATGGGCTGGTGAGATGGGCGGAGCAGTGGAAAATGGAGTTTAATCCTGAGAAGTGTGAGGTAATAGACATTGGGAGGACTAACAAGGCAAGGGAATATACAAAGAATGGTAGGACCCTAGGGAGTACAGAGGGTCAGAGAGACCTTGGGGTACTCGTCCATTGATCACTGAAGGCAGATGGGATGTTTGCTTGTATTGGCCGAGGCATAGAGTACAAGAGCTGGGAGGTTATGATGGAGCTGTATAAAATGCTAGTTAGGCCACAGCTGGAGTACTGTGTAGTTCTGGTCACCACACTATAGGAAGGATGTGATTGCACGGGAGAGGGTGCAGAGGAGATTCACCAGGATGTTGCCTGGGCTGGAGCATTTCAGCTATGAAGAGAGAGTGGATAGGCTGGGGTTGCTTTCCTTGGAGCGAAGGCGGCCGAGGGGGGACCTGATTGAGGTATACAAAATTATGAGGGGTATTGATAGGAAGAAACCTTTTCCTTTAGCGGAGGGGTCAATAACTAGGGGGCATAGATTTAAGGTAATGGGCAGGAGGTTTAGAGGGGAGTCAAGGAAGACTTTTTTCACCCAGAGGGTGGTTGGAATCTGGAACACACTGCCTGAAGGGGTGGTAGAGGCAGGAACACTCACAACATTCAAGTAGTATTTGGATGAACACTTGAAATGCCATAGCATACAAGGCTACGGGCCAAGTGCGGGGAAATGGGATTAGTTAGGATGAGTGCTTGATGGTCGGCGCAGGTGCATTGGGCCAAAGGGCCTGTTTCTGCTCTGTAAAACTCTATGACTCTGACACCTCGTTTACTATAATTTGCTTCAGACACACTGGAAGCCAACACTCAGACCACAAACTGGGGTAATGAACCATAGAAGATATTGAATTCCATAACTTTGCTCCAATGCAAGTGCACACACTGCCATATCAACCACAAGAATGTCATGAGGATCTTAAGAAATATAGCAAACATTATTAATAATGAGGGAGGGAGGGAAAGCTGAATACAATTTTTTGGCCACTATGTAGCAAGTCCAACAAGAGAGGGCGCAGTTTTAGACTTGGTTTTAGGAAATGAAGATGGGCAGGTGGAAGGATTGGCAGTGGGAGAGCATTCTGGTGGCAGAGATCATAATTCAGTCAGTTTTAATATAATTATGGAAAAGAACAAGGACAGAAGAGGAGTTAGAGTTCTCAACTGGGGCAAGGCCAATTTTACTAAGCCGAGGAGTGATTTAGCGAAAGTGGACTGGAAACAGCTACCTAAAGGTAAATCAGTGTCAGAGCAGTGGGAGGCATTCAAAAGGGGAGATTCAAGGGGTTCAGAGTAAACAAGTTACCAGGGATGAGAAGGAGTTTACAGGGTAAGATAAGGCAGAAAAGGAAAGCTTATGTCCAACACCAAGAACTCAATATTAAAGAAAGCAGAGAGGAGTGTAGAAAGTGGAAGGATGAAATCGAAAAGGAAATTAGGAAAGCTAAGAGAGGGCATGAAATAATATCGGCAAACAAAACCGAGGTGAACCTAAAGACGTTTTGTCAATACATTAAGAGTAAGAGGATAACTAAGGAAATAGTGGGGCCCGTAAAAAAAACAAAAAGGTAACCTATGTGTAGGGGCGGAAGATGCTGATATTGTTCTGAATGAATACTTTGCGTATGTCTTCACAAAAGAGAGAGATAATACAGATATTGTTGTAAAGGAAGAGGGGTGTGAAGTATTGGATGTGATAAACACAAGGAGAGAGGATGTTTTAATGGGATTAGCATCCTTGAAAGTAGATAAATCACTAGGGCCGGATGAAATGTACCCCAGGCTGTTAAAAGAAGCAAGAAAGTAAATAGCAGAGGGTCTGACCATCATTTTCCAGTCCGCGGTGGATACCGGTGTGGTGCCGGAGGATTAGAGGACTGCCAACGTTATACCTTTGTTTAAAAAGGGAGCGAGGGATAGATCAAAAAATTACAGGCCAGTCAGTCTAACCCCAGTGGTGGGCAAATACTGGACTCAAATCTGAGAGACAGGATAAACTGTCACTTAGAAGGGCACAGATTAATCAAGGATAGTCAGCATGGGTTTGCTAAGGGAAAATCTTGTCTGACCAACTTGATTGAATTTTTTTGAAGAAGTAACAAGGAAGATAGATGTGGGTAGTGCAGTTGATGTGGTCTACATGGTTTGAGCAAGGCTTCTAACAAGGTCCCACATGGCAGACTGGTTAAAAAAATAAAATCTTGTGGGGTCCAGGGAAATGTAGCAAGGTGGATACAAAATTGGCTCAGTGGCAGGAAATAAAGGGTAATTGTTGACGGGTGTTTTTGCGACTGGATGGCTGTTTCCAGTTCCGCAGGGCGCAGTGGTTAGCACCGCAGCCTCACAGCTCCAGTGACCCGTGTTCAATTCTGGATACTGCCTGTGTGGAGTTTGCAAGTTCTCCCTGTGTCTGCGTGGGTTTCCTCCGGGTGCTCCGGTTTCCTCCCACATGCCAAAGACTTGCAGGTTGATAGGTAAATTGGCCATTATAAATTGCCCCTAGTATAGGTAGGTGGTAGGGAAATATAGGGACAGGTGGGGATGTGGTAGGAATATGGAATATGGAATTAGTGTAGGATTAGTGTAAATGGGTGGTTGATGGTCAGCACAGACTCGGTGGGCCGAAGGGCCTGTTTCAGTGCTGTATCTCTAAAAAAAAAAAAGTACTGGGTCCCTGCTTTTTGTGGTGTACATTAACGATTTGGATGTAAATGTAGAGGCATGATCAAAAAGTGTGCAAACACAAGGATTAGCTGTGTGATAGACAGCAAAGAGGATAGCTGTAGGAAGATATTGATGGTCTGGTCAGATTGGCAGAAACGTGGCAAACAGAATTCAACCTAGAGAAATGTGAGCTGATGCATTTGGGGAGGTCAAACAAGGCAAAGGAATACACAATTAATGGGAAAATACTGAGGTGTAGAGGAAGTGGGGGACCTTGGAGTGAATGTTCACAGATCCCTGAAGGTAGCAGGATAGGTCAATAAGGTGATTAAGGTGGCATATGGAATCCTTTCCTTTATTAGCCAAGATATAGAATATAAGAGCAGGGAGGTTATGCTGGAACTGTATAACTCATTGGTTAGGCCACAACTTGAGTACTGTGTGCAGTTCTGGTCACCTCATTACAGAAAGGATGCAATTGCACTAGAGAGGGTACAGAGGAGATTTACAAGGATGTTGCCAGGACTGGAAAATGCAGCTATAAGGAAAGATTGGATAGGCTTGGTTGTTCTCCTTGGAACAGAGAAAGCTGATTGAGATGCACAAAATTGTGAGGGGCCTGGATACAGTGGATGGGAAGGGCCTATTTACCTTAGCACAGAGGTCAATGACTAAGGGGGCATAGATTTAAAGTGATTGGTAGAAAGATTAGAGTGGATATAAGGAAAGATTTTTTTTCACCCAGATGGTGGTACGGGTCTGGAACCCACTGCCTGAAAGGGTAGTAGAGGCAGACGTCCTCAACTCATTTAAAAGGTATCTGGATATACACCTCAAGTGCCATAACCTGCAGGGCTACGGACCAAATGCTGGAAGATGGGATTAGACTGGGTGGCTCGTTTTTTGGTCAGCACAGACACAATGGGCCAAGTAGCCTTTTTCTGTGCTATAAACTTTCTAAAATTACAAAGCAAATTTGGCTACACACTATCATGTTGAATACAGCATCAGTTAGTTACAGCACAGTGGCGCAGTAGTTAGCACCGCAGCCTCACAGCTCCAGCCACCCGGGTTCAATTCTGGGTTCTGCCTATGTGGAGTTTGCAAATTCTCCCTGTGTCTGCGTGGGTTTCCTCCGGGTGCTCCGGTTTCCTCCCACAGCCAAAAGACTTGCAGGTTGATAGGTTAATTGGCCATTATAAATTGCCCCTAGTATAGGTAGGTGGTAGGGGAATATAGGGACTGGTGAGGATGTGGTAGGAATATGGGATTAGTGTAGGATTAGTATAAATGGGTGGTTAATGGTCGGCACAGACTCGGTGGGCCGAAGGACCTGTTTCAGTGCTGTATCTCTAAATCACAAATCTAAATCAAAATCAAATATAATGAGTTGGGTCTCTGTGTACATATCATATTAGTGAGATCTACCATCTGCTCACAAACACATGACTGCAGTTGAAGAAATTATTGTGCAGAGTGAGCAGGTAAACCTTGGAGTGCCATTCTTAAGGTATTTAGATTGTGCTATGGAAACTAACAGATGGATATTTTGGGGAGATATTTCTTCCCCCGCCTCAGATTAGCTAGCAGGATGTTGATTAAAAGACTGTAGTGGTGAGTTATTAGAAGTGAGCCCAGATGCAAACCTATTGCTTCATGCAGGTGATGGACTGCTACATCATGAGATGCACCTTCTTAATGGAAGAATCATGGTTCATTCTAGACTATGCAGACAGTCCCTATAAGGTATATAAAAATGTATAGCATGTCTTGGATGACTGCCAAGCCAAGTCCCTTCTAGCTTCTATAGAAACACATATGGATGGTTGGTGGTGAAAAGACTAGACAATGCACAGTAGTCCATCGCCCATCCAACATTCAAGGTCTAGAACATCTGCTGGATATATATTTGGCATTTCATTTTAGCTGCTTCTCCTGAGACTGAGCACATTCTCATCTTTCCCATAGTCTCTGCCATAAGACACCTTGAGGCTGAACAAACAGAGCATAAAAATGCAGCAAAGGGAACTATAGCAGATGGATCGGGAAGAAGCACTAAGAGTGTGGAGACATAGCTTTAAGAAATAGATTTATTAGAGTTTGCTGATCATGGTTGGATGGAGTTTGAGGGATAGGTCTTACTCGCCAAGCTGTAAGTTCACAAAAGAGAAGAATCTTGTTCATGTGAAGTTAATGGCATAGCTCTGAGATCCTTTGCCATGCAAGGTCTTGAATCCAGTAGGGCTAGGCATTTTAGAAAAGACAGGAATTTTAGAAGTTCACTTCCATCAGATTAGGGTGGCAAGGAGAGGAGGGGTCAGTAGGAGAGTCAGAGGAAGAGGAGAGAGAAAGGTTATAATGGGATTTTAATCTCACCAATTCTGGCACAGATTGTCATCAGCATGTCGCTCACTATTTTTGAGTCATCCACCATAACTGTTTTGATACTTCCATCCAACATTCTGATCTTTAGAGGCCTTTGCTTCCTCTTGTACTCCAGAGTGTCCTGGGATTAAAACAAAAGGAGAAGTGATTTGCAACTCAGCACTGAGACCACACCACAACCCCCTGCCCAGTGACTGATAAGAGTATTATTTGTTATATTTTGGTCTGTTCAAAGCATTCTTCAAAAGACTGGATGTTGTAGCAGTATACTAAAGCTGAAACAATCTCTAAATCAAAGGGTATGGTATAGGTTAATGGCCATATTAACCTTCAGGCATTAACTGCAGCACCATAGAGAGATCAGGTGCCATCTCATGCAGAAATAAAAATGCCAGTCTCAGGGCCGCTCACGTCATTGGATACAAAATAAAACTGAGCTTTGGCAATGGAACAAAACTTTAAAATCTTCCAATCTCACCTCCCAGCCAGGTATTATTTGTCGCATTTATATTAAAACAATTTACAAAATGTGATAGTTACCAAAGGTGACTGAGCAGCAGGAGCAATGTAAACAGAACCCATATGTATGATGATACCAAGCAAGCAATTACAGCATTTTGTTAATCATGTATGAATTTAAAATTAAACAGTTAATTTACAGTGTACCAATAAAGGGAAAAGGGTAATAGGATATTTATGGGGGGCCAGCAGGAGAGTGGAGTTAAGGTCACAATCAGATCAGCCATGATCTTGTTGAATGGTGGAGTCGGCTCAAGGGTCTGCTCTTGCTTCTATTTCTTATGATTTTAACAGCAAAATAGTAAACTTACCCCATTCCGCAACATGTAGTAGTCTAAGGCTTTGCCAGACTCCAACCAGATCCCTTTCTTTGGGTCCTCATCAGACAGAAATAATCCATAATCATTGGCTGCAAGACAATGCAAAATTACATTTCAAAAATGATGAACTCCATTTTCTGAGCACGAGATCAATCAAGCACCTGGGAACAATTACGGGTACAGTAGCATAATGGTCATCTTACTGGACGGTTAATCCAGAGGCCTCAATTAATAAGCTGGAGAAGGGAGTTCAAATCCCATGACCGTTCATGAATTTGAATTTAGTTAATTTAATAAAATCTGGAATAAAAAGTTGGTACCAGTAATGGTGACCATGAAGTTATCGGATTGTCTCAAAAATCCAACTTGGCTCACCAACTCCTTAAGGGAAGGAAATCTGCCACCCTTACCTGGTCTGGCCTACATGTGACTCTAGACTCTCAGCAATATGGGTGACTTTTAATTGCCGTTTTTTTTTCAAACGACGACAAAAAAGACATAATGAAACCAGACTGAATGCCCAGCATACCTGCACCACATGGACTGCAGTAGTTGAAAAAGTAGCTCACCATCTTCTCAAGGGGTTTAGGGGATGGACAATAAATGGTACCCTTGCCAGCGACACCCACATCCCATGAATAAAAAAGTTAAAAATTACTAAGCTTTTGTTAAATTTTAAAGCAGTACAGGATCTGGTTTAATGCAGAAAGACATCGAAAGTACAAAACCACCATAAAAAACATTAAGTGACTTGGTCAAGTTATTGACATTTTTAAGTAGCAACAGAGTTGAAGCCACACAATATTGTTGTGGTGAACCCTGGGACAACTGCATTCTAACTCACCGTGCTTCCCATTTGGCACCTCTCGCACCCGGCCAAAACTATTTTTGCTCAGCTCGCCAGTGATCCAATGTTTGCTACTCTATCTCAACTTTATCTTTATTTTTAAACTTGGCTGTAAACTATTTGAAACAAAATCTGATCAAACATTCCTTTCAAAAACTACTGAATGCTTACCAAGACTTCAGTTAGGATCCTTGTAATTGGTACCCAGAAACTGTTTACACAAATTTCCATCTTTATTACTAGCTAAGACGGAACATAAATAGCTTGCTCCAAGTCTCTAACAACAATACTCTATCCTGCTGCCATGAGATGCAAGACTTGGATCGAGTGCAACTGGGCCTCTTATTTCCTCCCTCTGTGGTGAAAGTGGATAGCACAGCACCCCACTGTATCAGAAAAACCGAGATCAGGAACTTGTCACTTGGCAGAAGGCACAAACCTACCTCCCGGTGTTTTGTGGAACAGTGTATAGCAAATCAGCAAGTTCTACTATCGCACCATGTTATTTTTTAAACATACGCTCTTCTCTTTAGACTATAATACATTGGATAAATGGCTCTTCTCCCATGCCTAATCTTGTTGCTCAGTAGATCTACTTCACTGAGTTTTACACTGAGAGAAGGCTGAAATGAAATCAATAGACTTTGAAAAAAAAAATTACAATCAGGCATCATATTTAATTTAATTTCTTTTCATCAGTTTCATGATAAAACTACTGCAACTCTTTTCACTTCATGTATTTGTTTAAGATCTTTTAATAAGCAAATTTCTCAATTAAGCATTCTCCCAGGTAGCTAAACCCATTACAACCATGATTTATCATGTTGTAAAACCTATCCTCACCCCAAGAGACAAAGTGAAAGGAACGCATTCAACTGTAATAATGTTTCAGATAAAGAGAGAGTCAATGTCACAGATTTTAAACGCCAAGTCGGATATTAATAACTGTGTTACTGAATCTCTCTTTATACATTTATTGATAGCCAAGCTCAGGACACAAATATTTTCTGCATCATTTTGTCAGATATAAGTGGTTGCTTAAAGAAGAAATAAAATGTATTTAGATTTCTCCCGCAAGCAATAATTTAAAAGAAGTTCCTCCCTCCAATCTCCAGCTATTCACAATACCTAGCCATGCTATACCTCAGCCCTTCCTTAATTTTAACTATAAATGATTGCTAAGTAGGGTTGCCAGATTTTTAATTATCCATCAGTAAAATTTTGAAGGAGGTTTTGGTGTAGAGGTGATCTTGGCAACATTTGAGTGTCCTGAATGGTAGTGTCAACTGCCCAGTAGAGGAAGGTTCTGTAACTTACGCTGTCCCATCTGTGCTTCAGGAACCCGATCACGAATCATTCGACAGGCATCGTACACCATTGTCGAGGGTTCAAACTGCATTGTTTTGACAGCATTTCCAACGCCAATCTTCAATGATAAGACAACCATTCTGCCTTCTTTCACTGAACAAGTTTAACTGAAAAAAAAATGTATACAATTGTAGTAGCTGTATTTTTTTAACCCACAGAATACAGAATTCATCAGTAAAATGTGTTCCTCATCTCACAAATTTTAAGTCTGTGCACTGGTTGAAATGGGACACAGATTAAAGAATTTCAAGTAATCAAAGTGGCTTAGAGTTCTGTTTTCTACAGATGGAAATCATCCTATGAACAAATGTAAAACAAGATGCTTTTACCCTCAAGTAATATGTTGTACAATACCCTTAGCAGCAATATTAGGACTTTTTGAAGTCTCAATGAAAAAGATCTCCAGTTAGATCGCCACTATGCTAGATCCACTGCCTAGCGTACTGAATGGGGCTCAATAAACATAGAATTTTAAATTTCATATATTCTCATTTCTGTGAAATAAACAGCAGGATATCTACAAAAAGGCCTATTTTTCATCACTAGAGATTGTTGCATAAATGGATTTTCATTAAACTGCCAGATCATCCAAAATATTCATAAGATAACCTGTCACTTCAGTTTCATATATTGCATGCTTTGAAACTGCTAAACCGAAGTACCAGGACATAAACATTTCTGCTATATCATGAACTTGATGTTACTGGTGTGGAACGTTATGGTCACAGAGCTGGGAACCTCCTACACAGTCAGTTCACAACATTCTCAAAGCACAGAACACAAGAGCTGAAGGTATTTTCCATCAGAAAATGTAAGTGTCTTTTGCTTCAGACTTCAGAATTTTCAGTAACTACCGTTCATTGTCCTGTCACAGCACAGGATTTTGGTTTTGTATTCCTCCCCCCACCCCGCACTAAAATTATTAGTTTCAGGTGTCCATGATGAAGACCCTGTATTATGATACAATTGCAGCATTGTAACTTGCAAACATCCCAGCAATTCATGTAAGTGAATCAAAAATGAGCAGAGTCAAACACAGATGTGCTAAATTAAGCTACAAAGATTTCAGATCAGCTGACCCACACTGAACAGAACATAAGAAATAGGAGCAGACCATACAGCCTGTCCACCCAATCAACATGATCATGACATATCTTCGCCTTCAACTCCACTTTCCTGCCCGCTCCCCATATTCCTTGATTCCTTGAGACACTGCTACTAACAAAAATAGTCTCATGCATTATTTACAGTCTAAAACAAAGTTACTTACTGCTGAAACAAAATATTCACAAAACAATTCTGGTTATAGTTACACGCAGTGATATCTATTTACTGTGGTGAAATGATCACATCAAAAATCTGTTGCTGGCCGTTGCAAGAAAGTCTGCGAAAACAATTGTTTTTATAAATTAACATATGCTCTACCACTATCCCCTCAAGTCATCTGTACCATTCATGGTAGTAAAGGAATGTCTATTTGAGGATCAGGCTAGTAGGAGGTTATTTATTTTTAACCAAACTGTTTTTGTGGTTACAACATAGACATAAATAATCTCAGTTAAACAGGAAAGGTTACTCTGATCAAAAATTTCTATGTTGCAGAACAAAATGTACAGAATGATAATTACGATCTTTAACATTCCATGACATTTGATATTCTTCACACTTAGTTACCATAGGTTCCATTGTTCACAGTACGTTAACAGTTAAGTGAATAAAAATATACTGGAAGGATATCTTAATTTATGGTAATTGCAGATCACATGAAAAGGATTGAGATGATTCTCTGCATACTGTACAGAACTTAGTATGAAACACATGTAAGGGAAGTGGTTTCTGTGCAGCAGTAATCTGGAGAATTCATCTGCTGAAAGACAATTAAAGACATATTGACAACGTCACATCATTGAATACAGCAAAGCACTTTGTACAGCAATTAATGTATTTTTGATAGAAAGATGAACACTCACTACTACAGTTCAAATCCTTTACTGCAAAGATGTCCAAACTTGTGGAGCTGGGGATCAGATACGCATATCAAAAGCAGTGAGTGGGCAACATGGTTTCATGAAAACCTAAATCCCAACACACACAAAAGTCAAATAAATCGGCAAACACAAAAATTGTTAGTTTGTCCATATGCAAAAAGTCCAAATGCCATTCCTGATACACAAAGACCAAACTAAAGCCATAAAAGTAAGATCCCAACATAGAAGAATTGCAAGGTGCAAAACAAGAAAGAATTTAATCCTTCTTCCCTATCCTCCCCACTGCTCTCCCAACCCCCCTCTCCTCCTCTCTCCCCCGCACCCCACCCCCCAGCTTGAAAACTGGAAAGCTTTATTAGCTTAGTGTCTTTGAGGTGCTGCAGGCAACAGAACTGTTCATTGTCTTCCCTTCTCATATTAAACACACAAAGCCAATTTCAAAAATGGTTAGTTTCAGTTTCCAATTAAATTAACTGCAGCTGAAACGGTCTTTGTGCGCTTAATGAGAAGTGGAGGCCAGATAACAGTTACCCAGAGGCCAGATTTGGTCCACAGAATAATGTTGGCCATTGCTATGTTACAATTCATAATAAATCTAATATTAATAAAAAGTTTTGCAGTATATAAACACACTGCCTTGCAAGTTACATTAACTTCCTTTAAGGTTTCTGAAGTGGCTAGGTTAGTTATTCTTAATGGTATGTTGGCCTTCATAGCGAGAGGATTCGAGTATGGGAGCAGGAATGTCTTGCTGCAATTATACAGGGCCTTGGTGAGACCACACCTGGAATATTGCGTGCAGTTTTGGTCTCCTTATCTGAGGCAGGATGTTCTTGCTATAGAGGGAGTGCAGCGAAGGTTTACCAGACTGATTCCTGGGATGGCGGGTCTGACGTATGAGGAGAGATCGAGTCAGTTCGGCTTATATTCGCTGGAGTTCAGAAGAGTGAGGGGGGATTTCATAGAAACCTATAAAATTATAACAGGACTTGACAGGGTAGGTGCAGGAAGGATGTTGCTGATGGTGGGGGTGTCCAGAACCAGGGGTCATAGTCTAAGGATATGGGGTAAACCTTTCAGGACTGAGATGAGGAGAAATTTCTTCACCCTGAGAGTGGTGAACCTGTGGAGTTCGCTACCACAGAAAGCAGTTGAGGCCAAAACATTGTATGTTTTCAAGAAGGAGTTAGATATAGCTCTTGGGTCTAATGGGATCAAAGGGTATGGGGCGAAAGCAGGAACAGGTTACTGAGTTGGATGATCAGCCATGATCATAATGAATGGCGGAGCAGGCTCTAAGGGCCGAAAGGCCTACTCCTGTTCCTATTTTCTATGTTTCTACCTCCCTATTCATTTTTCCGCACTTGAGTCCTGCCAGGTTGGCCTTCAAAATAGGTGATGCTGTTGCTCACTTACTTATAAAGTCCCAGACATATTTTTAAGTTACAGGTCAGTTCTCCTAAGCTCCACCTACCTAGAGCTACTAAAATGCTGGCTCCCTCTTTCCCTTCCTCTTCCAGTCACAGCTAATTTCTTTGGTTGAGAATTCCCGTTAGTACAGATATCCTTTTGAGAGGTACACTGTGCCCCTTCTTCATGAATGATAGGGTTCCAAACCCGGAGATCGAACTCAACTTTTGTTGGATCTAGTAACAGCAACAGGGGTTGGTAGTGAAGGCAACATTGGTGATAGCAGGGAATACGCAACCAAACTCCCCTAATCACAAACCAAGTCCAACATTTCTTCCAAAGGCTCAGGGTGCAACCAGGTAGGAGAGAAATTCTTGGAAATGATAACCTAAAATATACTTTGCTTTAACCTCACTGTGCAGTAAACTCAATTGTCTATCCTCCTTGAATGGCCTTCACCTCATCACTGTCACCCTATCCCATAGTAACTGTACACCCGCCCCTCAACCAGAGCACTTGTACTTTTCCTTCCTTTGGCCACTTCCCAGCTTCCATTCCACATTGACAAAGTGTCTGCGAAAGCCACCAATGCTGTGCTTTAGTTAATGTCACCCTACAACTCTCTCGCTCCTTGACTTCTGGGTCAGTCATCATTAGGAAGAATTTGACAGCTGAGTGTTAGTTCTGGGGGTATGACAATACTTCTGAGATGGTACCTGGGAAGTACCAGTCTGTCAGCAATGGGATCTGCAGCACTAAGTGCAAGCATTCAGAGGAAGGGGTTTCGGGGGTTCTGGTAGCACTGTGGAGGGAATTCTGTGGTCTGGTGGTACTGAGGACTTACAATCAGCAAATACAGAATGACACAAACTTAACAGCCTTCACCTTGGATCAGGTATGAAAGTGTAGGAAAAAGGTCAGATGTGAGTTGGAACATGTCAAGAGTGGAACAGGTCAGGTTTGAACAAGAACAAGCCATGGTGAGTAAAGTCAGGATCATGGCCACATTTCTGGGAGGGAGGTTGTATGGGGGGGGGGGGTGGTTGCGGGATGGTCAGTGAGGAAGAAGGAAGAGAACACAATAGCTTGGAAGGGCTCAGCTACATCGACAAATCAAAATGCATGTGTTTGGGGGTGGCGGGGGGATTGGCTGTCTCGATTAGGCATAATCCAGGCACTATGGGAAGGAAGGAGCAAATATCATAGTAACTGATACAAAAGCAATTAGAACTTCCATCAAGATTAAGGCAATTTTGTGTTGAATTTACCCAACGTTTTACTGTGTTATATAATAGCGTGTGCACCAATAGCAAAAAAAACGGTCAGACAAACTTTTTAAAAAGTTAAAAAATAGTTTGAGCAACTGAATTTACTTAACTGATTTAGGTATTCTATTATGGGCTTCAACACACTACAAATGTGACATTAGCCCAAACTAATTCCACTTCAGGTCGTAACAACTAGCATACGCAAGAGACTTCTTAATTACAAACCCTCCTACAAAACTGAACTCAGCATTCAATTTTCCCCTATAGCACATTTACAATTGTACAGGTACTGCATCAAGTAACAGCCCGTAAATGCTGGAAATGAAGATATTTGGTTTGGAGATGAATGATGCTTACGTCACAAAAATGTCAAATGAACAGCCAGAAGCTGTAATGATGAATTACTGAACTCCTTTTGGAAGGCCCAAATTTCAAATACAAATCGCAACTAAGAATTTCAATATGCCAATTCTGCAGAGGCAATGATACAAAAGCAAAGTACTGTGAATGCTGGGAATCTGGAATAAAAACAAAGTGCTGGAAATACTCAACAGGTCTGGCAGCATCTGTGGAGAGAGAAATAGAATTAAGGTTTCAGGTTGGTCACAGCTGAATGTTTCCAGGATTTGCCTTTTTTTTTTTATTACTAAGACACTGATTTGGTTGGACAGTCAAAGTAGGTATAGAAACTCCAATCCAAAATTCGGCACTTCCACAGATGCTCCTACCTCACTCAGTAAAGCTTGTACCCAAATTTTACCCCCATCAAACTTAACCACTGCGCAGCTACAGGGATGTAGCGGAGGTGGAGGTGGGGGGAGATATATGAGAGAGACAGAGAGAGAGAGAGAGAGTGAAAGCAAGCAAACAAGTATCGTGCTTATATTTTATTTTTATTAACCAATTGCCAAATATTTTCCTGACGGTCTCCGAGCAACAAGCTGTACAGGACTGTCAACTGAATAAGGGAGTAGAAGTAGTGAAAGGCTGTTTCAGACATTCTTTCTATTGCCTTCCAGCTCAGAAAACCATACACAGCATAAAAAATATGAAGCTTTCCGAGTCAGCAGGAAAAGTCAGATTCATGCATAAATTGCTCTTTGAATGTACTATTTCAATAGCAAATATCCAAACACACATTCTTTTTCCAAAACAATAACTTACTTTCTACATTAAATGGGGACCAGATTCAGTAATTCACAAGAGTAGTCTGTTCCATTTCAGGACAGGAAACTCCCATCACTATACAAGATTGACAGCCACTGAGGCAAAGCCAATGTTCTGTCTTGGCTGTTACAGCTAAACAAAGAAATATAGAACCTAAATATATGTTATATTATTGGTCCAATGTGCTACGGCATGAGGCACTAAGACACCAATATTTGCACGCTATACAGTTAACTTGCTGAGTAGGTTTCATAAAAATGTCCTGGAGGCCATTGTGTCAAATAGATTTGACATTGTAATGAGTTTAAACTCCAAACAGCAAGAGCGATGGCGGGTGCATGAGTGAGGCCCACTTTACTTCAATCCAGTCAGGTTCCCATTATGGATTTATACCACAAGCTTAATGTTGATGCCAAGTGGAAATCCCTTAATACAGATGCTAAATTTGCTGTATGAATGCATTCTCAAGCAGGGGCTGCAGCAGGGCACCAGAGAAAACACTTATTCAAAAAAAAAAGAGAAAGGAAAACGATAACTATACAAATCATTACTATGAATTTTCTGTGAAACTGAAAAAGTGTAACTGTACCTCGTGTCATATTTTAGGTCCCACTCTGTAGACTTGAGCACAAAATGTAGAGCGACACTATCGTGGAGTACCGAAGGAATACTACATAGTCAGCAGTGCTGACTTTCAGATGAGATTTTAAAAACCGAGGCCCCACCTGCTCTCTCAGATGGATGCAAAAGATCCAATGGCATTATTTGGAAGAGTTCTCCCTGATGCTCTGGCCAATATTTCTCCCTAAACCAACATCACAAACAGAATATCTGGTCATCATCCTACTGCTGTTTGTGGTACTTTGTGGTGTGCAAACTGGCTGCTGCGTTTTCTATGCTAGAAAAGTAATTCCACTTCAAAAGTATTACATTGGCTGTAAAGCTGTTTGGGACACGGAAGTTGTGACAGTTGTTATATAAATGCAAGTCTTCCTTTACACCACCAGTAACCAAATGGCTTTTTGAATATAGTACTTCAGCAGCATACATCTACAATATTGGCTTCTTACAAGGCAGTTCATCATTTGCAGTTATCAATTCTCCTTTACAATGTCAAACAGCACTACAATTTATCTCCGTGCTCATTGAAAATATTTTTGATATTTTTGCAAATAGTCTGTTCCTAGCTTGGCTGAGATGCAATTCCGGTTTGAGTTAGCATCGATTAGTCCTCTCTATTCTTTCTTTTGGGCCTCCTTATCTCGAGAGACAATGGATACGCGCCTGGAGGTGGTCAGTGGTTTGTGAAGCAGCGCCTGGAGTGGCTATAAAGGCCAATTCTGGAGTGACAGGCTCTTCCACAGGTGCTGCAGAGAAATTTGTTTGTTGGGGCTGTTGCACAGTTGGCTCTCCCCTTGCGCCTCTGTCTTTTTTCCTGCCAACTACTATATCTATAACTACTATACTAAGTCCTCTCTATATTCAGGGAAAATTGTAGTAAGAATGAGAAGCAGCTCTAGATTTGAGCTCAACACAAAGGGAACGTCAAAATATTGCAGATGCTGGAAATCTGAAATAAAAACAGTGCTGGAAATATTCAGTAGGTCTGGCAGCATCTGTGGAGAGAGTAGTAGAGTTAACGTTTCAGGTCAGTGACCTTTCATCAAGGTCACTGACCTGAAACGTTAACGGCGCTTCTCTCTCCACTGATGCTGCCAGACCTGCTGAGTATTTCTAGCACTTTTTGTTTTTATTTATACAGATAACGTTGCCTACCCAAGACTGTGGCAGCAAAAGGAAAGTTGCAAACGATTTTATACACTTCAAAAATGATCATTTGCATAAGTGAAAAAAATCCAATTACAGCTGAGTTACAAAACGTCAGTATAAAAAGTCAACAATCTGCCAAGTTGGGAAATCTAAAAAGAAAAACACAAATACACAGAAAGAGCTTGCTTCTTAGTACAAAGGAAATAATGGGACTTGTTTTTAATCAGGAAGTTCTCAAACCCTCCTTTTCTAAGCAAATCCAACATTCTGTTACAATCTCTTCAACCCTTAAGCCACAAACTAAGACTGCCTGAATGCTCTCTATTAGATCTCAGCAACAGGTCACAGAGCAGTGATGTGGGAATACTGATTTTCTGCACAATAATCCTATCTGGCGTGAATATACAATTCAGTCTTCAGCTTCAATTATCAGCTTGCCAAGCCTTTCCGTCTAGCTTGGACACACTCAAACTGCACATCCTTTTCTATTACAGAGATGCTTCACAGGAATTAGTACTGCAATATAGCTTACTGCTAGATCTATCCCATTTAATCAGGGCGATTTGGTAACAAACGAACAAGATGTGAATAAGCAATGTTGGTAGAGTCATTTTTGCATCTTTAGGACGCATTTTGTTAGATTGTCAATGTCAGGGGAAGGTTTATACAGGTTAGCAGTGCAAAAAAACCCATATAGCTGGTCTGTGTAGGTCCCAAAAGTAAGGAACAGCTCTATTCTACCAAACGGTGGTAAGATCAACACCCGAGTTTATTCCTTTCCGATTTACATAATTTTGAAAACTCTGCAACCTATAAAGGTGAAAGTGATTTTTTAAAACTAGTTTATATCATATACTGCACATTAAAGCATTAAAATTCCTTTTCCAGATTATTACAAGTTATTCTCCCCTTTTTCTTGAGGTTCAGTGCTACGTATTATCCCTGATTGAAAGGAGTGAGGGTTTGGAAAGGGACAGACAGTGGACTCACTACTGCATTCCAATCAATGCCATTCTACAACTGAATGCTTGGAGATGCATAAAAACAAGTCAGAAATAAAGACAGTTGATTACAGAATTAAAAGTGCAGTATTCCATCTTGACTTTGGAAGTAACTGGAATATTTTTTTAAAATATATTTAATTGAAATATTTAGGAGGCAATTTGGAACACTCTGGATGAAAGGACTGCTGTATCCAGTACTGGTACATCCCAAAAGACAGCTGCTAAGATATAGAATCCAACACTCGCTCCCAGTATTCTTTCTGAACAAGTTTAACATTTTTCTAGGTGCAAAAGCTAATAGAAAATGTTTTGGTTAAAACTTATTCCTAGTTTAAACTATTGCAAAAGAAAAAGCATAAAATACTGGATGCCAGAAATCTGAAAAAAAACTTCTGACAATGGGCTGTGCCTGACATGTTAACATTCTTCCATTCTTTATAGATGCTGCCCAATTTTCTGACCATTTCCAGCACTTACTGTTTTTGTCTGCTGAAATGGGACCATCTTGATCCAACCAATTGTGGACATGGCAGGGGTGTACTTTTTGCAATGCAAGATGAGACAAAATCAGCCAGTCTGCCCTAAATCTCCCAAAAGAAACTGGCAAACATGCTGAGGGAAACTAGAGTCATAGAGTCAGAGTTATACCGCACAGAAACAGGCCCTTCGGCCTATCATGTCCATGCCAGCCATCAAGCACCTATCTATTCTAATCCCATTTTCAAGCACTTGGCCCGTAGCCTTGTATGCTATGGTGTTTCAAGTGCTCATCTAAATACTTGAGGAAGAACTTGAGAAAAACAATGTTATTTGACACAGGGATTGAAATTGGAGTCTCCTGCTTGACACTTTACAATTCAGCTACTATTGCAGCTGCCAGGTCACCCACTGATCTGAGACAGTTTCTACAGATTCACAGAATTTCACACGCAGGCATTGGAATACTTTCATACAAAAAGACTGTCGTACTCAGATGTGCACATGCACTTCAGCATGCAACAAAAACTAGATCCTGCACATGTAAAACGTTAACATGAGCAGATGCATGAGCAATGGCCTTGCCCATGATAAATATTCCAATTTAAGTTTTAAAATGGACAATTTTCATCACATCAAATATGAATGGGTGTCAAAGTGGTTCTGAA
Source organism: Heterodontus francisci (assembly GCF_036365525.1). NCBI lineage: Eukaryota > Metazoa > Chordata > Chondrichthyes > Heterodontiformes > Heterodontidae > Heterodontus > Heterodontus francisci. Next base: position 75,977,707 of record NC_090371.1, on the reverse strand, counting down.
GTCCACCCAAAGTTCAATACACAGGTAAATCAAAGGCATTTTCTTATTAAAAAAGTGTAAATTATATGATCCTAGTACTATATTTAAGTGCCTTGCCTTGCAGGACAAATTAGATTTCTGAAATACATCACATGAGCATCCAGTATTTTATTTTTGGAACTGACTAACTAGAAAGCACATATGGATTTTTAATGGGCGTTATTTTTGTTTTTGGTTTAGACAGACAATTTGGACTTGGGCAAAGGGAACCCAATTTCAACATTTGTTGACAATACAAAATGAAGATTGCAAAAGATGTCAGATTAAAGCAATGGGCTGATTGATGGCAAATGCCATTTAATGGGTTAAGTGCAAAGAAATACATCTTAAGGCAAAAATGCAATGGCAGTATACATTCAAATGAAAAGACACTGAAGGATGTGGAGGACCTAAGAATTCAAATACATAAGTGAGAGTTCTTCTTCTTCTTTGGCCTCCTCGTCTCAAGAGACAATGGGTAAACACCTGGAGGTGGTCAGTGGTTTGTGCAGCAGTGCCTGGAGTGGCTATAAAGGCCAATTCTAGAGTGACAGACTCTTCCACAGGCGCTGCAGATAAAATTGGTTGACGGGGTTGTTATACAGTTGGCTCTCTCCTTACACTTCTGACTTTTTTCCTGCCAACTGCAAAGTCTCTTCGACTCGCCACTCTTTAGCCCTGCCTTTAGGGCTGCCCACCAGCTCTGGCGATCACTGGCATATAAATCCCACAACTTGTGATCAATGTCACAGAACTTCATGTCGCGTTTGCAGACGTCTTTAAAGCGGAGACATGGACGGCCGGTGTGTCTGGTACCAGTGACGAGCTCGCTGTACAATGCGTCCTTGGGGATCCTGCCATCTTCCATGTGGCTCACATGGCCAAGACATCTCAAGCGCCGCTGGCGCAGTAGGGTGTATACGCTGGGGATGTTGACCGCCTCGAGGACTTCTGCGTTGGAGATACGGTCCTGCCACCTGATGCCAAGGATTCTCCGGAAGCAGCGAAGATGGAATGAGTTGAGACGTCGCTCTTGGCTGACATACGTTGTCCAGGCCTCGCTACCGTAGAGCAAGGTACTGAGGACACAGGCTTGATACACTCAGATTTTTGTGTTCTGTGTCAGTGCGCCATTTTCCCACACCCTCTTGGCCAGTCTGGACTTAGCAGCGGACGCCTTTCCCATGCACTTGTTGATTTCTACATCGAGAGACAGATAAATGGTGATAGTTAAACCTAGGTAGGTGAACTCTTGAACCACTTCCAGAGCATGGTCGCCGATATTGATGGATGGAGAATTTCTGACATCCTGTCCCATGATGTTTGTTTTCTTGAGGCTGACAGTTAGGCCAAATGTGTTACAGGCAGCCGCAATCTTGTCGATGAGTCTCTGCAGACACTCTTGTGTGGGATGTTTATGCAGCATCAGCAAAGAGGAGTTCCCTGATGAAGACTTTCCGTACTTTGGTCTTTGCTCTAAGACGGGCAAGGTTGAACAACCTGCCATCTGATCTTGTGTGGAGGAAAATTCCTTCTTCTGAAGACTTGAATGCATGTGAGAGCAGCAGGGAGATGATGATCCCAAACAGTGTAGGTGCAAGAACACAGCCCTGTTTCACGCCACTCAGGATAGGAAAGGGGTCTGATGAGGCACCGCTATTCTGATTCATGCCTTTCATATCGTCATGGAATGAGGTGATGATACTTACTAGCTTTGGTGGACATCCAATCTTTGCTAGTAGTCTGAAGAGACCACGTCTGCTGATGAGGTCAAAGGCTTTGGTGAGATCAATGAAAGCAACGTAGAGGGGCATCTGTTTTTCGCAGCATTTCTCCTGTAGCTGGCAAAGGGAGAACAGTACGTCAATGATGGATCTCTCTGTTCGAAAGTCGCACTGTGCCTCAGGGTAGACACGCTCAGCCAGCTTCTGGAGTCTGTTTAAAACAACTCGAGCAAAGACTTTTCCCACTATACTGAGTAGGGAGATTCCACGGTAGTTGTTGCAGTCACCGCGGTCACCCTTGTTCTTATAGAGGGTGATGATATTGGCATCACGCATGTCCTGTGGTACTGCTCCCTCATCCCAGCACAGGCAAAGCAGTTCATGGAGTGCTGAGAGTATAGCAGGCTTGGCACTCTTGATTATTTCAGGAGTGAGAAAATGAGTAGAAAAAGCCAAAAGGTCCAACAGATTTGGGTAGTATCAAAAGGATCAGAGAGTTACAAAAATAAATACATGATAAATCTATATAAAACTGAGCAAGAAATCAACAATTTAAATTTATTAGGAGAAATATCTTCATAGGATAGTTGCTGGAACATGGAATGCTTTACTACAGGGGAGGGTTGAAGTAAAGACCATTGAGCCTCTCTCTCTTCCCTCACCCACCACCCCCAAAAGGAGATTGAGGGGAAATTTGATAGAGGCGTACAATATTATGACAGGATTAGATAAGTTAGACAAGGAACAACTGTTCCCATTATCTGATGGTACAAGTCCAGAGGACACAGATTGAAGGTTTTGGGCAAGAGATGCAGGGGGAATGGGAGGAAGAACTTTTTTTTTTTATGCAGCGGGGGTAATGATCTGGAACTCACTACCCACAAGGATGGAGGAAGTGGAGACAATCAATAATTTCAAAAGGAAACTGGATGGGCACTTGAAGAAAATAACTTGCAGCACTACAGGGATCGAGTGGGGGAATGGGACTGACTGGATTGCTCCGAGAGCCGGCATGGAGTCAATGCTGTAAATGACTATGACTTAACAGAAAACTGGATATATATTTGAAAGTGGGGAAAATGTAGGGTTACAAGGAAATGGCAGGGCAGTGGAATTAGTTTTAGATTGCACTAGAAAGAACCAGAATAGAAATAGGCCGGAATTTTACGCCACCCCAGCGTTTCAGATGGTGGCGTGGGGGCGGCATTAAATTGAACGGCAGGCTCTGGGAGGCCTAACCGCCCCAATTCCGCCTCCAACCAACTTTACGGAGGTCCGGCAAGGTGGGGGGGGAGGGGGAAGAGAGAGAAGCAGCCCACCCACCCAAGGCCAATCAAGACCCTTAAGTGGCCACTTAAGGGCCCACGCCTGCCCCCTGTATTTTACCCGTGGCAAGCGGGTGTGCCGGGGACGTGAAAGGCCACCCAGCTATCGCTGTCGGCCTTTCCGCACCCCGGGGGGGAGCTGGCACTCAGGCACATGGTGCCCAATTGAGGGCCACCCCCGCCTCCCAACCCAATCCCGGGATCCAAGACGCACCCCTCCCCCAAACAACCACCCTAGCCTCACCAGGGCACGACCGATTCCCCTGGTCAGGCTGCCCAAACTTACCTTCTGTCCCAGTTCCATTGCGTCCTCCTCAGTCGGTTGGGCTGAAGTCCGAGCAGTAGCCACCGCTCCCGGTGGCGCTGCTGAGACTAAGAGCTGCCAGCCCGCTGATTGGCCGGCAGCTCACTGAGGCGGGACCTCCTCCCTCAAGAGGGTGGAAGTCCCGCCTCGGGCCAATTGAAGCCTGGGGATCCGTAAAAAACGGGACGGATCCCCAGGCTGGGCGGGAGCAGGATCGGCACAGACATTTACGTCGGAGTCAGGCTCCCGTCCGCCCAGAGTAAAATTCCAGCCATAATGTGCAAATTGGCCTCATTTGGTTCTGTAAACTATTCTGCATCACAAAGCGAATGAAATAGTCAGCAATGGGCTTTGCCATCCTATAGTCCACAAGTATCAATAACAAGGTACATGGGAAAATTCATTATTGAGTATCAATAAATTCAGTATCTAAGCTGCTTTTATATTGCACTTATTGTCATGCTAGTACCACCAACTCTGGCCATGCAATTTTCTCTCAGCCAATGGGACTACCAAACTAAACTTGCTGGACTTACTAAAGCCAGAGGCCAGTTAGACATGTTTTTACTGGATCTTTCCAGCCACCAGCAATCCAGCACTTTACTTTAGCAATGTCACCAGCTGTGTGAAATGAGGAACCAGCCAATCTAGCGCAGCACAAACCATAATATAAAAATAAAATACAAGTGGCATTCAACACCTTGTGTATACAGTTGGGTGCTAAAAAGCAATTAAATAAGCAGGCAATTTAGGGCAAAATTCCAAATTGAGAAAGTGCCATCAACTGTGACATTGATTACAGCTCAGAGATGCTTTAACTTGTCACAGAAAATAAGTTAACTGCCCCTGTAATGTAGAGGGGAAAATTAGGTCACACCCTCTTCAGAATACAAGACGACACAGCTTTTACACAATCGTGCATTAGTAAGTTTAGCACTTGCCCAATTAAAGCAGACATTTACACTTTCACTTGCCTTATTTGCACCAGATTTTTCAGGAAAACTAGAGTCATCCAAAACAACTGTTGGATAGCGCTCGCTGAGAAGAGATGAATGCATGCAAATATGGGAGATATGAGATCCTTTCATGAAGCCCGAGATCACTAAAATATTCAGGTGGCACAACACAGCTCATAAATAAAGACTTCAACTTGCACCAATGGTCAGAAACTTTGAGAGCCTATTTGGTGACCAGCAGATGGTGCAGGAGACGTCCATCGTAAAGATCTCCCAGAGAGAAGCGACGTCTGATGAATCACCAACCTGTCAAGAGATAAAGACCACTACAGCACAATTAAAAATCACATCCAGCCTCCAGAATAGAGAAGACTCCAGCTAAGGTCTATAAACAGAGAGAGATGTGATCCTTGATAGGCTTACAGATCTGATTACAGTATGCCGAGAGAAAATGATTGTGCCTCAGGACCTTCAAGATGCAGTGATCGTCTCCCTCCACAAAAACCAGGGCGAGAAGTCTGACTGTTCAAACTACAGAGGCATCACCAAATAGACTTATTCCGACAATGGTTGAAGAAAGGCTCCCTGAAAGTCGGTGCACATTTAGACCCAATAGGGAATTACGGATATAATTTTTGTGCTGAGACAGATCCAGGAGAAGTGTAGAGAACAAAACATGGGCCTGTGTGCTACTTTTGTAGATCTCACCAAGGCGTTCGATACAGTCAGCCAGGAAGGACTTTAGAAGATACTATCTAGTTTGGAGTGCCCTCCAAGGTTCCTCATTATGCAGTTGACAGAGAATGAAGGCCAGAAAGGTCAGGTTAAGCAGAATGGAGCCCTCTCAGGCAGCTGCACTATCTCCAATGGAGTTACGCAAGGGTGTGCTCTGGCATCAATACTTTTCTCTATTTTCTTCAGTATGATGCTTCAAGAGGCAAAGCCAGACTTGACAGAGGGCATATACACCCATCTCTGAACAGACGGCAGTCTCTTCAGCTTGCAATGACTACTGGCACATACCAAAAGCACAGAAGAGCTTATTGTGGACCTTCTGCTTGCTGATGACTGCACCCTTCTGGGAGGCAATGCAGCTCACTGTAAACTGTTTCTGTGCGACAGCAAATTCCTTTGGCCTTACTATTAACGGGGCCGGCACAGACACGATGGGCTGAAGGGCCTGTTTCTGTGCTGTATAACTCTATGACTCTGAAGAAAACAGAAGTGCTGTACCAACCACGGCCCCAAGGAAATTACAATCCTCTGCAGATCAGCACTGACAGCAGCCTCAGTGCAGAACAACAGTTTACATATCCAGGTAGCATTATCTCAAATGATGCCACTATCAACAAGGGCATAGACAATCGACTGTCCAAGGCCAAAAGCTCCTTTGGCTGCCTCTTGAAGTGTGTCTGGCAAAACCATTCGCTATGTATCTCTACCAAAATTCAAATATACAGAGCGGGTGTCATCACCACCCTCCTGCATGGCTCAGAATCATGGGCTCTGTACAGAAAACAAATACGACTGAAGAGCTTCCATCAATCTTGTTTTCGATCAATCATGATCAGACGGCAGGACGACAATGAAGTGCTCAACACAGCCAATATGTCCAGCATTGAATACACTTTCTTATAATGCCAATTGTGCTGGGCAGGACATGCGTCACACATGGAGGATTCCAAAACATCAAAAGCAATGCTTTATGGTGAACGATGCTCCGGTAAGCGAAATTGAGGTGCGCCTCACAAACACTTCAAAGGCCAGCTGAAAAAAAGAGCTCTCTGGCTGACATCAACTAATGGGTATTGGAGCAGGAGGCTGCCAATGGGCAGATGGCACACATCAACCAGGAAAGCAGCCTACAAGTTCAAAACAGAAAAGTGAGGCTGCTGCAGAAAGGTGCAGACAACAAAAGGAGTCTGCTTATACCAGAGCCCCTATGTCCCAACTACTCAAGAGCCTGCAGATCAAGGATTGGCCTCTTCAGTCACCAATGATCAGGCCAACTACCACAGTCATAAGCCTCCCCACAATCCCCATCTGCAAAGAATCTAACATCAGCATATCAAATACAGGTGTAGCTCGTGAACAGCAATAATCTGTATGTGGAGATTGTAGAAAAAAAAAGTACATTGCCCCAGCTGTGCTAAGTTTCCAGCCAGTCCCCAATTTGTTATGCAACCTTCAACACTCAAGAAGCTCGGCACCATCCAGGACAAAGCAGCCCACTTGATTGGCACCCCATCTACAAACATTCACTCCCTCCACCACCCATGCACAGTGGCAACAGTATGTACCATCTACAAGATGCACTGCAGCAACACACCAAGGCTCCTTAGACAACACCTTCCAAAACCCACTACCTCTACCAACTAGGGCAGCAAATGCATGGGAACACCACCACCTGCAAGTTCCCCTCCAAGTCACACTCCATCCTGACTTGGAACTATATCGCCGTTCCTTCATTGTCGCTGGGACAAAATCCTGCCTCACATGGACTGCAGCAGTTCAAGGCAGCAGCTCACCACCACCTTCTCAAGGGCAATTAGGGATGAGCAATAAATGCTGGCCTAGCTAGCAATGCCCACATGAATGAATAAAAAAATTTCAGCTTAGTTAGTAAAAAAAACACATTGAAATTGAGTACTGCCCATAATTAGTTTTCAACTTTAGGGCAACACAGTGGCGCAGTGGTTAGCACCGCAGCACTACAGCTCCAGTGACCCGGGTTCGGTTCTGGGTACTGCCTGTGCGGAGTTTGAAAGTTCTCCCTGTGACCGCGTGGGTTTCCGCCAGGTGCTCCGGTTTCCTCCCACAGCCAAAGACTTACAGGTTGATAGGTAAATTGGCCATGGTAAATTGCCCCTAGTGTAGGTAGGTGGTAGGAGAATGGAGGGAAGGTGGGGATGTGGTAGGGAATATGGGATTAATGTAGGATTAGCATAAATGGGTGGTTGATGGTCGGCACAGACTCGGTGGGCCAAAGGGCCAGTTTCAGTGCTGTAACTCTCTATGACTCTATCTTGCATCTTACTTGGCGGAAACTATTCCACGCTTCAACTTACAGCTTTGTGTCTTCCAGCAATGAGTCAAAATTTCTCTTAAGAATTTCCACATAGCAATGGAGTCAGAAGTATAGCAGAAACAATATAGATAAATGAACAGTGTTACTATAGCACCTTAATCACAGCTTTAAGTTGCCCCAAAGTGATTTAAAACCAATTACGTTTGAGGTGCAGCTGTAGGAATCTGTAAAGTTCAGTCTATCAACCTCGATATTGGCAAAATAATCGTACTTGCACAAAGAGTACACCTGAATTGGCTTACAGTCAGAGGAACCTTATAACAACTTAATTGGATTTTTACAGAATATACAAAAACCATGTGACCTTCTAAAGATGATCAACTAATGACTTATCCATTTACTCTTCACTTGATAATTTCCTCTAAGTCAGCAATTTTCTGAGGTAGATGGAATGGGAGGAGACTCACGCAGAGTATAAACACCATCGCAGATTAGTTTGGCCGACTGGCCGATTGAATTACATAGAACATACAGCCAATGTTAATCAAAGGTCAGTCTTCAGAACAGGGTCCAAAAAGGAATTCAAGTACAAGGTAGTCCTCAAAACAGTCAATTTTTTTTCTGAAATAGCAACTTTAAATTTCAGCATTGTGTTAGTCCTTTCTCTGAAGATAAAACACTTAAGATTTTGGAGAATTTTAAGCGACAACTTCTGAAGGAGTTTCAGTCAGTAACTTCATTAAAGAATTTCAGCATTAAGAGGCTGTTCCATTCTCCATGCTTGCAAGTGTTATGGGAGAAGAATTTTAATGTCCTTCTCTATGTATTGTTCAAAGACTCTGAACACCACTGTTCATTGTACCCTCCTGAATACCAGAATTGTTCAGATAAATGCGACGTAGCTTTTTAAGTAATCAACATTTTAAATTTACTAGATACTCGTGCGCACACACTTTTATTGGTAAGCAAGTGTGTAAGACGAGCATAATGAACAAGTTAGTGTTTTGCAATATAAAACTTGACATATTAAACAAGCCATTTTCTAACGCTGACTACAGTGGAATCTTTCAAAAGCCAGTATACCAAGCTCTGCACTGCTCAGATGGAAAAGAGCATTATTGTCCATGCAAAAATGTTGTGTTGAATTAGCCTATTTATTTACTTACCCGTCTTCTGTAAAGGGTACCAAGCAAAGCAACGTTGTGATTGGGATAACAGACAGGCAACTGAAAAAAGCTGGTGCTGGATCTCGAGGGTGAATTGCAGTGTTACATTGTGCCATTAAATAGAGTGTAATAATCCAAGCAACTGGAATCTGAATCAGGAAAGGGTGATGGCACCTTGTCCCTTATTGGAGCCTCCCCACATCGCTATACTTCCCACCATATGTCCCACCCAAATGGCCACCGCATTGTTGTGGTCCTGATGACAATTTGGGCTTTCCTCTACTCCTCAGACATCATCTCCTTTGAGAATCACAACTTGTTCCACCTCCTTACCTCTCCTTTAAAATTCTCATTACCTGTTGCATCCTGAATCCCCGAGTTTCTCCCCAAGATCTAGGAACATACAAATACAGGAACCCAATAATTTACAACTGCACTTTCAAACTCCTTAGTTTTTGACCTTCCATTCACCATGATAATTCTACAACTGCCAACTTATTCAGTTTCTCCGATCCACCTTGGATGTCCCTATCTCCAGTAAAAACATTTACTCTCTCCATTCCTGGTCATTCCCCCACCCCTCCCCTCTACCACCCCTGAGTAAGACCTCAACCTTTGCACTCTCAAGTCTAAGGAATATTGGTGGTCATCTATCACTAGATCTGGTTGGATGATATAAAGTGCCATCATACTTCACCAAAACCACCACCAACTGCTGCAGGATCATCCTGGACAGCAAAAGGTAACCCCCAGCTTCCTTACTTCACTGCCAGTCATCTCCTAAATTCATCTCCCTCAATCTAGACTTCATTATTCCAATGCGCTTGGAGTTGGCCTGCCTTCGCCTACAAGCTTCATTATCCAAAACTCTGCTGCTCATATCCTTCCCACACCAAGTCTCACTCACCCACCTCTCCAGTCCTTGTGACCTACATTGGCTCCTGGTCTCCCCAAGTTCAAAATTCTCATCATCTTTGTTTAAAGCTCTTCCCCACCTCAAATCCCCTCCGGCCCTCCAAGAATTCTGTTCCTCCTACCTTCATCAGTAACGTAACCAACTACTTGCTTATACACCATTTATTTCTAATAACTTATTTTTTGATTGACAGAAACTCAATACAAGATTTATTGCAGTGACCAATTTCTCCCAAAGCAATCACAAGTGTGAAAACAAACTAACTGATAGGTCAGTTGCAGAAATACGATAGCATAGAAAATGTTCGCACTCCAATGTAGTATTGGAGGAGTGCTGCACTGTCAGAAGTGCTATCTTTCTGATGAAATGTTAAGCCAAGGCCCGTCTGCCCTCTCTGATGGATGCAAAAAATCGCATTGCACTATTTCAAAGACGAGCAGAGGATTTTCCTTCATGTCCTGGCCAATTATTATTTCTTAATCTACATCTACTAAAACAGACTATCTGATCATCCCATTCCTGTTTGTGGGATCTTGTTATATAAAAAGTGGCTGCCGCGTTTCCTACATTACAACAGTAGCTACATTGCTGTAAAGTGATTTGGGTTGTCCCGAGTCCATGAAAAAACACTATATAAATGCAAGTCTTTTTTCTATATAGTAATGATCTGACAAAATTTAGAAATGCTAACTTGATTCTATGTAAATGCATTAAACATTTCTGCAAGCAGTCTTAGTGCAGCATTTTGAGGTAAATACTGACAACAAAGCCATCTGCAGGAATCTTAAACTCAGCAATACAAAACTTCACTCAGATATAGGAATTCAATTCAAAGTGCCCTTCAACAGTAAAAGGCAGACAAAGTTTGCGATTTACTTCCCATGACATGGACTTTAGCAGCTCTTGCACTGCCATCAGTCTCAATGAATGTGGAAAACTTATTTTTGCTGTTACCAGCTGGACATCACCCAAGTATCATGAGCTGGCAAGAAATATAGAGGCGCTATAAAAATCAAATTGAAAGAGTTTGCGTGTGGGGAATGGTAGTGAGATTGGGCAGGAAAGATGGGAGGAAGAGTTGTTTCAGCAATTTAGCAGACAAACTGGACTAAAGCGGAACAGCTGGGGGCAGTTTTTCAATACAATGTTGTCTTGAATGAAATATTAACTATCTTCCCCCCCACCCCATTCCCCACAAACAAGCCAATCTCTTAGGTCAGTCATCAGGGACAATGAATTGATTTTCTTTAGTCTGTACACTTGCACATATTAACATTTCAGAGATAGACTACCTAAAGGACACTTTGACCTAATTATTCTCTGAAGGCAGGCAGTGGCACCACCAGAGGTGGTAAGCTGATTCTTGTAGTGGATGGTTCTGTTCAGTTCAGTTTGGGGCGGCACAGTGGCGCAGTGGTTAGCACCGCGGCCTCACAGCTCCAGCGACCCGGGTTCAGTTCTGGGTACTACCTGTGTGGAGTTTGCAAGTTCTCCCTGTGTCTGTGTGGGTTTTCTCCGGGTGCTCCTGTTTCCTCCCACAAGCCAAAAGACTTGCAGGATGGTAGGTAAATTGGCCATTATAAAAAATTGCCCCTAGTATAGGTAGGTGGTAGGTAAATAAATATAGGGACAGGTGGGGATGTGGTAGGAATATGGGAGTAGTGTAGGATTAGTATATATGGGTGGTTGATGGTCGGCACAGACTCGGTGGGCCGAAGGGCCTGTTTCAGTGCTGTATCTCTAAACTAAACTAAACAGTAAGACACTTCAAATTTGTTATAAAAGCATATTTACTCAAGCTGTACATGCTTTATGGTATACACCAATCCACGACAACTCTACCAGAAAACTAACCATGCAATTATTATTTTACAATTCAGTGCTGTATTTCCTTCGTTTATTTCCCCTTGTATTTTTAAACTAGAGAAGTAAATGCATCTGGATTACATAGCGTCTTTGACTCAAACAGCCTGAGTGGATAATATTTGTTCAAGCGTTGTCAAAATATAATTCCAATGAATAGACTGAAAGAACACACCGTCTTAGTATTCTCTAACTCAGAACTTAAATGGTATCAATTTGGAAAAGGACAATTGAATAATACTAGCACCCCCCTTCAGTTGCAGAACTGCCTCTGCAATTTTCATTGTGCTGGCCTACAACGGACCTTCCCCAGAGAAGGTCCATTGGCTGAATGGTCAAGTTGCAGGAAAGTAATTTTATAGCAACTGTATATTCACAAACCTCGTCAGAAATCCATCTTGTAATACAACTAGGATGACTTTAATATAAATGGCACGTGTAGTCTCATGCTCCAAACCCCGCCTTTTCAAGCAAGTCATTTGATGAAATTACAATAAGCAGATTTCTAACAGATTCTTCCAAATCAAGATCAATATAAAAAAAAATGATTTACGGTCTTAAGTGAACCAAGGATAATTCATGCTCCATATTAAATTGATTCAAAGTATGTGCAACTAATTTATAGGAACAAGTTAAAATGTCAACAATTACTGCTTGCTGTTTTCCAACTGCAATCATTCTCCATATGCATTTACAGTGGCAATGATTATATTTGATCAAACCACTTTTAATAGCCATGGTCTGAGTTTCCCAAGAAGCAACACATGGTCCAATTAAGTAACCTATTTAATTCAATAAGATAAACCTGAGCCACACGCTTACACCACTCAAATACTCAAGACCAAATAACCCAGACAAGGCTGAAACAATGTCAGGACCCAACATGAACAATTTACTTTAGGCCTGAAAACTTAAAACTTTCCTCATTAAAAGTTTCTACTTAAATTTCAACGTTTTGAATAATTAAGTTTCTCAAAATTCAGATAGCTACTGAGCATGATGTGAACACACATTCAAATCCCATGGGTTTACTTTTCAGTGGATTTTCAAAGCCAAATCCGAACTTGTTACATTTTTCAGAAATTAGGCTGAATCTATTATCTCATATTGTGCATACAGTATATAATTTATTTTGACAGCAGAGATACAGAGCAGCAATTTGTGGCACCCCAATTCTATCTATCCTCCAGATTACACATCTTGGATTATACAGCAATACTTCAAGATGAGTTACTTGCATGGTAGCTTTTGTTAAATACAATCAAATTTCCATTTTTGGCATTCTGGAAGAAACTGTCCTTCTGGCAAAAGAAAGTCAGTGCTTGCACTTCAGTAGTTTTGGCTCTCCACTCACCAGTAATAAAACTACAAGCCCTCTTTGAAACTTGAACTCAAATACTTTCATTGCCAATTATGTTCCTAATCACAATGGTAGGTTGGGATTTTTCTTTTAAACAATTAAGGGAAAGCTTTAACAATGTAAACATAAGTGCAAATGTTCTTGGGAGGATGTAAGCACTTGAAATTACAACACTGTACTAGCATATCAATACAACTCAGCACTTACACAATGACAAAATGTGTTTCACTATTCAATGCAAACTAGAAGTGTGCTCATTCATATGTTCAACATAATTTACCCATTTCAATACATAAATATGTCTATCGCACATCTAAATATATGGCTTAGCCATTTCAGTTTGGTGGCCATGAGGATTCAGTGGTGAAATATGGCAGAACACTAGTAAAGGTTTTCCAAAATTATAGTAGAAAGCAAAAAGGAAGAGTGGAAGAAATAAAAAGTTGCAAATAAAGTTATTCACAAGATTAAAAGCAGTAATCAAAAACGACTTTGAATCTGGATTGATACAGATTGTCAGCTATATACTGTTCAGCTTCACAAACATCTAAGGAAAAGAAAACAAAGCAAAATGATCCCAGATACTTGAGTAAAAAACATTTGATGTAATCAAGGCACTGCTTATTCAAGTTACAAACATTCTTCATTGCTCCTTAATCATTTCATGGCGAAAGAGGTTTTCAACCACAATGTGTGAACAGTTGTAGATTCAACTGGATTACAAATCATTCCTTCACTGACATAATCCAAGCTGGCAGTGCAATTTCCATCTTTAATGCACAATTTGATGAAAATGAGAGTTCCTCGATTGAGAAAATGCAATGTTAAGTCAGTTGTACAATTTGACAAATCTAGGGCCTCAATTATATTAAACAACATTTCGGCTTGTGACACATGTAAGGGGCAATTCTGTGCTCCTGCGCTCTCTGTGAGCATGGGGTCAGAAAATTGGGGCAACAAGGCGGCAACCCAATCTGACACTCCCTGCATGAGTACCCCTATTGGCTGAACTCCATCTCTACCGGTTGCACATAAAACAAAAAAAAAAAAACTTTGGTGTAACCCTTCTTGCCCATTTTAAACAATTATAAAATCAACTCTTAAGCACCATTTGAAATAAAAACAGTAGGAATCCAGACCCACAGCAACGTGGTTAACTCTTACATGCCCTCTGAAATGGCCTAGCAAGCCACTCAGTTGTACTTAACCACTACGAAGCCAATAAAAAGGAATGAAACCAGACGGACTACCCGGCATCGACCTAGGCACCGGAAGCGACAATGGCAAACCCAGTCCCGTCGACCCTGCAAAGTCCTCCTTACTAACATCTGAGGGCTTGTGCCAAAGTTGGGAGAGCTGTCCCACAGACTAGTCAAGCAACAGCCTGAAACAGTCATGCTCACAGAATCATACCTTACAATGTCCCAGACAATGCCATCACTATCCCTGGGTATGCCCTGACCCACCGGCAGGATAGACCCACCAGAGGTGGCGGGACAGTGGTATACAGTAGGGAGGGAGTTGCCCTGGGAGTCCTCAACATCAACTCCGGACCCAATGAAGTCTCATGGCATCAGGTCAAACATGGGCAAGGTAACCTACTGATTACCACCTACCGCCCTCCCTCAGCTGATGAGTCAGTACTCCATGTTGAACACCACTTGGAGGAAGCACTGAGGGTGGCAAGGGCACAAAATGTACTCTGGGTGGGGGACTTCAAGGTCCATCACCAAGAGTGGCTCGGTAGCACCATTACTGACCGAGCTGGCCGAGTCCTAAAGGACATAGCTGCTAGACTGGATAGGCAGCAGGTGGTGAGAACACCAAGACAGAAAAACATACTTGACCTCGTTCTCACCAATCTGCCTACCGCAGATGCTTCTGTCCATGACAGTATTTGTAGGAGTGACCACCGCACAGTCCTTGTGGAGACGAAATCCCGCCTTCACATTGAGATACCGTCCATCGTATTGAGTGGCACTAACACCGTGCTAAATGGGATAGATTTCGAACAGATCTAGCAATGCAAAACTGGGCATCCATGAGGTGCTGTGGGCCATCAGCAGCAGCAGAATTATAATCAACCACAATCTGTGACCTCATGGCCTGGCATATCCTCCACTCTACCATTACCATCAAGCCAGGAGACCAACCATGGTTCAATGAAGAGTGCAGGAGGGCATGCCAGGAGCAGCACCAAGCATACATCAAAATGATGTGTCAACCTGGTGAAGCTACAAACAGGACTACTTGCATGCCAAACTGCATAAGCAGCATGCAATAGACAGAGAAAAGCGACCCCATTAGCAACGGATCAGAACTAAGCTCTGCAGTCCTGCCACATCTAGCCGTGAATGGTTTGTGGAGATGGCTCCACAAATAACCCCATCCTCAATGATGGGGGAGCCCAGCACATCAGTGCAAAAGATAAGGCTGAAGCATCTGCAACAGTCTTCAGCCAGAAGTGCCGAGTTGATGATCCATCTCGGCCCCCACCTGAAGTCCCAGCATTACAGATGCCAGACTTCAGCCAATTCAATTCACTCCACGTGATATCAAGGCACTGGATACAGCAAAGGCTATGGGTCCTGACAATATTCCGGCAATAGTACTGAAGACCTGTGCTCCAGAACTTGCCGCACCCCTAGCCAAGCTGTTCCAATATAGCTACAACACTGGCATTTACCCAGCGATGTGGAAAATTGCCCAGATATGTCCTGTACACAAAAAGAGGGACAAGTCCAACCCAGCCAATTACTGCCCCATCAGTCTACTCTCGTTCATCAGCAAAGTGATGGAAGGTGTCATCAATAGTACCATCAAGCAGCACTTGCTTAGCAATAACCTGCTCAGTGATACCCAGTTTGGGTTCCGCCAGGGCCACTCAGCTCCTGACCTCATTACAGCCTTGGTTCAAACATGGACAAAAGAGCTGAACTCAAAAAGTGAGGTGAGAGTGACTGCCCTTGACATCAAGGCAGCATTTGACTGAGTATGGCATCAAGGAGCCCTAGCAAAATTGGAGTCAATGGGAATCAGGGGGAAAACTCTCTGCTGGTTAGAGTCATACCTAGGGCAAAGGAAGATGTCTGTGGTTGTTGGAGGTCAATCATCTGAGCTCCAGGACATCATTGCAGAAGTTCCTCAGGGTAGTGTCCTAGGCCCAACCATCTTCAGCTGCTTCATCAATGACCTTCCTTCCATCATAAGGTCAGAAGTGGGGATGTTCGCTGATGATTGCACAATGCTCAGCACCATTCGCGACGCCTCAAACACTGAAGCAGTCCATGTAGAAATGCAGCAAGACCTGGGCTAAGTGGCAAGTAACATTTGTGCCACACAAGTGCCAGGCAATGACCATCTCCAACAAGAGAGAATCTAACCATCTCCCATTGACATTCAACAGCATTACCATCGCTGATTCCCCCAATACCAACATCCTAGGGGCTACTATTGACCAGAAACTGAACTGGAGTAGCCATATAAATACCGTGGCCTCAAAAGCAGGTCAGAGGCTAGGAATCCTGCGGCGAGTAACTCACCTCCTGACTCCCCAAAGCCTGTCTACCATCTACAAGGCACAAGTCAGGAGTGTGATGGAATACTCTCCACATGCCTGGATGGGTGCAGCTCCAACAACACTCAAAAAGCTCAACACTATCCAGGACAAAGCAGCCCGCTTGATTGGCACACCATCCACAAACATTCACTCCCTCCACCACTGACTCACAGTGGCAGATGTGTGTACCATCTGCAAGATGCACTGCAGAAATGCACCAAGGCTCCTTCGACAGCACCTTCCAAACCCGCAACCTCTACCACCTCGAAGGACAAGAGCAGCAGATGCACGGGAACATCACCACCTGCAAGTTCCCGTCCAAGTCACACACCATCCTGACTTAGAACTATATCGCCGTTCCTTCACTGTCGCTGGGTCAAAACCCTGGAACCCCCTTCCTAACAGCACTGTGGGTGTACCTACCTCAAATGGACTGCAGCAGTTCAAGGCAGCAGCTCACCACCACCTTCTCAAGGGCAATCAGGGATGGGCAATAAATGCTGGCCTAGCCAGTGATGCCCACATCCCATGAATGAATAAAAAAAAAAATCCCCCTTTGGCATATCTGTCATTGTGAACCCCATTCCCAGCAAGTGCAATAAACTCACTAGCATATGACAACGCATGAATCAACAGGGATGACAAAATTAAAAGAACTGATGTAATTTATTTTTATTAAAAAAGATGTTCAAAAGTGAGCATATTGAATGAAATCAAAATGATTAATAGTTGAACTTTCTTGATGAGATGCAGCCGTACCATTTAGGAAAGTATGCATCCACTAGTTAAAGGAGGGACAAAATGTAGGAGTTTAGATACAGAAAACTGCAATAAAAACAAAGTGCTGGAAATACTCAGCTGGTCTGGCAGCATCTGTGGAGCGAGAAACAGAGTTAACGTTTCTGGTCGATGACCTTACATCAGAACTGGCAAAGATTAGAAGTATAATAGGCTTTGAGCAAGTAAGGGGGTGGGTTGGGCGGCAGAAGAACAAAAGAGAAGGTGTGATTGGACAGATGGAGGGAGAGATTAAATAACAAAGATGTCATGAAACAAAAGGAAAAGAGAGCATTAATAGTTTCAGCAAAAGAATTTGTCCAGAGTGTTAATGGCAGAATAATGAACAGTTCTGACTGAAAGTGAAAACATGAAAAGCATGTTTAAGACCAGCACATGATTTAAAAAGAAAACAAAATGGCAATCACGGTCTGAAATTGTTGGACTCAATTTTAAGTCCAGAAGGCTGTAAAGTGCCTAATTGGAAGATCAGATGTTGTTGTTTGAGCTTGCGTTGAACTTCACGGGAAAACTGCAGCAGGCCGCACAGAAATATGGGCGACAGCAAGGTGGCAAATTAAAATGACAAGCAACTGGAGGCTTGGGATCATGCGCGCAAACTGAGCATTCTACAAAGCATTCACCCAATCTGTATTTGGTCTCCCCAATGTAGAGGAAACTGCATTGTGAGCAGCGAATACAGTATACTGAATTGAAAGTAGTACAAGTAAATTACTGCTTCACCTGGAAGGAGTGTTTGGGGCCTTGGATGATGAGGAGTGAGGAGGTAAAAGGACAGGTGTTACAGCTCCTGCAATTGCATGGCAAGATGCCGTGGGACGGGGACGATGTGTTGGGGGTTTTGGAGGAGTGGACTGGGATGCCGCAGAGGGATTGGTCCCTTTGGAATGCTTACAGGGGAGGGGAGAGGTAGATGCATTTGGTGGTGGCATCATGCTGGAGGTGGCAGAAATGGCGGAGGATGATCCTTTGGACATGAAGGCTGGTGGAGCGGAAAATGAGGACAAGGGGAACTCTGTCGCAGTTCTGGGAGGGAGGGGAAGGGGGCGAGGGCTGAAGTGCAGCAAATGGGTTGGACACGGTCGAGGGTCATCAACCACAGTACTTGGGGTGGGGGAGGGGGTGAGAATGCTTGGTTGAGGAAAAAGGAAGACATAACAGAAGCGCTGTTGTGGAAGAATGCATAATCAGAACAGATGCGATGGGAGATGGAGAAACTAGGAAATGGCAACAGTTCACAAAAACTATTTTAAGCACCAAACATCGTTTGAATGAACATTATGAATTTTCCATTTCGTATAAGAAACCACATGTCTAAGCAGGTTTTTCTGGTATACAGAAATAGTTCTGGGGGTTGTTTGGGGGGGTGGGGGGGGAAAAGAGAGGAGAGGAGCAAATACATATGCCCAATGACAGTATAGTTCCAGGTATATTTGGCAATGGGCCACATGATTTTTTTTGTTAATTATTTTTTCTTCAACAATTTGTTACAAAGACAAATATTAATCTTTTTAAAAAAAATCTGCAACGGGATTTGTATTGCTGAGGCTAAGTGTGAGAGACTCAAAACCCACAACATTGCATAAAACTAGAGACAGACAAGATGTAAATATAACCAAAGCAAGAGCAAATGTCACAACTTTGAAACAGCACACTGAACTTAGAGTTGCAAATTTACCATAATTTCATGCTGCTCAAGCTTATACTACAGAAAATAGTGGCCTTGATGCTGTAGTTGCTGATCCAGTTAGCAATTGCTTTTCAGATTTGGCAGACAACTGGAGAAACAAGATCAGCAGTAAAATGAAGTACTGACACCTAAACCATACAGGTGCAAAGGTATGCAACACCTCAAAGCAATAATCAGATATTTTGCCACATGCAAGGAAAGTATTACTTTATGAATCCTATCATTCACTTCCTTACAGCAATAATAGGTAAAGACTGTGTTTATGGATTAGCATTCCATTGAATTCAAATTGGAAAGATTAATTAGTTGCCTCTAAGGTGGGACCAAAGTAGATCATTTAGACTTATGAAACTTGGTACAATTTTTAATAAATGTTCTATTTAGTCAATCAACTTCCATCCCTTTAGCGTACTTTCCATATCTATTACAATTTTGACTTCCCCTGCAAGCTAAAGCCTGGCTACCCGACCCAAACCCAACTAGACCCGACTACATGTGTCGGGTTCGGGTCGGGTTGGGTCTATATTTTGAGTCCAGCATTCGGGCTCGGGTGGCACAGTGCTTCCTCCGGGAAGTCACGGGATCTGGCTTACCCATGATTCCCCACAACTCCAGCTGCAGAAATAGCCTGCTGCCGGAACAGATGAAGGAGATTCGTGTCATTTGGGGGTCAGGTTGGGGACGAAAAAAAAATTTAAGGGCCCGGGCTCGGGTTGGCTGTGGTCAGTTTGGATTTTAATTTTATACCCAAGCCAGGCTTTACTACAAGCCCCCTTCTTACATTTGTACAATATACAATTATATTTAGAACGTAACCAATTTTGTGCAATATTTTACAAAGATTGTAACATAACAGTTCTTTTACAGCATTGCTGTAACATTCTAAAAAAAGAACATAAGAACTAGGAGCAGGAGTAGGCAATTCAGCCGCTCGAGCCTGCTCCGCCATTCAATACGATCATGGCTGATCGCATCTCGGCCTCAACTCCACTTTCCTGCCCGTTCTCCATAACCCTTCAACTCATTACTAATTAAAAATCTGCCCCTCTCCTCCTTAAATTTACTCAATGTCCCGGCATCCACCGCACTCTGGGGTAGTGAATTCCACAGAGTCACGACCCTACGACGCCCACATCCCATGGATGAATAAAAAAAAAGTAAATTCTCATCTGTTTTAAATCTGCTACCCCTTATCCTAAAACGATGACCTCTTGTTCCAAATTGCCTCACCAGAGGAAACATCCTCTCTACGTCTAATTTGTCAATCCCCTTAATCATCTTATATACCTCAATCAGATCTCCTCTCATTCTTCAAAACTCTAGGGAACATCTACCTAGAGTAGGTGTGGTCACGAAATGCCTAGTAACAGAAATCTGCAACTTACAGAACTTGAAAGGTTTTTGGATTGTCAAGATATCTAATTTTTCCATAGTGCCTCATTTATTTCTAGAAAGAATGAAATTTTATTCATCAGTGACTCCTGACAGCGCATCTGGCGAGCCGACGTCAGAGCGCTCCCAACTGCACACATGCACAGAACCGTCTCTTGCTGTCCGTAAGGTGCTACCCATGCGTAGCCTACGTTCTTGCCTGGACTAATTCGCGCATGCGCGTGAAAATGTCATCACACAGCTGTACTGGAACGCCATCCAGCCTCACCACCTGCTGGCAACTGAACTTCCCACCCCCGCTCCCCCAGTCTCTTGCTCACAGTATCCCTCCCCAACCCTATCTTACCACTCTCTCTCTGCCCCACTTCCCCCATGGGGAGCAGGAGTGGTGGGGGGAAGAGAAGGAGGAAGGGGGATGCATGGGGGGGGGGGGGAGGAGAAGCGGCTGATGGGAATGAACCAGCGAGGCATGAAGTGAGGGGCCGATGATGGGGTGGGGTGTGAAGCAGTGAGCGGAGTGAGCGGCTGATGGGGTGAAGCAGCGAACGGGAACTAGTGGCCAACAGGGGTGGGGTTTGAAGTGGTGAGCAAAGCGAGTGGCTGACAGGTGGGGGTTGAAGCGGGGAACAAGTAGCTGAGGGAAGGCAGTGGCGAGGGCCAGAGCGAGCAGCATGCAGGCGGGCGCGGGAGGCAGAGCCGGGGAAGAGAAGCAACATATTGTTTGGGGTGAGATCGGAGCAGTTGAATTTAATTTGTTTTTGTGATAAATTGAGTAGCGCCATCTTTACTCCTGGCAGCTGCCTAAAATGTCAGACAGTGAGGTTTCAGTGCATGAGTCTGCATTTACACATGTACAAGTATTGCGCCACCTAGTGATTGTGTTGTCAGCAAATGCAGCCTTTATTGATATAGTCTTTCACACTTTGAGGATGTCTTAAAACACTTCATAAAATTATATTTCAAGTGCAGTCACCATTAGAGAGGCAAACCCAACCGCATGCTCTCAAGGTCTCTCAAAAAAGCAAATGAAATGGATGACTATTTAACCTGTTTTTGGACAGATGATTATTGGCCGAGACACACAACTCCCTGATTTTCTTCAAATAGTGCCGCAGGACTTTTACATCTAACCTGAACCACTAAAAAGGTAAACGGTATCTCATTTTAATGCATTAAAAAGACAGCACCTCCAACAATACAGTACTTCCTCACTTCATAAGTTATTTATACTTAGCAGGTTCAAACATGGACAAAAGAGCTGAACTTCAGAGGTAAGGGGAGAGTGACTGCCCTTGACATCAAGGCAGCATTTGATCGAATATGGCATCAAGGAGCCATAGCAAAACTGAGGTCAATGGGAATCAGGGGGAAAACCCTCCGCTGGCTGGAGTCATACCTAGCACAAAGGAAGATGGTTGTGGTTGTTGGAGTTCAATCATCTGAGCTCCAGGACATCACTGCAGGAGTTCCTCAGGGTAGTGTCCTAGGCCCAACCATCTTCAGCTGTTTCATCAATGACCTTCCTTCAATCATAAGGTCAGAAGTGGGGATGTTCGCTGATGATTGCACAATGCTCAGCACCATTCGTGACTCCTCAGATACTGAAACAGTCCGTGTAGAAATGCAGCAAAACCTGGACAATATCCAGGCCTGAGCTGATAAGTGGCAAGTAACATTCGCGCCACACAAGTGCCAGGCATTGACCATCTCCAACAAGAGAGAATCTAACCATCTCCCCTTGACATTCAACGGCATTACCATCACTGAATCCCCCACTACCAACATCCTCGGGGCTACCATTGACCAGAAACTGAACTGGAATAGCCATATAAATACCGTGGCTACAAGAGCAGGTCAGAGGCTAGGAATCCTGAAGCAAGTAACTCACCTCTTGACTCCCCAAAGCCTGTCCACCATCTACAAGGCACAAGTCAGGAGTGTGATGGAATACTCTCCACTTGCCTGGATGCGTGCAGCTCCAACAACACTCAAAAAGCTCGACACCATCCAGAACAAAACAGCCCACTTGATTGGCACCCCATCTACAAACATTCACTCCCTCCACCACCGACGCACAATGGCAGCAGTGTGTACCATCTACAAGATGCACTGCAGCAATGCACCAAGGCTCCTTAGACAGCACCTTCCAAACCCGCGACCTCTACCAACTAGAAGGACAAGGGCAGCAAATACATGGGAACACCACCACCTGCAATTTCCCCTCCAAGTCACACACCATCCTGACTTGGAACTATATCGCCGTTCCTTCACTGTCGCTGGGTCAAAATCCTGGAACTCCCTTCCTAACACTGTGGGTGTACCTACCCCACATGGACTGCAGCAGTTCAAGAAGGCAGCTCACCACCACCTTCTCAAGGGCAATTAGGGATGGGCAATAAATGCTGGCCTGGAAAGTGACTCCTAAATCCCATGAATGAATAAAAATAAAAAAAAGGTTCACACTTTTAACCTAATGTAGTCGAGATCAAATAGATATATAGCTTTAAACCAGTTTGTTTTTTAAGACTTATTTTTGGAGGAGGGAAAAATAGGATTTCTATGATTCTATGAAATGTCTGATATCTTGTGGATAAGATGAATTAAACCTGCAACTTTAAGACCAACAGAAATGAGACATTTTAAAAACAAGGTTTTGTGGGTCAAAGCAGCACTAAAGAATGAAAGCCAAAAGTCAAGGCAATACACGCCATTTAAGTTCATCAGGGCATGAGAGATTTGACTGCAGCACTTGAGAATAC
Organism: Heterodontus francisci; assembly: GCF_036365525.1. NCBI lineage: Eukaryota > Metazoa > Chordata > Chondrichthyes > Heterodontiformes > Heterodontidae > Heterodontus > Heterodontus francisci. The sequence continues at coordinate 75,954,849 of NC_090371.1, read as the reverse complement.
TATACTACATTGTGCATTACCTGTTAGAAATAGATCGGGAATGGAGTTTCACAGTGTCTAGTCTTCTGATCAGGAACACAGGCCTCGCCAGCTTTAGCTGAGCAAAGAAACAAAAAGATTAAATTAAACTAAAGAGGAAAAAACCCACGAAACTTTCAAATGGTTCCTCTTCAAAATATGGGCAGTGTACTTGCTACTTGTTCCATATTCCATTACGAAAGCATAAATACATTTTTAAAAATGAGGTGCAATGTTTATCGAGTCATAATTTGAAACACCACAGTAGCAGTTTCTATGAAAATGACCAATTATGGTGCCATAACCGTAATAAATTTGGTTAATTAGTCAAACAATCTCTTTGCAAAGTGCTGAACTGCTTTTCCCCTACATCTGCTCCTTCTAGTTAATGTCTGTAATGCTTTTCCTTTATAATGTTAAGTATTCATATACTTTAAGGAATTGCTGAAAATTGAGACATTATGTCGACGTTTTTCATCTTGCACTCATCAGGACAATCTGTAAGAGTATCAATGTAAGGGAAAACAACAAATTTATACTGTATGAGAAGACAGTGCTGATTGGTTGGCAGGTGAGCTCTGGTAGAAGAGTTGCCATAGAGAATGCACCAGTTAATGGTGACTGACAGTTAACTGCCAAGCAATCCTCAGTGTGCTAATGCCCTTCTCCTGCTTTGCATTTCTTCGCAGACAAAGACTTTGGGAAGGTTGTCGTCATCGGTTGCCGGCCTACTGGTGGCTAGTCAGGCCTATCCGTGACTGGCAGATTCTCCCACAGCAGGTACAAGTTAAGGTGCAGTCGCTGCTGGGGGCAACTGGATCTATCCTTCTTTTCTCTTTCACGCTGGTTCTTCGCTCAGTCTCTAAGGTGTCTGCAGCCCTCCTGATGTAGCATCTCCAGGCATTGCAATCTATGACCTGTGCTTCCCACTGACGATGGTCGATGTGGCACAAAGAGAGGGACTTCTTCAGGGAGTCCTTGAAACGTATGCATGGGGCCCCTCTGTTCCTTCACCCATGGTCAGCTCTCCATACAACACTATCTTGGGCAGGCGACTGTTGTCCATCCAGGCGTGACCCGCCCAACCTAGTTGGCTTTGCAGGAAGATGGCCTCGATGCTGATGTTGGCTGTTTCCAGAACTTCAATGTTTGTGATGCGGTCCTGCCAGCGAATCTTGAGGATGCTGCAGAGGCAGTGCTGATGGAAGCCCTCTAGAAAGCATACATGACAGCAGTATAGAACCCATGACTTGGCACCATACAGAAGGTGGGTGAACACTATCACTTTGTCCACTTTGAGTTTTGTCTGTGCTGAGGCTGTGGTTGCTTCACACACGTTTGTAGAGTCTGCCGAATGTCTTTTTTGTGAAAGCCGATTGTTCACTTCCTTGTCTATGGTGGCATCAAAAGAGATGGCGCTCCCCAAATAAGTAAATTGCTTGATGGCATTCAGCTCGGTTCCCTCGATGACAATGCTTGGTGGTCTATATTCTTTTTGGGGTGCAGGCTGATGCAGGACTTCAGTTTTCTTTAGTCCGAAGACTTGTGCTGCCTTGAAAAAAATCTGTTGTTATACGTTGCAGGTCGGTCTGACTGTGGACCAGGAGAGCACAGTCATCGGCAAAAAGAAGTTCATGGATGAGTTTTTCTTGTGTCTTTGTGTGAGCTTGAAGATGCCCGAGGTTGAAAAGACCTCCATCAGTCTGGAAGCATACATAAACTCCTTCCTTAAGGTCTTCCGTTGCCTGCTGCAGCACCACACTGAAAAAGATGGTCGGACCCAGCACATATCTCTGCTTCGCGCCACTGGAGATACGGAAGGGACTTGAGAGGTCGCTGTTCTGCTTGACTTGTCTATACTGATTTTCATGAAACTGCTTCACCATGGCCAGGAACCTGGGTGGGCACCCAAGTTTTTCAAAGATTTTCCAAAGTCCATCTCTGCTCAGTGTCGAATGCCTTGGTGAGGTCTACGAAAGTGACGTACAGGCCTTTCTTTTGTTCACGACACTTTTGTTGTAATGGTCTTGAGTGTAAATACCATGTCTGTGGTGCCTCGGTTTGCTCTGAAACCACACTGGCTCTCTGGGAGGTTTTCTTCCGCAATGGTAGGCACAAGCCTGTTCAGAAGTATTCTAGCCAGGATCTTCCCAGAAATAGAAAGGAGGGTGATCCCACGGTAGTTGGAGCAGTCTGGATTTTTCTCCTTTGTTTTTGTACAAAGTGATAACGGCATCACGAAGATCCCGTGGAATCCTGCCCTGTTCCCAGCAGGCCGTGAAAAACTCATGCAGCTTGGTGTATAGGGCAGGGCCACCATACTTTAAGGCTTCGGGCGGAATTCCACCGGCTCCGAGGGCTTTGTTGTTCTTCATCTGGTTGATGGCAGTCACAGTTTCCTCCAGAGTTGGGCTCTCATCCAGTTCTTCTTTGACAGGCTGTTGTTGGATGCGATTGATGGCAGAATCATGCACTGTGAAGAGAGTTTCAAAGTGCTCGAACCAGAACTGACTCCTGGTCAGTGTGTAGGGTCTTGCCATCGGCGCTCCTCAGGGGGTTTTGGGTTTGACCTGCTGGTCCATAGAAAAGTTTCTATAAAGCACTAAAACCTATATCGCCAGTATCAGCATATAGTTGAGTATTTTTCACAAGTGCAATCTGTCAGTCATTTTGGATGTTCCTCAGTTTACATTGAAGGGTGTTGCATGCTTGACGGGAGGCTGTCTTTTTCACTTGGCTGGCTGGCTGAGCCTGATGAGCTGATCTTTTTATTTTTAGCAGATCTTGAATTTCCTTGTCATTTTTCTTGGTGCTGGGTCCGATGACATCATTGGAAGCATCCAGTACTGCAGCTTTGATGTGTTCCCAGAGAATAAGAATATCAATGTGAGGGAAAAACAAAACATTTATACTGTATGAGAAGAAGAGTGCTGATTGGTTGGCAAGTGAACTCATTGGTAGAGGCGTTGCCATAGAGAATGCACCAGTTAACAGTGACTGACAGTTAACTGCCAAACAATCCTCAGTGTGCTAAAAATTACACTGACAACCAATTGAAGATTGTCAGTAGGGCTTGCAGTGTGACACATTTGCAGGTACTGGAAGCTACATATATTAATACACAGGGCCCTGTTCTTTGCAGACCGAAAGAATATGTACAAACATTGCACCTGTTTCAGCTAAACAAAATAACTGATAGTTCATTCCTCAGGGCAATGCCTTGACCCATCAGAGTCAAGCTGCCTGGTTTAAAATTTCAACAAAGCTTGGCCGTTAACTGTCAGTCACCATTAACACCATCCTGACTTAGAATTATATCGCCGTTCCTTCACTGTCGCTGGGTCAAAATCCTGGAATGCCCTTCCTAACAGCACTGTGGGTGTACCTACCCCACATGGACTGCAGTGGTTCAAGGCAGCAGCTCACCACCTTCTCAAGGGCAATTAGGGATGGGCAATAAATGCTGGCCTGGCCAGCGATGCCCACAAGCCATGAATGAATGAATAAAAAAAAACTGGTGCATTCTCCATGGCAACACTTCTACCAGAGTTCACTTGCCAACCAATCAGCATTCCCTTCTCATACAGCATAAATTAGTTGTTTTCCCTTACATCGGTATTCTTGCAGATTGTCCTGATGAGTGCAAGACGAAAAACTTCGATATAATGTCTGTTTTCAGCAATACTCAAGTTCTATACTACCAAATGACTACTTTAACAAATGCTATATACGGAAATATATATACACTATAATGAAATTATCTTTAGTTAATACGTTGTATTGTACTATTTGAAGTCATTAGAAGTCTGAAGTGGAATAGTACTAGAACAAGGAGAAAAAATATTTGCTTGTTAATGGCAGCTCATCTGTTCTCACCTTCTCAAGATCAACCCAGCACCACTGCTTATTGTGTCTGAAGCAGAGTGCAGTTAGTTGATGCATGTTTAAAAAATACTGAACTCTACACTACAGAATGCTAGGTTTTCTTCAAATGTAATACTAATCCAGGCAAGGGAGCAATCATGGCCAGAGATGTGCCTATTCCTGAACCTTTCAGCGTGCTGAAGCTATAATGTGTCAACACAGATATCACCACTGATACCACTCTGTGTGAATGGCGTAGGAAGCATTCATCTCTGGAGAGCCACCTTTCAGTCAGTCAGGCCCAAGACAAAAGAAACATACATGGAATCCCAAGGTAGTTTAAAGTCCAACACCCTCGTTATTTTTTTTTAAAACTTTAGTGAAAGGAGCAAGAACCATGAACAGCAAGTATACAAAAACATAAGAACTCAGAGCAGCAGTAGGCAATTCAGCCTCTTGAGCCTGCTCCGCCATTCAATACGATCATGGCTGATCACATCTCGGCCTCAACTCCATTTTCCTGCCCGTTCTCCATAACCCTTCAATCCATTACTAATTAAAAATCTGTCTCTCTCCTCCTTAAATTTACTCAATGTCCCGGCATCCACCGCACTCTGGGGTAGTGAATTCCACAGACTCACAACCCTTTGAGAGAAGTAATTTCTCATCTCTGTTTTAAATCCACTACCCCTTATCCTAAAACTATGACCTCTCGTTCTAGATTGCCCAAGAGGAAACATCCTCTCTGTCTACTTTGTCAATCTCCTTAATCATCTTATATACCTCAATTAGATCTCCTCTCATTCTTCTAAACTCTAGAGAGTAAAGGCCTAAACTGCTCAATCTCTCTTCAGAAGACAAACCCCTCATCTCTAGAATCAATCTAGTGAACCTCCTCTGAACTGCCTCAACGTGACTACATCCCTCCTCAAGTAAGGGGATCAAAGGGACCAAAACTGTACGCAATACTCCAGTTGCGGTCTCACTAATGCCTTGTACAGTTGCAGCAACACTTCCCTACTTTTATACTCTATTCCTTTAGCAATAAATGCCAAAATTCCATTTGCCTTCCTTATTACCTGCTGCACTTGCATACTAGTTTTCTGCGATTCATACACAAGGACTTAGATTCCTCTGCACCGAAGCACTCTGAAGTTTCTCTCCATTTAGATAATAATTTGCCTTTCTATTCTTCCGACCAAAACGAATAACCTCACACTTATCTACGTTAAACTCCATCTGCCAAATTTTGGCCCATTCACCTAACCTATCCATATCCATTTGTAAATTTATTTCTTTATTGCAACTTACTATCCCACCTATTTTAGGGTCATCTGCAAATTTGGCTATAGTACCTTCTATCCCTGCATTCAAGTCATTAATATAGATTGTAAATAGTTGGGGCCCGAGGACCAAACCCTGTGGCACCCCACTAGTTACATCTTGCCAACAAGTATTTGGCCTAGAAGCGATCTTGGATAATTCAAAAGACCTTTGGGAAAAGTTAACAATTTAAGGAATTGCTCATCAGCTAAATGGATGCACCAAATCAATATTGAGCAGTTGCTGAGAACACAATGCTCTCAAATCTTTCAAGAAAATGGCAAGATGATTCACACCCACGATTGTTCCGAGCATTTCAGTGAAGTATAATAACAGGTGAGTGAAATGTTTTGTATCAAATTTACTTCACTACAAAAGTCAGCAGTACAACTAGCTATTTTGTCCTTTCAAATTTAAGTTGCCTATCTTTCACAAATATCTCAAGCTTTACATTAAAATAATCATTCGTATTGCATGTTACTAAATACATTGACTATTATGTAGGCAAACTTTGCATTATTTGACTCACTGGACCCCACATATCAACAATATTATGAGTTTTTAGTTAAACCCGATTGAGGATACTTGGAGAACTCCGTATTCAGTAGCATTATTGAACATTGAGTGCCAACTGAACTATCCAAAGTGGCAGAGAGAACCTCGGTGCAACATTTAATAGTTGGAATATCTTTGGCCTCCTTATCTCGAGAGACAATGGGTAAGCGCCTGGAGGTGGTCAGTGGTGTGTGCAGCAGCGCCTGGAATGGCTATAAAGGCCAATTCTAGAGTGACAGGCTCTTCCACAGGTGCTGCAGAAAAATGTGTTTGTCAGGGCTGTTACACAGTTGGCTCTTCCCTTGGAATAATCACCTATGTTATATAATGGGAGAAAATTATAAAAAAAGACCAACACCAAGATGGCCAGATCACATGTTTTAATGGAGTCATGCACTGGGCATGCTCATAACATAGGAATACACTACAGACTCTCCCTTAAAAAAAATTCAAATAAGCTATTTAAAGCTATTTATACTAACTACACAATTTCAAAAACAAACAAATCTTTGAGAATATGCACTCTTAGCAAAATAACAACCAACTCTTCTACTTTAAATGATTTCACAAAACAGTTAAACTTGATTTATAGCTGACAGATAAAATATTTTGGTTTTTGGTCTCTCAGGGGATATGGAGAACGTGCGGGAAAGTGGAGTTGAAGCCCAAGATTAGCCATGATCATATTGAATAGCGGAGCAGGCTCGACAGACCGTATGGTCTACTCCTGCTCCTATTTCTCATGTTAACTCTTCTTGATATCTCAGGTTTTAGTGTAGAGTCAGGTTTTGGACGGTTTGCAGTTCAGGACTCAGAAAATCTGTTTCTTTTTCTGAAATTGGTACATCAGACAAAGTCTGAACTGGTTCACACTCTGGCAAAAGCTCACCATCAAGTAAATGATGCTTAAGTTTTGGATCATCCTTCGCTGTAATCATGTGATCTAAATGGGCTTTTGAAATGGTCAGCTTGCCCATAACCATGGTTGTTAGGGAGTTTTTGGTGGCTTATTCCTGAAGTTTTGAAAAATGGTACATTTGCTAACCAATGATTCTGGAATATGCTCTAGATGGGGCAAATAAACAAAGCTTCTGGCTATGGATTTCATGCTAACTATACCCATGTGTTCAATATAAAATTCTGCCAGAATCTTGTCTTTTGAAGTACTAGGCACTACAACTCCGTAAACCCATAATGCATCCCTATTCACATGACAACGCATTGTGTCGATTGTGGAATGGTTTTAGTTCCTTGCCTGTACTCTGGTAAAACTTTGTCCAACCACTCAAAGTCTGTTCATAGACTCTTTTTAAAACTAGATCTTTTGAGTTTCGGCTGCAATTTCAGTTGGTGATCGGAAAATCCTCATCCACAACTCGCATTGGGAAGACTGAACCTTCACAGCCTACTTTTGAGTCTTCATGCAAAAGCTTATAGCATTCTCCTTTGAACTATGATATTCAGTAATATAGTCATACTGTGGAAGTACAGTCCACCGCTGCATCCTTGGCGCTGCCATTGTCAGTATTTCAGACTTTGGACCCAGAATAGCCACTGGGGTTAATGACCTGTTGCAAGCATCCAACAAAAACTGGTCAAACTTTTTAATTCCGATGATGATTCCAAGCGCTTCCTTTTCTATCTGCATGTAGTTACGTTCACTCTTGGTCAGGGTATGTGATGCGAATGCTATGGGCTTCTCTTGACCATCATCCATATGACATAACTGATCACTACTCCAACTCCATAGTTTGAAGCATCACATGCTAGTTTCAGGTCACGATGTCTGTCATAATAAAACGAGTAATGCATCACTGGTCAAGCTTCTCTAACATGCATCATAAGCACCTTCTTGTGCTTTAGATCATTCCCATTTCACAACTTTCTTCAACTCATGTAGCGGAGCTAACACCGTTGCAAGCTCAGGCAAAAATTGCTAGTATGGGCTATGCCTGAAAAAGATCCAAGCTCAGACACATCTTTTGGCTTTGGGGCATTGACTATAGCCTCTATCTTCTCTTTCACTTAATATAGTCCTTTTTCATTGATTTTCAGGCCAAGGTACACTACCTCAGATTGCACGAAAGCACACTTGCTGTTTTTCACCTTCACATTGTGATCATTGAGACTTTTTACTACTTTATCCAACACTTGAAGATTCTCTTCCACTATTGTGGAATCAACACACCATCCTGATTACACAAGCAATGCAGCACTCCTTGCAAAATCTTATCCATTATAGTTTGGAAAATCTTTGGAGAAGACTTAACACCAAGGGGTAACTTCGTATAAGAGTATAACCCCATGTGTGTTTATTGCGAGACACTGCTGACTCTCTCAATCCACATTGAGCTGCGCATAGGCATGGGACAAATCCAACTTTGAGCGCAGCTTGGATCCCAAATTTTGAAAGATCAGTAATGGATACTGCTCATCATCTACTACATGGTTGATTGTGACTTTGTAGTTCCCACACAGTCTTATGGTTTTATCTGCCTTGGGAACTACCACAATTGGGGTTGCCCAATCAAAGTTGCCAGTTTTCACTAGCACCCCATTCCTCTCTAGGTTTAGTTCCTTGTCAACCAGGTTGAGAGCATAAGGAACCTTATACTGGCTTTGCATCAGGTCTAATTCAGATGTGCACTTTCACACCGATTATACCTTCATAGCTATCCTCGAAAATGTTCTTGTTGGTACTCAATAGTTGATCCAGTTTCTTGGTCGTGTCAACTTAGAAAACATGCTTCCAGTCTAACTTGAGATCACAAAGCCAATCCTTGCCCATTAATGTTAGTTTGTTGACATATCGCACTGTAACAATGGGTAACTTGGAGGGACTTGCCCTTGTATTTGATATTGCATTCCATTTGCCTGCACTTATCACACTGGATTCACTTCAAGATTGTGAACTCAACCCTTCTTATGTCTCTGCTTTCTATTACTACTAGAAAAAGTTCTCTTTCCTGCTTTGATTTGATTTTTTGATAGAGATACAGCACTGAAACAGGCCCTTCGGCCCACCGAGTCTGTGCCGACCATCAACCACCCATTTATACTAATCCTACACTAATCCCATATTCCTACCACATCCTCACCTGTCCCTATATTCCCCTACCACCTACCTATACTAGGGGCAATTTATAATGGCCAATTTACCTACCAACCTGCAAGTCTCTTGGCTGTGGGAGGAAACCGGAGCACCCGGAGGAAACCCATGCAGACACAGGGAGAACTTGCAAACTCCACACAGGCAGTACCCAGAATTGAACCCGGGTCGCTGGAGCTGTGAGGCTGCGGTGCTAACCACTGCGCCGCCCTGCTTTCGCTTGGCAAGCAGTTGCAATATGGCTCACCTTTTTGCAATTAACGCATTTGACATTTCTGCACTGACATGCCTGTGCTGTGTGGTTTCCATTACAGCGATTAACAAGTCACTAAAATTTTTTTTATCAACAGCACCTTTCTGATCAGGTCTCCCTGCTTTAGACTTAGCAGAAGCCTTCTGAAAGTGAACAGAAGCTGTACCAATCACTTGCACAGGATGAAATTCCCCAGCATTCCTTGATGCCATCTCCATGGTAAAAGCAGTATTACACTCTAGCTCAAATTTAAGATTGTGTGTGTTTAGTAACTGCTACTGGATTCTTTCATCCACCAATCCACACATGAATCTGTCTCATAATGCATGATCTAAGAATGTATCAAAGTTGCAATGTAATGATAAATTCTTCAGCGCCGCAATGTAGTCACCAACTGTTTCACTACTTTGCTGGTTTCTGGTTCTAAATTTGTAGCTTTCCAACATCTCTGGTGGTTTACAATAAAATGTTCCTCTAACTTGGTGATAATTATTTTTAATGGCACACCTTTTGCCTTTTTGAGAGCAAGATGACTTGTTAGCATGCCATACACTTCTGAGCCAATAGCAAAATTGCTTTCTTGTGCTCAAGAACTGCCTTATTCTGCATCTGGGCCTCTTCACTTTCACCTTCAAGTTCTAAAATATTTTTATCTCTGAATAACATGTCCATTCTTTCATAGAGTCAGAGTCATAACAGTACAGAAAGAGGCCACTCAGCCCATCGAGTCCATACTGGCTCTCTGTACAGCAATCCAATCAGTCCCATTTCCCAGCTCTATCCCCAGTTTTGCACTTCAATCCTATTTCATTACTAAATTGTTATTTGTCAAGAAAAGACTGACACCAAGATGGCCAGATCACGCATTTTAATGCATTTAATGCATGCATTGGGCACGCTCATAACGTAGGAATACATTACAATCTACTACTACTTTAACTCCACCAATTAAAGGAATAAAAAATGATTCATAGTTTCCTCAGAAAATATGGGATTTTTTAACCAAATAAATTACTTTATGGATCACACATGCAAGATTCACATCCTTTGAATTTCTATTTCATCAATGCAAGTCAGTTTGGGAGATTAATTAGCATGCTGTATTAATCTATATATCAATATATGTTTTATCAAGAACTCAGGAACACAAGGAACAAGGTCCACCACCTTTTGTTGCATTGTTGGGTATTAGTAGCATTGTAGAACATTCTAGAGAAAGTTAACCTTTACCAGAGTCTAAGACTAACAACTCTATTATTTACAATACTATATACACTCAGTAGCCACATAAGCTAGCATTCTTTGTGCTGCTATAACTTCTCAAGCCTCTCTCATGTGACTGTTACATCATCACACAGTGGGAGGGGTCTCTGTCTTCAGTATTAATCTTTTACATCCTTAGACTACACCTTTCTTAGCCATTTAAAAAAAACTTTAGTAAAACAGGAACAGCAGATACATGATCCTACGCTTTTCTCCAAGAAATTATTTCAAGACGATTGCTAGATTTTTTTTTAAATGGAATTTTAACTTGGTCATAGCTGCTTGAAAGATTTGTATATGTGAACCCCTGGGTCCCTCTATTCCTGTACGCCCTTTAAATTGTACTATTTAATTTATATTGTCTCTCCTCACTCTGCCTCCCAAAATGCATCACTTCACAACATCAAATTTCATCTGCAATTTGGCTGCTCATTTCACCAGTTTGTCTGGCATTCTGCTTGCTGAAATCAGACAATTATTGTTAAGCATCCTAATAGTCATACCATTTATAGTATTCAAACTACAAAACACCAGCACAAAATCAGTGCAGTCGTTTAACAGAACGTATTCAAAGGACCATGCAGTACAGAAGTCGGTCAGCCTGTTGTGACTGTGAAAGAGTTTGCAATTAGACCCATATTCTTGCTTTTTAAACCTAGAGTCATGTGATTTTTTTCCCTTTTCAAGCATTTATCCAATTCCCTTTTGATAGTTGTAATTGCAACTTCTTCCACCTCCCTTTCAGGCAGCGTCTTCCAGATCATAACTTGCGGCATAAAATAATTCTCATTGAATATATTTATGATAATTGGCAGAAAATCCAATTACTGTAAATATATATTGACCTGCTTAATTCATAAGCACTCATGTAATTCTCAGAATTATGTTAGGTGTAGCTTTTCAAAAAATTGTAAAATAAAAATATAGATTTGCTTTTAATGTAAAAAAAATATATATATTACATGAAAGCACATAAACACATCTAGTTCAAATGTCGTATTAGAAAAAAAACTGCTTCCTGACCAGCTTCGAGGTGGGGCAAATGCAGACAGCTTCTAAGCAGGAATTTTTGAACTGTTGTTCAAAGAGGCACCCAAGTCTTCTACTATACCCTGTAGTTCAGAACATATTCTGATGAAGTAAAAAGCTTTCTGTACAATTATTTTGTTTACACTTTTTAAATTGTTATTTGCTCAGACAGATTATCTCTCTTCTCCCTTCCCAACTTTTTCCAGTGTCATTTAAGAGCTAAAAATATCCCCTTCACATATTCGCTCATGCAACAATACAAAAAGATTGGCTAGTCCTGAATCATGACTGACAATGTTGGGATGAGCCAAATGTGTGCCAGACTAATAATGCAACTAGGAATGTCTGAAAGAACATTCTGTACTTGTTTTTTCTGAGAGAGACACACACAGACAGAGATAGACACAGAGAGAGAGAGAGAGACGGAGACACACACATAGGCACACAAAGAGGCAGAGATCCCATGTTCCCGAGTATGATTAGGCCCATAAACATATAAGCAACCAATGGATTTCTGTTCCTTAAAAGGGACTTGGGTTGTTCTAACCACTTTCTAAATCTCCAATAGGGAGAGCATTTTTACTGCTCAGTATTCATTCTCGCAGCATTTCAATTGCTCACCAACCACGCAGTCATAGGAAAGATCTTGCATTTACAGTGCCTTTCACCTCAAAACGTCCCAATTATGTATTTTTAAGTGTCAACCAATTTTAACTGCAGCACCTGTGGAAGAGTCTGCCACTCCAGGTGCTGCTTCACAAACCACTGACCACCTCCAGGCGCTTACCCATTGTCTCTCGAGACAAGGAGGCCAAAGAAGAAGTCGCTAAAAAAAAAAAAATCACGTAGTTGCCCAAGAGAAAAACACACAAAATCTAAGTCAATGATCTTATTCCATTCACTCTCACATTCAGCATTACATTTCTTATTTTAAAATTCAGTAGTTTTGCTGAGGCAGTAAAGTGTTGCAGGATTGTATGATAAACTTACAGCACGTAATCTTCAGTGAGTTTTCAATCTTCTAACTGTTTGAAACTCTCATGTAATGGTCAAACAGAACTAAGGAGAATCCCAAGTTTTTTCTGTAGACTTCATGTACTGTACAGGAAGGAGTTTTAAAGACACCGGGACATCGTAAACACTGAACTGACTGCCCAGCAATAATTTTGTTATGCATCACATAAAAATGTACACTCCCTGCTGGATGCTTGGCAGCCGCTTTTCCCTATTACACATTCCAGAGTGCAGTTTGTGTGTTGCTTACTCCCTGAATGAGCAGTATGCTTGGAATGCCTCCATAGGAACTGATTCCCTGGACGATGATTAGCTGACCACTAACAATGTAGTCACTTCCTGCTTTTGCCAGCATGCCTTTAAAAGGGAATCATTCAACAGTTGAAAAAAAATACTGATACAACTGAACTGCATTTTTATAATAAAGCACTCTGACATATAATGAAGTGCTCCCTACCCATCTTCCTCCTTTGTCAGTGTTGCCATTTACAATTTGGACCTTGTGGTGAGCAGAACAAAGATGGCTTCATCTACACATACACCAGTTCAGAATTTTTGCTAATTAATTAGGAAGCATTGAGATGCTTGATTTTCAAGTGGGTGAATGGTTGTCCCTGAATTATCACAGCTGCTTTCAGTTCAATGGGACGCAACAGCAAGAACATGAATAACTAAAAGTCAGCCAAAATATGTTGGATGCTAGAGTTGAGACATGTGCTGCTCAACCCGATATACAATGCACACTGCACAAAACTTTGAAGTGCAAATTTCACGTCATCGTCAGAATAATTTTGATGGCAAACACCATTGGTCATGTGATCTAACAGCGTGCTCTATTCAGACCCTTACAAAACAATTCAGCAATGTTAACCTGTAACTGCTGCTGTGATTTCCAGAATTACATTGTTAATTTTTGCTTAACAAAACTAAGAAAATGTCTGCCACCGTATCCACAAAGGAGATCAGAAGCACTTTTTTTTCCAACAATTTAGTATGTTATATAAATATTGGAGATGGGAACAAAGGTTGTCTGACTAGGCAGGTCAATTGGAGGCAAGCAGTCATGTGATGAAACCTCCAGGAATACATCCAGATTTGACAACCTTAATTGTGCATTACCCATGCTTCACTGTGTACCTGGTTCTCCTCTGAATTTGCTCAGAACTGCACTGCTACAGTTCCCTGCATCCCCAGCCTTTTGAGCAGATAAGGCCCTAAAAAGTTTCAAAGTCAACTAATCTAAATTTTAAAACTTTGCAACCTCCTCTTTACATGTCCCTTTTCTCCCACTGTGCTCCATGTTTCAGCTCAAAATAGGAACCAAAATATAACACCAGGACTTTCATTTCGAAATTCCAAGTGAGTTTCAACAGAGGAATAGAAGTAGGCCATTAACCCCCACGAGTCTGTTCCACTATTCTATTAGATCATGGCTGATCTACATCTCAACTCCACCTATGTGCCTTCTTTCCATAAACTTTGAGGAGCAGCCTAGGAGAGAAGCAGCACATAAAGCGGGGACCAGGAGAGAAGCAGCACATAAAGCAGGGCCCGGGACAGGAGCAGCACTGTGATTGGACTGTGAATCTGAACCAGACAAAAAAAAATTGCAAATTGACATTACAAGACAAAAAGTCACATGGGGTGAGTACATTGGTAAGCTTTTCATTTAATTTGAATTAATCAACTATAAAGTAAGACATCAATTAATTTTTATAAAAATCTGAAGCCATTTTGATAATTTATCACAATTAAAATAAGTGTTCAATTAATAAATCAGATCTAGGGGATAAAGTTAAAATTAACAAGGGATAGTAACATTAAAAGGTTCTGAGTTTTTCCAGTAAATTAACATCGAAGGTATATAGATATTAAGAGTGAAGTAAAACATTTAAGTCAACTCTATAAAATAAAGTGATGTCAGCACAAGAGAAGTTGCTGATTGGTGAGTCTTCATTTAAGTCTGAAGTTTATTTCTGTTAAGCCAGTTAACAGGCTAATAAATAGAGGCATGGCAGGGCATCCGAGTCCCACGGAATGCACATCCTGTTGCATGTGGGAACTCCAGGACATTTCTCGTCTCCTGGACAAACGTGTACAGAAACAGCCAGCAGCTGAAGCAGCTAGAGGTCCAGGTTTTGGAGCTTGAGCAGCAGCTGGCGTCAAGGCAGTGCATCCATGAGGCTGAGAGTTTCATGGAGAGAACTTTTCTGGATGTGATCACCCCTTAGCTTAAGGGCATGCAGGCAGAGAGGGAATGGGTGACCGCCAGATAGCAGAGACCAGGCAGGTAGTACAGGAGTCCTCTAAGTGCAGCTCACTTTCCAATCAGTATTCAGTTCAGAATACAGTTGAGAGTGATGGTTCATCTGGGGAGTGCAGCAAGAGTCAAGTGCACGACCCCACAGCTGGCTTAGCTGTACAGTGAGCAGGAGGAAGATTGGAAAAGCAATAATATTAGGGGATTTGATAATTAGGGGAACAGACAGACATTTCTGTGACCACAGACGCAAATCCAGGATGGTATGTTGTCTCCTGGTGCCAGGATCAAGGAAGTCAGCGGCTACAGAGCACCCTGAAGGAGGATAGTGAACAGCCAGCAATAGTCCATATCAGTACCAACATAAGTAGAAAGAGGAATGAATTCCTTCAGGCAGATTTTATGGAGCTACAAAAGAAATTAGCAAGCAGGACCTCACAGATCTCCAGATACTCCCCATACCACACACGCGTGAGTATAGAAAGAGGATAGAGCACAGACAAATGCGTGGCTGGAGAGACGGTGCAGGCTAGAGGGCTTTAGATTCCTGACACATTGGGATCAGCTTTTTGGGAGATGGGACCATGTACAGGCCGAACAGGGTTGCACATGAACAGAGGTGGGTCCGATGTCCTTGCGGGGCAGTTAGCTATTGGTACTGCGAGGGTTTAACAAGGTACACAAAGAATTAGGAGAGATAGGTGGTGCTAGGGTAAGCAATAGTAAGGTATTAGATGGGGTCAGATTAAGAGGAAATGCAATAAGGCCTAAATTGGGTTTACTGTGCATGTGTGTGTACACAGAGTATAGTAAATAAATTAGGTGAGGTGCAGGCACAGGTAGCCACATGGGAGTATGATGTTGTGGCGTTAATGGGGACCTGGCTGAAAAAAGGACAGGACTGGAAAAAGGACATTCCAGGACACAGGAATGTCAGGAAAGATAGGGAAGGAAAGAAAGTAGGGGTGAACACAAGAAATAGAAGAAACAGAAGACGACCAAATGGCCCATCAAGCCTGCTCTGCCATTCAGTACAATAGTAGCTGATTTTAGGCTTCAATTCCACTTTCCAGCACACTTCCCATATCCCTCGATTCCACGCGAGACCAAAAATCTATTTATCTATCCCAGCCTTAAATGTATTCAATGATGGAGCATCCACAACCCTCTGGGGTAGAGAATTCCAAAGATTCACAACCCTTTGAGTGAAGTAATTTCTCATCTCAGTCCTGAATGATTGACCCCTTATCCTGAGACTGTGTCCCTGTGTTCTAGATTCCCTGACCAGTGGGAACAATCTCTCAGCTTCTGCCCTATCAAGCCCTTTCAGAATCTTGTGTCTCAATTAGATTGCCTCTCATTCTTCTAAACTCCAGAAAATATAGGCCCAATTTACACAGCCTCTCATAGCACAACCTTCTCATCTTAGGGACCAATTTAGTAAATCTTCACAGCACTGCCTGCAGTAACAAAAACAAGAAATGCTGGAATCACTCAGCAGGTCTGGCAGCATCTGTGGAAAGAGAAGCAGAGTTAACGTTTCGGGTCAGTGACCCTTCTTCGGAACTGCCTGCAGTATATCCTTTCTTAAATGTGGAGACCAAAACTGCACAGAGTATTCCAGGTGCGGTCTCACCAAAGCCCCATACAATTTTAGTAAGACTTCTTTATTCCTGTACTCCAGTCCCCTTGCAATAAAGGCCAACATGTAATTTGCCTTCCTATTGCCTGTTGCACCTGCATGTTAACTTTGTGCGTTTCTTGTACAAGTACACTCAAGTCTCTGATCAACCAGTTTCACACCTTTTAAAAAATATTCTCCTTTTCTATTTTTACGACCAAAGTGAACAACTTCACACTTCCCTACATTATACTCCATGTGTCATCTTGTTGCCCACTCACTTAAACTGTCTATATCTCTTTGCAGCCTCTGTACGTCCTCCCCGCAGCTTACTTTTCCACCGAGCTTTGACTCATGAAACTTAGATAACTGTCTCTTCATCCAAGTCATTATCAGAGTGGAAACAGCTAAGGCCCCAGCACTGACCCTTGCAGCACCCCACTATTCACTGCCTGCCAACTTGAAAGGCCCCAATAATGCCCACTCTCTGCTTCCTGTCTGTTAACCAATCCTCTTTTGACGTCAATATATTACCCCAACACCACAAGCCCTCAATTCTTCTTTTATGTGGCACCTTATCGAATGTCTTTTGGAAATCCAGCAATCTACTGGTTCCCTTTTATCAACCCTACTAATTGCATCCTCAAAATTCTAATAAATTTGTCAAACAGGATTTCCTTCAGTAAAACCATGCTGACTTGTTCTAATCATACTATGCTTTTCCAAGTGTATTGTTAAGACTTCTTTAATAATAGTTGCCAGCATCTTCCCAACAACTGATGTATGGCTAACTGGCCTGTAGTTCCCCGTTTTCTCTCTACCTCCTTTCTTGAGAAGCGTTGTAACATTGGTCAACTTCCAATCTGACAGGACCATTCCTGAATCTAAGAAATTCTGGAAAATCATAGCTAGCGCATCAACTATCTCTGCAGCTATCTCTTTTAGAACCCTAGGATGTAGGCCATCTGGTCCTGGGGACCTGTTAGATTTTAGTCCCTCAAGTTTTCCTCGGCTGATAACAATTTCCTCAATTTGGCAGTATTACGGATAGTTGTACAGTGCTGGAGAGACAGGATGTCTAGGAGGTGTCAAGGACAGAATGTATTTGGCTAGAGGAAAGAAACAATAGAGGTATCATTACCCTACTGGGTGTTTTTCTTTTTATAGGCCAACCCGTGAAAAAGATAGAGGAACAAATTTGCAAGGAAATTACAGAAAGGTGCAAAAACTCGAGAGTAAATATAATGAGGGACTTCAATTATGTTTATTTAGACTGGAGTAGTAATGGTGTATAGGGAAGAGAGCGAGAAGAGTTTCTGAATCTTGTTCAGGAGCATTTTCTAGATCAGTATATTTCCGGTCCAATGAGGAAAGAGGCGTTGCTGGATCTGGTTCTAGGGAATGAGATGGGACAGTGGATCAAGTGTCAGTAGGGGAACATTTAGGGGATAGTAAGGTATAAGTTAGCAGGAGAAAATGGCAAAAAGCAATCAAGAGTAAAAATTAATTAATTGGGGGAGGGCCAATTTCAAAGAACATAAATACAAACATACGAATTAGGAGCAGGGGTGGGCCACTCGGCCCTTTAAGCCCACTCCGCCATTCAAAATGTTCAGGGCTGAACTGATCACTCCACATTTCTCCCTACCCCTGATAGATTCTTGATGAACAAGGGGGTGGAAGGCTATCTACCTTTGCCTTAAATATATTCAAAGCCTCCGCTTCCACTGCCTTTTGAGGAAGAGAATTACAAAGACACACGACCCTGAGCGAAAAAATTTCTCCTCATCTCTGTCTTAAATGGGCGACTCATTTTTAAGTAATGACCCCAAGTTCTAGATTCTCCCACAAGGGAGAACATCCTTTCCACAACCACCCTGTCCAGACCCCTCAGGATCTTATATGTTTCAATCAAGTTTTCTCTTACTCTTCTAAATTCCAGCAACTACAAGCCTAGCCTGTCCAATCTTTCCTCGAAAAACAGTCCGCCCATTCCAGTTATTAGTTTAGCAAACCTCCTCTGTACTCCAATGCATTTACATCCTTCCTTAAATAAGACCAGTACTGTACACAGTACTCCAGATCTGGTCTCACCAGTGCCCTGTATAGCTGAAGCATAACTGCCCTACTTTTGTATTCAATTCCCCTCGCGATAAACGATAACATTCTATTAGCTTTCCTAATTACGTGCTGAACCTGCATACTAACCTTTTGCGATTCATGCACGAAGACACCCAGATCCCTCTGCATCTCAGAGCTCTGTATTCTCTCACCATTAAGAGAACATGCTTCTTTTTTATTCTTCCTGCCAAAGTGGACAATTTCCCACTTTCCCACATTATACTTCATTTACCAGGTCTTTGCCCACTCACTTAACTTATCTACATCCCTTTGTAGCCCCCTTTAATGGGGTGAGAACAGATCTGTTCATAAATTGGAATCAAAGTTGGCAGGCTAAACTGTAAAACTAATTGAACAATAGGCTGCCTTTAAAGAGGAGATAGTTTGGGTACAGTCGAGTATGAAGAGAGAAAAGGTAGAAAATCCGAGTTCCCTGGATGACAGGAGAGAGAGAGAAAGGTGAAGCAGCAAAAGAGTGCATATGACAGATGTCATTTTAATAATACAAGTGAGGATCAGGCTAAATATAGAAAGTTCAGGAGGGAAGTGAAAAAAATAAAAAAGGCAGCCAACATAGAAGGGAATCCAATAGTCTTCTGTTGGTATATAAAATAGTAAAAAGGTGGTTAAAAAGAGGACTAGGGCCGATCAGGGAACAAAAAGAGGAATTACTCATGAAGGCAGAGGACATAGTTGAGGTACTAAAACGAGTACTTTGCATCTGCCTTTACCAAGGAAGATGCTGCCAAAGTCATGGTGAAATTAAAGGCAGTCGAGACACTGAATGAGTTAAAAATTGATAGAAGTATTGGAAAGGTTGGCTGTACTTAAAGTTGATAAGTCACCAGGACCAAATAGCATGTACCCAAGGATGCTTAAGGAAATAAAAATGGAAATTGCAGAGGCACTAACCATAATCTTCCAATCCTCCTTAGATTCAGGGGTGGTGCCAGAGGACTGGAGAATTGCTCAAAATAGGGTGTAAAGATAAGCCCAGCAACTACAGGCCAGTCAGGTTAACCTTTGTGGTGGGAGAGCTTTTAGAAACAATAATCTGGGACAAAATTGTCACTTGGACAAACGTGGATTAATTAGGGAAATCCAGCATGGATTTGTTAAGGGCAAATTGTGTTTAACTAATTTGATTGAATTTTTTGATGAGGTAACAGAGAGGGTTGATGAGGGTAATGCTGTTGATGTGGACTTCCAAAAGGCATCTTAGTTAGTTAGAGATACAGCACTGAAACAGGCCCTTCGGCCCACCGAGTCTGTGCTGACCATCAACCACCCATTTATCCTAATCCTACATTCCTACCACATCCCCACCTGTTCCTATATTTCCCTACCACCTACCTATACTAGGGGCAATTTTTATAATGGCCAATTTACCTATCAACCTGCAAGTCTTTTGGCATGTGGGAGGAAACCGGAGCACCCGGAGGAAACCCACGCAGACACAGGGAGAACTTGCAAACTCCACACAGGCAGTACCCAGAATCGAACCCGGGTCGCTGGAGCTGTGAGGCTGCAGTGCTAACCACTGCGCCACTGTGCCGCCCAATCCTGTCACTCATCCAACATCGTATCCATGCTGCAACTGATCTTTTTATTCCATGGTCTTCAACTTTGCTGACTTTGTTAATGTGGCATGAAAGACAGCACTTCCAACAGTGCAGCACTCCCTCATCACTCCATGGAGATGGCAGCTTGGATCATGTGCTCAAGTCTCAGGAGTGGAACCTTGTGGCTAGAGGTCAGAGCCAATGCTGACAGGGAACATTTTTCTTAATTTCTGTTAAACACTTGAAGACTCTCTGGAATTAGAGCCTCAACGTTGGCTATTCAACCATCTCAAATCATACAGGTGAGTCAGAACACAAAGGATATTAAACCAGGAGAATTGATTACAGGCAAAGAACGACAACGAAGAAAACGTTCAACACAATACAGTGCAGGTCAGAATACCTCACTTGGAAAAGCTTTATTCACTTGGCCCATCAAAACATTTGAATAAAAAAAAAGCTCAAACTTGTCACTAATTGTAACTAATTCAAAATTTCAACGTTGTCAGCAAGTTGCATCAATGCTATGAAAAATTCCCATTATTTAAAGGAACTTAGACACAAGTCTCATCCACTAAGACTTATTTATTTATTTAGTGATACAGCACTGAAACAGGCCCTTCGGCCCACCGAGTCTCTGCCGACCAACAACCACCCAATTATACTAATCCTACATTAATCCCATATTCCCTACCACATCCACACCATTTTCCTACCACCTACCTACACTAGGGGCAATTTACAATGGCCAGTTTACCTATCAACCTGCAAGTCTTTGGCTGTGGGAGGAAACCGGAGCATCCAGGGGAAACCCACGCAGTCACAGGGAGAACTTGCAAACTCCGCACAGGCAGTACCCAGAATTGAACCCGGGTTGCTGGAGCTGTGAGGCTGTGGTGCTAACCACTGTGCCGCCCACTTGTGATTACTTGCATTTTATAGCGCCTTTAACATAGAAAAATGCCCCATGGAAGTACACCAATTTATTTAAAAACTGGGTGAAAGCCGAGAGATTAGGAGTGATTATCGACTTGGTTGTGGAGGTAGATGGAGAGGCAGTGGAGTTTGGGAAAAAAATTCCTTGATAGGCTAGCAAAATGGGCAGACAAGTGGCAGATGGAATTTAATACAGACATGTGTAAGGTGATGCATTTTGGCAGAATGGATAGGGAGTGGCAATATAGCCTGAATGGTACAGCAGTAAGGAGTGTGCAGGGAGAGTGTGACCGGCGAGTTTATGTGCAGGACATACTGAGAAAGTAATTAGCAAAGCATCTGGGATCTTGGGCTTTATAAAGAGAGACATTGAGTACAAAAGCAGGGAAGTTATGCTGAACCTTTATAAAGCTCTGGTTAGATCACAACTAGAGTCTTGCTTCCAGTTCTGGTCACCACACTTTAGGATGAATGTGAGGGTCCTCGAGAGGGTGCAGAGGAGATTTACCAGCATGGTTCCAGGGATGAGGGATTTTAGCCACAAGGTTAGGTTGGAGAAGCTGGGCTTGTTCACCTTGGAGCAAAGAGGGGTGATTTGACTGAGGTGAACAAGATTATGACAGGTTTAGATAAGGTAAACAAAGAAAATTTGTTCCCAGAAGCTGATGGTACAAGGACTAAGGGACACAGATTTAAGGTTTTGGACAAGAGCTGCAAGGGGATGTGAGGAAGAACTTTATCTTTTCCTTACGCAGCGACTGGTAATGACCTGGAACTCGCTGCCTACGAGGGTGGTGGAAGCAGAGATGAATGATTTCAATAGGTAATTAGATGAGCACTTGAGGGAAATAAACTTGCAAGGCTACAGGGATAGAGTAGGGGAATGGGACTGGTTAGATTGCTCTAGAGAGCCAGCATTGATTCCATGTCCCATTTTCAACCTCCCTTTCCCCTCCAAAGTCCTTGAATGTTTTGTCACCTTCTAAATCTGTTCCCATCTTTCCCGTAACTCCAGGTTTCTGTACCTGCCACAATACCGAAACAGCTCTAATCAAAGTCACAAATGACATCCTATGTGACTGTGACAAAGGTAAACTTTCCCTCCTCATCCTTCCCGACCTATCTGCAACCTTTGGCACAGTTGACCACACCATCCTCCTCCAACGCCTCTCCACTGTCATCCAGATGAGTGGGACTGCACTCATCTGATTCCGTACTAGTTTATCTAAACGTATTACTTGCAATGGCTTGTCTTCCTGCTCCCGCACCATTAACATGTGTCCCCCAAGGATGTATCCTGGGCCCCCTCCTATTTCTCATCTACATGCTGCCCCTCACATCATCATCCAAAAGCACAGCGTTAGTTTTCACGCTTGCTGACACTCAGCTCTACCTTACCACCACTTCCATCGAGTCCTCCACAGTTGCTAAATTATCAGACAGATTATACATCAAGTACTGGATGAGCAGAAATTTCCTCCAATTAAATATTGGGAAGACTGAAACCATCGTTTTCAATCCCCGCTCCAAACTCCATTCCCTAGCTAACGACTCCATCCCTCGCCCTGGCAATAGTTTGAGATTAGTTCAGTCTGTTCACAACTGCGGGGTCACATTTGACTGAGATGAGCTTCCGACCTATATTTGTGCCATCACTCAGAAACTGAACTGGAGTAGCCTTATGAATACTGTGGCTACAAGAGCAGGTCAGAGGCTAGGAATCCTGCAGTGAGCAACTCACCTTCTGACTCTCCAAAGCCTGTCCACCATCTACAAGGCACAAGTCAGGAGTGGGATGGAATACTCTCCACTTGCCTGGATGGGTGCAGCTCCAACAACACTCAAGAAGCTCGACACCATCCAAGACAAAGCAGCCCACTTGATTGGCACCCCATCCACACCTTTGACATTCACTCCCTCCACCACTGATGCACAGTGGCAGCAGTGTGTACCATCTACAAGATGCACTGCAGAAATGCACCAAGGCTCCTTAGACAGCATCTTCCAAACCAGTGACCTCTACCACCTCGAAGGACAAGCGCAGCAAATGCATGGGAACACCACCACCTGCAAGTTCCCCTCCAAGTCACACACCATCCTGACTTGAAACTGTATCGCCGTTCCTTCACTGTCACTGGGTCAAAATCCTGGAACTCCTTTCCTAACAGCACTGTGGGTGTACCTACCTCACATGCAGAGGTTCAAGAAGGCAGCTCACCACCACCTTCTCAAGGGCAATTAGGGATGGGCAATAAATGCTGGCCTAGCCAGTGATGCCCACATCCCACGAAGGAGTAAAAAAAACTAAGACCAACATTGCCCAAATTCACCCGTCTCAGCTCATCTGCTGCTGAAACCCTCATTCATGCCTTTCTTACCTCTAGACTTGACTAGTCCAAAGCACAACTGGCTGGTCTCCCACATTCTACACGCCTTAAACTTGAGGCCATCCAAAATTGCACTGCTCACGTCTTAACTCACACCACGTCCCGTTCACCTATCACCCCTGTGCTCGCTGACCTACATTGGCTCTCGGTCAACCAATGTCCTGGTTTTAAAATTCTCATCCTTGCTTTCAAATCCCTCCATGGCCTCACCCTTCCTTATCTCTAATCTTTTCTAGCCCCATCAACCTCGAAGATATTAGCGCTCCTCTAATTCTGGCCTCGTGTATCCCTAATTTTAAATTGCTCCACCATTGGCCGTACTAAAGCATAGCCACCCGACCAGACCCGCGACATGTCGGGTTTGGGTCGGGTCTGGCATTCGGGCTCGGGTCGGGCTGGACGTGGACACAATGCTGCCTTGCTCAGGGAGGGAACTTCTGCACGATTCTGCAGGAATAGCCTGCTGCCGGAACAGAAGATCACAAGATTTGGACAAGGCACGTTATATATAATTAACTTTATTTCGATAGTCGGGTCAGGTGCGGGGAAAAAAAATCAAAGGACTCTGGCCTGGCTCGGGTTCAGGTTGGACGTAGTTGGTTCGGGCCCGGGTAGGGTTTTAATTTCATACTGGAGCAGGCCTTTAGGCCGTGCCTTCAGTTGCATTTGCCCTGAGCTCTGGAAGTCCCTCCTACACCTCTTTGCCTCTGCACCCAGCTTTCCTCCTTTAAGACACTCCTTAAAACCTACCACTTTGACCAAGCTTTTGGTCATCTAACCTAATATCTCCTATTGGGCTCAGTGTCACACTTTGTTTTATAATGCTCCTGTAAAGTGCCTTGGGACATTTTATTGTTAAAAGGCGCTATATAAATATAAATTATTACAAAATCAGTCAACAGGCAGCACGGAGGGCTGTTACAGGGCTCATTGAGAGTTGCACCTCGTTCGTCTGCAGTGTCACTACTGCATATATTTGTGCATTGTTCTGCTGTGGTGCTGTTTCTGTCTCTTCTGCTAGTATCAAGTAGGCCACCTTCTCTCTCGATGGGTGCCTTTTTCGGCCAGCTTAGCTTTAAGCTGTGGAATCTTGATCGAGTTGAGTTTTGCCTTTTGATGGTGCTCAACCAGGCTGTGCATCCGTCAGAGATGCGGCTGAAGCACCCACAGCATCTACTTCCTCAGGCGTTTTCTGCAGTGCTGTTAAACAGATCTATGACCCAACCATTCTCCACCTCAACCCTAGGCTCTGTCAGTGTCTGAAACTGGTTGGCAGTTCAAGTTTGAAATTATATTTTTCTGACAATGATTTGAGCTTAACATCAAACCATTTGATGGGTAAGCCTCTGGGAAGCTCAGAACTTTTCTTCAGCTTTAGATCTACATAAGCTACAAGATGACGACAGTTCAGTAGAGTTGCCAAGCTCAGAACATCTGAAGATCCAGACATCAACTACACATTGAGTGTTTTCAATGATGTGAAAAAAGACTTGCATTTATATAGCGCTTTTCACAATTACCAGACGTCTCAAAGCACTTTGCAGACAATTAACTACTTTTGAGGTGTATTATCGCAATGTAGGAAACATAGCAGCTAATTTGCACACAGCAAGCTCCCACAAAAGAAGAAGACCAGACAACCTGCTTTTTGTGGTGTGGATTGAGGGATAAATATTGGCCAGGACACCAGGGATAACGCCCCCGCTCTTCTTCAATCTTTTATGTACACTTAGCGGGCAGACGGTGCCTTGGTTTAACGTCTCATCCAAAAGATGGCACCTCCAACAGGGCAGCACTCCCTCAGTACTACGCTGGAGTGTCAGCCTTGATTTTTGTGCTAATAAAAGCATAAAGTGCTGGAAATACTCAGCAGATCTGGCAGCATCTGCTGGAGAGAGAAACAATTAGCGTTTCAGGTCTGTGGCCTATCGGAACCAGTTTCAGATTTCCCGCATGCGCGGTATTTTGCTTTAATTTTTGTACTCACATCCTGGAGTGGGTCTTAAACCCAGAACCTTGTACTCAGAGGCAATTGCTACCAACTGAGCCATGACTTACACCATTATTACACTATATTACAACTTGATCGGTTTCCTTTTTGGTAGTTCCAGTATTGCAGCAACGTAAGCATCTGTGGATGTCTTCTGAGAAGGAAAATGGCCCATACCTCGAGGTTGTGGCCACAGATGGCAATGAGTCATTCACCTTTGTCATTGTTACTGTGGCTGTCTGCTCCTAGCCAAGTTTGGTCTAGGGGATAACAAGATGGCTACCTGGTGACATCTATCCAACTCGCCTGTATCAGAGTCTGCCAGATTTGTCACGGCATGTGTACCTACATTGATGAACAAAACAAGTTGCACGATGACATTCATTTATTTGTTTTCAATTAATAAACATTTTGGTTTTCTGGTAATCCATGGCAGGCGCTAAATTTTGGATACATTGTTCTTCATGTCAGCTTGAGTAAACTTGGTTATATCCAAACACTTATGTGGAAATATGCCGTGTTCATCAAACCTCAGCCTGTTATAATGACTGAGACAAGTCAGTTCCCAAGACAGGAGAGTCACAACCTGTACATCAGGGCATCTGAATATTTCATGTGCCCATTCATAACTGACTCTTGCATCATAGATCCCGTCCATGGGGTAATGCAACTGCAGTTGTGCAACTAAGACGCAATAGCATTCCAGCTACCTTCCTAATAGATGAGTATATATTCAAGAGAGATAGTGGCATGCATGACACATTTCACTTTGGTAGCATGATTTCCTCCAATGTGGAATGTTTTCCTGACTGCAGTGGGCACATTGCACTTACAAGCACCACAATTAACTCTCCATCCAAGAGATCAAATGCAAGTCATAATCTCAAAGTATGGCTCTACAAACCATTACAAGGTCCACATTTAAATATGGCTCAGACTCTAAAGGTTAAGCCTCAGGACACAATCAAAATGAGATTGTATGCAGTCTGCCATATCAACCAGCAGTGTCCTGGTTGGTTAATCATTACTGACTCCTCTGGTATTGACACCTCACACGCCATCCAGAGTTGGACCCTGCCGGAACATTTACCATTAAACCACTTGCAAATGAAAGAGGCCACGAGTTAGACCTGAAACAAAATGGGATGAGAATATGAGTGTTCAACATGAGCCTTACTGATGAGGCACAAATGTCAGCCTTGAACCATAAGCTGGAAGCAGCAACATCCTAGATGACTTCAACTGGGAGGAATGAGCAATCCTAAGTGCAAAATGCTGAAGTGCCTCAAAAGGTACATCGTATGAAGTAACTAAGTTCCATTGCAATTATATAGAGCTCTAGTCAGACCTAATTCAGAGCATTGTTTGGTATTAGTGTCAGTCATGGTGGATCAACTGGTAGCACTCTCGCCAGAGTCACAAGGTTGTGGGTTCTAGTCCCACTCCATGACTTGAGCGCAAGAATCTAGGCTGACCCTCCAGTGCAGTACTGAGGAAGTGCTGCACTGTCAAAGGTGCCGTGTTTCGATTGAGATGTTAAATTGAGGCCTCTTCTGCCCTCAAGTGGATGCAAAAGATCCCATGGCACTATTTTGAAGAGGAGGGGAGTTATTCCAAGAGTCCTGGCCAATATTTACCCCTCAATAGAGGTCATAAAAACAGATTATCTAGTCATCACATTTGTGGGAGTTTGTTGTGTGCAAATTGGCTTCTGCGTTTCCTCCATTACAACAGCAACTGCACTTCAAAAGTACTTTATTGGCTGCAAAATGCTTTGGAACTTGTGGTCATGAAGAGTGCTAGATAAATGCAAGTTTTTCTTTTTTTTTCCCTTTTGTTTGTTTTGGGTGCCCCATCTTATAAAAGCAACACTGACTTGAGGAAATCAAATAACAATTCACCAGGATGATATCTGGGATGCAGATATATATCTTACAAGAGACTGAGTAATCTTTGAGTACATTCCAAAGAGTTGAGGAGGTTAAAGGGTGGTCTGATTAGCTACCTGCTTTAGACTAAGAGCCAAGTGTCAATTAGACTTAGTGTAACTTACCATTTGTCGTTTCATGACATCACATGAACTAAAAGACAAAAATGCCTACCTATGTCCCAAGCTCTGTAGACTTGTTTTGCTCTTGCTTACCCGACCTACTGTTTGCTCATGCTGAACTATATTTCAAATCCAACAGTAAAAAATGTTTCTATTGCCTATGAGAATATGTATCGATAAGGTGTACTGAAAACTACAGAAGAAGCAATTAATGCATGATGTAAATGGCTTCTGTAAATGGCTGAACACAATCACATTAATTCAAGTTGTAGGTGACATTTTACATGAGGGAAAGTGCAACTGTTGGTGTTGGTTGATTTTACAAATAATCTTGCAATCACAACTGGCAGATGCTAACATTTCTTGTACCACCAGGTCAGGAGAAGTAAGGAGCCAGTCAGTATTCTCATTTTGCTGCTTGCACAGCTGCCAAATTATAACCATTATGTCCAATGATTTTTAATGGGTCTTGATCTTTGAACCTTAACAGATCATTGTGTGGCTGGATTACTAGTGACGAGCAGCTAAAGGGTCTAAAGCCACCAGTCTTAAAATACATGTGGCAAGGAATCACTAGATCCTCATTGATAACTAAAGGTTAATTTTTCCAGCTGCTTTTTTTTAAAAAAAGGAAGAGATAAAAAAATGGATCCAAAAAAGGGGAATCATAACATGGAAATAAAAGTATGGTTTGAGAGTACTGCAATGTAAAACAGTCTCAGCTGATAAAGGGGATCTCATAACTGTGGAAGCAGGGAGATGGGTGAAGTCCTCAAAAATAAATCCAGCTGATAACATTACATATTTTAGTACAAGGAATAATTGTTTTCCCTCCTCCTGTGCATTTTTGAACCGAGAGTTATGATGTGTAGAACTTTTCCACAGTGTTGAATTCAACAGCTTCTTCAAATGAGCCACCCAATTTGTAAACTTGTATGTGCTCGTTGGATAACAACCCCAAGCCCCTATTTAAAATCCAAAATTCTGAACTTTCCAATTTCTTCTTCTTAGGCAGTCCCTTCGAGGATGATCTGCTTCCACTCCAGTACGATGGGTTCGGAGATGGCTGGTAAGTCCAATGCGTGATAGGAACATAAGAGCAGGAGAGTAGGCCATTCAGCTTATCGATTCTGCTCCACCATTCAATACGATCATGGCTGATCATCCACTTCAATGCCTTTTTCCCCCACACTATCCTCATAGCCCTTTATGTCATTGGTATTTAGAAATCTGTCAATCTCTACTTTTAACATACTCAATGACTGAGCTTCCATAACCCTCTGGGGTAGAGAATTCCAAAGATTCACAACCCTCTGAAAAGAAATTTCTCCTCATCTCTGTCCTAAGTGGCTTCCCCATTATTTTGAAATTGTGTCCCCTGGTTCTAGACTCCCCAACAGGGGGAAACATCTTGCCTGCATCTACCCTGTCTATCTCTAAGTATGTTGTAGATTTCAACGAGAGCGCCTCTCATTCATCGAAACTCTAGAGAATACAGGCCCAGTTCCCCCAATCTCTCTTCAGAGGACAGTCCCACCATCCCAGGAACAAGTCTGGTGAACCTTCATTGCACTCCTTCTATGGCAATAATATCCTTCCTAAGGTAAGGGGATCAAAACTGCACACAGTACTCCAGGTGCCGTCTAACCAAGGTTCTATACAATTGAAGTAAGACTTCACTACTCCTGTAGTCAAATCCTCTTGCGTTAAAGGCCAACATACCATTAACCTTCCTAATTGCTTGCTGCACCTGCAGATTAGCTTTCAGTGACTTACTGACAGGGACACCCACGTCCCTATGTACATCTACACTTTCTAATCTCGTCACATTTAAGAAATACTCTATACATCTATTCCTCCTACCAAAGTGGATAACCTCACATTTTTCCACAATATATTCCATCTGCCATGTTCTTGCCCACTCACCAAGTCTGTCCAAATCCCCTTGAAGCCACTTTGCATCTTCCTCACAACACACATTCCCACCTAGTTTTGTGTCATCCGCAAACTTGGAAATATTACATTTGGTCCCCACATCCAAATCATTGATATATATCGTCAACAGCTGGGGCCCAAGAACTGATCCTTGTGGTACCCCACTAGTCACAACCTGCCAAAGTGAGAATGACCCGTTTATTCCTACTGTTTTTTGCTTGTTAACCAATCCTCAATCCATTAATTTTGCTTTAATTTTGCTAACCAACCTCCTGTTAGGGACTTTATCAAAAGCCTTGTGACAATCCAAGTATACTACGTCCACTGACTCCCCTTTATCAATTCTGTTAGTAACATCCTCAAAAAACTCCAACAGGTTCGTCAAACATGATTTCCCATTCATAAATCCATGTTGACTATGCCCAGATTATCCAAGTGTCCATTTATCACATCCTTTAGAATAGATTCTAACATTTTCCCTACTCCTGATGTAAGGTTAACAGGTCTGTAGTTCCCGGTTTTCACTCTCCCTCACTTCTTAAATAGTGGGGTGATATTTGCTCCCTTCTAATCTGCAGGAACTTTTCCAGAATCTATAAAACTTTGGAAGATGATCACCAATCCATCCACTATCCCCATAGCTACCTCTTTCAACACGCTGGGATGTAGAATATCAGGTCCTGAGGACTCGTCAACCTTCAGCCCCATTAATTTCTCCAATATAACCTTCTTACTAATACCAATTTCCTCCAATTCTTCTTTCTCCCTCGGCCTTTGGAGCTCCAATTCTGGGAGATTTCTTCCATCTTCCTCAGTGAAGACAGACACAAAGTAATTATTTCACTTCTCTGCCATTTCTCTATTCCCCATTATAAATTCTCCTGACTCTGCCTGTAATGGACCCACATCTGTCTTAGCCAAATATTTCCTTTCAACGTACTATTAGAGGCTTTTACAGACCATTCTTATGTTTTTTGCGAGCTTACATTCATACTTTATTCTCCCTTTATCAGTTTCTTTGCTATATTCTAAAATCCTTCCAATCCTCAGGTTTACTACTATTTCTGGCAACTTCATAAGCCTTTTCTTTCAATCTTATACAATCCTTTACTTCCTTTGTTAGCCATGGTTGACTACCTTACTTTTGGGGATTTTGTGCCTTGAAGAAATGTATAGTTGCTGTAAACTATTTATTTGTTTAGAGATACAGCACTGAAACAGGTCCTTCGGCCCACCGAGTCTGTTCCGACCATCAACCACCCATTTATACTAATCCTACACTAATCCTATATTCCTACCACATCCCCACCTTCCCTATATTCCCCTACCTATACTAGGGGAAATTTATAATGGCCAATTTACCTATCAACCTGCAAGTCTTTGGCTGTGGGAGGAAACTGGAGCACCCGGCGAAAACCCATGCGGTCACAGGGAGAACCTGCAAACTCCGCACAGGCAGTACCCAGAATTGAACCCAGGTCGCTGGAGCTGTGAGGCTGCAGTGCTAACCACTGTCTATGTACTGTCATGCCTTTCAATGTCCCAATCCACCTCAGCCAATTTGCCCCTCATACCCTCATAATTTCCTTTGTTCAAATTTAACACCCTGGCTTCAGATTTACTACCTCACTTTCAAGCATAATGTAAAATTATATCATATTATGGTCACTCATCCCTAAAGGTTCTTTTACAAGATTAATTAGCCCTTTCTCATTACATAATACTAGATCTAAAATAGCCTGCTCTCTAGCTGGTTCCTCAACATACTGCTCTAGAAAACCATCCCCAGCACACTCCAGAAATTTGTCCTCCACAGCATTAGTGTTCATTAGGTTTACCCAGTCTATATGCAGATTGAATTCACCCATGATTACTGTATTACCCATGCTACATGCTTCTCTCATCTTCTGATTAATACCATACCCCACACTACCACCACTGTTTAGTGGCCGATAAACAACTCCTATCAATGTTTGCTGCCCCTTGCTGTTTCTTAGCTCCGTCCAAACAGATTCCACATTTTGTTCTGTCGATCTGAGAACTTCCCTTACTAATGTACTGATCCCATCCCTTATCAGCTCAACACCACCTCTTTTTCCTTTTATCCTATCCTTCTTAAATGTTGAATCTCCTTGAATATTCAGTTCCCTGACTTGGTCACCCTGTAGCCACGCTTCCATTATGGCAATTAGATCATACCCATTTAACTCTATTTGTGCCTTTAAATCATCTACCTTGTTGCGAATGCTGCCTGCATTCAGGTAGAGTGCCCTTAATCTTGTCTTCCTGACATTATTTTGCATTCTAAACCTAGTTGATGCACGTCTTTGTTTCGCCTGCCTTCTAATGTCGCTTGCTACTTTTTTTTTTTAAAACCTCCTGTTACCAGCTTTACTTCCTTCCAATTTGAGTTACCACTCAGGTTCCCACCCCCTGACAAGCTTGTTTAAACCCTCCCCATCAGCACTAGCAAATTTCCGTGAGGATATTAGTTCCACTCCTGTTAAGGTGTAGCCCATCCATCTTGTACAGGTCCCACCTTCCCCAGAACCGGTCCCAATGCCTCAGAAATCTGATGCCCTCCTTCCTACACCAATTCTCCAGCCACGTGTTCGGTCGATCAATCCTCCTATTCCTATGCTCGCTGGCACGTGGCACTGGGAGTAATCCTGAGATTCCTGCTCGAGTTCCTGCTTTTTAATTTCCTTCCTAACTCTCTAAAATCTGCTTTCAGGACCTCATCCCTCTTCCTACCTATGTCATTGGTACCGATGTGGACCACAACCTCTGGCTGTTCCCCAGAAGGATGTCCTGCAGCCGCTCTGTGACATCTTTGACCCTGGCACCAGGGAGGCAACATGCCATCCTGGAGTCATGTTTACTGCTGCAGAAATGCCTGTCCAATCCCGACTATTGAATAGTCTATCACTATTGCTCTTCCACTCTTCTTCATCCCCTCCTGTGCAGCTGAGCCACCAGTAGTGCCACGGACTTTGCTCTGGCTGCACGCCCCTGGGGAACCATTGCCCTCACCAGTATCCAAAATGAAAAACTGATTAGCAAGCAAGATAGACTCAGGGGACTCCTGCATTGCCTGCCTGGTTCTCCTAGACTGCCTGGCAGTCACCCATTCCCTCTTTGCCTGCATGTTCCTAACCTGCGGTGTAACCACCTCCCTAAACGTGCTATCCATGTAGTCCTCTGCCTCACGGATGAACAGTGACTCCAGCCGCTGCTCAAGTTCCAAAACCTGGAACTCAAGCTTCTGCAGCCTGTAACACTTCCTGCAGGTGTTCATCTAGAACGCGTGGTGCGTCCATGACTTCCCACACACTGCAGGATGTACTGTCCACTTGGCAGAGTTAACCTGACATTCCGTAACTTTAAAAACTATTATAATTAGAAGTAGAATAACTTACCAGTTACTTACCAATCAGCTTCTTCCCCTGTACCCAAGAGAGGAGCAGCCACTAGAGGCTATAAAAAGGTAGAGAAAGAAAGGAACCCCTCCTTCACTGAATTCCCTCATGCACCAACTCCCACTTTACACTCTGTGCACTCAAAGTAGCTCTGTGTGAAGACAAATTTATTTTCCTAATTAATTTATAGTTCCCCTGGAACTATAGCAGCACTGGGTGTCCCCTGAATTTATGCTCCCTGTAAACAATGCTGTGTCAGCTCTGCTAGAGCTCAGAAACCAGTTTAAGCTAGCTATCTAATTAGCTACAGCAACTCAGAACTTGTATATCCCTGTTTAAAACAGTAAGAAACCTAACTTTCCTCTTAAACAGTAATTCCAATTGCTAAATGTAAACAAAAAAACTGGACTTCTGAGATTAACCCTTAAAATCTACTCGCTTGCCAACTCCCTTCTTCACACTCTGTTCCCTCCAGCAACACTCAGTGCAGACTCTGCCACATGAGGGGCAACTGGTGCTTGGATGGTCAGGTAGATGAGTAGTTTGGAGGTTTGTGCGCTCCCTCAGACACCTCGACTTTGCCTCTGCATGCTCCCAACGAAGTCTCTCACAGTGTACGATGCCTTCCTGATTGAGATTTTGCCATCTAGGATTGTCACGAGCCAGGGACTCCCACAAGTCAACAGGATGTTTGATCTCTTTAGGGATGCTTTGAGGACATCTCCAAAGCAATCCCGCTGTCATCCTGGGAGTCTCCTGCCATAACCAAGTTCTGAGAAGACCTACTTTAGGAGGCATGCGAATGGCATATCCCGCCCAGCAGAGCTGGTTTTGGGTGATTAGCTCCCCATTGCTGGGCAGGTTGGCTTGAACTTACTTGATAACCAACTTTAACCACAAGCTTCAAGTATACAGTTTTAAAGTAGTTACATTTTCTAAATCTGGAAATCATGTGTTTTCTTCTCTTTCCCTTCACATTCTTATTTATTAAAATGGCTGGAGTTTAACCAATTTAGATACCATACATTAAGCTTTTAACAATAGATAAAATATTACATTAGAATGTGCAAAATCTTTTGAACTATAGCACACGCTTATAGTAACATGTATACTCCAATGGAGAATATAACAGTGTGGAGAATTTTTAAAATTGATCATGTGTTCTTGGTTTTAGAGGAACCACCAAATCAACCAGAGGGCAAGCAGTAGCGACTAAGCTGTAAGCCAGTTTCTATCATATTTGTCACTTTCCAGGAAGTCAGTGCCCCTTTAACACGTTTGTTTTCTTGTTAAAACTCCAACTGCAAAAGCTGAACTTAAAATAAAGAAAATTCTGTAAGACTAAGCACAAAACAAGTTTTCCCTTTCCTTCAGTTCTACGTATGAATTTGGAATCTTCGTTGGAGACTGTACATTGTATTTTGTTGTGCAAATTGACCTTGAGTATTCAAAAGTAGAGCATACCAAGCAAACACAATATTTTAATTACTATTTAAAACACATATGTCTACAGAGCATGCAACTGATGTGACTGATTCCAGATAACCACAATATGCAGTGTGGGGGTGTAAACATTTTTAACCTTGATGTAACCCTATCAGAAAGGAAGGCAGCACAGATCTGCTACAGGGCACAGCTTACTAGAACATATATGCAGGAAACACTTTTATTATAAGCAAGTACAACTGAGCTGAATGACAGGTCACTTCTAAAATAAGAAAAAAAAGACTTCCTGGATGACAAAGCACTCATATCAACAGTCAACAGTGTTGATGCCAAATGATAGAAGCTAAAGACCAATTTTCCCATTGGCAGAGAATGATATCTATGATACAGGAAAAGTCTTGTTTATGGCATGCAGTTCTCTGTCTCTCTCTTCCAACTCCCGATGAACAGTATCACAAGATGCTGATTACTTAATACAATATTTTGACTCTTCTGATTACATATATAAATACTGTGGCTACAATAGCAGATCAGAGGCTGGGAATTCTGCAGCAAGTAAATCACTCCCTAACTCGACTCCCCAAAGCCTGTAACGCCATCTACAAGGCACAATTCGGGAACATGATGGAATACTCTCCACTTGCCTGGATAAATGCTTCACTCAAGAAGCTCAACAACATCCAGGACAAAGCAGCCTGCTTGACCAACATCCTATCCACTACCTTCAACATTCATTCCCTCTGCCACCAGTACACAGTGGCAGCAATGTGTACCATTTACAAGATGCACTGCAGCAACTTGCCAAGCCTCCTTCGACAGCATCTTCCAAAGCCACAACCTCTGCAACCTAGAAGGACAAAGGCAGCAGACGCATGGGAACACCATCACCTGCAAGTTCCCCTCCAAGTCAATCACCATCTTGACTTGGAATTATATCGCCATTCCTTCACTGTCACTGGGTCCAAGTCCTGGAACTCCCGAACAGTGTGTGTACCTACACCACATGGACTGCAGCTGTTCAAAAAAGTGACTCACCACCATCTTCTCAAGGCAATTAGGGATGGGTAATAAATGCTGGCATTGCCAGTGATGCCCACATCTTGAACAAATAGATTTTAAAAACTCCAATATTCTGGTAGGCAGGTAAACGATCTACTGATGTCAATAACGTGCTTTAATATCTTAACTTTTCTACCATATTTAAGAGGAAAATTCTCAACTGGTAGCCTCCAAGAAAGCTTCTATGACCCAAGTTAGAGAGTCTGTAACTAACTCACATTATCCAGCCCCTTGATACTTCTGCTCTATCCATAACTGTTGTATGGTAG
This sequence comes from Heterodontus francisci, assembly GCF_036365525.1. Taxonomy (NCBI): domain Eukaryota; kingdom Metazoa; phylum Chordata; class Chondrichthyes; order Heterodontiformes; family Heterodontidae; genus Heterodontus; species Heterodontus francisci. The sequence goes on along the minus strand of NC_090371.1, from coordinate 75,919,366 downwards.
CTCCATTGGTGATCCTGTTCATCTTATTCATCTCGGGAACTCTTGTTGAGCATTTGGATGACTAACCGGTCATTGATTTTGACATCTTCAAAGGCTTTGATAAGAGAGGGGAAATAGACTCTGTGCAATTCTAGATGTTCAACTTATCAAAGAAATTCATCTCTTCGCAGCATTGTGATCACAGCACATTCAAGGGCCTTAATTGAGATGTACAAGATTACAAGGGGCCAAGCTGGAGTAGACAGGAAGGACCAGTTTCCCCTAGCGGAGAGGTCAATTACCAGGGGGCACAGATTTAAGGTGATTGGTAGAAGGAGTAGAGGGGACATGAGGAAAAACTTTTTCACCCAGAGGGTGGTGGGTGTCTGGAATTCACTGCCCTGATCGGTGGAGGCAGAAACCCTCAACTCACTGAAAAGGTACCTGGACATGCACCTGAAGTGCTATAAAAGAAGAACAGTACAGCACAGGAAAAGGCCATTCGGCCCTCCAAGCCTGCACCGATAACTGCAAGGCTACAGAGCTGAGCTGAATGACAGGTCACTTCCAGGTGCTGGAAAGTGGATTATATAGGGAAGTTAGTTTTTTCAGCTGGCGCAGACTTTTCTATGGTTCTATGAACTGAGGGAAGTCCATAATAGCATCCCAAATGTCAATTTTATTAACATTGTCCGATCAATCCAGTGTTGAGATAAATGACAGATAACCTGTTTTAACCATGATCTTTTGAATCAGCAAGAGTGCCGTCACCAATTGTATTGCGATAGCACTGTAAACAGCAAATATAGATTACATTGGAGAAAAAAAACATGTAAATTGCTTTTGCTATAAAGAATTGGAGCCCCAAGAAATGACACAAGAAGGGGTGAATGAAAAGGTGTTGCATCTGAAGTTGTACTGGAAGGTGCTAGAGTAAGGGCAGCTGAAAGCTGAAGTGATAGAAAAGTGAACAAGGGTATCAGAGTATTAAGGAAGAATAGAGAAAATGTGCTTGGTAGTCAGATCATACTGTGGATGGGAAAAAAACTAAAGATAATTGGGAAATATGGAGGCCGATGGGTGAAAGGTGAGAATGAGGAAGCCCCCTGCCCCGTCCTGTCATCATGAGAGATGCGGAGAAGGAAAATTGAGACACCACAGGCTTGGCAATGGAATGATGGAGTTAAAGATCCCATCTACTACCTAAGGGAAGCCTTAATTGAGAAGAAAAGGACTTTTCAGACAACCTGGTGCAGAAAGTAGATATATCAGAACAATGAAGGACAAGAGTTTTTTCATGAAACTGGATAGAAATGAGTATGATCCAGGTACTTATGGGTGTCTGTTGGCTTTTGAGAGGGGTGTCTGGAAAGCCCATTGCTACAAATGCCGTGAGAAACACCCACAAACAGAAGGGATCACAGATCAAACATAAAATGTAAGGGATGGTGGAAATTAGAAGCCCAGTAAATGAAACTGTCCATATCTCAAGGGCAAGAAGATGCGTGGAAAAACCATTAAAAAAAAAGAGAATCACAGAATAAGAAAATTGGCAGTTGGACATCACACAGGCAACAGCGAGATGCTAGTTTCTCTAATAACTTACATTTGTGTACAATGGAGAGGTGGTGAGAGAGACCACACAAAATACCACCTTGTACAGTAAAGGACACAAACCGAAATCTGATTAGGCTCGAGAAAGTAGCAAGATTTTGCAATGTTACATGAAGTTGTCACTCTTATTTAGGAATGAAAGTGTCTGGATATTTTTAGCCTCTCCATTGTGTTACCTGGGTTTCCCTTTCTTGTTAAAACTTGAGAATCCATATTTTAAAAATTGAAAAGTATTTCATGGATGCTGGAATCTTAAAGCAGCTAAACCTTGGGTGTTTTTCTTAAAAGGAAGGTCAACAGAAGGTTGACCAGTAAACAGGTTTTTACTGGAAGGCACATGTTTATAAAGAAAGCAGGGGGTTTGACCTGAACAGCTATTTGTTACTGACAAGTCAGGATTTATGATTGTTATAGGACTTGCCTCTGGAAAGGTTTTTGTTTCATTTTGAACTGTTTAAAAAAACAAGCAGTTGGTTTGGCTAAAAACAGGCATTTGGAGTTTGATTGCCAGAACAGAAAATCCAGCCAGCCCGTCTTTCTCTCTTGGAAAGCAAATTCTGCATCAAATTGTACTGTCACCTCCTGTATTTGAAGACATCCTGAGTGTTTGCTGAAACTTTGCATCTTTGAAAGAATTTTGCATCGAATATGAGAATTGAAAATTTTTTTTTTTATTTAGAGATACAGCACTGAAACAGGCCCTTCGGCCCAACGTGTCTGTGCCGACCAACAACCACCCATTTATACTAACCCTACAGTAATCCCATATTCCCTACCACCTACCTACACTAGGGGCAATTTACAATGGCCAATTTACCTATCACCTGCAAGTCTTTGGCTGTGGGAGGAAACCCACGCGGTCACAGGGAGAACTTGCAAACTCCACACAGGCAGTACCCAGAATTGAAGTCGGGTCCCTGGAGCTGTGAGGCTGCAGTGCTAACCACTGCGCCACTGCTTTGTTGCTACACACCTGATTAAAGACCAATATGAAGCCTTCTGTAGCTGCATTTCTTGAAAGCCTACCCAGACTGTTCATCTATGTTGCCTGGAAAGAACTGTTCTAGGAAGATTCCGAGTGGCAGCCACCTACTTGCTTTTGGGACACCTCACCAAAACAAAGGACCTCCATATCTTCTATTCAGTCTAAGTTTATCTATCGCTTTGTAACAGCTGTAAACAAAAATCCTTTTTTTAATTTCCCGGTTAACCAGTTGTGTAAGTGAGTGTGACGAGAGAGCTAGGATAAATCAGGGGGCTTTAATATTTGAATTTGCATGTATAGTTACTTCATTATTGGTTAAGACTTGATTTATAATAAACAGATAATTTCGTTGTTCATTAAAGAAACCTAATTGGTGTGATTTATCCTGGGGACAAATAGAGTATCTGATTGACTTTCAGTAAGTGGGAAAATTTAAATATATGTTGCGACCTGTGGAGAAGTGGGACTGAATGAACACTGCACTCTTCCCGCCTCGGTCGTTACAATTGGTTTAGCCAGTAAATTCACTTGCTGGTTTGGTACTAAGTCATAAAGGCTGGGATAATTCTGGGTTTGATCCTTTACCCATGCTGAGCTAACTGGTCTTATTTTGGGGCAATGGTGGAAGGCCACTTGAGGAAGCTGAGAAAGCTAATAGCTTATTATTGGGGAAAATCAGTAAGAACCAAACAGTGTTAACTGTACAGGTACTATGCTGAAAGTACACTTACCCAATCTATTTCCTTGGCCTCTTCGTCTTCCCACTCCCCTCAAAATAGTGATTTGAATGAGCAGTAGCCCTACTGCCCTCCTATGCCTGGCTGAACTCATTTACAACTTCTCTTTTTAAACCTATTCACTTCCTTCAAATAATGTTGCTAAGAGATCAGATATATCAGTTTCTTTTTTTTTTCCAGTTGTGCTGTGGTTTCTCTCTGGTTCTTTTATTTATGTTCATGATAACTACTTCCTTGAGCCTAATCAGATTTGGTTTTGTGTCCTTTACTGTACAAAACTGTATCTTGTGTGGTATCTCTTACCTCTCCAGTACACACAAACGTTATTCACTCAAGAAACTAGGATCTCCCTACTGACTATGTGATGTCCAACTGCCAAGTTCCCTATTCTGCAATGGAGTTCAGGTTTTTTCCCTCTCAGTTTCATCACCCATCATGCCATCAAAAGATACAATTGAGAAGGATCCAGGTTCAAACTAATGGGTTTCTGCGGAGTTTACTGGTTTTAAGCAGGTTAATGGTTAACCTTGTTGCAAGCAGCTTCAATATCCTTGGGCAAGGGTGGCATAGTAAGGATGTTCAGCTGGTCAGGTGCAATACACATGCAGAGAGGTGCCAGGCATTGGAAATAAACAAAATTGCATATTACTATGGGAAGGAATGTGGCTAGGGGAATGGGAGGTGTCCATCCATAATTAAACACATTTCTACGTAAAACAGATAGGATATACCCCTTCTATACAATGCTCACAATTTTCCTGTTAAAAATTGCATCACAAAAATTTCATGTAAATGCAATCATATTTACCTGGTAACTCCCAATTATGGTTTCCTAGTTCACCTACCTAGGCTCAACTATCACCAGTAACCTGTCTCTAGATGCAGAAATCAACAAGCGCATGGGTAAGGCTTCCACTGCTATGTTCAGACTGGCCAAGAGAGTGTGGGAAAATGGCGCACTGACACGGAACACAAAAGTCCGAGTGTATCAGGCCTGTGTCCTCAGTACCTTGCTCTACGGCAGCGAGGCCTGGACAACGTATGCCAGCCAAGAGCGACGTCTCAATTCATTCCATCTTCGCTGCCTTCGGAGAATACTTGGCATCAGGTGGCAGGACTATATCTCCAACACAGAAGTCCTTGAAGCGGCCAACATCCCCAGCTTATACACACTACTGAGTCAGCGGCGCTTGAGATGGCTTGGCCATGTGAGCCGCATGGAAGATGGCAGGATCCCCAAAGACACATTGTACAGCGAGCTCGCCACTGGTATCAGACCCACCGGCCGTCCATGTCTCCGTTATAAAGACGTCTGCAAACGCGACATGAAATCGTGTGACATTGATCACAAGTCATGGGAGTCAGTTGCCAGCATTCGCCAGAGCTGGCGGGCAGCCATAAAGACAGGGCTAAATTGTGGCGAGTCGAAGAGACTTAGTAGTTGGCAGGAAAAAAGAGAGGCGCAAGGGGAGAGCCAACTGTGCAACAGCCCCAACAAACAAATTTCTCTGCAGCACCTGTGGAAGAGCCTGTCGCTCCAGAATTGGCCTTTATAGCCACTCCAGGCGCTGCTTCACAAACCACTGACCACCTCCAGGCGCGTATCCATTGTCTCTCGAGATAAGGAGGCCCAAAAGAAAAAAAAGTTCTCTTCAGCAAGTGCAATCCCCATTTCTAGATGGGGTTGGAAGGGGGAGATGATGCAGGATTACCTATTAAACAATTCTACAAATTGTATAACAGTTTACGTTCCCTTGTTATCAATTCACCAACCAGTAGAAACAATTTTACACTATTTGCTCTTTCAAAACATTTTTTTAATTCCATCAAACTATTTAGATTTCTCCTTTCATCTTCCCTATCCCAGTGGGCAAAGACCCAAATTTTTCCAAGTGTTTTTATCTTTCATTCTTTAGCATCCTTGTTAATCTTTTTACATCCTTTTCATGGCTCGAATATCCTTCCCATAGCGGGATGCTCAGAACTACACACAATGCTCCAGCTGTAGTCCATGTCTTCTACAAACTCAACAACACTTCCTTGCTTTTATATACTTTGCCTAGTGTATGTCATTCGGAAATCCAATTGCCTTTTTAAACTACCTCCAAGCTACAGATATAATTGCAGCCCTATACTCAAGAATCCTTCAATTTAAGATACATTTCCTTTCACTGCTTTTTTTCTTCTAAAATGTACTACTGCACATTTCGCTCCACAGAACCTCATCTGCCCACCTTGCAGTTTGCAATATGCCATGCCCAACCATTCAGTATTGGCAAAATTTAATATCAATCTTTTGCAACAATATCAAAATAATTTGTATGAAATGGAAAATAAAAGTAAGCCCTAGGGCAGACACTAGGACAGACCAATATAATAAAAGGAAAATACTGCAGATGCTGGAAATCTGAAATAAAAGAAATGCTGGAAATACTCAGCAGGTCTGGCAGCATCTATGGAGAGATAAGCAGAGTTAACGTTTCAGATCAGTGACCCTTCTTCAGAACTAGCAAATATTAGAAATGTAAACGGTTATAAGCAAGTAAAACTGGGGTGGGGCAAGAGATAACAAAGGAGTTGTAAATAGGACAAGGTTACAGAATAGCTGACCAGAAGGTTGTGGAGCAAAGGCAAACAATATGTTAATGGTATGTTGAAAGACAAAGCATTAGTACAGATAGGGTGTTAACAGACTGAAAATTGAACAGCCGCAAGTACAAACATGAAAAAAAAACACAACCACACCCCTTCAATCTGAAAAATATTTTATCCCAATGATTTTCTTTCTACACTGGTCAATTATTTATTCATTTATTTACATCTTTTATTACATGTTCCTTAATTACCTAACAAGTGATTCAATAAATACCTTCAAAAAAATTTTTTTTTTTAAAATCTTCTGTGCCCCCCCATTGCCCTTTATTGAAGTGTCAGGCTTGGCTCAGTGGTAGCATTTGCACCACAGTCAGAAAGTTGTAGGTTTAAGCTCCAGAGAGTCGAGTACATAAACTTGGTCAATATTTCAGTGTAATACTGAGAAAGGGCTGCACTGTCAGCAGTGCTGTCTTACAAAGAAGACATTACACAATCTGCCCTCTCAAAGATATATAATGTCCCATGGCGCTGTTCAAAAGGACGGCAGGAGAACTGGTTTTAAAAACACATTTAAATGGAAGCCTTTTACCAATTGTTGTGGTTTTATAAAAAAAAAGGTTCAAAATAAAATCTAGAAACATGATTACTGGCTTAATCTGATCACAACACAAGTTCCAAATCAACTCACTCTTGCATTTTAATATCTTACATTAATTAAATGCATGCCAAAATTGCTAGAACTTGTCATTTGACTAACTGTTAGCTCAATTAGGGCGGCACAGTGGCGCAGTGGTTAGCACCGCAGCCTCACAGCTCCAGGGACCCGGGTTCGATCCCGGGTACTGCCTGTGTGGAGTTTGCAAGTTCGCCCTGTGTCTGCGTGGGTTTTCTCCGGGTGCTCCGGTTTCCTCCCACAAGCCAAAAAGACTTGCAGGTTGATAGGTAAATTGGCCATTATAAATTGTCACTAGTATAGGTAGGTGGTAGGGAAATATAGGGACAGGTGGGGATGTTTGGTAGGAATATGGGATTAGTGTAGGAATAGTATAAATGGGTGGTTGATGTTCGGCACAGACTCGGTGGGCCGAAGGGCCTGTTTCAGTGCTGCATCTCTAATCTAATCTAATTCAAAGGAAACTGCTACCCATATAGGCAACAGAACAAATCGCAGTTGTGTTTGAATCACAAGGCTTGGCTACTGTACCATAAGCCAATTCTACTAAACAACTCCATCAATGAGGCTGCAGTCAATTCTAAACTTGTCTGGTTTTTAAGCTCAGTCTTTTAACTCAGTTGCAAAATATCAAGCTAAAACTAAACAGAAATGCTTAATTTTGTCAGTTTGTACAGTACAAATGGCTATTTTCCTTCATATTTACTTGATTTTAGCTCTTAATACAAAAATCAATGTAGCTGGATAGAAGTCCAGAATAAACTGACCATTCAGCCTACCAAACTAGAGTCCAAATACTCCTACCTGCTCACTCCTACTTTAAAACAAATACTAAGCCCCTTTTCACTACATCACCAAAAGAAATTACACAAGTACGAACTGCTCTCCAAATCAATCCCTATTCTGACTCAGCTCCCTTTTAAAAGATGTTAACTGGCCTCCTAATCTACTACCTTTGCCAAGTCGCTGTTCCATATAGTTATTATCTTTTAGAGAAACAGTAATTCTAATTTTAAGCCAGTTTGACAGGTGTGACTTTGTACTTGTGCCCTTTGATCTCAAGCTCATTGTCCAAGTTAAATAAATAGTTGGTTTTACTTAAGCTACATTTCTAATTATTTCGTTATTTTGTCCAACGCATTAAGAATTTATATTGCAATTGTGAGAAATCATTTCATACAACCTCAAAAATTGATCAATGGTTTGATGTTCAGTTATCTGTTTCTCTACAGCTTTCTCTTCCGACTTTATTTTAACTTACTTTTTAATACATCCCCTTTAACACCCACATAGACACTGCACATTTATGGAGGATGGTGCAGGGTTGTAGGTCAACAGAAAAGTTCCAGAGCCACAAGTTTACTTTGTAAATTTATATTGCAATTACCATCTGTTGCAACAAGAACAATTAACATATCATTGTTTGAGCACTGTTCCAGGAACTAAGTCTACATGAAAGCATAAAATCATTTTAATGTCAGAAAAGTTGCATTCTAAAATCTTAAACGGATTGCTGGATTGTTTACTGTCCTTGAAATGAACCTCGACAACATTTAATGCTTCCTTCCTTACAGAACCCTTAAGCAAAAAGCCTGTTCACAGGCTCCCGTTGGTCCAGTAGTGCCCAAAACGTAGACAGGTGCATTAATCTGCACAAGAGACACCTCCCACCAGTTTGGTTTCCCTGCAAACAAGTACAGGACATGTGTGTTCCAGTTAGGAGCTGCCAAGCAAAACTAGCCATCAGTTATCATATGAGATACAGGGTCAAATACACAGCCTGTTCTCGTGGATTAGGGCTTCACTGCTTCAACATACTATACCATCCCATAAAACTCAAAAATGCTTCATTAGTTTGTAGACAGATGGAAATCAAATTGAAGAATGGTTTGTAGTTTAACTTCCTGTTGAGAACCACATTTGAGAAACTTCTGGATGTTACACAGTACAGATATGCACATTTAACCATACCTCAGGAGTAGCACAATAGAAAAACAACAGCACCCTTGATATCTACGTCCAAAGTTGCCTATACTGTTTTGATACCATAAATAGTTGCAGTGCAAAGTCAGATTTCCTTATAAAACATTTCCCCCTGAGCAAGATTTGCTCTGCACAGCCGCACATGTATGAGCATCATACTGAGTACTTGTAAACGTACAAATTGCCACGAGTTAATATTTGTTCATAAAAGTACTATTCCATGAATGACGTTTGTTCTGATGAGAATTCATTGCAAATTAGTAATGTCTCCACAGCATGGCTCACACCGAGTTATTTCACAACAAAACGTTCCGGTCAACTAGTCCAGCCCAATTAATATTATGCAGGTTAGATAAGTAGTCAATGGCTGGTATCTACTCAATAGTATTGTGGAAGCATGAACACAAGGGCTGTTGAAGTTCATGGCACACCATTTTCTGAGGGTAACTAGAGGGGGGGGGCAATAAACACAGTCTTATCAACATAGTCCACATTCCATGAACAAGCAAAACAGATGATGCACAAGTCTAAAACATTAGAGGAACATTACCAAACAGGTACTGAAGTTTTGCCACCTCACCCAGTTCCTTCCAAACGCACACACACACCCGGGAACACCTTTACCTGAAGACAAAACATTCCCAGTGTAACTAGTGCTCATGCATTCCAGAAAGATTCAGCTGGATAAGACACTGACTCAATTCCTTGCTAGCAGTACGGCGGTAGGGGGAAAAAAAACCAAGAAATCAACTTTCCTCCCTTATCCAGGCACACAAATATAAATGCAAAGCTCAGCAGCAACCAAGATTCAAGTCCAGGGAACCAGTCTACAGTTATTTTCTACCATACTTATGGGAAATTATCACAGCAAGAGTATGTCTCAATGTTCCTGGTGGTGAAAAAATGCAAAGTCTCTCATTTTGGATCTTCCTGTCAGCATTTTGTTTTTACCAGTTCTGATGAACTTCAATACAATTTACCATTGGAGGGACAGCACTTTATTAGAGGCCCCCCCTAATGACCAAAGCCCTGTACAATTTAAGACAGACTTCTTTATTCCTGTACTCCAATACCCTTGCAACAATGGCCAACAGGCCATTTGCCTTCCTAATAGCCTGCTGCACCTGCATGTTAACTTTGTGCATTCCCTGCACAAGTACCCCCAAGTGTCTCTGAACAGCAACACTTACAGTTTCACACCTTTAAAAAAATATTCTGCTTTTTTTATTTTTACGACTAAAGTGAACAACTTTACACTTCCCTACATTATACTCCATTTGCCATCTTGTTGTCTACTCACTTAACCGGTCTATATCTCTTTGCAGCCCCTCTATATCCTCCCTGCAGCTTACCTTTCCACCGAGCTTTGTATCATCAGCAAACTTAGATATATTACTCTGTCTCTTCATCCAAGTCATTAATATAAGAATGTAAATAGCACACCTGGGTGGGCAGAAAACTGACAAGTTTTCTGGTTGTGTGTTGGTCACTGTGTGTTTTACCTTCTGGAGGAAGAGACCAGATTCTTGCCGAATTACAACCCATCTCCCTTTCCAGCAATTCCCTAAAAGGCTCTGAGAAGTCCATTGTGTCAATTCATCCGGTTTCCTGTATTTGAAGAAAGCCTGCCAAAAAATAATTCTCAACGCCGCCTAAAGAGAACTGTTCTAAAGATCCTGTCTATGTGTACTCGAAGGTTGGACTGTGTGCCAGTTTTGGTACAGCATGTCTCATCGGCTGTTTTCTTCAGGGGTGGGCAAGTGATCTGTCCAGGTATTTGTCTTTTTTGTCTGATCCAAAAATCCCTTATTAGCTTTCAGTTAAGCGTGCGTGTGCGTGCGCGTGCGTGAAGGGACTAAAGTAAAAAGGGAGTTTAAAATTTGGTTAAGATAGAAAAGGGAATTTTAAAATTGCTGGATTTTATTAAAAATTTGATCTGTGATATTTTTATTTCATTACTAGTTAAAACTTGTTTTATAATAAACTGTTAATTTTGTTGTTCAGTAAAGAAACCTGGTTATTGAGATCTATTCTGGGAAAATAGTGCATCTGATTGACTGTTTCAGTAAGTGGGAAAATGTAAAAAAAAATGTTGTGACCTGTGCAGAAGTGGTTTTGAATTAACAGTGCACTCCCTCATCAGTCGTAACAGTATGGTTATGCATTTGTCAAGTGGATTTGTTTTGAAAGATTAAATGGCACTATCCCAACTCATTTACATGGCAGCTTGTTCCACAATACATATAATCAGTTTTCTATTGAATGGCCTTACGAGCCACATCTTCTCTCCAACTGCTGTAAACCTTAAGTTATTTGTGGAGTCATACAGTAAACCTCTCTAGGCAATTATAGATATAAAATGTTAAGTTTTCCAAATAAATTGCTTCTAATACTATAGATGTGTGTTGATAATATTTGTAAGAGGAAAGCAAAGCAGTCATTCTAGTGAAAGAAAATTAATTTTACTGTAATCACAACCAGTGCTATGTACCCATGACTGAGCACGTACTTAATATTACACCTTTGCAACAGACTTACCATATCAGTTTTTTTCCCCCCACTTGTGAAGGACTACTCACTTAAGTCACAAGCACTTGATCTACAATACTCCTGCAAGTACTCATGCAAAGCAAAGCACCTCCACTGGTGGTTTCCATTCATTACTGAGGTTCTATCAAATCAGCTAAACACTTAAGTCATCTAAACTTCACAAAAGCAAAGTACTAGCACCGACAAGAATCAAAATTCAACAACAGTTCATTATTTGCTGCACAATTCCTTTTGCACCCAGTTTAAACATAATTGGCGACACATGGTGTACTGGGCATGAGGTTGGAAATAAAAAAAGTAGGTCCGTCAAAAACGCAAACATCGAGGCTAAGTTTTGTTAAGCAATAGCAGGACACCATGCTAGACATTAAAGGATTAAGGATTTTCAATGTTGCAACAATTCTCAGAACCGTGTAGTGCTAAAAAAAAAGTAGCAGGCATCGAGAACATCGGAACTTAATGCTTCTGCTTTCCATATGTGCTGATCTTCAGCATTTTAAATCTTACCAAGTCAATTGTTAACAGCGTGGGTATGAGAAACAGTGGGCATTGGGTTCCTCAGTTCAATTTTTTAAAAATTAATTCTTACGTGCCTGCTTTCAGGCACACATGGCCTATTTCATTGCCAACATGCTAACGATCTATGCTACTTGCATAGCACTTGCTGAAAGACCATGGGGCACATTTTCTTCTTAGCAAAAGAGAGAGGACAATTTATATTTATATCGAGCCTTTAACATAACAAAATGTCCTACGGCTCTTCACGAGTGTTTTGAAACAAAATTTGACAGTGAGCCACATGGGATATTAGGGCAGATGACCAAACGCTTGGTCAAAAAGGTAGGTTTTATGGAGCGTCTTAAAAAGAGGAAGGAGAGGTAGAGAGGTTTTAGGTAGGGAATTCCAGTACTTAGGGCCTTGGCAGTTGAAGGCACGGCCACCAATGGTGGAGCAATTATAACTGGGGATGCTCAACAGGCCAGAATTAGAGAAGCACAGACAGTGAGATAGGGAGGGGCGAGGCCATGGAGGGATTTGAAAACAAGGGTGAAATTTTTAACGTCAAGATGTTGATTAATCTGGAGCCAATGTCGAGATGATGGGTGAACGCGATTTGGTGCAAGTTAAGACACAGGCACTAGTGTTTTGGATGACTGAGCTTACAGAGCAATCAGACACAGCAAGCACCACAAACCAAGTTGTTGCTGAAGTAGCAGCATCAAGTATGAAAAATGACAGGCTGTGCCTTTACTATATTTATACTAATTTCACATGCCTATACTTAGTTAAAAAAATATTCAGTTGGGTTGTCAACGCAAGTTTAAACAAAATCAGCACTGCATTGCTGCAGGCTACTATTTAAACAGAACATAGAGAGAAGCAGTGCAATTAACAAGCAACATTCTTTTGGTGCAAATAAACAAGGTTATAACATGGAATGGAATGCGAATTTGCATTAGAGTGAGCCATCAGCTATTTAATTAGCAGCATAGTAGTGGTGAATAATGTGGAACTTATTTAACCACTTCAATAATAAATTATTTACTATTGGAATTGATGCTCAACTTCACAATTTTAAGAAGTTTTTAAACATTTCATCTTCCTTTCCAAATGGTTTGACTCCAATTAAGCTTCCCCCACAGTAAATGGGCAAAAAGGGTACTCTACAATTTTCAGGGAGCCTACAGCCATATAGAAGAGAACATAGAACAGTACAGCACAGTACAGGCCCTTCGGCCCACGATGTTGTGCCGAACCTTTAACCTACTGTAAGATCAAACTACCTACCTACCCTTCATTCTACTATCATCCATGTACCTATCCAAGAGTCGCATAAATGTTCCTAATGTATCTGCTTCTACTACCACCGCTGGCAGCGCATTCCACACACCCACCACTCTCTGTGTAAAGAACCGACCTCTGACATCTCCCCGAAACTTTCCTCCAATCACCTTAAAATTATGCCCCCTGGTGATAGCCCTTTCCGCCCTGGGAAAAAGTCTCTGGCTATCCACTCTATCTATGCCTCTCATCATCTTGTACCCCTCTATCAAGTCACCTCTCGTCCTTCTTCGCTCCAATGAGAAAAGCCCTAGCTCCCTCAGCCTTTCTTCATAAGACATGCCCTCCAGTCCAGGCAGCATCCTGGTAAATCTCCTCTGCACCCTCTCTAAAGCTTCCACATCCTTCCTATAATGAGGCGACCAGAACTGAACACAATATTCCAAGTGTGGTCGAACCAGGGCCTTATAGAGCTGCAGCATAACCTCGCGGCTCTGAAACTCAATCCCCGTTAATGAAAGCCAACACACCATACGCCTTCTTAACAACCCTATCAACTTGGGTGGCAACTTTGAGGGATCTATGGACATGGACCCCAAGATCCCTCTGTTCCTCCACACTGCCAAGAATTTTGTCTTTAAGCCTGTATTCGGCATTCAAATTCGACCTTCCAAAATGAATCACTTCACACTTTTCCAGGTTGAACTCCATCTGCCACTTCTCAGCCCAGCTCTGCATCCTGTCAATGTCCCGTTGCAACCTACAACAGCCTTCCACACTATCCACAACTCCAGCAATCTTCGTGTCATCAGCAAACTTGCTAACCCAGCCTTCCACTTCCTCATCCAAGTCATTTATAAAAATCACAAAGAGCAGATCCTTGTGGAACACCACTGGTCACCGAGCTCCAGGCTGAATACTTTCCATCTACTACCACCCTCTGTCTTCTATGGGCCAGCCAATTTTGTATCCAGACAGCCAACTTTCCCTGTATCCCATGCCTCCTTACTTTCTGAATGAGCCTACCATGGGGAACCTTATCAAATGCCTTGCCAAAATCCATATACACCACATCCACTGTTCTTCCTTCATCAATGTGTTTTGTCACATCGTCAAAGAATTCAATAAGGCTTGTGAGGCATGACCTGCCCCTCACAAAGCCATGCTGACTGTCTCTAATCAAACCATGCTTTTCCAAATAATCATAAATCCTGTCTCTCAGAATCCTCTCCAATAATTTGCCCACTACCGACGTAAGACTGACTGGTCTATAATTCCCAGGGTTATCCCTATTCCCTTTCTTGAACAAGGGAATAACATTTGCCACCCTCCAATCATCCGGTACTCCTCCAGTGGACAGTGAGGATGCAAAGATCATTGCCAAAGGTGCAGCAATCTCTTCCCTCGCTTCCCGTAATATCCTTGGGTATATCCCGTCTGGCCCCGGGGACTTATCTGTCCTCATATCATTCAAAATTTCCAGCACATCCTCTCTCAACCTCAACCTGTTCGAGCATATCAGCCTGTTCTCCGCTGTCCTCACAAATGACCAGGTCCCTCTCACTAGTGAATACTGAAGCAAAGTATTCATTTAGGACCTCCCCTACCTCCTTCGACTCCAGGCACAAGTTCCCTCCACTATCCCTGATCAGCCCTACACTCACTCTGGCCATCCTCTTGTTCCTCACAAGTGTAGAACGCCTTGGGATTTTCCTTAATCCTACCCGCCAAGACTTTTTCATGTCCCCTTCTAGGTCTCCTAAGTCCATTCTTCAGTTCCTTCCTGGCTACCTTGTAACCCTCTAGAGCCCTGTCTGATCCTTGCTTCCTCAACCTTAAGTAAGCTTCCTTCTTCCTCTTGACTAGCTGTTCCACATCTCTTGTCATCCAAGGTTCCTTCACCCTACCATCCTTTCCTTGCCTCATCGGGACAAACCTATCCAGCAGTCGCAGCAAGTGCTCCCTAAACAACCTCCACATTTCTGTTGTGCATTGTACAGTAATGTTCCAGTACTGTGAAGTATTACTAGTGAAGAGGTTTTAAAATGTCATTTATATTGTCAGACATTGGATTACACTGTAATCAAGAGCCAAAGCCACAAACAAAAATGTGAGAAGTATAGCTGCATGTCAGCTGTTTAAGTGGACTGTGTTTCAACACCAGTCAGTACTTAGGAAAAATAAGATTTTTTTTTACTGCAACTGATGGTCAACAACATGAACCAATCCACTCAATTAGGAATGGAACTAGTGCCTTTGGTCAGGACCTAAACTTGCTTTCTTCCATTTTTTGTAGACAGATGAAAGGCAGGTAAGTTTTAAAGTGAACAAATTTTAGACATGTTTTAGTTTTACTTCCCAAAGTAATTATATGTAACAAATAACCTGCTGGTCATTATCCTCAGACCT
This sequence comes from Heterodontus francisci, assembly GCF_036365525.1. NCBI lineage: Eukaryota > Metazoa > Chordata > Chondrichthyes > Heterodontiformes > Heterodontidae > Heterodontus > Heterodontus francisci. Next base: position 75,904,059 of record NC_090371.1, on the reverse strand, counting down.
TGCTATTGCATTATGTGAAGATTTATTTTTTATGCAGTTGCCTTTTCTGAAATAAAGGAGGATGCTCCCTGAAGCAAATGCATTAACAAGCTTTACTCACTGTAATTACAAAATTGCCAGGGCTTGGAAAAAGACAGTGAGGTTGAGGAGATAATAAATTTTATTTGAGTGGTTTACAGTTTGTTTACTTGCTTACTGTGTTAGTCTCTTTGAAACTTGGGAAAGCCTACACTATTGGTATTAGAAAGGAAACATCCATAGAGAAACATGAGGAGCAAAATTAATAATCAGTAAGAATAACAGACTGCAACTCAGACTGGGGACAGTCAGGTTCACCAGACAGCACAGGTTTCAGCTCCCTGTGCAACATTCTTCTGTTAAAAGGAGTTAACTTTTTTTTTTAATGCCTCTGCTAAAACAATGCACATCAGAATGTAATTTGAGCATTAATTGTTCTTCTGCAGTTACTGCCAACAGGTTTTAAAAACAAACATTTTGAAAAGTACAGCAGGTTGATCAAAAAGATTAAGCAGCATGTTTGGGAATGACCCTTCATTGGAACTTGGTTGTAATGTTTTGTTTTGATGATACTGACCCACCCCAATCACTCCTAAAGCTACCTGGAATGAACATTTCAAATAATAAAATGAGCATCATTTCAAATCAAGGTAATCCCCTCCACCTCTGCGTTGGTGTAGAATCCTGTATTGGGACAGAGGAGATGATAAGAGTTCTATCTTGTGATCATACAATAGACTGCAAATTGGTATTTAGTGTTGGTGCAGATTATAAATGCTGTCATTAATAATGACTAGAATTTATCTGGGTCTAGATTCCCAAAGAAACTAAACTTGCAAAGTTCTGCTGAAGCCCAAATAACTGGTGTACTTTCAAATTTACAATAACTATCTCAGGATGTTATTTGACTTCACAGAATAGCAAGCTCCAAAATACCAGAAAATTACAAAAAAATCTTGTGGTAACAGAGTATCATAGCCACAGATCCTCCTCTCCAAGAAAATTAAGTGCGTTATCAGCAATCACAACCTTTCTAATAATTTCCAAATTACCACTGCTGCAAGCTATAGGTTTAAATTTTCTCATCTTCAATAAAAGCAACAAAATATTGGACACCTATCCAAGTCAAATGTCCTTGCATAGATTCCTGGTCTTTAAGTGTCATTAGGCCCATATCCAAGGTTGTTGTGAGCGGTCAGCTTCCCTGGGGTTGCATCTTTTCTTTGTTGATGCATTTGCCATCCTTTTGATGAGACATTAAACTGCCCTCATGAGGATGTAAAAGATTCCACAGCATTATTCAAAGAAGAGCAAGGGAGTTCTCAGTGCGCTGGCCCACATTTATCCCTCAGTCAATATCATTTAAAAAAACAGATTACCTGGTCATGTATTTCATTGGTGTTTGCAAGACCTTGCTGTGTTTTGTTTTAGTTTTATTTGTTTTAGAGATGCAGCACTGAAACAGGCCCTTCGGCCCACCGAGTCTGTGCCGACCATCAACCACCCATATTATACTAATCCTACACTAATTCCATATTCCTACCACATCCCCACCTGTCCCTATATTTCCCTACTACCTACCTATACTAGGGGCAATTTATAATGGCCAATTAACCTATCAACCAGCAAGTCTTTGGCATGTGGGAGGAAACCGGAGCACCCGGAGGAAACTCACGCAGGCACAGGGAGAACTTGCAAACTCCACACAGGCAGTACCCAGAATCGAACCCGGGTCACTGGAGCTGTCAGGCTGCGGTGCTAACCACTGCGCCACTGTGCAAATTGGCTGCTCGATTTCCCTCCATTACAACTGTGATTACACTTCAAAAGTACTTCACTGGCTGTGAAATGCTACAAGACAGCCTGGAAGTCATGAAAGATGCTTTATAAATGGAATTTATTTCTAAGTATTCAAAGATCACTGGGCATCTAGTTCTATGAAGGTACTTTTGACAGAATTGCAGAAAATAAATTACCTTCATACCGTGTAAAAGCAGGTGTATGCACTATAATTTTCACACTGGAACTATGAGCAACAGACACTCTCATTTAGAATGCAGAGAAAATGAATGTGCTTGACTATCCTTTCAATTACTAGTTTGTCCATTATCAGCTAAATGTAGAAGTAACAGATTCAAGGTACAAGAAAAATGTGCCGCACTCGGCCATCAGATATTACAAGGCTGCCAAATCTTTCTGCCTTTCTTAGAGCAAAGATCTGTGCCCCATTAGATTTTGAATGTTCATTATTTCTTAGGTTTGACAATTCTGGGTTCCATTTCAAAAGCACTTATAGAATATAGGTAATTTTTAAAACAAAAAAATTCAAATAAATACTTAGTCATTTCCATGCAAATTTCCCATTAATATTTAATACAGCCATAATCGTATTTGTTCAATTTAAATGTTGCCTTTCATAGTTATGCCTGGAACATATCAAAATTTGTCTCAATCCATATACGGTGTGTGGCAGCTGAAAACACAAGAAATGGGAATTGCAACTCCAAAACCTGGGGGTGAGCTAGATCAGAGTTGCTTACCATTTTAAATCACCATCCTGCTCCCATGCCAACGTGTGTGTCTTTGGCCTGCTGCAGTGTTCCAATGAACCTCAACATAAGAACAGCACCTCATCTTCCAATTAGGCCCCCTACAGCCTTGTGGACTCAACATTGAGTTTCAGAGCATGACTGTCTTTTTAAAAAGATGTTTGTTTTTTTTTTAAATGGGCCAGTTTTAAACTTGTTTTTCATGTTTTTGCTTTTGGACAGAGCTGTTCATTATTCTGCCATTAACACTCTGTCTGGAGTGATGCTTTGTCTTCTAATACAACAATTAGCAATCCCTTTGCCTTTGTTCCGTGACATCTTTGTCATTTAATCTCTCCTGCCCTCTGCCCTATCACACACCTCCCCTTTAGTTCTTCTTCCCCCTCCCCCTTTTCACTTGCTCAAATTACATTTCTAACCTTTGCCAGTTCTGATGAAAGATTACAGACCTGAAACGTTAACTGTTTCTCTCTCCACAGATGCTGCCAAACCTGATATTTCCAGCACTTGGTTTTCATTTCAGATTTCCAGCATCTGCAGTATTTTGCTTTTATTTTATGGTTAGAATGAACTTGGCCAAAATCAAAAGTGGCAAATGAAAAGCAAATTAGATGAAGAGTTGGGGGAAAACATTAATAAGGGTACAAAGCAGGGGAAATGGGATTAGGGTAAATAGCTCTGATATGGAGGAAGCTCAGCTACAGACATGAGACACCAAATGGTCATTGTGCTGACATTTCTGTGACAATATTCCTAGTAAAGCTCCACAGCTGGTAAGATCTAAATTTTCCTAGTTGTGATCTATCGTTTCCAATTTAAAAAGCTTGTTCAAACAGTAAAACACCCACCAGAAAAATTAACATTGGTTGCTGAATTAGCTGCTATATTGTACCTTACACAGTTACCAGCCAGTGCTGATGGATATGTCCTTTGTTCTACTATTATGCTGGCACAGAAATTCATCTCTCCATTTGTACAGTGTAATTATTTCTGCTGCGTACATAAGCTTCATCTACAGCAAAATAGAAAAAAGGAAATTCTTTTGAACTTTAACCATTTGCGATAGTCATCAGCTCAATCGCTCTGGATCAGATTCTTAATGTCAACATTCACAAAAAAGGGGATGGGACAGCAAAATTATGCTAAAGCAGTCAAGTGTTAAGAAAATGTAAAAATACTGTAACCCAGCTACCTTATACAAGTAATTTAATATATTTCTGTAACATTAATATTTCAAAGTAATTCAGGGCTTCACATTACAAAATGAAAGGACGTGGGTCTGCACCAATTTCCCAAAATAGAAGGCCCAATCTCAGTCTATTTGGGAAAAGCGAGGGTGGGGGGGGGGGAAGGGAACATTTTGCAAGCAGAACACAGAACAGAAATGTCTTGTGCAAGTCAGGAGGAACAGATCACATTTTTCTTAAACTGGTGCAATATCAACCAAATCTGCAGTGTGTCACAAGGTTAACAGTTCTAGTGTGATTTTGTTCTTGTGCAGGAAATATTGTTCTGCACAAATACTTTGGCGCCATTATAGAATGTCATGTAATACATTACCATAAAAGAGCACACAAGGGGAATAGTCAATTACTTCACAATAAGTATTCAAAGATTGTTCGTTTCTAGATCCAGAAGTGCTAACTCTAATTTCCAATTAAAATTCAATGGTTTAGATTTCCTTCCAAGCTTTTAAGTATATATATTAGACACGACCAAACTTCTTATGTTTAGTTTAGGTTAGAGATACAGCACTGAAACAGGCCCTTCGGCCCACCGAGTCTGTGCCGACCATCAACCACCCATTTATACTAATCCTACACTAATCCCATATTCCTACCACATCCCCACCTGTCCCTATATTTCCCTACCACCTACCTATACTAGGGGCAATTTATAATGGTCAATTTACCTACCGACCTGCAAGTCTTTTGGCTTATCTAACTTATTTCTCACTGTACCATTCAGCAGCCACATAAAGGTCTCCAATACCTATACAGTGGAAATAGTGTAGAGTGGAAATTCCAATTAAGTGGGAGGCTCAGGAATCCCTGAGTACCCTGAACAACAGGTGTAGCGACTCGAGGTGGACTTAACTCAAGTTCTGTTACTGAGCTTGCTCGAGATAATCCACATCGTATAGGAGAAGAAAGGAGTCAAGAAAAACAAACCTGCTTTTATATAGCTCATTCCTCGGCTTCACGACAGGTTTCACAGACAATTAAGTACATTTAAATAACATAAGAAACACAGAAGTCAATTGCGCACAGCAAGGCCTCTCAAACAGCAACAAAATAAAACGTGAAAAGATCATCTGTTTTAGCTGCTGGATGACGCCAGGTCAATAGAAGAATTCCCCTGCTTCTTTTCGAATATAGTGCCATGGGATCATTAGATCCATCTGAGAAGGTAAACAGGGCCACAGTTTAACGTCTCATTTGAAAGACACCAACCTTGCACCACTCTGTCAGTACGACATTGAAGTGTCAGCATATGTACTCAAGTCCCCATTGCATATATTGCAAGAGGTGGTCACTCCATGGCTTGGAAGAATGAAGCAGAGAAAGTGAACACTCACCAGCAAAGAAGTGGGACAAGGAAACAGGAACTGGATAGACAATATAAGCATATAAGGGGGTAGGCAGTGGCGTAGTGGTATTATCACTGGACCAGTAACCCGGAGACCCAGGGTATTTCTCTGGGGACATGGGTTTGAATCCTACCACAGCAGAAGGGGGAATTTGAATTTAATTAATAAATCTGGAATTAAAAGCTAGTCTAATGATGGCCATGAAACCATTGTTGATTGTTGTAAAAACCCATCTGGTTCACTAATGTCCTTTAGGGAAGGAAATCTGCTGTCCTTACCTGGTCTGGCCTACATGTGACTCCAGACCCACAGCAATGTGGTTAACTCTTACATGCCCTCTGAAATGGCCGAGCAAGCCACTCAGTTGTAACTAACCGCTACGAAGTCAATAAAAAGGAATGAAACCGGACGGACCACCCGGCATCGAACTAGGCACCGGAAACAAAGAACAACAAAGAACAGGACAGCACAGGAACAGGCCATTCGGCCCTCCAAGCCTGCGCCGATCTTGATGCCTGCCTAAACTAAAACCTTCGGCACTTCCGGGGACCGTATCCCTCTATTCCCATCCTATTCATGTATTTGTCAAGGTGCCTCTTAAATGTCGCTATCGTACCTGCTTCCACCACCTCCCCCGGCAGCAAGTTCCAGGCACTCACCACCCTCTGTGTAAAGAACTTGCCTCGCACATCCCCTCTAAACTTTGCCCCTCTCACCTTAAACCTATGTCCCCAGGTAACTGACTCTTCCACCCTGGGAAAAAGCTTCTGACTATCCACTCTGTCCATGCCGCTCATAACTTTGTAAACCTCTATCATGTCGCCCCTCCACCTCCGTCGTTCCAGTGAAAACAATCAGAGTTTATCCAACCTCTCCTCATAGCTAATGCCCTCCAGACCAGGTAACATCCTGGTAAACCTCTTCTGTACCCTCTCCAAAGCCTCCACGTCCTTCTGGTAGTGTGGGGACCAGAATTGCACGCAATATTCTAAGTGTGGCCTAACTAAAGTTCTGTACAGCCGCAGCATGACTTGCCAATTTTTATACTCAATGCCCCGACCGATGAAGGCAAGTATGCCGTATGCCTTCTCGACAACGGCAAAGCCAGCCCTGTCGACCCTGCAAAGTCCTCCAATCTGGGGGCTTGTGCCAAAGTTGGGAGAGCTGTCCCACAGACTAGTCATGCAACAGCCTGACAGGCATACTCACAGAATCATACCTGACAGACAATGTCCCAGAAACTGCAATCACTATCCCTCGGTATGTCCTGTCCCACCGGCAGGACAGACCCAGCAGAGGTGGTGGCACAATGGTATACAGTAGGGAGGGAGTTGCTCTGGGAGCCCTCAACATCGACTCCAGAAGTCTCATGGCATCAGGTCAAACATGGGCAAGGTAACCTCCTATTGATTACCACCTGCTAGCCTCCCTCAGCTGATGACTCAGTACTCCACCATGTTGAACACCACTTGGAGGAAGCACTGAAGGTGGCAAGGGCACAGAATGTACTCTGGGTGGGGGACTTCAATGTCCATCACCAAGAGTGGCTCGGTAGCACCACTACTGATCGAGTTGGCTGAGTCCTAAAGGACATAGCTGCGAGACTGGGTCTGCAGCAGGTGGTGGGGGAACCAACATGAGGGAAAAACACACTTGACCTCGTCCTCACCAATCTGCCTGCTGCAGATGCTTCGGTCCATGACTGTATTGGTAGGAGTGACCAGCGCACAGTCCTTGTGGAGACGAAGTCCCGCCTTCACATTGAGGATACCCTCCATTGTGTTGTGTGGCACTATCACCGTGCTAAATGGGATAGATTTCGAACAGATCTCGCAATGCAAAAATGGGCATCCATGAGGCGCTGTGGGCCAGCAGCAACAGCAGAATTGTACTCAACCACAATCTGTAACCTCATGGCCCGGCATATCCCCCACTCTACCATTACCATCAAGCCAGGAGACCAACCCTGGTTCAATGAAGAGTGCAGGAGGGCATGCCAGGAGCAGCACCAGGCATACCTCAAAATGAGGTGTCAACCTGGTGAAGCGACAACACAGGACTATCTGCATGCCAAACTGCGTAAGCAGCATGCGATAGACAGAGCTAAGCGATCCCATAACCAATGGATCAGATCTAAACTCTGCAGTCCTGACACATCCAGCCGTGAATGGTAGTGGACAATTAAACAACTAATTGGACGAGGTGGCTCCACAAATATCCCCATCCTTGATGATGGGGGAGCCCAGCAGATCAGTGCGAAAGATAAGACTGAAGCATTTGCAACAATCTTCAGCCAGAAGTGCCGAGTTGATGATCCATCTCGGCCCCCTCCTGAAGTCCCCAGCATCACAAATGCCAGACATCAGCCAATTCGATTCACTCCGCGTGATATCAAGAAACAAATGAAGGCACTGGATACTGCAAAAGCTATGGGCCCTGACAATATTCCGGCAATAGTATTGAAGACCTGTGCTCCAGAACTTGCCGTGCCCCTAGCCAAGCTGTTCCAGTACAGCTACAACACTGACATCTACTCTGCAATGTGGAAAATTTCCCAGGTATGTCCTGTACACAAAAAGCAGGACAAATCCAACCCAGCCAATTACCGCCCCATCAGCCTACTCTCAATCATCAGTAAAGTGATGGAAGGTGTCATCAACATTGCGATCAAGCGACACTTGCATAGCAATAACCTGCTCAGTGACGCTCAGTTTGGGTTCCGCCAGGGCCACTCAGCTACTGACCTCATTACAGCCTTGGTTCAAACATGGACAAAAGGGCTGAACTTCAGAGGTGAGGTGAGAGTGACTGCCCTTGACATCAAGGCAGCATTTGACAGAGTATGGCATCAAGGAGCCCTAGCAAAACTGAGGTCAATGGGAATCAGGGGGATAACACTCCGCTGGCTGGAGTCATACCTAGCGCAAAGGAAGATGGTTGTGGTTGTTGGAGGTCAATCATCTGAGCTCTAGGACATCACTGCAGGAGTTCCTCAAGGTAGTGTCCTAGGCCCAACCATCTTCAGCTGCTTCATCAATGACCTTCCTTCAATCATAAGGTCTGAAGTGGGAATGTTCGCGGATGATTGCACAATGTTCAGCACCATTCGTGACTCCTCAAATACTGAAGCAGTCCGTGTAGAAATGCAGCAAGACCTGGACAATATCCAGGCTTGGGCTGATAAGTGGTAAGTAACATTCGCGCCACACAAGTGCCAGGCAATGACCATCTCCAACAAGAGAGAATCTAACCATCTCCCCTTCAGTATTACCATTGCTGAATCCCCCACTATCAACATCCTAGGGGTTACCATTGACCAGAAACTGAACTGGAGTAGCCATATAAATACTGTGGTTACAAAAGCAGGTCAGAGGCTAGGAATCCTGAGGAGAGTAACTCACCTCCTGACTCCCCAAAACCTGTCCACCATCTACAAGGCACAAGTCAGGAGTATGAGGGAATACTCTCCACTTGCCTGGATGGGTGCAGCTCCAACAACACTCGAAGCTAGACACCATCCAGGACAAAGCAGCCCGCTTGATTGGCACCCCATCTACAAACATTCACTCCCTCCACCACTGACACACAGTGGCAGCAGTGTGTACCATCTACAAGATGCACTGCAGCAATGCACCAAGGCTCCTTAGGCAGCACCTTCCAAACCCGCGACCTCTACCAACTAAAGGACAAGGGCAGCAAATACATGGGAACAGCACCACCTGCAAGTTCCCCTCCAAATCACACACCATCCTGACTCGGAACTGTATCGCCGTTCCTTCACGGTCGCTGGGTCAAAATCCTGGAACTCGCTTCCAAACAGCACTGTGGGTGTACCTACCCCAAATGGACTGCAGCGGTTCAAGAAGGCAGCTCACCACCACCTTCTCAAGGGCAATTAGGGATGGGCATTAAATGCTGGCCTGGCCAGCATCGCCCACATCCCATGAATGAATTTAAAAAAAAGTTGCCCAAAAGGTTTGCAGTCCTGGATATCCATCATGCAGACAGGATGGCAACTGGAAAGGGAAATTACAAGCAATACCACTGTACTATGGAACAAGAGCTTGTCCCTGGGTAAGTAGTAATAGCATTGAGAAAGGGCAAATAATATTAGAGGGATAGATAGCTGCAACTAGAAATCATCTACATTCATAACCAAGTGAATACAGACTGTTCTGGAAAAGGGCAAGCAGCCTGAAGTTTTTGCTCACTGAACCAATGGAACAAGGAAGAGCAGAATAAAAGTTTTGTAAAAAGGAAATTGAGCAATTATGCAATGGGATTGGTTTCACTGAAACCAAACTACCAACACCCTCAGACGGAGGATAAATAGAGCAGTGGGCAGGGGACTGAGGGAGGAAGATTAATTATTCTAAAATCAAGCTGAAAGGGGGCATCATATAAAGTTATCTTATAGCAGATAACTAAGGTTAAGGAGAAAGGTAGTGAAGGGAAAGAAATAAACAGAAGGAAAAGGGTACGAAGCAATATTAACTTGTAACGGGGGTAGTGTTTTTATGCAAGTATACAACACACTTGAAATGAATCAAGGAACTCGAGACTCTTATTAATATTAACAGATATAATGTAGCCAGAACAGAAATTGGACTTCAGCTGGATGGGACACAGCAAACTAAATACATCTCACAGATCGTACAATCAGGAAAGCAAAGGAGGGATGGCTTCAAAGAACATATTCTTTATTAATAGATTTATATTGATAGCATTCAAAATCTGCGTGGGGAGACTTTATGATATAGGGGTGTTACTATTTTGCGAGCACACCATAGGCCACTAAATGGTGGGAAATGAATTAAGGATGAGATTTCTAGGCAATGTACAGATCTGCAATGATACAAGTTGCAATTATTGGAGAATTTAAAAAGTAAACTGGAACAAAACAAACATTTCTGGTCAGAGTGAGAAAGGATTCTTACAATGCATCCAGGGCAAATTCCTTGATAAAGACCAAATGCAAATGAAACTGGCCCCATTAGTAACAGGAAGCATTACTTGGACTAGCAAGGATGGGGAATTTTATTTTGAGCAGACAGAAGCAGATCCCCTAGGTAATCTTTTTTCTCCTTTTAGCTTAGTGCACGAAGGCCAATTTACTTTATCCATCTCTGCACTGAACAGCATAAATCTGTGACCTTCATGATCTGTGCCTTTATTGACAGTTATTTGACAGCAAATGGCATTACAGCTTTTCAATGGCTGTTTGGTGATGAATTGTTAAATCAACAGGGAGCAGCCTACATCTCTGCACAGTTAACTTTTCAGAAGAAAAGAAAAATGATCATAGAAGATGACTAAAGATTTAAATTACATTGGACACTCAAGATGTTTGTCTAAGTTCACTTCCATTACTTTCCTGGCAGTTTTAGTCTGTTTAAAGTAAAAAGGGTTAATATGCTTACTGAAGTCAGAGAGATAACAGCACTGAAACAGGCCCTTCGGCTCACCAAGTCTGTGCTGACCAACAACGACCCATTTATACCAATCCTACATTAATCCCATATTCCCTACCACATCCCCACCATTCTCCTACCACCTACCTACACTAGGGGCAATTTACAATGGCCAATCTACCCACCAACCTGCAAGTCTTTGCCTGTGGGAAGAAACCGGAGCACCCGGCGGAAACCCACGCAGTCACAGGGAGAACTTGCAAACTCTGTACAGGCAGTAGCCAGAACGGAACCCGGGTCACTGGAGCGGTGAGGCTGCGGTGCTAACCACTGCGCCACTGTGCTGAATTTAATTTGTCCATATGCTACCATACCACAGCATAATTTAGAGGTCTTAAGACGATCAGAATTGAATGAAACCACCTTAGAATTCCTTAAGCTAGATAAAGTTTACTTCACTATTTTTTAATCTCCAAGTGCCAACAAAATAATTTTTTTCTGACCAAAACAGTAATGCAATCAATTTCATTTACAACAAAAAAAGTAGTCACAACTAGTTTTGTCTGCTGCTCAGCTGCACCTCAGAATGATCCCAAAATACATTAACAATGGTTGTGTTATTCTCCGAGGAGCTGGACTACGACTCAGCAGCAAAGTCTTGAATTACTTATGAATGAAATGACCCCCAGTTTAACCATCTCATTGCTGTCCGCTCTGCCTAATTACCATCTGCATTGTATAAAGTATGGCTCTATTCTTTTATCAATCAGCGTTTGTAATAGAAGACAGATAGCATTCAGCTACAATCATACCACACGAGACTGTCTAGCCATTAAATACAATTATATATATATTTTAAGTTATGATAGAAGCCAGATGTGGAGAAGGGTCATACTGGCATAATAAGGATGGTCTTTTGAGGGTCATGGTTAAAGGCACTTGCTGGGGGATGGTTAGAAAAAAATTGGTTCAGTTGATAGTTGAGGCACAAAAGCACTCAAAGCAGGCTGTAAAAGGAATGTTCTCCAACTTATTCCCACAACTTAAAATAAAAACTTGGTGGCTAAAATAATACTTAATAATTAGAAGGGAAGACTGAAAAAAAATATTCTGGGGCAGCACAGTGGCGCAGTGGTTCGCACCGCAGCCTCACAGCTCCAGGGACCCGGGTTCAATTCTGGGTACTGCCTGTGTGGAGTTTGCAAGTTCTCCCTGTGGCTGCGTGGGTTTCCTCCGGGTGCTCCGGTTTTCTCCCACATTGCAAAGACTTGCAGGTTGATAGGTAAATTGGCCATTATAAAATTGCCCCTAGTATAGGTAGGGAAATATGGTGGGGATGTGGTAAGAATATGGAATTAGTGTAGGATTAGTATAAATGGGTGGTTGATGGTTGGCACAGACTCGGTGGGCCGAAGGGCCTGTTTCAGTGCTGTATCTCGAACTAAAGTTTGAAATTTGAAGAAACCAGCTATCAATTTTCCAAATGGTAGATAAGGCAGATGGCATCTAGGCATTCCTAAGGACTGAGGAGGTACATAACTATTTATGGCAATATCACATGCACTGCCTCTTGCAAAATTTACAAAATGGCCTCAAGTGCCAAGCCCTCCCTCTGCAACTGTTAGTATAACAAGTTTACTGTTTCACAGATCCTGATGGCTCAGCTGTGAATGTCACATCCTTGGCAGCTAACTTAAGAAGAGCACCTGTGAGATTTAAAAGCAAATAAATCACAACACATCTACAAGATCTCTACTACACTGCCTCTTGCATAAACTAAAGCAGATGAAGTGTTTTCTGGCAGCCAAAGCCAATATTCACTCAGGCCACAAGTCTTAAGTATGTTCTCTATCCCTGCATCAATGATCCTGAACAATACCGCAAGTAATAGCATGTTGAAAACTGAATGAACAAACTCTGATTTCTAACCTATAAGCTTTAATACAAACACACAGTGTACAAAACAGAACACAAAGGCCATTTATTGCATTAATGTGAGCGGTCAATGTTCTAGATGAGACACAGAACTAGAACAGTTAACTTGTATCCTATTTCATTTAGGACATTATACCCAGATCAAAACCAACAAATTCTATCTCTGGGCATTAGGTGGATCAGTAGTGTCCAATGTCTAAGAATTATGATATTTCCTTTGGAGTTAGGGTTATACTTCAGAGTTTTGTAAAAAGCTAAATGGTTTACTAATGCCCTCCGCACCCCTACTCAGTCTGGCCTACACATTGCTCCCGCTCCTTATGCTCTCCTCAGGACAACCAGAAATGAACAATAATACTTCATTATCAGTGTTGCCCACAACCTAACAAAGATTTCAGAAATCCACATAATGCAAGATAAACAGAATCAGAACTCTCATCAAAAAATAAGTACCAGCATTAACTTTGCCACAGAGTTACGTGGTCATGATTCACTTTAGAGGCTTGAGCATGTAATCTAGGCTGACACTGCTGTACTGTTATATTTGTGGACTTCCTCAAGTAGAAACATCCTCTCCACATCTACCCTGTCAAGTCACTTCATAATTTTAAAGACTTCTATCAGGTCATTTCTGTGTCTTTCTAGAGTCTTTCCAGATAGTTCCAGTATAATTCTTACAAATGCAGACTACCCCAAATGTGGTCTAAGGTTACATACAAGTTTAATATAAATATTTCCGACTGGGGATAGTGTGGGAAAAAGACATTGAAGTGGATGATCAGCTATGATCATATTGAATGGCAGAGCAGATTTGATGGGCTGAATGGCCTACTCCTGTTCCTACGTATCTTTTCCTCTAGAAGTGAACCTCAGAGCTTTGTTTGCACTTGTTATGGTTTTGTTAACTTGCATTGTTACTTTTATGATTTGCGAATCTGTACCCCTAGATCCCTCTGCATCTTGACCCAATTTAGATTATTTTCAAGAATTTGGTGGCCTCAGTCCTCCTTAAAAAAAAAAGCTTCACCTCAAGTCATCCATATTTAAATTCATTTGTCATCAACAAATTTGCAGGATGGGTGTGCAAATGTCTTCTTGTATTCATCGCTGTCATGCTTAGTATTAATTATACAATTTCCCCACCATCCCCCCCCCCCCAATAAAATTGGGGGCCATCTGCAAATTTTGATATTGTATTCTCTATTCCAAATCTTATGAAAATAGTGGTCCTAGAACTGATCCCACTGAAAATGTCATCTAACTTCCAAAATTTCACTGCAACTTTTAACACACTGGATTCCTGATCTCACTTCCTCATCTCATTTAGGTTCCTCTTTGCTATTCTCCAGTTATGAAAAAGCAGGCAACCTGCTTCAGGACTCTACCAATAAGAACTTGCATTTATATAGCACCTTTAATTAGAAGAACATCCCAAGGCACTTTATAAAAGAGTGTCACCAAACAAACTTTGATGGTGAGCCACTTAAGGAGCTATTATGGCAGATGGCCCAAAGCTTGGCCAAAGATTTAGGTTTTAAGCAGCATTTCAAAGGAGGAAAGTGAGGTAGAGAAGCTGACAGGTTTAGGAGGGAATTCCAGAACTTAGGGTCTTGGCAGCTGAAGCATGACCGCCAATAATATGATTGAATTTTACATTCAGTTTGAGCGAGAGAAGAATGAGTCCAAGACTAGTATTTTAAACTTAAATAAGGGGTATGATGAGGGCATGAAAGCAGAGCTAGCTAAAGTGAACTGGCAAATTAGGTTAAGGGATAGGTCAATAGAGATGCAGTGGCAGACATTTAAGGGGATACTTCAGAATACACAGAATAGATACATTTCAACGAGAAAGAAAAATTCCAAGGAGAGGACCCATTATCCATGGTTAACTAAAACAGTTAAAGATAGTATCAAACTTAAAGAAAAAGCATATAATTGCGCACGATGGGTGGCAGGTCAGAAGATTGGACAGAATATAAAAAACAACAAAGAATGGCTAAAAGATTGATAAGGAGGGAAAAATTAGAGTACAAAAGATTGCTAGAAATATAAAAACAGATAGTAAGAGTTTCTATAGATATTTTAAAAAGAGTTAACAAAGTGAGTGTTGGTCCTATAGAAAGAGAGTCTGGGGAATTAAGGGAAAAATAAGGAGATGGCAGTTTGAATTGAACAGGTATTTTGCATCAGTCTTCACTACAGAGGATACAAGTAACACCCCCGAAATAGCTGTAAGTCAGGAAATGGAAAGGAGGGAGGAACAAGAAAATTACAATCACCAGGAAAATCGGTACTGAGCAAATTGTTGGAGCTGCGGGCTGACCAGTCCCGGGGTCCTGATGGACTTCATCCTAGGGTTCCAAAAGAAGTGGCTAGTGAGATAGTTGATGCGTTGGTTTTAATTTTCCAAAATTCTCTAGATTCGGGAAAGGTTCTATCAGATTGGAAAATAGCCAATGTAACTCCTTTATTCAGAAAGGGAGGGAGACAGAAAGCAGGAAACTCAGGCCAGTTATCTTAACATCCATCTTGGGGAAAATGTTGTTAAAAACTATTATTAAAGACGCTATTGCTGGGCACTTAGAAAAATTCAAAGTAATCAGGCAGAGTTGATGTGGTTTTGTGAAAGGGAAATCATGTTTAACCAATTTATTGCAATTCTTTGAGGAAGTAACATGTGCTGTGGATAATGGGGAACCGGTGGTTGTACTGTACTTAGATTCCCAGAGGCATTTAAATAAGGTGCTACATCAAAGGTTATTGCAGAAAATAAAAGCTCATGGTTGAGGGGGTAACAATTGAATGTTAATGGCATAAATGGGTCATTTTCTGGTTGGCAAGATGTAACAAGTGGTATGCCACAGGGTTCGGTGTTGCGGCCTCAATTTTTACAATTGATATAAATGACTGGATGAAGGGACCTAGGTATGGTTGCTAAGTTTGCTGATGATACAAAGATAGGTAGGAAAGTAAATAGTGAAGAGGACATAAGGAGGCTACAAAGGGATATAGATAGGTTAAGTGAGTGAGTGGGCATAGATCTAGCAACTGAAGTATAATATACGAAAATGTGAAATTGTCCATTTTGGCAGGAAGAATTAAAAAAGCAGATTATCTAAATGATGAGAGATTGCAGAGCTCGGAGATACAGAGGAATCTGGGTGTCCTAGTGCACCTCGTTTATTGCGAGGGGAATTGAATTAAATAACCTAGGGGGGTTATGCTACAGTTATACAGGGCATTGGTGAGATCACATCTGGAGTACTGTGTACAGTATTGGTCTCCTTATTGAAGGAAGGATGTAAATGCATTGGAAGCAGTTCAGAGAAAGTTTACTGGACTAATACCTGGAATGGGCAGGTTGTCTTATGAGGAAAGGTTGGATAGACGAGGCTTGTATCCACTGGAGTTTAGAAGAGTAAGAGGCAACTTGATTGAAACATATATGATCCTGAGGGGCCTCGACAGGGTGGATGAGGAAAGGATGTGTCCCCTTGTGGGACAATCTAGAACTAGGGGTCACTATTTAAAAATAAGGGGTCACCCCTTTAAGACAGAGATGAGAAATTTTTTTCTCAAGGTCATGATTCTTTGTAACTTTCTTCCTCAAAAGGCAGTGTAAGCAGAGTCTTTAAATATTTTTAAGGCAGGGGTAGATAGATTCTCGATAAGCAAGGGGGTGAAAGGTTGTCAGGGGTAGGCACAAATGTGGAGTCAAGATTACATTCAGATCAGCCACGAACTTACTGAATGGCTGAGCAGGCCCAAGGGGTGAGTGGCCTACTCCTGCTCCTAATTCATATGTTTGTAATGGTGGAGTGATTAAAATCAGAAATGTACAAGAGGCCAGAATTAGAAAAATGCAGATAACTGAGGGTTGTAAGGCTGAAGATTACAGGGAAAGGGAAGGTGAGGGCATGGAGTGATTTGAAACCAAGGATGAAAATTTTAAAAATAGAGGCATTACCTAACCAGGAGTCAAGGGAGGCCAGTGAGCACAGGGCCGATGGGGAAAAGGGGTTTGGTACAAATCAGGATACACGCAGAGTTTTGGATGACCTCAAGTTCATGAAGGATGGGAGGTCGGTCAGAGTGTGCTGGAATAGTCAAGTCTAGAAATAACATACTTCTCTGACAACTTGGACAGACACTGAATTTCCCCTCACTGTATAGAATGACCTTCCCCATCAGGCTGACAAATTGGAAATTCACAGTACAGAATTGGGTATATATGTCCAACATTGTGCACCATGAGGCTGTCACACTCACTAAAAGAAAGGCCCGGACAATGTAAATTAGTACCCACAAATATTCAGTATAGGACAGGTCAGGGGAAGGGTGAAGAGGCTATGGTGAGGTCCTCCAACAAAATAGGGCAGCTGAAATGAGCCTCCACATAATGTCAGTATTTGGAATAATGCATGTACAAATATGAGATGAGTAAAATAGGAAGAAATTCTTCAATGAAAACCTTTAATGTCTGTATGAGCATACTGTCGCTTTGCCCAACTGGATCAAAGAATTAGAGGCCACTGTCCTTTCAACACAGAGATCCCAAATTATGTTTGTGTGGATTTTGGTTGATTTAACTCAACCATTCTACCAAAATAAAAATGACTGTGGCACACAGCCACCAATAGCCAATTTCCTCTTTTGTTCAGTCAATCCTGTTCCCTAGCTCCGAGCCCTACTTACTACTGCTTCTTTCAGCTTCAGGCCATGCTTCCCGAGACTGGACGTCACAATCACTACAAATGTATCCAGAGGGGCTAGGATCAGAAGAAATATAGGCAAAGACAATCCCAAAATTGACTTTTAATATATATAGATATATATGTGGTGGGGGGGGGGGCCCCACGGGTCAGACTTCACCACTGTCACCTTCTGAACCAGACAAATTGCAGCCTAAGTGCTTGCTCCTAAGGCAAGGCCCAGGTTTCCAACCACCTGACCCATTCTCTCCTGCCCAATGCAGATCCCCCCACACTCTCAGTCTTTTGGATCTGGGAGGAGCAGGATTTAGATTTATGATGGGAATTTTGAGGGTTGTGGAGGAAGTAGGGTGCATAAATTCACCTCCACCCATTGAGGGAAGAAAAGTATGTAGCATATAGTAAAATATTTATAGTGTGCAGCTTTACAAATCCACAAAACGTTTTTTTTTTTAAATGGACCCAACTGTCTAACTGCTCCTATTCCTAGATCAAGTTAAGACATCGATAGATCAATGTTCAAATTGCTAAAACGAAAGCTAAAAGCTGCAGTAATTCACAGGTCCTGATGAATGGTTGTATTTTAGTTCAGTGGTGGGCCTTTATGAGCCTTGTAGCTGTGTTGCCAAATATGGAGACCAGTGGGAAATGTACAACATAAAACATAACCAGAGTAGTTTATCAAACATCCTGCTAAGTGATTCTGTACTGGGAAATCGCCTAAAGAGGAATCAAACCTCTGTCAAACCAAGCTGTAAATATTTTTTTTAATTTCTCTGAAATCATGTTTCCATACCCAGCCAGAGAGATGTCATATCCCAGGAAGCATATTAGTACAGACTGATAAGTGCTTACTGTGCCTACTGTAATTTAATTTGGTAAACAAAGCAGCTAAGGGACAATTAAATGAATACCCAAGGCAAAAATAACAGTTCTGAGTTCATTATTCGACACTAATTATAGTGTGCTATAACAAAAGTCAAAACTATTTGTCAGCTGCATTCATTTGAAAGACTCCAATATGTTTCAGAAAATTTTACCATCGATTTTGAATGCTACAGAGTAATTGGCGCACATGTACAAATAGAACTGGCAGCTGTTTTCTAGAATCCAACTCAAAAATGTTTAACATACACCAAACTTAGATACTCCCCAGCTTTGCTTAAGAACAACCAATCAAACCCTTCCGGTACAATATAAATCTATTTGATAACATTTACATAAAAGCCTCTGGCATTGGCAGTTACATGTTTTAACATGTTAATAGAACATTCCTCTGTCCAGTATTTTAGCAGAGAATTGGACCATTCAGAATAAAATGGATGACATTTCCAGTCAAATAATGAAGGGAAATAACAGACAGCACTATTTTTGGTAAAGTAATTTCTGGCCACGCTGCTGTTTTGACCCAGCCAAAATGCTCATCTTAATTTTTAATACAAAAAAAGATTACACCATGCATTAAAAACTGAAGTGCACAAAAGTGTGGTTTGCTGTACCATGCAGAGGAAGCTAAACTTTCTGTTCCCCTGCTTTGTCAGGGGTTGGCAAACTATTATACTCATTACTCATTTCCCTCCTCCCATTTCTATGTAGATGCTGACTGCTATAATACATATGGTGTAGCCATGGCGATTATATAGCTTGGATACTGCACAGTAACGAGAGGATCTCCAAGGGCACAAAAACAAACTGAAGACAGCTCCAAAGTTACAGAACATAATCAAATGCTGCAACTCATCCATAAACAGGTCAATGATTAGTACCACACATAGTAAAACATTGCAGTAAAATCCTAAATTTGGGAGTCTAAGCACTCTAAAAAAAAAAAAAAATTAAACCCACTCCCAGCCTTACTTCCTAATCCTGCTATCTCAGCAACAGGAATCTTCAGTAATTGATATTTTCCCATCAGTAAAATTTCTCAACTGATAAAAGTGGGCAAAAATGATAAGCCTTCCCATAAAATAGCCACCAGGCATAAATTTTTTTGAGGGAAATTAAAGTTGTTATAGCTGCATTGCTTTATATGACATTTCTTCTGAGACAACCTAAAACTTTTCTGCCTCAAGTTTATGTGCAATAGGGGAAGAAAGTAACATCTGACTATTTCCAACATGTTTGAAGGGATAGAGTTTGGATTAGGAGGAACAATTGTGTAATGAACATGTTCAAACTGGAAAACATTGAAAGGTTATACGATTACTGTTTTCAGGATTTTAAAAAAGGGACTAGATAATTCTTGCGTAGTTGGGTTTGTATTAGTAGCGTTGTAAGACGTTCTAGAGAAAGTCTTTGACTCTGGTAAAGGTTAACTAAACTTTATTTACAGTTACTATATACACTCTCAGCAAGCCACATAGGCTAGCATCCTTTATGCTGCTATACCTTCTTCTCAAACCTCTCGTGATTGTTACATCATCGCTTGTACAGTGGGAAGATGTCTCACTGTTTTCAGTATTAACCCTTTACATCTTTATACCACATCCCCCACCACCTCCCCCACCACCCCCCACCCCCCAAGTCTTTATCCAACATTTTCCCAAACATATATACATTTATGACTTCTCTACTACTCTCGCTTGCCACCCCCACAAGTCTGACTTTACACATTCAGTCTCATCAGCGTTTTGACAACTCTCCAGGATCTGGTTGTAATCTGTATGGGATGATCAGTAGTCTTCATACGAAGTCTGGATTGCTGACTTGGCATTTCATTTCTGCAGGTTGTAGTATTCCGTTCGGTTTGGGTTTGTTCCTCTTCATCTAGATCTTGCAGATGGATTACTGGCTGTTGCCTTTTGTGGAATAGAATGATATTCCTCTGAGTCCTTTCTATGTTCCCATCATTTGTTCGTATAATATACACTCACTGATAGTCCTCGTGTTTATGGATTGCTGTACCTTCTCATTCCAGGACACACATCCAAACTTTTTGACCATTGTTTATTTTGGTTAAGTTTCTCACTCGAAATCTCCCATTGTAATTTTGGGTTTGTTCCGTTCTGTATGATTTTTCTCTTTTTCAAACTTTCCTTGTTGTCAAGTCTTCAATCTTGACATTGATTGTTGAGGCAATGCTGGAAGCTGTGTTACATAGAAAATAGGAGGAGTAGGCCCTTTGGGCCTGCTCCGCCATTCAAAAAAGATCATGGCTGATCATCTAATTCAATATCCTGTTCACACTTTCTCCCCCTATCCCTTGATCCCTTTGGCATTAATATATCTATCTCCTTCTTGAATATATTTAATGACTTGGCCTCCACTGCCTTCTGCGGTGTTCTTAACTTCCTTCCCATTAGTAATTCTGATGGTGATATTCTGCACGATAAACTAGGAGATAGGAAGATCTTCATTTTTCTTGAGTAAAGATTTTATGGTTCTCACACCTCGTTCTACCTCTGTATTGTGGATATCTCAGCGAGCTCGTAAGATGCTGAAAGCCCATCTTCACGGCAAACTGGGTAAAACACTCATTGCAAACTGTGATCTGTTGTCATATTATTTCATCCAGAAACCCATGTAACACGAAGAGGTTTGTAAGGATTCTGATTACATTCTATAGCCCCCTGAGCCAGTTATCGTCCGACTTCTTTCTGCCTAGAAAAGTAGCTGATAATGATATATGACTTCCCACCAAACATGAATAAATCAATGCCTAGCCTTTGCCAAGATCTAGTTGGAAATTGGGTGGTCAACAGCAGTTTAGACTGTTCCAGTGATAGATGATCTACGGTTGCCCTCTAATGCACTGGCTGATGATGGGAAGGAATTGTTTACTTTTACTTGATTTCAGCTACCTTTCAAATCAACTGCAGTTCCAAGCATGCATTTCTGTTCAGTAAAGAAAATTCTTGATTGTCTAAGACGTACAACGTCTTTACCAGTTGGTTGCCTCCATGCTGAAGAGTTGCTTGGAGTGTGCCCTTTACTTGCAGTTGTGTCCTGGACCATGCAACTGTATATCTGTCGACTGCAGGTAATGTTTCTTCTCCCAAGGCTCTTGGTCAGACAATACTGTGACATTAATCAGTGTCAAGCTTAAAATTCATGAGGTGTCCATTCATTAGATGTCTGCACTTCAGAAACCCTGGTCTGGATTACTGATTTCTCCCAAGAACTCTCTTGGTTCTCTCTCTTGTGGGTACTGCTGTACTTTGTTCTTTGTGTGAAGGTCTTCTGCTTTGTACCTTTAGGCACAGAAATTTTGCTGTAGCACATCTTCCCATAGTGTGCAGTTTTTCCATATTTAAAACACAGCTTGGGCACTGCTCTCGGCAGTGGGTCTTGTGGGCTCCACAACATTGGCAAGGTTTTCCTATTTCATGCGTCTTCTCACCTGTATGTTTTTTCTGTTCCTCAAAGCGCTTCCCTGGCTTTGCTTCACCAGTTGGATGGGCATCAGACTCCTTCTCATCTACCACTTGTCTTCAGCTCGTAGGATGTCCCTATTCTGTTTGCCAACTTCAGCCTGTCTTACAATTTGAATGGCCTTTTCCATGTAAGGTCTTCCTCAGATTACAATAGGTCTGACAAGTTTTCATTCACTATGCCGACGACTATCTTGTCTGATTAGTTCGGTCTTTAATTTGCCGTATTCGCAAGCTTCTGCCAAACTATACAGATTAATATAGGAGTTTACAGATTCACCAATCATCTGCAACCACTTATTAAATTTGGCTCTTTCCAAGATTTTATTGGTATGGAAATTTAAATATTTATCAAAGGTTTGGAGTATCTCTGAATTTATCAATAACCTCGTTGAACCCTTGTCGGACAATTACATCAACCGTTATCACTCCTACAGGAGGGTGTTCACTTGCTCCACTTCAGATCTGATGTGGCATTCTGAACTTTAAGAATATTTTTCGCCAGGCTAGTCAATTTTTGACCTGATTGGGACCTTCTTGGATTCTAAAACCTCAGGTAGTCACAATTTTGGATCCATATTGCTTCCTTTTGTTTGCTAGGGTGTTCTTTAATTTTAAGAATTTCAGGCTTGGCTTGAGGTGTTTGTGTTCTGTTCGGGGTTTTCCCCGCACTCCAATGATTACTGCACTTTTTCTCCTCAGCGAGGTTGAGCACTCACTCACCTCCCTAGTCACCAATTCGACCAAGATCATGTTCTGCACCTGATTTACTTTCCCCCCAGTGCCCCGTTTAAATACATAGCTGGTTTCACTGTTTCACCGCTCCCGTATCGTCGCCGGGCATGAAGACTCTGACCCGACGCTGGATGTGTTGGAAGAATTGATGCAGAGGCCCATGCTGCTGTGGTGTGGTCTGAGGGGCTACAGAGCTCTTCGCAGCTTCTTCTGCTAGTATGTAGTTTTCTTACTGTATCGGGTCTGTATTTATCTTCAAATTTCTCTGTTGTTCGCCTGGTGCTTAAGGTAAGGAGATCTTCAAGTTCTCCTGGTTGCTTTCACTGTTGCCACCATGTTGCGTTTATATTAGTGGTGTTGTAAGGCATTTTAAAGCAAGTCTTAAACTCTGGTTAACTAACAACTCTATTATTTACAGCTATTTCACATACTCTCAGCAAGCCACCTAAGCTAGCATCCTTCGTGCTGCTCTACCTTCTTTTCAAGCCTATCTCGTGCAATTGTTACATCACTCATACAGTGGGAGGGGTCTCACTTGCTTCGGTATTAACCCTTTACATCCTTATATCACAATAATGTCGACCATGACATGCTGTTTTACCTGCTCCAGAATAGCAAAACCAGAGGACAGGAACTGTGCTAGTAGGGTCAAATTCAAAGCAAATCTGCAGAAGCATCATTTTAGTCAGCAAATCTGTAGAACAGGCTCCCTAGGGGAGGTGGTGGAAGTTCACAGTATTGATCCAAATGCAAATTAGATAGATCTGGGATACAGTATCTAAGTAATTTGAGACATGACATATAGTTAGTGTAGCGCACTTGGGAGGAACAGGTGACTTTGGACCCAAGGCTCACAAAGCTTTCCACCACTGGGGGGTGTATTTACCTCATATCTGAGTCTGTTGTAAATTAATTGATACAGATTGATTAGTCAAAAACTCCATTATCATTGCAACATGCAACTGCTAGGATGATAAAAGGCAGAACTGGATGAACTTTTTCAATCTACCAATTCCTATATGAATGCAAATAATTTTTCTTTCTTGTCCTAGAACTTGTTATTGAATATTTTGGGATCCAGTTTACCTACTTCCTTAGAAATCTTCAATATTTAAGTATCACCTCTTCCCCACACCTTCCCCCATTCCCCTGCCTAATTCAAACATCCTTACAGCCTTAAGTCTTCATTCATAACTCGAAGGCCAAGTTTGTAAACATGAACTTATGTATTCAGGACTCGAAGCTGTCTATGTTCTGCCTGGAATCTGCTGTCCAAGTAGCTCCTCACTTGTCCATAAGCCAACTAGGCAGAGTGGCGTGGGGAAGGAGGGAAAAAGATAGATCTCTTCGGAGTCGAGGTAGCTCCAAGATAACAGACATCAGCGAAGGAAATTCAGAACTAAATCAATCTATCATGGAAGATTCAATTGTGCAGGTCTGCAATAATCCATGCTACCATTAATGATCTGTCAGCCAGTCTGGTTCATTAGTGGATCCTGGGAGACTAATTTTTTATTTTACATTCAGCTCCAGATAACCCTGCAAGGCAGTGACTTAGTGTGTGGTGGTCTTAGTTGGACAAGTAGCAGACAGCATACCAGTGCCCTATACCAATAAGCTGGATGGTCTCAACTTGTTAAATTTCAGTGCACACTTAAGACTCCCCCACATTTGGTTTTGCTACCTGTGCAAAGCTCTCTGGATATGCTTAACTGATATGCCCTTGTAGAGAAACTGCACCTTCCATAATCAGAAAACAGAACGTCGGAACAATTAGATCATGATTCATTTGTATCTTAATTCCATTTACCTGTATGGGATCCACATGCCTTAACAGCCTGACCCAACAAAAAGCAACCTCAGCTTTGAAATTTTCAATTGTCCAAACCTCAACAGCTTTTTGGGTGAAAAGAGTTCTACATTTCAATTACCCTTTGTGAGAAGATGTGTTTCTCGACATCACGTCTGAACAGCAGAGCACTAATTTTAAGGTTATTTTCCCTGATGCCTCCATATCTACCCTTCAATAATTTTAAACACCTCAACAGTAACTTTCAGAAGGAATTTGGATATATACTTAAACAGGAGAAAGTGGCAGGGCTGTTGGGAAAGAGCAGGGGAGTGGAACTAATTGAATCGCTCTTTCCGAGAGCTGGGACAGCCATGATGGGCCAAATGGCCTCTTTCCAGGCTGTAAGATTCTATGATTGTCACCCATCATAAACTGAGCTAAAACTAACCAACTCTCAAACATTTCACTGCAGTCAAAATGTTATTTTCCAAGCTGTTACGACCGAGGCGAGAGGAGTGCACTGTCTTTTCTAGTTTCACTCCTCCACAGGTCATTACATATACTTAAAATGTTTACCCAGGTACTGATACAGTCAATCATATACTCTACTCTTTATCCCCGAATAAAATACACCAACCAGCTTTCTTAAACAACAAAATTATCAGTTTATTATAAAACAAGATTTATCCAGTAACGAAGCAAAGCATTAACATTGAAATATGAAAGTTCCCTTTTGTCCCTTAGCCCCACGCACACGGGTTAACTGAAAGATAAAGATTTTCTCTTCAGAGCTCTTTTACGAAAAAAAACAGAAAAAAGAACACTTTGGCCAAATACTTGCTAAGTCTTCAAGAAAAATATGCAAGGACGTCAGTTGTCCCTTTTGGTCTGGCGTCTGGGTAAATGGAGACGGATCACTGGGATCTTTCCTGGAGCAGTTCGTTCTGAAGATGTCAAGTAGTAGTCTGGTAGACATTCCAGGAGAAATGTGGAATCAGGGCTCTCAGTTATCCCACTCTGGATTCACAGGTTTTTCAACGAGGTAGAGAAAGATGAGCTGGTGTCTTATCTCTCATCAGGCTGACCTCCAACTGCCTTCAAACACAGTTCACACCCCAACTGAACCAAAACATCCCAGAAACAAAACCCCAAACAGCAAGTCAGAATCTCCTGACCACTACAAATCCCAACATGTCACCTCTCTGCAAGCATCTCACCCAAGCACCAAGGCCTCCGCCACTCACTGAACACAAAGCAAGTGATCTCCAGCAAAGGTTGCCCTCAAACAAAGCCTCCCAGTGACCGGTGCAAAAAAAAAAATCCATAGCATCTTTTCAGTTTTAAACACAAGTCCTCAAAAAAAAATTTTTAAATGGAAGCACTTTCATAACACCTCCATCCTAGCAGGAATGAAATGCCATTTTTAAATGCGTTTTATTACAAAGTGTGGAAGAACAGAAGATGAAAAATATTAACACACATTTACACTCTCATTCACTCTTTACCTGTAACGAATGCAGTTCTACTTTGTACCTTCGGTGCAGTCAGATAACTCAAAGCAAAGTTAAGTCCTAGTCAAAGCATCCACAATTACATTATATTGCCCCGCAATGTGGATAATCTTTAAGTAATAAGGTTGCAACAGTAAATTCCATCGTAAGAGTCTGGTATTCTGGTTTTTAAATATTTACACAAAGGCTAGAGGGTTATGATTAGTATGTGCTAGTGTCTCTCAGTAGTCGTGGCAGACACAGACTTCAAAATGCTTAAGAGCTGGTAATAAGCCCTGTGTTTCCTTTTCCACTCGAGTATCTCTTTTGATATCGATTTAGCTTTTTGAAGAAGTATCCCAATGACCTTTCTATGCCCGATTCATCATCTTGTAACAGGAATGCACCAACCCCCCAGGTCACTATCAATTGCTACTTTGAAGGGCTTAGTGAAATTTGGAGCAGCCAACACTGGTTCATTAATCAAAAATGGCTTTCAGCCTCTCAAAGGATGCTTGGCACTCCCCTGACCACTATCTTGGTTTTATTTTTTTGAAGCAAGTCTGTCAGTGGAGCAGTTATAGTACTAAAAGTTGGCCAAACTTGCGGTAGAAACCACACATCCCCAAAAACCTCATGATTTCTCGCTTATTCACAGACGAAGGGAACGCCACCAATGCTTGTACTTTTGCTGTTCTTGGCAACACTTCTTGCCCTACTATATGCCCGAGGTAGGTTACCCTCACTTTTGCAAATTCACTTTTGGCAAAGTTTATCACTAAATCAGCCGATTGTAATTTTCTAAACAGAACTTCTAGTTGTACAAGGTGGTCCTTCCAAGTGTTACTGTATACTAGTACATGAAGGTAAACCACACAGTGAGGAACACTAGCTACCACTTGGTTCATTAGTCTCTGAAAAGTTGTTGGGGCATATTTTAGCCCGAATGGCATCACTCAGCATTGGAAAAGACTGTCTGGTGTGACACAGGCCGATATTACTTTAGCTCGGTGTTAAAGGAACCTGCCAGTATCCCTTTAACAAATGTATTTTGGTAATTAACTTGGCACTTCCCACTCTGTCAATACAGTCTTCCAAGTGTGGAATTGAGTAGGTCTGCCTTTGTTACTGCATTAACCTTTCTGTAGTCTATGCAGAATCTAGTTAAATCAACTTACACCACTGGGGACCTCCAGCTGCTTTGACTGGGTTCAGCCTTCTCAAGGGCAATTAGGGATGGGCAATAAATGCTGTCCTAGCCAGCGATACCCACATCTCATGAATGAATAAAAAACATTAGGTGGTTTTCCAACATGTATTGGATTTCTGCTTTCACCTGGGCCTGTTTCTCTGGACGCAAGCGATAAGGATGCTGTTTTATTGGAAGGGATTCCCCTACATCCACAACATATGTGGCTAAGGTTTTATATCCTGGTTTATCCCTACAGGCTCCTTTAAATGCTGCGAGTAGCCTTGTTAGGTCTTCTTGTTGTTCTGCATCTAAATATGAAACCACAGTATCTAATCGCCCTAACAATTCAGTGTAGATAGTAGGAGGTTCAATTTGAGAATTGTCTAGGCCTCCTTCTACAGGGTGAACACTAGTAGGTTATAGGATTACTACTATTTACAAGTAACACCTATCAGCTACATATAGAGCAGTGAGTTACGATAGTAGATCCTGATCATAGCCAATAGTTATGAGTATTGCCAGTTTTACCATTAGATAACAGTATAATTTCAGTGAGTCACTATTAGCTACTGGTGGCAAAGTTTCTCCTCCTGTTGGTTTCCAGAGAATCCCTGCTCCATCTTCAGTTTCTCCTCTTCCTGCCCTCAGTTTCACCTCTTCACCTGCTCATGAGCAGTTGCAACTTTTATTTTTGTTCATTCATGGGATGTGGGCATCGCTGGCAAGGCCAGCATTTATTACTCTCCTTAATTGCCCTCGAGGTGGTGGTGGTGAGCCACCTTCCAAAACTGCTGCAGTGCATGCGGTGTAGGTACACCCACAGTGCTGCTTGGGAGGGAGTTTCAGGATTTTGACCCAGCGACAACAGGAAACCAGAGGTAGGAGGAACTTTGACTCCTGGCACAAAACCAAATGCAAAATACTCAACTACAAAGGACTCAACCTTTATATGTTGTGACTGAAGTAAATGTTATCGCACTTATCAGACATCTAGGAATTAGTAACCCCACTTCAGAGAGTCGTTAAGAGTCAACATTCACCCCCAACACTCGCTCGCCTTCCCATGCAAGCACAGGCAATGCAACATAAAAAGGGGGATGTCAGTATTGATCAAAGAAACTATTCTAGCACTAGAAAGGGACAATGTAGTGAGGGGTCAACAACAAAATCCATTTGCTTAGAATTAAGGAATAGAGGAGCTAATAAGCTACTGCGTGCATTAAGGCCACCAAATAGTGCAAAGGAGATAAAGGAGCATATTTGCAGGCACACTACAAAAAGATGCAAGAACTATAGAATAGTGATAATGGGAGACTTCAATTATCCCAATATAAACTGGGATAGTAAGGAATTCCTGTACTAGAGATTTTTCTTATCAGTGTGCTTCCAGCAAATGAGGAAGGAAGCAGTGCTGAATCTAGTTCTGGGTAATGAAGTGGAGCAAGAGGAACATATTTCTGTGGCGGACATCTGGGGGAACAGTGAATATAACAGTTAGTCAGTTTCACAATAGTTATAGAAAAGGACAAGGAATAATCAACAGCAATAGTACAAGTACATATTTGGACAAGGACTAATTTCAATGAGTTGAAAATAGATCTGGTCCAGGTGGATTGAAATCAACAATTACAGTTCTGCCTACCAGTTTAGCAATGAAAGGCCTTTAAAAGAGGAGATGGCTTGGGTACAGGCAGACACATTCCCACAAAGGGGAGAAGGATATGCATCCAAAGCTGGAGTTCCCTCAATGACTAAAGGTAGAGATTAAAATGAAACAAAAAAAAAAAAAGAGGCTTATGATAAATGTAAGGCTCATAGGGAAGAGGGGCAAAGTCAAAATAGCAGAAGTTACCGAGTAACATAAAACGGGAACCCAAAAATCTTTAAAGGATAATCAAAGGAAGGGTGGGGCTGATTAAGGACCAAAAGCGAGATCGTGTGGAGGCAGAGGGCATGATTGAGGTATTAAATACTTTGCATCTGTCTTCACTAAAAGATGCTGCCAATGCAGCAAGAGAGGAGGTAGTGCCACTATTGGATAGGATAAAAACAGATGAAGAGGGTAAAAGGTAGGCAGTACTCAGAAAAGTCACCAAATCCAAATGGGATACACCCTAGATTGCTGAGGGAAATATTGTCACAGACTTGTATTATTTTTTCTCCTCGGATTAAAAACTGTGGGTGTGCCTTTAAGACTGTTAAAAACCTTTAAGGGAAAGAAGGCAAATCATTTTTGATGAATTTGACTGAGTTATTTGAAGTATGAAGTGATTCATTTCAGTAGGAAGAATGAGGAGAGGCAATATAGACTAAATGATACAATTTGAAAGGGGGTGCAGGAACAGGTAGACTCGGGGTTGCATGTACACAAACCTTGGAAAGTGGCAGGACATGCTGAAAAGGCGGTTTTAAAAAGCACGCAGGACTCTTGAATTTATGAGACGCACAGAATACAAAATCGAGCTAGTTATGCTAAATCTTTATAATCACTGGGTAGACCACAGCTGGAGCAGTGTGTTTAATTCTAGTCACCCCATTTTATGAAGTACATCAAGAGGGCGCTGAAGAGATTTACTAGAAAGGTATGAGGGATAAGGGACTTAAGTCAGGAGACTACAGAAGCTAGGATGGTTCGCCTTAGAGCAAAGAAGGTTAAGGGAAAGTTTAGTAGAGGTGCTCAAAATTATGAATGGTTTTCATCGGCCTTATCTCTCCCCTTACTATCTTTGTAATCTCCTCCCGCACACCAAACCTCAAATATTTGCACTCATCTAATTCTGGCTTCTTGAGCATCCCCAAATTTAATCACTTCACCATGCATGGCTGTGCCTTCAGATGCCTGGGCTCGAAGCTCATGCCTTTCTACCTCACTTTCCTCCTAAAAGACACTCCTTAAAATTTACCTCTTTGACCAAGCTTTTGGTCATCTGACCAAATCTCTCATGTGGTTCAGTGCCATATTTAGTTTTATAATGCTCCTGTGAAAGGCCTTTGGAATATGTTATGTTAAAGGTGAAATATAAATAAGTTGTTGCTGGTAAAGAAGAAACCATTTCCAGTGGCAGAAGTGTCAGTGAACAGAGGACAAAAATTTAAGGTTATTCACAAACGATCAAGAGACATGAGGAAGAAAAGTTTTACACAGCCAGTTGTTGCAACCTGAAATGTGCTACCCAAAAAGGGCAGGCAAAGGAGTAACTTTCAAAAGTGAAAACAAAATATGACAGTCAGCCACATAAGGAGATATTAAGGTCAGATGTCCAAAAGCTTGGTCAAAGAGATGGTTTTAAGGAGTGTCTTTGAGGAGGAAAGCGAGGTGGAGAAGCGTAGGGAGGGAATTCCAGAGTTTAGGGCCCAGGATAAATACTTCATGGCATTTTTTTTTTTTAAAAAGAGCTGAGGAAAGAAGACAATGGGAAGAACTGGATAACTCTAGCAAAGAGCCAGCACAGGCACAATGGTCCAAATGGCTTCCTTCTGTGCTACATCATTCAATGATTCAACATCCTCTTTTACCTCCTACCTTCCCTCCATCCAGGGCCCCAAACACTGCCACCAAGTGAAACAATGTATTTCTTCCACCGTGGTATAGTGTACTTGCTGCTTTCAACGCAGTCTTCTCTACATTGGGGAGATTAAACACAGATTGGATGATCGTTTTGATGAATGCCTCTGTTCAGTCCACAAGCCTGGCCCTGAGCTTCCATTCACTTGCCACTTTAATTCCTCTTCCCACTCTGTTGTTCGACTCCTACACAATTCCAGTGAAGCTCAATACAAGCTTGAGGAACACCCCATCTTTCTTTAGGCCTTCCAGCCTTAACACTGAGTTTAAGGATTTTAAATCTTAACCAATGCTCTCATTTTCTCAAGTTGGGAGATGCTGGTAATGAAGAATAGCTGCATCAGAGCCTCTGGGAATGAGGTGGTGTCAGCTGCCATTTGGGGAATCCTCTATTGGTAAACTGCTGGCAGGGTGGTCCTCACCCCTGGGATCTTTCTTCCAGAACATTCTCAGACCACAGGAGCCCTCTCCACTTTGGCTGATATTTCATGCTTACATCTCCACCCTATGCCCTCCACCCTATCACAGACCTTATCCTATTATTCTTTCCTGTCACCACTGCCACCCACACATCACATTTTCACTGGTTCAGTTCTTAAAAACTGTGGAACTTGATTTTTCACCTCAACTGGAAGATGTTTATCACCTGAAACTTTAACTCTATTTCTCCACCATTGCTGCCTGATTTGGTGAGTGTGTTCCACCATATTGTTTTTATTTCAGATTTCCAGCATCCAAAGTATTTTCCCTTTAAGAGTCAAACCACATTGGCGAGACCTCCGAACATCTCACTTCTGTCATCATGCTGGGTGGGACTGCCCTTCCCTGGTTACATTTTTATCCCTCCAGTTGTAGCCAGAGAATCACCTGCAATGCCTTCTCTTCCCACACACCTACACAGTTAGCTCTAGAGTCCCCCAAGAATTATTTTTGGCTCCTTTCTATTTCTTATCTATATGCTATCCCCAGTGACATCATCTGAAAACAAAATGTCAGGTTCTACAACACCACCGCCTCTCTCAACCCTTACGCTGTCTGATTTGTCAAGCTGCTTGTCTGGCATACAGTCCTGCACAAGCAGAAATTTCCTCCAATTAAACATTGGGAAGACCAAAGCCACCATCTTCGGTCCCTTCAGCCACAAGCTTTATTCCCTAGTCACCGACGCCATATCTCTCTCCCTGGCAACGGTGAGGCTTAATTAGACTGTTTGTAGAGTCATTTTTGACTCCAAGATGAGCTACCAACTACATATATTGCATCACCAAAACTGTCTACTGCCACCTCCGTACATCATCCATCTCTACTGCTTCCTCAACTCATCTTCTGCTGATACACATCCACACCTTTGTTACCTCTAGACTTGACAATTCCAATACACCTTTGATGGCTTCCCACCCTCCATAAAATTGGGCACATCCAAAACTCTGCTGCCCATCTTCTAACTCGCACCAACGCTTATGCTCAATGACCTACACTGGCTCCTGAATAGCAAGGCCTCAATTTTAAAGTCCTCACCCTTGTTTTCAAATCTCTCCATGGCCTCGGTCCTCCCTACCTCTAACCACCTGCAGCCATACAATCCTCATATGTGTGCTCCTTCAACTCTTGCGCATCCCTGATTTTAATTGCTCCACAATTGGTGGCTGAATCTTCAGCTGTCTGGGCTCTAGGCTTTGAAATTCCTTCTCTGCCTTTCTACCTCTTTCTCCTTCAAGACTCTTCTTAAAACCTACCACATTTCACCAAGCTTTTGGTCATCTGTCCTAATATCTCATGTGGTTCAGTGTCAAATTTTGTTGGATAACATTTCTGTGAAGTTCCTTGGGATGTTATACTATGTTAAAGGTGCTATATAAATGCAAGCTGTTGCTTGGAGTCACAAAGCAGACTGAACAATGACATTTCCTTCCCTAAAAGCACAGTGCACTTTTTTTCTTAAAGTGTGGCAGCTTCATAGTCCGTCTACTGTTACCAGTATTTTTAAAAAATGTATTCAATTCTCAAACTGCCATGGTGGAAAACTGAACTTGCATTGTCTGGATTATTAATGCAGGCCTCTGGATTATTTCTAGTAACAACTACTATACTAGGAGACACTTCTTAACCCGGAGGTGTTTGAAAATGGAATGCTTTGCTACAAGGAGTAGTTGAGACATCTTTTAAGAAAAATGATAAACATCTGAAGCAGAGGAAGATACATGACTATGGGATGACAGATGGGCACTAGTTTTGGACTGTATAGCCAAAACGTAGCACACAGATACAATGACCTTAGGAGCTGTAAATTAATACAGTTCTAGACAGCATTGAATTTCAGCCTGTACAGGTATATCCCAGGGCTTCATAACAGGGTAAAGCACAACATTCAAAAAGTGAGTTCCAAAAGTGGCAGTTTGTCACAGCAGTTTTAAGTGGGTCAGGCAACAATACTTAAAAACGACTTCTATTTTCACACAAGTTTGAAACTCACACCTTAAGTTCCAGTTAACAAGCTTTCTTGTGGTTACTAATGCAAAATACTTACTGGAACAAAATAAGACTAGAAAAAAAACTATTAACCATGCAAATGCACTATAATTTTTATTTTTAAAGCAAAGACAAGACAAAGACCAAGTTTCCAATTAAGCAAGAAAGTATTACATGGTGCACGTTAACATCTAAATCTCTACAGAGAAAAGCTGCTTTAATACAAATGCTTGGAAGTCAGCCAGATGTAAAATTGCAGTACAGATTTGATAACTAAAGACAACCCATTCAGTAGATTCAAATGCAAATTCATATGAATTGTGCACCCGGATTAAGTTAAGAGGATTTACAAAAAAAAAGGTTATCCATTGAAAAGGACTGCACTGATATCCATGTTAATCATTTAATTTAGTCATCAAGCTGTGACACTACAACAAATAACAGTCAGTGAAGTGTTACACTGCAGGCTTGCTGGAATCTTTCCAACCTAAGAAACTAACAGTTGATCTACAATTTTGCTACAAATTGCTAAAGACACAGCAAGTTCCACATCTCCCCGAGCTCTACCCAGATAGAACACTTTATGGTTAGCAAGCAGTTGTAAACTTGAAACAGGTTACCAAAACAAAATATGAAGTAACCTGCTAAGCAACTCCATTAACAGTTAAATTTATACAGCAAAGGGCTCTCTAATTTCATGTCAAGGCGCTTATACTCACTATATTAATTTTTTTTCTATTTTGCCTTTAACACCACACCAAAAATGCTTTAAAAATAAGTACCAAAAAAGGACACTTAGCCAGGGAGAGGGGAATAGCAGAATAAAGAATGCCAACATTTTTCTCTTAGAAGAAGATTCTAGTCCCCAAAGTGTTCAGTGGCTCTTGAATTTCTAAAGTATTTCTTCTCTTCTCCATATTAAAGAAAGCACATGGCTCCCAAGAAAACATTTTACTGACCTTCTATAGGAAGGTGGGAAAGCAAGTCACTTCTGCTTGATGACTGATATAGGAAACAGATTATGGAGAGGAATTACATGTCTGAAGCTCCATCATTCATTGGAACACATTTAGTGCACAATGTTACCGAGTCACCCTCACTGCAAATAAAAACTTGCATTTACAGAGTATCTTATTACAGCTCAGAAAGACAAGAAAACTTTTCACATAGAGTGAATTATTTTCAAGTGCGGTAACTTATGTGAGGAAATAAGGCACCCATATTAGACTTGGCAAGATCCCACAAAAATGGCATAAGTAACAAGTTAATTGTTGTTTCCTCCCCAGGTGTGTTGAGAGAATAACATTGGAACTTGCTGCTTCACTTCAAATTAATCTTCAAATTCCATCTAAAATCACCAGAAGCAGAAGGGATCTGGTTTCATTTCTCATCTAAAGGACGGCACTTTTGACAATGCAGTATTCCCTCAAGCTACACTACAGGGTCAACCTGGATTGCATATTCAAGTGCGCAATCATCTGACTCCTAAGTGAGTATGTTACATGGCCAAAGCTATTTGAGGCATTTCCCTTGTGATGATATTGACCAATTTCCCCCTTCCTGAAACACCTCCCTTTAAAAGTCAATTTGATATGCTTTTTAAAATGATGAGTATAAATATTACAAAGCAGCATAAATCCAAACAGACTTATGTTCTGAATCAATTTAGCATTTTCTATGTAACATTTTAAAACAAAGTTCAACAACTGCATTACATTAGTCTGTAATGCATGAAGGTGTAGCAATTCATTAAAAATGTTCTTGTTAAGAAGTATTCTCCCAACTTTAGAACTGTAAAACAGTCCTGGTGTTGTATATGCTGAATAGCCTTATTATTCCTTGGTGAAAGAAGTGACTGGCAGAAAAATCCTTACTCAAGACTTGCAAAAAATCCTTGTATCAGAGAACGTTTCAGGAGTTCGGAACTTCCATCGAGTCTCCCAAGAACAAAGATTGTGTTGTTGCCATACAGACTTGCTTCTCACCAGGCATATGTAAATGAGCACTTTGCCACCAGAAACAGCAATTATGAGACATTTTCAATTAGAATTTTGAATGATTATTGCATACACAATTGTAGATTAGAACTGGCTTGATCTACTATAACAAATTAAACATCACAAAAAAGCTGACAATCTGCCTAGCTAAAATCACGAAAGCTCAATTTAGAAGATTACACACTATTTCTATGCATATAGAAATCATTAAAATGCATGAAAGTATAGCACTTCTGTAAAAGCCATGTACCAAGCTTTGGGATACCATTTCTTGCACATAATCAAGCTGCTTGTAATTTGGTCTTTTTTTTTCCAGCCAGGCTGCAAAAGCAGAAGCATTAAGTAGTTCTTCCTCTTTCTTTAAGGATAAGAGAAAAAGTGTTGCGACACTAAATTTATTTGATAATTCAAGATTAGTTAGAAATGTTTTAATTTCCTCATTTGCAGCCTGATCAGATTCCTCTGCTTGTCAGTCATCTCTCACTGCAGGTCTCCCACACCCAGGGACCAATGGGAGACCTACAATGTTTAACCTGCTGGATTTTTTATTAGATTAATAGTGAGGAAAGCCCTTTTCACTAAGTCTGCCTCGTTGCTGCTTAGTGTTTACACTGCTAACAGCAGCTATACGCACTCAATGAAACTAGGTCTGCGCAAGAAGTAGCAGTGTGCTGTGATATCATTACATTGCTATACTGTTACTGTGATGACATGATATCACTACGCCATACATATGCACTGTTAAATTTACCAATCCCCCACGTGCATGGAATGCTAGGCCTCCAGCACAGCTAGTTTACAGGAAACCTGGCTGCAAATCAGAAAAGCTAAATGTGACAGCCAGTTAGCTCACTCTTCTGAAATACAGGCTGCAAAGTAAAAAGAACTTCAGAGTAGCTCTATGAACTACTCTTCCAATGGTAAACACACACTATAACCACCAAATGGAGCATGTTCAGTTTTGTCATTCCAGGATTTCATTAAAGCATAACGTCCTCCAGCTGCTGACTGTGGCAGAGCAAGAGTTCTGCCTTCATCTAAAATATTCAAATTCCTCTCCAGATATGAAGCAGGGATGACCTCCAATAATAGTTGAGATATTCCTCTTCTCTTGGGTCATATGTCTCGTTACAGGTTATTTCAAATCTAGCACTTTCAGGAGCAAATATTCACAATTGTAACTGTCTGAACTCCTCATTCTGTCAGCGATGAACTTTGCTGTTATTTTCCCTTACATTTTCCTTGGTAATTAAGCACAGATCTAAATGTATTTACAAACTTATCAGAACATTTGAGATATCTTTTACACAAGATACATTCTATACAACCTTAAAAAAAATGTTTTAATGTAAAATGAAATTGTCTTCTATTCTTGCCAGGTGAACGACTGCTGCTCCCATTCAAGAAGCAATGCAGCAGCACATCAAAATAACTGGCCAGCTGGGTACAATGCATTGTTTTAGCAAATATTTTGAATTTGTGCTCAGTTAACTAGTCATAAGTACTGATTTAATCCAAGAAAAGGTCAATTTCATTTTGTACGATACACTTTATACCATGCAACATTAGTGCCAGAGTTTGAATCATTCATAATAATTAATTTCCGGTCATCCAAACAAATCTTGTGTACATAGAATTGCAATAAATGAAATCCATCAGTCTCTGATCTGTACCAAGTTACATAATGTTAATCAGAGTGATCATGGAGAAACATTTGGGCTTTAATATTCCTAAGTTGGGGAGGGAAAAAAAGCATCAGCCTGGGCTTCCACCTCTGATCATGAGCCAGTGACCCTAATAAAAGTTTGTGCACAAGTACGTGCACAGGGCGGCACAGTGGCGCAGTGGTTAGCACTGCAGCCTCACAGCTCCAGGGACCCGGGTTCGATTCTGGGTACTGCCTGTGTGGAGTTTGCAAGTGTCTGCGTGGGTTTTCTCTGGGTGCTCCGGTTTCCTCCCACAAGCCAAAAGACTTGCAGGTTGATAGGTAAATTGGCCATTATAAATTGTCACTAGTATAGGTAGGTGGTAGGGAAATATAGGGACAGGTGGGGATGTTTGGTAGGAATATGGGATTAGTGTAGGATTAGTATAAATGGGTGGTTGATGGTCGGCACAGACTCGGTGGGCCGAAGGGCCTGTTTCAGTGCTGTATCTCTAATCATAATCATAATCATATACGTTGGGTACAGATAGAATAAGATATTATTTTAATGCCTCAGATGGCTCATCACTTATGCACATACAAGACTGAAAGTCATGGAACCACAAAAGGATACAGACAGAAACTGGTTAATCATGTATGTGCCAGCATTTTAATAGAACAATCCAAAACTAATCCCACTGCCCTTCGCTCTCTCCGTTAGCTCTGTATCTTCTGCTGTTTCAAATATTTTTTTCAGTTTTCCCTTCACAGAAGGAAGGGTCTCTGCTTCAACCACTCCCTATTGCGAAGTAGCACATGCTCAAATAACCCTTTGCATAAAGAAATTGTCCTCATCATCTCTCTCAGTGGCAATTTCTTTTTTGGTCATGGGATTTGAGTGTTGCTGACAAAGTCAGGATATATTGCCCATCCCTAATTGTCCTTGAGCCCTCACCATTGACTCCCCAACTAGAAAGAATAGCCTTTCATTATTTGTTTTATCAAAACGCTTTGTAATTTTAAAGATCTTACTCATCCTTGGTCTGGTGGAAATAGTCCCAGTATCTCATGTCTCTCCAGATAGCTTGTTTCCCATCCAAGGCATTATGTTGATGAATCTACAATCTCTATGGCTTTAATGCCCTTTCTGTAATGAAATACCCAAAACTGTGCAAAGTAATTTAGTTGTGGTCTAACCAATGCCTTGTACAAATTAGTTAATTCTTGTACTCTATGCCAATATATATATAAAACCCAAGAGGTTATGGAGCTTTAAAGCTTTATCTACCAGCACTTGCAGTCAGGGAACTGCTGGGTATCTCTTTTCATCCAAATCCTTCTGCGTCTTTTCCTTGCATATATACTCCTAGTCCTTACTTTTCCTTCCAGAGTGAATTACTTCACACTTAAATTGCATCTGCCACCTGTCTGCCTATTCCACAAACCTTTATATCTTCCTGAAGTCTTTGCTGCCAGTATTATTTCTTTTATGTCATTAGCTAATTTAGAATTGGGGGTAAATAGAGAACTAAATTTATTTTCCTTTTAGCCAATTTTGAAAAGTAGGTTAAGAGCAGGTTGTCAGAGTAGTTGCGAACAGGTAATGGGGTCCCTCAAGGTTCGCTTCTGGGCATTTTGATATGATGGGAGAATGGGCTAATAATTGGCATATAAATTCAAGGACAACAAGTGTGCGGTGATGCATTTTGGTATAAAATCACAGCATTAATTATATGCTGATGGGAAGCAGGCTCAGTGCTGTGAAAGAGCAGACCAACTAGGTGATTGGTGGTGGGGTACAAGTTCATAGAAAATTCAAGGCAACACCTCAGGTTTATATAACAGTTTAAAAAAAATAAAATTCTACATTCTCTCGAGGTAGAAAAGCCAGAGGCAATGATGATCCTGTGTAGACCCTTAAGACCTCAATTGGAGTAATTTGTGTTCTATTGGGGTCAACACTAAGAAGGATAGAGTCATTCAAAAGGGTACACCACAGGATAATGTCTGATATAAGAAAATACAAATGTGAAAATCAAAATTGCTTTTATATAAAATGATAATGATAGTTTAAAATTCTGTCCAGATGACACAGGGTAGATAGAAACAGACTGTTCCAGTAACTGAGATCAAGAACAAGAGACCACAGATACGAAATTCAGAACAGAAGGCAAGAGAAACCTCTTCATATAGGCTGAAGGCTGTTAAATTGCCTTTCAGGTTTATTGTTTAAGGCAGAAATTGGCAACATTCAAGATTAGATTGAATATTTTGACAGGAACTGGGTTGTAGATATCTGCAAACAAGGTGGGTCAATGTGATTAGAACTATTTGCTCATATGGAGGTAAATGTTAGCACAGGCAGCTGACTGGTCTATTTCGGGATGGTATTTTTTGTATTTCTATATATTCTCATACCAAACAATTTGATTTTTCTAAAAAGCCTCCAGTGAGACACATTATCAAATGCTTTCTGAAAATCCATAAACATTACATCTACTGCATTCCCTTCATCAGATCAGTTACTTCTTCAAAAAGTGATTAAATTAGTTCAACAATTCCATGCTGCCTGTCCTCTATTAGCCCATGCATTTCTAAATTATCACTAATTTCTGGAGGGTGGCAAAGGAAGCCTGCTCAAAAAATGCCTGCATCAACATAGGAGCTGTTGGTATGCAAGTGAAATTTCAGCATTTGCAATAGGAGCATAAACTTCTGCACTTTCACCTTTAGGATTCTGTATAAAGAATGGAATATGAAATTAAGTTGATCAATGCTTTGAAGATCTTTCCTAGACAAAGTCATCCAAAATATGGCTACAAAAGACCACAACAGTTACCAAACTACAGCCTGTAGGTTAAATGCAGCCCCTGAGCACTCTCAATCCAGTACTAAAAGCTCAGACAACTCTTGTGAATTTGTATTTATTTCTTAGCTTGACCTGTTTCAATTATGATGGCTTGGAGGTTTGAAAAGGAATGCTTCAGCATATTCCCTCATTAGTGAGTAATTCCTAAAATCTGAACAAGGTCAGTTAGTATCAACAACTTAAGATGTAACCCAATTACTGGGAGCACAGATTTGAGCCTTACATCTGGCCCCACTACCACAAGCTCCATGCTACACACCTATGTAGCCAAAAAAAAAACAACAATGGATACCTCTGTAGTGGATGCAAATATACTACTGTCCCAGCTTAATTAGTAACAAGCTCTTGGGATAGACAAAAAAAATTTTGGTCAATTTTAGAGAAAGCTCTGGGAAATTTCTGACTGTCAGGCAGT
Source organism: Heterodontus francisci (assembly GCF_036365525.1). Lineage (NCBI taxonomy): Eukaryota > Metazoa > Chordata > Chondrichthyes > Heterodontiformes > Heterodontidae > Heterodontus > Heterodontus francisci. The sequence continues at coordinate 75,864,305 of NC_090371.1, read as the reverse complement.
CAACCAAGCTCTAGGAAGCCATGGTCATCCACAATCCATTACTTAACGTGCAAGCAATCCTTCCCTGCATAAAACCAAAAAACATTACAATTCATCCACTGGACCAGGCCAATGGTTATTCCACTTACATGACACCCAGCCTTGTTTACCAAAAAAGTATTCAGCACCCATTTAAAATTTGTAACAGCCTTCTCTTTAACTACCTTGCTAGGTATGTAATGATACACTTGACACCTGCAAGAACTTATATCTTGATTGTGTAGTCACCTTGTCTCATTTAAGCATGAATCAGTGTCCTGTTATCCGAGAGCTTTAGTTAATATTACTTACAGCCCACTTCATATAAACCTTAAGATATTAAATACTTCAAATAAAATCACCTTTAAGCCACGTTTATTCCAAACCCTAATATATTCTTTTGTCCTAACTCAGGCACCCATTTAATTTATCCTTCTTCATACTCCCCCCATGATCCCCTATCCTGAGATGTTCATTAACTATATGCATTTAAAACAATGAGTCGACCATGACTTGCTGACATACGGATAATCTGGTTTGTTTATTGGCAACTCCAGTAAAATTTCTCCAAGCTTTGCCATGTTACCAGTACTTAACAGGATCAATCTTGAGACATCTATCTCATTTTAAGTCATCTGCAACTAGTTATACCACTTGAGTTAGAGGCCTGCTACCCAACCCGAACCCAATGGCGTGTCGGGTTCAGTTCGGGTCGGGTCGGGTCCATCTTCCAGGGCTGGCTTTTGGGGTAAGGCCGGATGTGCACGGTAAGTGCTCTGCTGATAAGTATTAAAAATAAAAACTTACCTGAGCTGGGAGTCCGGGACGAAACTGAGTCTGCACAGTGAGCGAGTGACGTCACTATGACGTCTCGCGCATGCGCTGCAGCTTCTTGCAGGTTCGGTGTCAGGAAGGTAAGTAAAGGGATGGTCGGGTCAAGTAGTGGTGGGTTCGGGTCGGATTCTTTTTCCCGACCTAAAGCAGGCCCCTAACTTGAGTTAGGTGGGAAAGGATATAAAATACATCACTATAAACATAAGTATTCAGAATCACAATACAGCTCTATAGAAAAGGCAACGTAAATTAATGAATTTGCATTCACTACCAATGTATAATAGTCAAGAGACTAGTGTGGACATGTTACATTCCAACAAAGGCTGTAACAAAAAAGTGCAAAGTTAATATTTCATTACAACTGCCCGTGCTAGATTCAAACAAATCCAAAATGTAAAACATGTTTTCCACCCATTTTACCTACCCAAGTTCTCACTCAACTATGCCATTTTGAAGGGAATCTATTACTACAGTTCCAGCATAATTGTATTCTATGGACCAATAACAAAGCAAATCTTACTTTACTGTATATATACACGAACATACAAGTTAGGAGGAGTAGGCCACTCAGCCTTTCGAACCTGCTCTGCCATTCAATATGTTCATGGCTGAATTGATTATTCCACATTTCCACCTATCCCCGATAAACTTCCACCCCCTTGCTTTCAAGAATCTATCTACTTCTGCCTTAAAAATATTCAAAGATTCTGCTTCCACCACCTTTTGAGGAAGAGAATTCCGAAGACTCACCACCCTCAGGAGAAAAAATTTCTCCTTATCTGTGTCTTAAATGGGTGACCCCTTATTTTTAAACAGTGACCCCTAGTTCTAAAACATGTGGACTGTTAATACCACCTCTCATTCCAGTACAATAACCCTGAGTAAAGCCCCAAAATCAACTTACAGTAGGGAAGTATTAAATTGAGTAAACTTCTACTCCAATGGGCCCATATTTACCATATTCATCAAGCTTCCCAACATTAACAAACAAAATTCCAAGCAGCACACAGAAAAATGAGTGGAAATGTCAGCTTGGGTCTCTCCAACACACAACTGGCTCATGGGCAGTTTTGGCAAAGACCTGGCAATGTTTTTAGCTGCCCATCTTTTTAGCCATAAATGGTTGTGAAGAAAAATTAAATGTGCGATACAGGAAGAGTTGCAGAAGTGTTCCTTTTCACACCAGAAAAATCCTTCCTTTTATAGTTATCATGGTATATTACCAATTCTTCTTCTTTGGCCTCCTTGTCTCGGGAGACAATGGGTAAGCGCCTGGAGGTGGTCAGTGGTTTGTGGAGCAGTGCCTGGAGTGGCTATAAAGACCAATACTAGATTGACAGACTCTTCCACAGGTGCTGCAGAAAAATTGGTTGTCGGGGCTGTTACACAGTTGGCTCTCTCCTTGCGCTTCTGTCTTTTTTCCTGCCAACTGCCAAGTCTCTTCGACTCGCCACACTTTAACCCCGCCTTTATGGCTGCCCGCCAGCTCTGACGATCGCTGGCAACTGACTCCCACGACTTGTGATCAATGTCACAGGACTTCATGTTGCGTTGGCAGACATCTTTAATGCGGAGACATGGACGGTCGGTAGGTCTGATACCAGCGAGCTCACTGTACAATGTGTCCTTGGGGATCCTGCCATCTTCCATGTGGCTCACATGGCCAATTACAAGTATTACCAATTACAAAGACATTTAAATACAGGTTACAGAAACCAATCTCTAGTAATCACTTTTGAATAAAAGGGCTAACAAGTCACCAAGTGGCATGGATAAATGGAAAAATGTAACACGATGGAAGAATTTCCTAAACAATTATTCACCACATAGAACAGAAATGATTCTGTTTTTCCTCCATCAACAACATTAAACTAGACTGACAATCGTTTATTTAAATCATATAACTACTGACATTTGCAGAGGCATATTATTAAAAACAGGAATAAACTGCTTAATTCCAATGTCAAAATGTCTTGCGATAATGGCTCTAGATATCCACGTCACAAAAACACGATATAGATGCCGATCTGGAGAATGTAGTAGCCTATTACATCAGATTTCTACTTTTTTTTTTACAAAATATATAGTCTAATTCATTCGAAGAAAGAAAGCAGCAGAGGTTTCTTGAGGCTACATAACGTCTCTTGCAGTTACAAAACCTCCATCACGCCCTTCAAATTAATCCATTTTGTAAAACCATTTTTTCAAAAAACTCACCCCGCAGGCTACAAAGAACAGGAAGAGATACATGTCATCAAATCTGATAACTAACACTAACCACCCACAGGCCCTAACAAGAATCCCAAGCAGATATATAAAGTGTAACAAATTGCAGTTTTTAAAAAACTAATAAATTGTATCCGAAAGAGGAAAAACTTTAGAACGGAATGTGTCTTTTTTGTTCCAGTTCTTTCCCTTCACAGGAACCAATCGCTTCACTGGATCCGCTCGAAGGGTTTCCGGGTATGACGACTTGAGAAGTTCAACCAGAGCCAGAGAGTCGATGACAGTAAAGTAACGGCTGCAGGAGGCGAGGGGAGCGGAGACGGCGTGCGGGGTACCCGGGCGCCCCGAGCTCCTTCATCAGCGGCGAAGCGGAGAGCGCTGCAAACCCGACCGAAATCAACTGCTAAAACTTGGGCGCATCCCACACCCATCGCACTGTACTCTCTCATTAACTGCAGGCACTTTGCACTTCTCTCCCCTCAACCTCCCCCCGTCGCTATTTTTACTTTCATGCATGAGACAAAGTGCGCGGGTGACTCACCCTCTCTCGCTCTCGCTCTCTCTCTCTCCTAAGGCTGGTAGAAGTTCCTCCACTAGTTTTCCTCACTCCAGCTGCTGCTGTTCTCAGTCACCGAACATATTGCTGCCCAAAGGCTGAAGGAAGGCGAAAAAAAACCCTGCACTCAGCCAGTCTCGAGACTCCACCCTCCCGGCCCACGTTCCAGCGTGACGTCAGAACAGACGTTCTGTGTGGCTGTTTTCTGAATGAGAGACCATTCTCCCACCCCCTGCCAAAATGCTTCATTCCGCCAGTCTCAGATGAAACTAGTTTGTTACCTTGTTGTAAATTATTCACTGCTTTGACTTTGGCTATTGTTTCTGCGTCTGACGAAAGAGAATGCAAGCGGAGGTGTTCCCCTTGCAAGTTGTAAACTGGACTGCAAATGTTGAGCAACTGACACAAGCTGCATTGTTGAAATATGCTGGTTTACAAAATAAAAGCTTGCAGAATACTGTGACAGATCCTTTTAATTCAAATTGCTGCTAAATGTGTGATGTCAAAAGTAAAATAATTACTTTTTTCCTTTTTGAACTTTAAACAACGAGTAATGACAGAATAATAATTTTACAATCTATCAAATACAATATGCAATAGATACTCTTGTATTACTATCGTGATAGGCTCCTTTCATTGCTCGATTATGTCCAAAATGTAAATGATTTCATCATCGTCTGTGGATCCTTTCATGACTGGAGTCCGATGCGGAGTCTGTTTGGGATAGAAATGCAATACTGTACCAATGTGCCTCCTGGCTTGCTGCACCATGTGACCTCTAACATGAGGCACTCTGACCGCAGGCAGCCATTACAGTCAGTTTCATTAAAGACAGAGTACACGCCAGACTGGTGTCCTATGAGCTTGTAACATGGTGTCAGAGTGGAGCTGCGATTGAGTGGTGAAGAAGCACAGCTATGGATCAAAGGCCACAGGAATGGTCACAACTGCCAAAAACCACAGGAAACTACAGAAAGGGAACAAAGAAACAGATGAAAGCACAGGGTAAGACAATGACTGCAGATTTTCCTCTGCCTGCGCTGGTCGAAATGAAAGGTGATATGAAACAGAACTGGCAGTTTTTCCACTCTCAAGGGGAAAATTACAAAATTGCGACAGATTTAATTAACAAACCAGAGCAACTGCGAGTAGCTGCACTTTTATCACTGTTGAGGAGAGACTGAACAAAAAAAAACGGACAGCAGAAATTTTGAAAGCCTTGAAAGCATGCTTTGAACCCCAAGTGAACAGAACCTATGAACGGAACGTGTTCAATATTAGGGCCCAAGATGAAAAAGAGTCCATTGATCAATTAACACAGCTCACAGAATCCTGTAAATTTGCACAACTAAAAGATGATCTAATTAAAGACAGGATTGTAGTAGGCATAAGAGATCCTGTGGTGAGTATACATTTACTGAAATAGGAGAAACTGACTCTCAGGAAAGTGATTGACGTGTGCAGAAGCACTGAGGTTGTAAATCAGCAGATAGAGCATAGTCATGCCAGAACAGACCAGACCTTGCATTATACTGATAGACATTCCAGGCCAAAAGGGCAGAAAGATCACGGACAAAGGGCAGGATGCAAATACTGCACAGGACATCATGCACAGGAAAAGAAGGCATGTCCAGTGTGGGGAGAACAGTGTTCTCACTGCAAGAAGCTGAGTCATCTGGCACGCAAGTGCTTGGCTAGAAGGAAGCACAACAAGCAGGTACAGATGGCCACTGGCGAGACATCAGCTGAAGATTCTGATGAATCACTATACAACATACAACGGGTTGGTTCGGAGGTTGGTCAGTGATAAATGGTTTGTGACTGTTGGAATGATGCCTGCAGAAGGAGAATATCAAGTCAACATAAAGTGCCAGATAGACACCGGTGCGTCATGCAACATCATGACCTTCACAGACCTATGTGAAGTGGCTCAACATGGCAATACAAAAATAAAGCCGTCAAAAGTAGGGTTGAGGCTATATGATGGCACCATACTAGTTCCAAGAGGACATGTTACTCTGAGAGCCCAATGTAATGACAAGAATGAAGATCTGAAGTTCCAAATTCTAGATCTCAGCAGAAGCAAGCCTAAAGCTTGGACTGGCAACCTTCAACGTGCAAAAAGAGAAAACGCAGGAGATGGTCTACAGGAGCCGGTACCAGCACTGGAACGAGAACGCCTTTGCCAGTCACAAGGTGACGTGAGTCATACAGGCAGCGAGGAAGAGGAAGAACTGGCAGTCGTCTGCACAGGCGCCTGGGAAGATCTGGCAGTTGTCTGCTCAGGGGGGAGGCAGAAAACAGGTAACTATAGGCCAGTTAGCTTGATGTGTGTCATGGGGAAGGTGTTAGAATCGATCATTAGCGAGGCTGTAGCTGGGCATTTAGAAAAACGCAAGGTAATCGGGGATAGTCTGCATGGCTTTGTGAAAGGGAGAATATGTTTACCTAATTTATTGGAGTTCTTTGAAGGAGTAACATGTGCTGTGGATAAAGGGGAGCCCATTGGCATATTGTACTTGGATTTCCAGAAGGCACTGTCACTCCAGAATTGGCCTTTATAGCCACTCCAGGCGCTGCTTCACAAACCACTGACCACCTCCAGGCGCGTATCCATTGTCTCTCGAGATAAGGAGGCCCAAAAGAAAGAAAGAAAGAATTTGACAAGGTGCCACATAAAAGGTTATTGCTCATGGTCTAGGGGGTAACATATTAGCATGGATAGAAGATTGGCTGGCAAGCAGAAAACAGAGAGTATGCATAAATGAGTCCTTTTTTGATTGGCAGGATATGACGAGTGGAGTCCCGTAGGGGTCTGGGCTGGGGCCTCAACTTTCTACAATTTATATCAATGATTTAGATGAGGGCAGCGATGGCATGGTAGCTAAATTTGCAGATGACACAAAGATAGGTAGAAAATTATGTTGTGAAGAGGACATAAGGAGGTTGCAGACCAATATAGATAGGTTGAATGAGTGGGCAAAAATCTGGCAGATGGAGTATAATGCAGGAAAATGTCAAGTTGTTCACTTTGGCAGGAAGAATAAAAAAGCAGAGTATTACTTAAATGGAGAACGACTGCAGAACTCTGAGGTGTAGCGGGATCCAGGTGTTCTACTGCAGGAGTCACAAAAAGTTAGTATGCATGGACAGCAAGTAATAAAGAAGGCTAATGGAATGCTATTCTTCATTATGAGAGGAACTGAAAATAAAAGTAAAGATGTTATGCTTCAGTTATACAGGGCATTGGTGAGGCCACATCTCGAATACTGTGTGCAGTTTTGGTCTCCTTATTTAAGGAAGGATGTAAATGTGTTGAAGGCGGTTCAGAGGAGGTTTACTAGATTGATACCCGGAATGAGCGGGTTGTCATATGAGGAAAGGTTGGACAGACTGGGCTTGTTTTTCACTGGAGTTTAGAAGAGGGAGGGGAGACTTGATTGAAGTATATAAGATCCTGAACAGTCTTGACAAGGTGGATTTGGAGGGGATGTTTCCTCTTGTCGGGAGTCCAGAACTAGGGGGCACTGTTTTAAAATTAGGAGTCGCCCTTTTAGGACAGAGATTAGGAGAATTTTTTTCTCTCAGAGGGTTGTGTGACTTTGGAATTCTCTGCTTCAGAAAGTGGTGGAGGCAGGGTCGTTGAATATTTTTAAGGCGGGAGTACATAGATTCTTGTTAGGCAGGGGAATCAAAGGTTATCTGGGGAAGATGAGAGTGTGAAATTCGAGACACAAACAGATCAGCATGATCTTATAGAATGGCGGAGCAGGCTCGAGGGGCCGAATGGCCTACTTCTGCTCCTAATTCGTATGTTCGTATGTACTAATGCAGGAGAACAGTTGTGTGCATAGAGGGTAACTTGGGCAACTCACAGTGTCAATTTTAGTGCATGCAATTTTTTGTGTATGTTTTTTTGTATGAAAAGGGGGATGTTTGGGATAGAAATGCAATACTGTACCAATGTGCCTCCTGGCTTGCCATAGTCATGTGACCTCTACCATGAGGCACTCTGACTGCTGGCAGCCATTACAGTAGGTTTCATTAAAGACAGAGTACACACCAGACTGGTGTCCTATGAGCTCGTAACAGAATCGGCATGAACATCCGTAGAACTGGCAGTTCATTATTGCCATTGTTGGTGCATGGGGGAACTTCCGCAGCTGTGCCATCGGGCTTTCCTCTGGGATGTCGGATGTTGTGAATTTGGCATAGATGGTCCTTGAAACATGCTGAACAAGATTTCAGTGCTTGCCTCCACATGGGCCGGTCAGCTACAGCGTTTTCCCAAGAGAGGTGATCTGCAATGCAGAATTTTGTAATGCTCTTTTTTAGGGTGTCCTTATATTGTTTGCACTGACCACTTTGATGTCATTTGCCCTGAGACAGTTCCCAATAGAAAATCTGCTTGGGGATTCTATAATCATCCATGTGGGAGACATGGCCTGCCCATGTTGAATTTTCTGGAGGGTGGTCTCCATACTGTTGAGCCCAGCAGGATGAAGGAACTTGTTATTTGTGATTTTGTCCTGCCATTGAATTCTCATGACGGGCCTCAGGTGTCTTTGGTTCCAGAGTTTTGATATGCATCAGTAGCAGACCCAGGATTCTGTGCCATATAGCAGGGTGGGACAGAATTAAAACCTCAGCTTAAAGCCACACTGCTTCCAAACATGATCATGGAGTCAGCTATAGGCATAACTTGCTTTTTGGATGCATGCACAGGTATCTTCATCAATAGTGGTATCCTTAAACAGCACACTACCAAGGTATGAGAAATTTTCTATGAGACTGGTGCCATCAACGGTTACATCTGGTGCTTGGTAGTATGTGCCCTGGTGCTGGCTGAAACATAACCTTGGACTTGGAGATACAGATTTGGAGACCAAAGATTTTTGCGGAACTCAAGAATTTGGTTGCCATAGTCTGGATTTCTTCCTTGTTGTGGGCAGCTAGGGCACAGTCACCTCATACAGAAGCTCTCTGATTACTGCCTCTGTGACTCTGGTGAAGGCACGCAGTCTGGAGAGATTGAAGAGCTTCCCTGAACAGAACCTAATATTGATGCCTGCCGGCGTGTCTCTGGAGGCTTCCTTAAGCATTGTAGCAAAGAACAGATTGAAGATTTGGTGATCCATGACACATCCTTGTTTTACACCGCTGGTTACTGCAAAGGCATCAGACATCGCAAACAGGCACAAACACATCCAACCATGCCATCATGCAGAAAGTGCAAGACTTTAACAAACTTGTTCAGACGTCCGAGCTTGGAGAGCAAGTGCCATAGACCAGGTCGACTCACACTGTCAAAAGCTTTAGTTAGGTCAATGAACAGCATATATACATCCTGAAATAAAAACAAGAAATACAAAATATACTCAGTAGGTTTAGTTTTAGTTTTTAGTTTAGTTTAGAGATACAGCACTGAAACAGGCCCTTTGGCCCACCGAGTCTGTGCCGACCATCAACCACCCACTTACACTAACCCTACACTAATTCCATATTCCTACCACATCCCCACCTGTCCCTATATTTCCCTACCACCTACCTATACCAGGGGCAATTTATAATGGCCAATTAACCTATCAACCTGCAAGTCTTTGGCATGTGGGAGGAAACCGGAGCACCCGAAGGAAACCCACACAGACACAGGGAGAACTTGCAAACTCCACACAGGCAGTACCCAGAATTGAACCTGGGTCACTGGAGCTGTGAGGCTGCGGTGCTAACCACTGCGCCAATGTGCCGCCCCCTGCGGTATATATATATGCCCTGCATATACATATGCATTCAAGTTAGGTTATAATAAAAACCCAAGGTCTGGCAGCATTTGTGGAGAGAAGCAGAGATAATGTTTCAGGTCAGTGACCCTTCATCGCAACTGGCAAATATTTGAGTATTTTGCTTTTATATACATCCTGATGTTGCTCTCTGCAATTTTCTTGTAGTTGTCTTGCTACAAACACCATATTGGCTGTCCTACGGTTATCCCTAAAACCACATTGTGATTCTGGGAGACATCATCTACAAGGCTGTCTAATAGATGGTTTAATAAGACCCTTGTGAGAATTTTTCCTGCAATTGAGAGAAGACTTGCTCCTTGATAGTTGCCACATACATATTTGGATTCTTTCTGCTGACTATGTTGGCATCTTTATGATCCTGTGGAACTTTTTCCTGATCCCAGATACTCTTGAAGATAGTTTGTTAACAAGCTCTGTACTAATACACTTCCCCGACTCTGCTGGAATGCCATCTGGGCCAGGAGCCTTGCCTTGATTGGTTGATTGAATTGCCTTTATCATCTCTTCAGTGGAAAGAGGAAGAGACAGGCTTTCTTTCTCAGGCAAAGTCTCTGTTGAGCTTGGCAAAGTGCTCACAGCACCTTTCCATTTACAGCTGCCTTATCGGTGAATAGTTCATTTCCATCAACTGTTAGGATAGCAGTAAAGGTTGTGGTTGGTGGGCCATTGACAGTCTTCATCACATTGTAAAAACCTGGATCATGTCTCTCAGCTAGATGTTGCAGCTCATCAGCTTTTATGTTCCACCAGTCATTTGGCATTTCTCTTAGAGCATGCTGGAGCTTGTGTTTAGCATTTTTATTGGCTTGATGCTTGGTTGTTGACTGTGAGCTGTTAGAAGACTTGCATGTGCGAGCTGTTTCTGTTTGAGAAGATGGGGATTTTTTCTGGATGTTTTCATCATTCTCATCAAACCAACTTATGCTTGCAGAATCCCAGGACATCTACTGAAATCTTGAAGTTCGAATCACAGAGTTGTTTCCATTCATCAGCTCTGTCACTAGGGGGAGGAGGATCAAACTGCAGAGTTGTGTCAAGTTGCATAGCAAGGTCTAAGGCAATAGCAGGATTCTTGAGGAGTTTGGCATCTAGCTTTGCCTGTGCCTGGCAAGTTGATTTACCATGTTTTGGCTGGATCTTTAGACTCAGTTTGGTATGGATAAGGCAGTGGTCTGTTCAGCAGTCAGCTCCTTGCATGGCACAAATTATCTTGACATCAACCTTTTCCTTCTGTTTGACAAACATTTAGTCATGGAGATGCCAGTGCTTAAATCGTAGGTGTTGCCAAGTTGTCTTGTATTTTCCTTTCAGGTGGAACATGGTATTGGTTACGGCAAGGTCATGTTTGGCACACAACAAAATTAGGAGAGTTCCATTTGAGTTTTCCTTTCCAACTCCATGTTGACTGAGGATACAAACATACAATTAGGAGCAAGAGTAGGCCACTTGGCCCCTTGAGCCTGCTCCACCATTCAACAAGATCACGGCTGATCTGATTGTAACCTCATCTCCACATTCCTGCCTACCCATGACAACCTTTCATCCCCTTTCTTATCAAGAATCTATCTACCTCTGCCTTAAAAATACATAAAGACTCTGTTTCCACCGCCTTTTGAGGAAGAGTGTTCCAAAGACTCACGACCCTCTGAGAAAAAATGTCCCCTCATCTCTTTCATAAATGGGCGACAGCTTATTTTTAAACAGTAACCCATAATTCTAGATTCTCCCATAGGAGGAAACATCCTTTCCACATCCACCCTGTCAAGACCCCTCAAGATCTTATATATTTCAGTCAAGGCACCTCTTACACTTCTAAATTCCAGTGGATACAAGCCAAGCCTGTCCAACCTTTTCTCATAAGACAACCCGCCCATTCCAGGATTTAGTCTAGTAAACCTTCTCTGAACCGCTTCCAATGCATTTACATCCTTCCTTCAATAAGGAGACCAATACTGTACACAGTCCTCCTGATGTTTTTTTTATTCATTCATGGGATGTGGGCTTCGGTGGCTAGGACAGCATTTATTGCCCATCCCTAATTGCCCTTGAGAAGATGGCGGTGAGCTACCTTCTTAAACCGCTACAGTCCATGTGAGGTACAGACACCCACAGTGTTGTTAGGAAGGGAGTTCCAGGAGTTTGACCCAGTGACAGTGAAGGAACGGCGATATAGTTCCAAGTCAGGATGGTATGTGACTTGCTGCCCTTGTCGTTCTAGTTGGTGGAGGTCACGGGTTTGGAAGGTGCTGTCGAAGGAGCGTTGGTGCATTGCTGCAGTGCATCTTGTAGATGTTACACACTGCTGCCACTGTGCATCGGTGGTGGAGGGAGTGAACGTTTGTGGATTGGGTGTCAATCAAGTGGGCTGCTTTGTCCTGAATGGTGTCGAGCTTCTTGAGTGTTGTTGGAGCTGCACCCATCCAGGCAAGTGGAGAGTATTCCATCACACTCCTGACTTGTGCGTTGTAGATGGTGGACAGGCTTTGGGGAGTCAGGAGGTGAATTACTCGCCTCAGGATTCCTAGCCTCTGACCTGCTCTTGTAGCCATGGTATTTATATGGCTACTCCAGTTCAGTTTCTGGTCAATGCTAACCCCTAGGGTATTGATAGTGGGGGATTCAGCGATGGTAATGCTATTGAATGTCAAGGGGAGGTGGTTAGATTCTCTCTTGTTGGAGATGGTCATTGCCTGGCACTTGTGTGGTGTGAATGTTACTTGCCACTTATCAGCCCAAGCCTGGATATTGTCCAGGTCCTGCTGCATTTCTACACGGACTGCTTCGGTATCTGAGAGTCGCGAATGGTGCTGAACATTGTGCAATCATCAGCGAACATCCCCACTTCTGACCTTATGATTGAAGGAAGGTCATTGATGAAGCAGTTGAAGATGGTTGGACCTAGGACACTACCCTGAGGAACCCCTGCAGTGATGTCCTGGAGCTGAGATGATTGACCTCCAACAACCACAACCATCTTCCTTTGTGCTAGGTATGACTCCAACCAGTGGAGAGTTTTCCCCTGATTCCCATTGACTTCAGTTTTGCTCGGGCTCCTTGATGCCATACTCGGTCAAATGCTGCCTTGATGTCAAGAGCAATAACTCTCACCTCACCTCTTGAGTTCAGCTCTTTTGTCCATGTTTGAACCAAGGCTGTAATGAGGTCAGGAGCTGAGTGGCCCTGGCGGAACCCAAACTGTGCCACTGAGCAGGTTATTGCTAAGCAAGTGCCGCTTGATAGCACTGTTGATGACGCTTTCCATCACTTTACTGATGATTGAGAGTAGACTGATGGGATGGTAATTGGCCGGGTCTCACCAATGCCCTGTATAACTGTAACATAACCTCCCTATTTTTGTATTCAATTCCCCTCACAATAAACGATAACATTCTATTAGCTTTCCTAATTACTTGCTGTACCTGCATACTAACCTTTTGCGATTCATGCATTAGCACACCCAGATCCCTCTGCATCTCAGAGCTTTGCGATCTCTCACCATTTCGATAATATGCTTCTTTTTTATTCTTCCTCCCAAAATGGACAATTTCACATTTTCCTCATTTTACTCCATTTTCCAGATCTTTGCCCACTCACTTAACCTATTTATATGCCTTTTTATCCTCCTTATGTGCTCTTCACAATTTACTTTCTTACCTATCTTTGTTCATCAGCAAATTTAGCAACCTTGCCTTTGGTCCCTTCATCAAAGTCATTTATATAAATTGTAAATGTTGAGGCCCCAGCACTGATCCCTGTGGCATACCACTCCTTACATCTTGCCAACCAGAAAATGACCCATTTAAGCCTACTCTGCTTCCTGTTAGCTAACCAATCTTCTATCCATGGCAATATGTTACCCCCTACACCATGAGCTTTGATTTTCCACTATACCTTTGATGTGGCACCTTATCAAATGCCTTCTGGAAATCTAAGTACAGTACATCCACTGGTTTTCCTTTATCCACAGCACGTTACTTCTTCAAAGAACTCCAATAAATTGGTTAAACATGGTTTCCCTTTCACAAAACCATTTTGACTATGCCTGATTAGTTGAATTTTTCCAAGTGCCCTGCTATAATGTCTTTAATAATAGCTTCCAACATTTTCCCGATGACTGATGTCAAACTAACTGGCCTGTAGTTTCCTGCTTTATGCCTATGTGATGTGGTCATGTCTGACTCTGGTATTAAAATCGCCCATAAGGATAATTTTGTCATATTTAGGGATTGATCTTAGGAGATAGTCCAGATCATCATGGAACCTTTCCTTTACATCGTTGCTGTTAGTTATTGTGGGAGCATGCACTTTTGAGTGTTGCATATCTCCCATGTTGTTGCAGGGGAAGGTGTAGGCTCATCAGGCCTGTAGGAAGGTTTTCCAGATCCTTTGTAATCTCACTTCTGATGGTGAAACAAACCCTTGCCTCTCTACATTCTGTTGAAGGTAGACCACTTCAAAATAAAGTATATGCTGCTCCTATTTCTTCTCGCTGGCCTTCTCCTGCTAGTCTTGTTTCGCTAAGGACAGCTATGTCTATACCATACTGTTTATGTTCCCTGGCTACTGTGTTCAGATCTGCTGCTGGTTTGACAATCCAGTAGGGTGGGGACATTCCAGCATGCCACTGTCATGGTTGGTGACTTTGCTTTCTTCTTTAGTTTCTTCCTGCTAGATTGAGTCTCTCCCCGGCACAGTACGCTGGGCAGTAAAATAAGAAGCAGGCTTTGTTTCGGTCTCTTTTTATTGTCACCTCTGGTTAAAACCAGTCAACTGTGTGTCCCTAATTAGGGAAACTGGATCATCACATAGTGCTGCCTGACGCTGATGCTGCTTCCGGGTACATCTAGCAACCAACCATCATCTAAGGACTGCCTATGTACAGGTTGTGGACTGCGACTTCCGGTGTGACGGCACCTGTGGCTTTGCCCACTTCCCATCACCGCAGGACTTGTTTGTATAACTGTAGGTCACATTTTACAGCTAAACCTACACTAAGGAATTTGATTATAGTGGGGCAAGGGTGCATGTCACTGCCCCACTCTCTTAGCTGCTTTTGCTTGATCACAGAGGCGAGGAGGATCCCAAGACATCGAGGTAGCTTGGCAGCTGCAGTGGATGGCCGCTACAGGGTATTTCTTTGCTTTTGACCTTTGCTGCAGTCCACACTGAGTTACCATTGTGCCATATCTGCCAAAAGCACCAAATACTTGTAGGTGTCACCTTCCATCCCACAATGGACTTTGTTTTGCCCTTCCAATGTCCCTCCACTGTGAGGTTGGGGTTAATAGGATTCACCACAAGAATGGGTGGATAGGACTCGAAGTGAGAGGCTGTAGATCCAGAGAGGACTTCCAATTGGAGATCAGCCTCCTTTTCGCTATTGGCGCATTAGCTAGGATCCATCTAGTAAACAAGATGAGAGTTGCCAAGCAACCTTTGAACTCCATTATAACTATAATGTACCTCATTGGAATAATGTTAAGATAAAAACATAGAAAAATAGGAGCAGGAGTAGGCCATTCAGCCCTTCAAGCCTGCTCCGCCACTCAATACGATCATGGCTGATCATCCAAACTCAGTAACCTGTTCCCGCATTCTCCCCATATCCCTTGATCCCATTAGCCCTAAGAACTATACTAACTCTTTCTTGAATATATTGAATGAATTGGCCTCAATTGCTTTCCGTGGTAGAGAATTCCACAGGTTCACCACTCTCTGGGTGAAATATCTCTCCTCATCTCAGTCCTAAATGGCTTACCCCTTATCCTTAGACTGTGAGCCCTGGTCCTGGATGCCCCCGCCATCGGGAACATCTTTCCTGCATCTAGTCTATCCAGTCCTGTTAGAATTTTGTAGGTTTCTTCTCTTATTCTTCTAAACTCTAGCGAATACGAGCCTAATCGACCCAATCTCTCTTCATATGTCAGTCCTGCCATCCCAGGAATCAGTCTGGTGAACCTTCACTGAGACAGCAGCTTTGATGCCATGCTGTTACTCTGATATTTCTCAACTCCATCATTTGCTTTATCCGTCACAGCTTTCTTGCTTCATTTTATGAGGGGAAGGAGAGTTTCTCAATTCTTTCCTGATCGTCCATTGTGTGCAATCAGCTATCCCACTAGTTGCTACTTAGAGAGTTTTTTTAACCCCCCCAGGATGGAAACCGGATCCCAACAAGCCCACTTGCAGTTTTAACAGAGGCAGGTTGGAGGTTATTTTTTTTATTCATTCATGGGATGTGGCCGTCGGTGGCTAGGCCACCATTTATTGCCCATCCCTAATTGCCCTTGAGAAGGTGGTGGTGAGCTGCCTTCTTGAACCGCTGCAGTCCATGTGAGGTACAGACACCCACAGTGCTGTTAGGAAGGGAGTTCCAGGAGTTTGACCCAGCGACAGTGAAGGAACGGCGATATAGTTCCAAGTCAGGATGGTGTATGACTTGCTGCCCTTGTCGTTCTAGTTGGTAGAGGTCACGGGTTTGGAAGGTGCTGTCGAAGGAGCCTTGGTGCATTGCTGCAGTGCATCTTGTAGATGGTACACACTGCTGCCACTGTGCATCGGTGGTGGAGGGAGTGAATGTTGAAGGTGGTGGGTGGGGTGCCAACAAGCGGGCTGCTTTGTCCTGGATGGTGTCGAGCTTCTTGAGTGTTGTTGGAGCTGCACCCATCCAGGCAA
The DNA here is from genome assembly GCF_036365525.1 of Heterodontus francisci. Lineage (NCBI taxonomy): Eukaryota > Metazoa > Chordata > Chondrichthyes > Heterodontiformes > Heterodontidae > Heterodontus > Heterodontus francisci. The sequence goes on along the minus strand of NC_090371.1, from coordinate 75,848,192 downwards.
GTGGAGAGTATTCCATCACACTCCTGACTTGTGCCCTGTAGATGGTGGACAGGCTTTGGGGAGTCAGGAGGTGAGTTACTCGCCTCAGGATTCCTAGCCTCTGACCTGCTCTTGCAGCCACGCTATTTATATGGCTACTCCAGTTCAGTTTCTGGTCAATGGTAGCCCCTAAGATGTTGATAGTGGGGGATTCAGTGATGGTAATGCCATTGAATGACAAGGGGTGATGGTTAGATTCTCTCTTGTTGGAGATGGTCATTGCCTGGCAAATGTGTGGCACGAATGTTACTTGCCACTTATCAGCCCAAGCCTGGATATTGTACAGGTCTTGCTGCACTTCTACACGGACTGCTTCAGTATTTGAGGAGTCGCCAATGGTGCTGAACATCGTGCAATCATCAGCAAACATCCCCACTTCTGACCTTATGATTGAAGGAAGGTCATTGATGAAGTAGCTGAAGATGGCTGGGCATAAGACACTACCTTGAGGAACTCCTGCAGTAATGTCCTGGAGCTCAGATGATTGACCTCCAACAACCACAACCATCTTTCTTTGTGCTAGGTTTGATTCCAACCAGCAGAGAGTTTTCCCCCTGATTCCCATTGACTTCAGTTTTACTAGGGCTCCTTGATGCCATACTCGGTCAAATGCTGCCTTGATGTCAAGGGCAGTCACTCTCATCTCACCTCTTGAGTTCAGCTCTTTTGTCCATGTTTGAACCAAGGCTGTAATGAGGTCAGGAGCTGAGTGACCCAGGCGGAGCCCAAACTGAGCATCACTGAGCAGGTTATTGCTAAGCAAGTGCTGCTTGATGGCACTGTTGATGACACCTTCCATCACTTTACAAATGATTGAGAGTAGACTGATGGGAGGGGAATTGGCAGGGTTGGCCTTGTCCTGCTTTTTGTGTACAGGACATACCTGGGCAATTTTCCACATTGCCGGGTAGATGCCAGTGTTATAGCTGTACTGGAACAACTTGGCTAGGGGTGTGGCAAGTTCAGGAGCACAGGTCTTCTGTACTATTGCCGGAATATTGTCAGGACCCATAGCCTTTGCAGTATCCAGTGCCTTCAGTCGTTTCTTGATATCACGCAGAGTGAATTGAATTGGCTGAAGACTGGCATTTGTGATGCTGGGGACTTCAGGAGAGGGCTGAGATGGATCATCAACTTGGCACTTCTGGCTGAAGATGGTTGCAAATGCTTCTGTCTTATCTTTCGCTAATGTGCTGGGCTCCCCCATCATTGAGGATGGGGATATTTGTGGAGCCACCTCCTCCAGTTAGTTGTTTAATTGTCCACCACCAATCACGGCTGGATGTGTCAGGACTGCAGAGCTTAGATCTGATCCGTTGGTTATGGGATCACTTAGCTCTGTCTATCGCATGCTGCTTACGCAGTTTGGCACGCAAGTAGTCCTGTGTTGTAGCTTCACCAGGTTGACACCTCATTTTGAGGTATGCCTCGTGCTGCTCCTGGCATGCTCTCTGGCCCTCTTCATTGAACCAGGGTTGGTCTCCTGGCTTGATGGTAATGGTAGAGTGGGGGACATGCAGGGCCATGAGGTCACAGATTGTGGTTGAGTACAATTCTGCTGCTGCTGATGGCCCACAGCGCCTCATGGATGCCCAGTTTTGCATTGCTAGATCTGTTTGAAATCTGTCCCATTTGCCACACAACACGATGGACGATATCCTCAATGTGAAGGCAGCACTTTGTCTCCACAAGGACTGTGCGGTGGCCACTCCCACCAATGCTGTCATGGACAGATGTATCTGTGGCAGGCAGATTGGTGAGGACGAGGTCAAGTCTGTTTTTCCCTCTTGTTCGTTCCCTCACCACCAGCCGCAGACCCAGATCCAGATCCTTTAGGACTCAGCCAGCTCGGTCAGTAGTGGTGCTACCGAGCCACTCTTGGTGATAGACATTGAAGTCCCCCACCCAGAATACATTCTGCGACCTTGCCACCCTCAGTGCTTCCTCCAAGGTGTGTTCAACATGGAGGAGTACTGACTCATCAGCTGAGGGAAGGCGGTTGGTGGTAATCAGAAGGAGGTTTCCTTGCCCATGTTTGACCTGATGCCATGAGACTTCATGGGGTCCGGAGATGATGTTGAGGACTCCCAGGGCTACTGTGTACTCCTGTCCCACCACCTCTGCTGGGTCTGTCCTGCCGGTGGGACAGGACATACCCAGGGATAGTGATTGCAGAGTCTGGGACATTGTCTGTCAGGTATGATTCTGTGAGTATGACTATGTCAGGCTGTTGCTTGACTAGTCTGTGGGACAGCTCTCCCAACTTTGGCCAACTTTGGTAGCGAGGACTTTGCAGGGTCGACAGGGCTGGGTTGCCATAGTCGTTTCCGGTGCCTAGATCGATGCTGGGAGGGCCATCCGGTTTCATTCCTTTTTACTGACAAGGATGGGCAACTAACCTGCTCCCTGGAGGTGAGTCCAAATTTAAATATTGTAATGACATTGCCTGCCTCATATTTTACCTACATTTAACTTTTACTCTGGCCAACAGGATTTTCATGACCTCGGGAACCCGATAGTTGAAGGTGAGAATGGTTGGATGGAACTGTATTTTTCCAGCACTACTTGTGGTCCAAGAAGAGCAGGAGTGCTTCCCCTGGCCCACCAAGCAAACCTGTGAACCACCCTGCGATTGGAACCTGTGATTGGTCGACACCACGCCGACCATGAATGGAGCCCCTACAATCGGACCCCTCCCCTTCCATGTCTGTTCCCCTCTTAGTGTCAAATCCCAACCCAATGTCTGACATTCTGCTGATGGTAGATGCCCTTTCCGTATCAGCTCTCCTTCTGATGGTAGATCCACGGGTGTTGTCTGGAGCTGCTGCTCTAGCCACAGTTGGCTGGCCTCTCAATCATAGAAGTTTAAAAAAAAATCAGGTTCTGCTGTCAGATTCCACAGGATTCCTGGTAAACCCATACTTCCAGGTTTCACAGCTGTTCAATCTATGCCCGCCTTGCCGCCCACCACCCCCCCCCCCCCCACCCCCAACCTCATAGTCTCTTCCCGCCTTGCAGTTATTATCGGGGCCATAATCACAGTAAACAAAATACATCCCCATGAGAAGTCAAACCTTCAGTCCCTCACATTGCTAAAGTTTGTTGGCGCTTGACATAAAGATGTACCATAAGATTCCTGTGCTTATGAAGGAATAAACCACAAGTGAATCAGGCTCTAAGACATCATAATTCTAAAGGGCAAGGACATGATGTAGGCCAAACTTTTTGCTGGTTTTGTTTTGGATGAACTGCTTACTCTCAGTGTATCTGTGAAACTCTGTGTAGAACCAAGTAATGACTCAAATTTTGCTTTCATAAAAGAATTTCCAAAAGTAGGTAAAAAAGGGATAGTAACATCTGATTTATTTTGTCTAGCAACATTCAATCCTATCATCCAACCAATCTGATTGTTTGATACTGAGTACTTTGAAGACCAGTGAAAAAGGGTTGCTTTTTCTTGTAAGAGAATGACAACCTGACACATCAGGTTTGGGGTGCTGTCATGTCATGTCTTGTTTGGGTATGGTAGCGTAGTATTATGTTACTGGACTCGTATTCCTGAGGCCTGCTCTAATAATCCAGCAACATGAGTTCAAATCTCACCATGGCAGTTGGGAACTTTAAATTCAGTTAATTAAATAAATCTGGAACAATAATGTTGATTGTCATAAAAACCCAACTGGTTCGGTAATGTCCTTTAGGGAAGGAAACGCTACCCTTACCAGTCTGGCCTATATGTGACTCCAGATGCACGGCAATGTGGTTGACTCTTACTACCTTCTGAAATGGCCAAGCAAGCCATTCAGTTGTATCAAAACCACAATGAAGGATTGTAGCAATTCACCTTCTCTAGAGCAATTAAGGATGAGTAATAAATGCTGGCCTTGCCAGCGATGCTGCATCTTGTGAAAAAGTAAATAAATAACAAACATGTGACTCTTCCAGCCACCCCACCCTCTCTTAGATTAATGCTCTGGTTGGTAGCAAAGGACCAGGTTGCCCTTGTACTGCAGCCTGCTGATGAGTCCTCCCAGTACTCAGGAGCTCTGAAGTGAGAGCCACCTTTGTCCCAAAAGTCTCATGATGTCCCAGCACTGCCAAGTACCACTGGCATCACTGGCCCACAAGCATCATCATGTCACAGCACTAGAGGTTAAAGAATAACACAAAGAAGCACCAAGTGTCGGCATGATAATGATAAGAAGAGCTTGCTGCAAATATATATATGCAGAGTAAAACTTTTCGTGATTTGTGATGATGAAGCTTGGCATTCTGAAATTAGTCTGTTCTTTGTTTTGTGTGTGAGAGGATCTTAGGATATCAGTGCACACAGTTTAAAGCTATGAAAGGGTTCAATAGGGTGAATGTGAAGTAACTGTTTCCACTTGTGGTTGCGGGGTGGAAACAGGAAATTAAAGTGGGAGGGGGTTTGTGTGATATGTGAACACTAGCATACACAAATTGGCTTGAATGGCCCTTTTCTGAGTTGTAGAGTAAGTGTAATTCAGACAGTGTAATCTGAGAAATGGACACAATACACCATTGTCACCTTTTATCCTTCATTCCCACTTGTCCATACTGGCAGGGGAACACCACGGAAGAGGACATTGAGACATCAGAGGAGTAGGACATTGCGTGCGGTTCTGGAGAAGGTGGGATCTGTGCAGACTAGTTGGGTTGCACCGAAACAGAGCCAGGACCAATGTCCTCATAGGGCAGTTTGCTAGTGCTGTTCAGGAGGGTTTAAACTAACTTGGCAGGGAGATGGGGACCAGAATGTAGCATTAGGAAAGAGAGAAACAGAGGAAATAGGAGCAGGAGTAGGACATGCGGCCCTTCGGGCCTGCTCCGCCATTCAAAAAAGATCTTGGCTGATCGTCTAATTCAGTACCCTGTTCCCGCTTTCTCCGCATATCCCTTGATCCCTTTGGCATTAAGAAATATATCTATCTCCTTCTTGAATATATTTAATGACTTGGCCTCCACTGCCTTCTGCGGTAGAGAATTCCATAGGTTCACCACCTTCTGATTTAAGAAATTTCTCCTCATCTCGGTTCTAAATGGCATACACTGTATCCTTTGACCCCTGGGTCTGGACTCCCCAGCCATCGGGATCATCCTCTCTGCATCTAGCCTGTCTAATCCTGTTAGAATTTTATAGGTTTCTATGAGATCCCCTCTCATTCTTCTAAACTCTAGTGAATATAGGACGAGTCGACCCAGTCTCTCCTCATACATCAATGCTGCCATCCCAGGAATCAGCCTAGTAAATCTTCTTTGCACTCAGATAAAAAAGGTACTCAAAGGATTGTGAGAAGCAGATAGCGCCAGAAATCGGAAGGTGGGGTCAGACAAAGAGGTAATGTAATAAGGTCTAAATTAGGTTTACAGTGCATGTATGTAAACGCATGAAGCATGATAAATAAGGTTGGTGAGCTACAGGCGGAAACAGCCACATGAGAGTATGATATTGTGGCAATAATGGAGACCTGACTCAAAAAAGGGCAGGACTGGGTACTGAATATTCTTGGATACAAGGTGCTCAGAAAGATAGGGAAGGAAATAAATGAGGAAGGTGACCGCAATGATTAAGGAAAATATTACAAATAGTCGTTTGGTACTGCAGAACATGAGTATTGCTGAAAACAGAGACATTTTGTCGAAGCTTTTCATCTTGCACTCATCAGGACAAAATACAACAATACCAATGTAAGGGAAAGCAACAGATTTATACTGTATGAGAAGAGAATGCTGATTGGTTGGCAAATGGACTCTGATTGGTAGAGGCATTGCCATGGAGAATGCACCAGTTATGGTGACTGATAGTTAACTGCCAAGCTTTGTTTTGAATTTAAGCCAGGCAGCTTGACTCTGATTGGTCAAGGCATTGCCCTGAGGAATGAACCAGCAAATGACTGTCACTTATTTTGTTTAGCTGAAACAGGCACAATGTGTGTACATGCTCTTTCTGTCTGCAAAGAACAGGGCACTGTGTATTAATAATAATAAAAACAAGAAATGCTGGAACCACTCAGCAGGTCTGGCAGCATCTGTGAAAAGAGAAGCAGAGTTAACGTTTCGGGTCAGTGACCCTTCTTCGGAACTGACAAATATTAGAAAAGTCACAGGTTATAAGCAAGTGAGGTGGGGGTGGGGCAAGAGATAACAAAGGAGAAGGTGTAGATTGGACAAGGCCACATAGCTGACCAAAAGGTCATGGAGCAAAGGCAAACAATATGTTAATGGTGTGTTGAAAGACAAAGCATTAGTACAGATTAGGTGTTAACGGACTGAATATTGAACAGCAGCAAGTGCAAACCTGAAAAAAAACCAGTGGCTAAGCAAACTGAACAACTAAGATGAAATGAAATAAATGCAAAAAAAAAGATTGTAAAAAATGTAAAAAAAGAAAAAAAGAAAAAATAACTAAAAATGAAAGTAAAATGGGGGGCTGTCATGCTCTGAAATTATTGAACTCAATGTTCAGTCCGGCAGGCTGTAGTGTGCCTAATCGGTAGATGAGATGCTGTTCCTCGAGCTTGCGTTAATGTTTACTGGAACACTGCAGCAATCCGAGGACAGAGATGTGAGCATGAGAGCAGGGGGGAGTGTTGAAATGGCAAGCAACCGGAAGCTCAAGGTCCTGCTTGCGGACTGAGTGGTGATGTTCCGCAAAGCGGTCACCCAGTCTGCGCTTGGTCTCCCCAATGTAGAGGAGACCACATTGTGAGCAGCGAATACAGTATACTACATTGAAAGAAGTACAAGTAAATCGCTGCTTCACCTGAAAGGAGTGTTTGGGGCCTGGGATAGTGAGGAGAGAGGAGGTAAATAGGCAGGTATTACACCTCCTGCGATTGCAGGGGAAGGTGCCATGGGACGGGGACGAGGTGGTGGGGGTAATGGAGGAGTGGACCAGGGTGTCGCAGAGGGAACGATCCCTTCGGAATGCTGACAGGGGAAGGGAGAGGAAGATGCGTTTGGTAGTGGCATCACACTGGAGGTGGCGGAAATGGCGGAGGATGATCCTTTGGATATGGAGGCTGATGGGGTGAAAAGTGAGGACAAGGGGAACCCTGTCACGGTTCTGGGAGGGAGGGGAAGGGGTGAGGGTAGAGGTGCGGGAAATGGGCCGGACACGGTTGAGGGCCCTGTCAACCACAGTGGGGGGAAATCCTCGGTTGAGGAAAAAGGAAGGTGACCGCCATGGAAGGTAGCATCATCAGAGCAGATGCGTCGGAGACGGAGAAACTGGGAGAATGGAATGGAGTCCTTGCAGGAGTTAGGGTGTGAGGAAGTGTAGTTGAGGTAGCCGTGGGAGTCGGTGGGCTTATAATGGATATTAGTAGACAACCTATCCCCAGAGATGGAGACAGAGAAGTCGAGGAAGGGAAGGGAAGTGTCAGAGATGGACCATGGAAAGGTGAGAGAAGGGTGAAAATTAGAAGCAAAGTTGATAAAGTTTTCCAGTTCGGGGCGGGAGCAGGAAACAGCACCGATACAGTCATCAATGTACCGGAAAAAGAGTTGGGGGAGGGGGCCTGAGTAGGACTGGAACAAAGAATGCTCGACATATCCCACAAAAAGATAGGCATAACGAGGACCATGCGGGTACCCATAGCGACACCTTTTACTTGAAGGAGGTGCGTGGAGTTGAAGGAGAAGTTGTTCAATGTGAGAACAAGTTCAGCCAGGCGGAGGAGGGTGGTGGTGGATGGGGACTGGTTAGGCCTCTGTTCCAGGAAGAAGCGGAGAGCCCTCAAACCATCTTGGTGGGGGATGGAGGTGTAGAGCGATTGGACGTCCATAGTGAAGAGGAGGCGGTTGGGACCAGGAAACTGGAAATTGTCAAAATGACGTAGGGCGTCAGAAGAGTCACAGATGTAGGTGGGAAGAGACTGGACCAGCGGAGAAAAGATAGAGTCAAGATAGAAAGAAATAAGTTCAGTGGGGCAGGAGCAGGCTGACACAATGGGTCTGCCAGGACAGTCCTGTTTGTGGATTTTGGGAAGGAGGGAGAAGCGGGCTGTCCGGGGTTGCGGGACTATGAGGTTGGAAGCTGTAGAGGGAAGCTCTCCAGAGGAGATGAGGTCAGTGACAGTCCTTTGGACGGTGGCTTGATGTTCGGTGGTGGGGTCATGGTCCAGAGGGAGGTAGGAAGAAGTGTCCGTGAGTTGGCGTTGAGCTTCTGCAAGGTAGAGGTCGGTACGCCATACAACAACAGCACCACCCTTGTCTGCAGGTTTGATGACCATGTCGGGGTTAGATCTGAGAGAACGGAGTGCCTCAAGTTCAGAGGGGGACAGGTTAGAGTGAGTGAGGGGGGCAGAGCAATTGAGATGACCAATGTCTCGCCGACAGTTTTCAATGAAGAGATCAAGAGAGAGTAAGAGGCCAGGGGGAGGGGTCCAGGTAGAGGGAGAATGCTGGAGGCGGGTGAATGGGTCTGCTGGTCGGGAGGAGGACTCCTGGTCAAAGATGTGAGCCCGGAGGCAGAGGCGACGGAAGAAGAGCTCAACGTCATGCCGAGCGCGAAATTCATTGAGGTGGGGTCGTAAGGGGATAAAACTGAGACCTTTGCTGAGTACAGAACGTTCAGCATCAGAGAGGGGGAGGTCAGAGGGTATAGTGAATACACGGCAAGGGGTCAGATCAGAAGGGGTGGGGTCAGAGGGAAGTGAAGCGGAAGGAGGATCTGGAGGGGCATCTGGAGGGGCATCTTCCCCTCCCTTCCCCTGTCAGCATTCCGAAGGGATCGTTCCCTCCGCAACACCCTGGTCCACTCCTCCATTTCCCCCACCGCTTTGTCCCCGTCCCATGGCACCTTCCCCCGCAATCGCAGGAGGTGTAATACCTGCCCATTTACCTCCTCTCTCCTCACTATCCCAGGCCCTAAACACCCCTTTCAGGTGAAGCAGCGATTTACTTGTACTTCTTTCAATGTAGTATACTGTATTCACTGCTCACAATGTGGTCTCCTCTACATTGGGGAGACCAAGCGCAGACTGGGTGACCGCTTTGTGGAACATCTCCGCTCAGTCCGCAAGCAGGACCCCGAGCTTCCGGTTGCTTGCCATTTCAACACTCCCCCCTGCTCTCATGCTCACATCTCTGTCCTGGGATTGCTGCAGTGTTCCAGTGAACATCAACGCAAGCTCGAGGAACAGCATCCCATCTACCGATTAGGCACACTACAGCCTGCCGGACTGAACATTGAGTTCAATAATTTCAGAGCATGACAGCCCCCCATTTTACTTTCATTTTTAGTTATTTTTTCTTTTTTTCTTTTTTTACATTTTTTACGATCTTTTTTTTTTGCATTTATTTCATTTCATCTTAGTTTGTTCAGTTTGCTTACCCACTGTTTTTTTTCAGGTTTGCACTTGCTGCTGTTCAATATTCAGTCCGTTAACACCTAATCTGTACTAATGCTTTGTCTTTCAACACATCATTAACATATTGTTTGCCTTTGCTCCATGACCTTTTGGTCAGCTATGTGGCCTTGTCCAATCTACACCTTCTCCTTTGTTATCTCTTACCCCACCCCCACCTCACTTGCTTATAACCTGTGACTTTTCTAATATTTGTCAGTTCCGAAGAAGGGTCACTGACCCGAAACGTTAACTCTGCTTCTCTTTTCACAGATGCTGCCAGACCTGCTGAGTGGTTCCAGCATTTCTTGTTTTTATTTCAGATTTCCAGCATCCGCAGTATTTTGCTTTTATATTACTGTGTATTAATATATGTGCTTCTAGTACATGCAAATGCACCACACTGCAAGCCTGACTGAGAATCTAAATTGGTTATCTGTGTAATTCTTAGCACACTGAGGATTATTTAGCCAATGTTGTCCATTTGTGGAATCACATCTAATGTTGGACACTGTTTTGTGTTTTGCAAGCACGGGCTGGTTGGGTACGGCCTGTACCTTGCCCGTTGCAAACAGCGGAAGGGACAAAATATCTCTGTTTTCAGAATATTACAGTGCTGTAGACAAAGGATGTCCTAGAAGGGCCAAGGACTAAATCTATTTGGTTAGGGTTAAGAAACAATAGAGGTACCATTATACTACTGGGTGTACACTGTAGACCACCAACTAGTGCAAAAGATATAGAGTTAATCTATTAATTAGGTATCAATTGTTTGATTGTGTGCAGGTGGAGGGTATTAATTGGAGTCTTACTTGAGCACTTATAAGCAGACACTCACTGAGACTGGTGGAGGGTTTTGAGTGATGAGCTACATGTTTGCATTCCTTTTACACTACACACTAAATGTGAAACTGAGTAAAGATAGGCTCCAGCATTATCCTTCCATAAGAAGCTTTCTGGAGTTAAACGTGGCAGCAGAGGATGGTTGCCTAAAGCTGAAGATTGGAAACTAGGAAATTTTTTACATAGAGAACTAAAATCTCATGGGCTATTGTGGAAAATATGGCAGAAAGCAAGTGTAAATTGTTAGGTTATGATTACCCTCCGATGCTGTCTGAGTCTAAACCATATGACCAGTGGAAGAATGAAGTGGATACGTGGACACGGGTTTTATCTCTACCAAAGAGGAAACAAGGTATGGCCTTGGCTTTGTCACTTACTACCAAAAGTAAAATCAGAAGTAAAGCGTTTTGTGAACTGGATGCTCATCAGTTGGATACTGATGAAGGGTTAGATCTTCTGTTAGAATTCTTGGATGAAATTTACAAGAAAGATGACCTATTGAATGCATATGAGGCATGGTCAGAATGATAGATTTCTGGAAACAGATGGTTATTCAATGGAGGAATATATCATGGACTTTAACAGCCTGTATAGCAGATTGAGGAAATTCAATTTGGAGATCCCTGGTTCAGTGCTCGCATTTAAATTGCTAGATTGTGCTAGGGTGCTGCATAAGGAAAGGCTGCTGGTTCTAACTGGGGTTCGGTTCTTGGACAAAGACTCCCTGTTGGATCAAATGTCTGCTGCCTTAAAGAAATTCCTGGGAAGCCCGTCATTTCTGGCAGCCCTGGTAGAACAAACAGGACATTTTGCTTTGACACAAAGGATTTTGAAATAGTCCAGATACTGGAAGCAGATATAAGTACAATGGAAGAGTTAAAGACAGGAGGAATGAGGATGAAAGCACCTTTAGCAGGTCTGATTATTACAGTGGAAGACAGAATTGGAACAGCAATCATAGGCAAATGAATCCCAGGAATGCCCAATGAACAATTAATAGGTGTTATGAAAGTGCTTCTGTTTTTGTTAAATATATTTTTTTGAGGAATTCATAGGCAAACTGAAGAAATGTTGGACCAGTTTTTTTCCAAGAGGGTAATCAAGAAGACACTGAAAGGACTTGTTTGACAACAACATTTACTGGTTGTCACATGACTCAAGTTAAAAATAAAACAGAAACCCTGGTAACTAGGGAAGATGTGTGCAGAGAAGTGACAGGTCCAAAGGTGGACTTTCTGTTTCCGGTTGCAGATCTGAATTGTTCTGAGTTGGGAATGAACTTTTTAAAAAGAGGTTGGAGTTTTTAAAATTCGGCCTGAAGGGCAGAACCACAGTTCAGTTCAGTCTGCAGGAGAAGAGAAGAAAAAAAGGGAGAGAACTTCTAAGGAGAGAAGAGAATTCCCAAGGAAGGAGAGAAGACCACAATTCAGGTCAGCTTTCCAGCAGCTCTCAAAAAGACCCTGAGAACTGCATTGTGTCAATTCATCTTGTCTCCTGTCTTTGAAGAAAAGTCTGCTAAATTATTCTGGGATGAAAATAGAGCCTATGATTGACCGTATTGGTAAGTGAGAAAGAATTTAAATATATGTTGTGACCAGTGGAGAAGTGGGACTAGAATAAAGGTGCACTGCTCCCACCGCAGTCGTAATATAATGTGACTCAAAGTATCACTTATTGTTAAGACCAAGGCAGGAGAAGTGCACTGTTAATTCAGTCCCATTTCTTCACAGGTCCCCACATATATTTAAAAGTTTCCCACTTATCCATATGGTCAATTATATACCCTATTTTTCCCAGAATAGAACAAACTAACCAGGTATTTTTCTGAACAATAAAATTATCAGTTTATTATAAAACATGCCTTAACTAGTAATGAAATAAAACATAAATACACAGATTGATTTTTTTTTAAAGTCCAAACATTAAATTTTAAAATTCCCTTTTTACCTTAACACTCACACATATACACCGGTTAACCAAAAAAATAAAAAGGGATTTTTGGATCAGAGCTCTGTTACAAACAAAAAAAGCACTTGGGTTGACGACATGCTCGTTTTTGAAGAAAAGAGCAGATGAGATATGTTACAAAACTGGCATACAGTTTAACTTCCAAGTACATGTAGACAGGTCACTGAGATCTTTAGAACAGTTCTTTTCAGGCGGCATTGAGAAGAACTTTTAGCAGGCTTTCTTCAAATACAGGAAACATAATGAATTGACACAGTGGACTTCTCAGGGCTTTTAGAGTTATGCTGGAAAACAAAGCAGGGTTGTGGTTTTCTCTTCTTCCTTGGAATTCTCTCCTTCCTCTGCTGCAGTCTTGACTTTATCTCACCCCGGAAGGTAAAATACACACACACAATGACTGATAACTGTTATGACCAGGTGAGAAAGGGGTCCAGGATTCCCTCTCAACCTTCACCTGGTCTTACCGTAACAGGGTTTAATTTTGAACACACCGTTTTTCTGGCTGCCCCTTAGTGAATCCTTGTTCACTAACTTCCAATTATAAGGCAAAGAAACTAGCCAAACAGGTTTTCTTAGGTTTAAAGAAAAAAGATTGAACTTTATTAAACTTAAACTCTAATTCAGTTGATGCTTATGGATACACGATGTGCCCACGCTAGCATGCATCTGCAATACGCACATGCAGATAGAGACAGAAAAGAGCAGAAGAAATAAAGTGGAAAAGTTTGAGACAATATCTGAAGATGGTTTTGGTTACTGTTCTTTCAGCTCGCTGTGAAGTCCTTGATTGTCGGTAGGTCTTGCTTTTCATTGGGGCCCAGTATTCTTCTTAAACTTTGTTCCATGTAGGAGACTTTTCTCTCTTGAAGTTCATGTGTCCTCAGAGGGTCCAGAGTCGTGTGACAAAGAGATGGAGCAGACTGGAGCAGTCTTCTCACTCCAGGAGCAAACAGTCTTTCTCAGTTCAAAAAACTTTGTGGCTAGTTCAAAAAAACCCTGGACCAGCCAATTAGTCATGTGATCAGCTGGTTTAACCAGTCCTGGCTTTTGTGGAATGTATCACCTTAGCCGTCTCTGGAATGCTCTTCCTTACATCTTCAATGTCTAGTGATCAAAATCCATTATGGGTTGAATGTGTCAGGGAATGGTCCTTTTGTCTCCACAAGCACTGTCTGTTAGTATGCAAATGTTTTTCAGCTAAGTGTCTGGCAGCCCTTGTAAAAGGCCTTCTCTTCCCAGCAAGTTTAAAATCAATGTTCATATGACAAAATTAATATGCCTCATTCTTGACAGGTGGGGGCCTGCATGACACCTCCACACCCAGCAGAATGAAATGTGATTTGAGAAAAGCGCTTTTCATTAAAAAGGGTCGAGAGAGAAAATATAAGATATAGGAAAACGTATGTGTTTCTCTCTCAGTCATTCATATCCATTCATAAATCCTAAGACTTATTACAGCCTGTCTTTTCTTGGTAGCAGTGTTGCTTTAAACTGCACTCTTTTGGCATCCCAATAAACATATGGTTCTTTGGGGAGGTTTTTCTTCAGTTTGCCCATTTCCATGACTGCCTCAGGTGTCTCTAAGTTGATTAGGTTTAATTAGCCCTGAAGTGGAATTTTTTTTCCAGGAGAATCAGTAGTGGACGGGTCTATCCTGCACTCTCTTTCAGTGCTTTGCTGAATCATGCAAAGGCTTTTGACTTCAAGAGATGGGTGGATCTCTTTTTCTGACTGTGTCCTCTGGTACACTCCTGCCTGCAGATATTTGTGCAGATTCTACTACACTCCCATGTGGCACTTCAACTTGATGAGTCATCACCCTCAAGGTTTCTCTGCCCCCTAGAGGTCTTTCTTTGTCTCTGCAGGTTCCCGTGAATGCTGTTAGCAACTCTGGTGGGGTGCTTCTAGTGTCTGCATGTACATAGAAGGATGTGTGGTCTAAATTTTTAAATTTTTCGGGGTTGGCTGACCGGAGAGTAGGGGTTTTCATCTGGGATTCCTCCCGGACTTCCTTTACCCTGCCCTCTTAGTTGCTTTTCCCCCTTCCCTTTCTAAACTTTTGCCAGGCTAGTTCCTGCCTATCCCCTTTTGTTCTCGGCGGGAGTCCCTTACAGTTCACCAGCCCTCTGCTGGAGGGTCCTCCTAACACTGGTACAGGACTTAGGGATGCAGGTTTCACTGTAGATTGGGGTTTCCGCTCAACCTGGCAGATGTGGCAACTCCTGCAGTACTCCTCCACATTTTTATAGAGTTTTGGCCAGCCAAACTGTTGTGTTATGAGGGGCTTTGGTCTTTCGTATACCAGCATGTACAGCCACTGTGGTCTTGTGGGCCCTTCTTAATATTTCTCTCCGGTACCTCTGAGGCACCACTAACTGGTGAACCACTGTCCACTCCTTGCTCTCAGGTCTGTCAGGAGAACTCCATTTCCTCATCAGTGCCTCATTCTTTAGCTAGTAGCAATCAAGGATTCCCTCTGCTTCACTTTCAGACTGGGCAGCCTTTGCTAACTCTTGCAATACTGGGTCGACTCACTGAGCCTCAGCTATGGAAAATCCATTTAATTCCTTCCCTGGGTCTTCCAACTTCCCAAAGAAAGTCTTAGAGAGACAGACCTCATGGTCTTCTGCATGCAGTGCCAATTCAGTCTCCTCTGGGAGAACTGGTTTGATCATGGCTCACTCATTACACATTGAGGGAAACTGCAGGGGACCGTCTCCTGCCACTGTCTTGCTTCTCTGACCTGCAGTCTTTCTTTTACCACTAGGGGGCTACCACCTTCACCCCCACCAGATCATTACCCTAGGAGCAGCTCAACCCTGTCCACAGGCAACCTAGGGTAAATCCCTACGGTCACTGGTCCCAAAACTAGGTCACATTCCAGATGCACCTGGTGTACAGGTACAGGCATACACTGTCCTCCAATACCATTCACCACCATTTTGGTGTTCACTACACTCTCTGGAGGAAAGGTCAGGCCTTTACGCAGTAAAAAGAGATTAGTGGCCTCTGTGTCCCTGAGAATTACTATGGGCGTGCTTGCCCAACTCGAAGGGTAAGGGGTTACCTTCCCTTCAAAACAAAACCCTGATAGCCTACCAGAATCCTATTAACTTTTCCTGCACTTGCTGTAGTAAGCATCTTGGGTTGCACTCTTACTGCAGCTAAAGCTACAGCTTGCTCTGTTGTGCTCTCCTCCAGGATTCCTTCTTCACTGAGCTGATGTGCCCTGATTAACCCTACAGGTTTCCCTTTAATTTCTAGCAGTCAGCTTTTAGATGACCTGTCTTATTACAATGGAAGCAGACAGGTCTCCGGGTCTCACTCCTGCTCACAGTACCTTCCTTTTTGGCTAGAGGCGGGCCCCCTGTGTCTCCTGCTTTCCTTTCTCTCTCAGGACTACTTGGGCTCCAATCACCTTCCCACCCTTTGTCCTTTTTGGATTTGTGGGGGTGACTAGGAAAGGTTTTCCCCCGGGAAACCAACTTATAATTTAAAGCAAACTCATCAGCCAGAACGGTTGCTTGTCGGGCTCTCTGAACCCGCTGCTCCTCCACATGGGTCTTTATGGAGAATGGGAGAGAGTTTTTAAATTCCTCTAACAGAATTACTTCCCTGAGATTCTCATAGCTGAGCTGTACTTTAACAGCCCTCAGCCATGGGTCAAAAGCCAGCTGCTTACTTTTTTCAAACTCCAGATAGGTTTGATTAGCTTGCTTCTTGAGGGTTCTAAACTTTTAACAATTGGCTTCGGGTACTAATTCATATGCCCCAAGGATAGCATTTTTTGTCAATTCATAATTTGATGAACTCTCATCTGGAAACAGGGAATAAACCTCATGGGCTTTTCCGGTTAGCTTGCTTTGTAACAAAAGAAGCCAGATCTCAGCTGGCCACTTTAGCTGCCTTGCCAGTTTCTCAAAGGACGCCAAAAACCTTCTACATCTTCCTCATTGAATTTTGGAATTAGTTGAGCTAGTTTTAATATTTCTATACCCAGCCCTGAATTACACTGCTCCATATTGGCCATGCTTTCACTGCGGTTACTCTGTCACCCACTGGTTAACTCAAGCTGCTTCAGCTCTCTCTCTCTTTACATTCCTTCTGGAATATTCCTTCTCTCTCTCTCTCTTTCCTCTGTCTTCTCCTGTCTTTCTTTTTCTTTACGTTCCTTCTGGAAGGCTCTTTCTTTCTCCCTCTCCTCTAATTCAAGTTTCCTCTGTTCCAATTGTATCTTTGCGAACAATACCCTGTCGGAGTCTACTTCGAACCCTGATTCTGCTTCCTCATATTGATGGGAAAAGTGGTTGGCCACTAGCCTTAAGAGTTCAGACTCCCTTGCCTTGCCACGTACAGTGATCCCACACTGCTCAGCATTTTCTTCAACTCCTCCATAGATAGTGCTTTTAACTTATCCCAAGTTACTTCACCCTAGGTTGGGAGCTACTAGCTTCAGTTGCAGACAAACACACACAACCGCAAGAAAACCTGCATTGAAATCTTGCTCTTTTTTGATTGTGAATAATTTGGCTGCCCACTTGCAATTTCTCTCGTTTGTTTGTGGGTCAATTCCGGAAGCTAGCACCCAAATTTATGTTACGACCAGATGAGAAAGGGGTCTAGGGTTCCCTCTCAGCCTTCATCTGGTCTTACCATAACAGGGTTTAATTTTAAACACCTTTTTTTAGCTCCCCCTTAGTGAATCCTTATTCACTAACTTCCAATTATAAGGCAAAGAAACTAGCCAAACAGGTTTTCTTAGGTTTAAAGAAAAAAGGTTGAACTTTATTAAATTTAAACTCTAATTCGGTTAATGCTTACAGATACGCGACGTGCCCACGCTAGCATGCATTCACGATACACACATGCAGATAGAGACAGAAAAGGGCAGAAGAAATAAAGTGGAAAAGTTTGAGACAATATCTGAAGATGGTTTTGGTTACTGTTCTTCGAGCTCGCTGTGAAGTCCTTGATTATAGGTAGGTCTTGCTTTTCATTGGGGCCCAGTATTCTTCTTAAACCTTGTTCCAGGAGACTTTTCTCTCTTGAAGTTCATGTGTCCTCAGTGGGTCCAGAGGCTTGTGAGAAAGAGATGGGAGCAGACATGAGAGATCTTCTCACTCCAGGAACAAACAGCCTTTCTCAGTTCAAAAAACTCTGTGGCTAGTTCAAAAAACTCTGGACCAGCCAGTTAGTCATGTGACCAGATGGTTTATCCAGTCCTGGCCTTTATGGGTTGTATCACCTTAGCCCCTGCAATCTCCACCCTCGCCTTCCACAGCATCCTGAGACACAAATCGTCCGGACCTGGAGATTTGCCAACTTTTAAGCCTTCCAAAACCTCCAATACCTTGTCACTCCCTATGACAATTTTCTCAAGAACCTCACGGTCTCTCTCTCTAAGTTCCATATCTACATCCTCATTCGCTTGGGTGAAGACAGATGTGAAGTATTCATTCAACACCCTACCAATGTCCTCTGACTCCACCCACAAATTTCCCCCTTGGTCCCTAATGGGTCCTACTCTTTCCCTGGTTATCCTCTTCCCATTGATATACATATAGAATATCTTGGGATTTCCCTTACTTTTACCAGCCAGACCTTTCTCATATCACCTCTTTCCTCTCCTAATTGCTTTCTTAAGTTCCAGCCTATACTTTCTGTATTCCACTAATGCTTCCATTGATTTGCTCTCCTTGTATTTGCTAAAAGCAGCTCTTTTGCTTCTCATCATACCCTGAATGTTTCTGGGCATCCATGGTTCTCTGGGCTTGTTGCTCCTACCTATTACCCTAGAGGGAACATGTTGGGCCTGTACCCTCCCCATTTCCTTTTTGGATGCACCCCACTGCTCTTCTGTAGATTTCACGACAAGTAACTCTTTCCAGTCTACTTTGGCCAGATCCTGCCTTATTTTACTAAAATTCGCTCTCCCCCAATCCAAAACCTTTTTTTGCAACTTGACTATTTCTTTCTCCATAACAAACTTAAATTGTACCATGTTATGGTCACTATCACCAAAATGCACCCCCACCAACACATCAACCACCTGTCCGGCTTCAGTCCCCAGAATTAGGTCCAGCACTGCACCCTCCCTTGTTGGATCCTCTACATATTGGGCTAAAAAGTTCTCCTGTATACATTTTAAGAACTCTACTCCATCTAAGCCCTTAACACAATGACTATCCCAATTAATGTTGGGAAAGTTGAAATCACCTATTATTTTTGCACACCTCTGCAAACTGCACACATATTTGTGCCTCAATTTCCCGCTGACTATCTGGGGGTCTGTAATAAACACCTAGCAATGTGGCTGTCCCTTTTTTATTCCTAAACTCTACCCATAAAGCTTCATTTGATGTCCCCTCCAAGATATCATCTCTCCTTACTGCAGTAACTGACTCCTTAACTAATATTGCAATGCCCCCTCCTCTTTTACCCCCTCCTCTGTCTCGCCTGAAGATTCTATATCCCGGGATATTGAGCTGCCAATCCTGCCCCTCCGTCTGCTGGCCAACTAGGGGAGTTTTAAACTGGAAAAGCAGATTTTGAAATCAGAAAGCTCCTGGCTCCTGGTTTGAGAACATATCTCTCCTGTCTACCCTCTGCTCTCACCAGCTTCGGAAACCATTGAGGACAGGTAAACTCAAAGACAAAGTCTCCTATGTGAACAAGTTTAAGAAGAATACTGGGCCCCAACAAAACATAAGACCATATCTTCAATCAAGGACTACAGCGAGCTCGAAGCACATTAACAAGATATTGCCTCAAACTGTTCCACTTTATCTTTTCTTCTCTTTTCTGTCCCTATCTGCATGTGTATATCGCGTGTGCATGCTAGCATGGGCACGTCATATGTCCGTAGGCGTGAACCATATTAGAGTTTAAGTAAGTTTAATACATTTCACTTTTCTTCTTTAAACCAAAGAAAGCCTGTTTATGCTTATTTCTTTGCCTTATAATTGGAAAGCTGTGAACAAGAATTCACAAAGGGGGAGCTCAAAACACAGTGTGTTTAAAATTAAACCCTGTTACAATAAGACCAGGTGAAGATAGTAACAGTCCCCTAGACACCTTTCTCGCCTGGTTGTGACAATGGGCAGAATTCCAAATTGCCTTCTGTACTATGCAACAGTCCTCCTGCTCTCGAAGGTTACAAATAACTTGGTTGCATTTTTTCTGCACATTTGAATGCTTTACATGCAGGGATACAGGCTTTCAACAAGGCTGAGGTCTCTGAGAAAACCCGGAGAGCTCTGAGGCATCATGTAAGGCCATCTGAGGCGGAATTTAATTCAGAAAATTTGTTGGTATTATTAAAGAGAGGGTTGTAGGGAATGGAACAGCCCTGTGTACTGAAGTTCCCATCCTTAGGTGACCCAAAGAACATGAAACTAATAATTTTTAGTGATGCTTCACATGCTAATCTTGCTGATGGGTATTCGAGTGCAGCTGGTTTCATAATATTTCTGATGGGCAAAAATGGGAAATGTTGTCCTTTAGCTGGGGGTGGGGTGGGAGGCTAAGAAAATAAAATGGGTCATTAAAAGCACTTTAACTGCGGAAACACTGGGTCTTGTGGAAGCAGTTGCTATGAGGTTCTATTTGTCAAATATTTTGAATGAAATTCTGAACAAGGGACATGCTGAAGATAGGCTATCCATTGAATGTTATGTGGATAATCATTCTTTGTGGGACAATGTACACTCTACAAAAAGTGTGAGTGAGAAAACTCTATGTATTGGCCTTGCTGGATTGAAACAAATGCTGGAGAGAAAGGAAATCTCCAAACTTAAATGTTTATATGCAAGTTATCAGCTATCCGATTCTTTCATAAAAAGAAATACAAGTACAAAGAAGTTGTTTGGGGTGCTGGAGGACGGGTGTCTCACAATGGAATACTTTGTACCCAATGTGGAATTTATTTTGATTTATTTTGAAATGTTCTTTGAGCATGTTAATAATTTGTACATAATATGGAATTTATTTTGAAATGTTGTTTGAGCCTATTAATCCACATTGTATTATAAAAGAAAGAATGGAATCTGTTAATTGTGTATCAATTGTTTGATTATATGCAGGTGGAGGATGTTAATTGTGGTCTTACTTGAGCACTTATAAGTAGACACTTATTGAAACTGATGGAGGGTTTTGAGGAGCTACATGTTTGTAATCCTTTTAGGCTGTACCATAAATGTGAAACTGAGTAAAGATAGGCTCCAGCATAATCCTTCCATAACAAGCTTACTGGAGTTAAACATAGAGGGGCAAATTTGCAGGGAAAATACAGGGAGATGCAAAAACTATAGAATAGTGATAATGAGGGACTTCAATTTTCTTAATATAGACTGGGATAATAGTCCAAAGGGCAGAGATGGGGAAGAGTTTCGGAAACTTGTTCAGGAGAATTTTCTTGTTTGATATGGTTCCGGTCCAATGAGGAAGCAGGCATTGCTGGACCTGGTTCTGGGAAATGAGGTGGGACAAATGGATCAAATGTCAGTTGGGAAATTTTTAGGGGATAATAATCATAGTATTATAAGGTTTAGTTTAGGTATAGAAAAGGACAAAGAGCAATCTAGGGTCAAAATAATTAATTGGGGGAAGGACCAATTTCAATGGAGTAAGAACGGATCTGGCCCAGGGATATTGGAATTGGCATGCAAAACTGTAATTGTACAATGGGCTGTCTTTAAAGAGGAGATAGTTCAGTTACAGTTGAGGTACATTCCCACAAAGGTGAAAGGCAGGGCAACCAAAGCCACAAGCTCCGGGGATGACAAGAGAGATAGAAAGTAATATGATGCAGAGAAAGAGGACATATGACAGTTGTTAGGTTGATAATACAAGTGAGAACCAGGCTGAATATAGAAAGTTCAAAGGGTAAGTGAAAAAGGCAAAGACAGAATATGAGAAGAGACTGGCAGCTAACATAAAAAGAAATCCAAAAATCTTCTCTAAGTAGATAAATAGTAAATGGGTAGTAAGACGAGAGGTGGGGCCGATTATGGATCAAAAGGGGGATCTAAGCATGGAGGCATATGGCATGGCTGAGGTACTGAATGGGTACTTTGCATCTATCTTTACCAAGGAAGAAGATACTGCACAAGTCATAGTGAAAGGCAAGGTAGTTGAACATAGGAACACATTTCCTATGTTCCTATTCAACCCCTCGAACCTGCTCCACCATTCAACTGGATTATGGCTGATCTTCTACCTCAAAGCCATTTTCCTGCACTATCCCCATATCCCTTGATATCTTTAATATCTAGAAATCTGTCAATCTCTGTCTTGAATATACTCAATGACTGAGCCTCCACAGCCCTCTGGGGTAGAGAATTCCAAAGATTCACCACCCTAAATCTCAGTCCTAAATGGCCTACCTCTTATTCAGAGACTGTGTCCCTTGTTCTAAACCCCCTAGCCAGGGGAAACATTCTTCCTGTATCAACCTTGTCAAGACCTGTGAGAATTCTTTATTCTTCAATGCAATCACCACTCATTCTTCTAAACTCTCAGATATAGGCCCAGTCTCCACAATGTCTCCTCAAAGGACAATCCTACCATCCCAGGGATCAGTCTGGTGAACCTTTGTTGCACTCCCTCTATGGCAAATATATCCTTCCTAGGTAAGGAGACCAAAACTGTACACAATACTACAGATGCAGTCTCACCAAGGTTCTATCCAATTGCAGCAAAACTTCTTTACGCCTGTATTCAAATTCTCTTTCAATAAAGGCCAATATACCAATTGCCTTCCTAATTGCTTGCCACACCAACATGTTAGCTTTCAGTGACTTATGAACAAGGACACCCAGGTCCCTTTGAACATCAATACTTCCCAATCTCTCACCATTTAAGAAATACTCTGCATTTCTGTTTTTCCTACCAAAGTGGATAACTTCACATTTTTCCACATTATATTCCATCTGCAAGTTGAGACAATCGATAGGATAAAAACTGATAAAGAAGAGGTATTACAAAGGCTGGCTGTACTTAAAATTGATGAGTCACCAGGACCAGATGGGATGCATTTGAGGATGCTGACGGATGTAAGGGTGGAAATTGGGAAGATATTGGTCATAACCTTCCAATCCTCCTCAGAAAAGGGGAGTGATGCCAAAGGACTGGAGAATTGCAAATCTTATATCCTTGTTCAAAAAAGGGTGTGAGGATAAACCAGCAACTACAAACCAGCCAGTTTAACCTTGATGGTGGGAAAGCTTTTAGAGGTGATAGTCTGGGACAATATTAACAATCCCTTGGACAAGTATGGATTAGTTGTTAAAAAGCACATCATGTTTAACTAACTTGATTGTGTTTTTTGATAAGGTAACAGAGATGGTTGATGAGGGTAATGCAGTTGATGGGGTGTATATGGACTGCCAAAAGGCAGTTGATAAAGTGCCACGTAATAGATTTGCAAGCAACGTTGAAGCCCATGGAATAAAATTGAAAGTGGCAGTAGCAATACAAGGTTGGCTGAGTGACAGGAAACAGAAAGTAGTGGTGAACGGTTGTTTCTTGGATTGGTGGAAGGTATACAGTGGGGCTCCCCAGGGGTCAGTACTAGGATCACTACTTTTCTTGATATATATTAATGACCTAGACTTGGGTGTGCAGGGCACAAATTCAAAATTTGCAGATGACACAAAACCTGGAAATATTGTGAACTGTGAGAAGGATAGTGATAGACTTCAAGAGGACAGAGACAGACTGGTAAAATGAGTGGACAAGTGGCAGATGAAATTCAACACAGAGAAGTTGAAGTGGTACAGTTTGGTAGGAAGAATGAGGGAAGGCAATATAAAATAAAGGGCGCAATTCTAGAGGGCGTTGAGGAACAGAGAGATCTGGAGGTAAATGTGCACAAATCATTGAAGGTGGCAGCACAGGTTCAGAAAGTAGTTAAAAGGTATATGGAATCCTGGGCTTTGTAATAGAGGCATGGTGCACAGAATAAAGGAAGTTATGATGAACCTTTACTGGATCGGCCTCAACTGGAGTATTGTGTCCAATTCTGGGTACTGCACGTTATGAAGGATATGAAGGCATTAGAGAGGGTGCAGAAAAGATTTACGAGAATGAATCCCAGAATGAGGGACTTCAATTATGTGGACAGATTAGGGAAGAGTTGTCCTCCTCAGGGAAATGAAGGTTGAGAGTAGATTTGATAGAAGTGTTCAAAATCAGAAAGGGTCTGGACAGCGTGGAGAGAAATGGTTTCCATTGGTGGAAGGCTAGAGAACCAGAGGACACTGATTTAAGGAGATTAGCAAAAGAACCAATGGCGACATGAGGAAAAACCTTTTAACTCAGCGAGTGGTTAGAATTTGGAATGCACTGCCTGAGAGTGGTGGGGGAAGATACAATTGTGGCTTTGCAAAGGGAATTGGATCAGCACCTGACGAGAAAAGAATTTGCACGGCTATCAGGAAAGGACAGGGGAGTAGGAGTAGCTCAGTTGCTCTTGCAAAGAATCAGCACAGACACAACAGGCTGAATGGCCTCCTTCTGTGCTGTAACCATTCTATGCTTGAATGGGGGACCAGGATGAGGAGGTTGAGCGGTCCCCCATTCCGTAGCGAGAAGTGGCACAAGCTTCCCATCCATATACTGCACCGTGTCACAGAGGGGTGGAAAAACCCTGGACACCTTCCTTGTATCCCTCCTAGGCCCTCACATTCTTTGTTTATTTTTCATTCTTTGGGGATATGGGTGTCACCAGCAAGGCCAGCATTTATTGACCATCTCTCATTTCCCTTGTGAAGGTGGTGGTCAGCTGCCTTCTTGAACCACTGCAGTTCACTGTTAAAGTGAATATGCTCCCATGGTGCTGTTAGGTAGGAAGTTTCAGGATTTTGATGCAGTGACAATGACAGAATGGTGATAAATATGCATGCCAGGATGGTGTGTGACTTGGAGGGAAAATTGTAGGTGATGGTGTTCTCTGCTGCCCTTGTCTTTCTAGGTGGTAGAGATCCCAGGTTTGGGAGGTGCTGTCAAAGATTCCTTGGCAAGTTGCTGCAGTGGATCTTACTGATGGTACACAATGTAGCTGATGAAGGAAGCAGACACTAAAGGAGGTAAGTAGCAGCTGATTGAGCAGATTGTTTTGCCCCAGATGGTGTCAAGCTTCTTTATCATTGTTGCAGCTGCACGCATTCAGGAAAGTGGAGTGTATTCTATGACACTCCTGTCTTTTTTTTATTCTTTCGTGGGATGTGAACATCACTGGCAAGGCCAGCATTCATTGCCAATTCCTAATTGCCCAAGAGAAGGTTGTAGTGAGCCACCTACTTGAACCACTGCAGTCCATAAGGGGTAGGTACACCAACAGTGCTTTAAATGGAGGGAGTTCCAGGAATTTGATCCAGTGACAATGAAGGAACAGCGATTATAGTTCCAAGTCAGGATGGTGTGTGGCTTGGAGGGGAACTTGCATCTGCTGCCCTTGTCCTTCAAGGTGGTAGGTTTGGAAGGTGCTTTCAAAGAAGCCTTGGTGAGTTGCTGCAGTGTATCTTGTATATGGTGCACACTGCTGCCATTGTGCACCGGTGGTGGAGAGTGCGAATGTTGAAGCTGGTAGATGGTGTGCCAATCAAGCGGGCGACTTTGTCCTGTTTGGTGTCGAGCTTCTTGACTGTTGTTGGAGTTGCACTCATCCAGGCCAGTGGAGAGCATTCCATCACACTCCTGACTTATGCCTTGTAGATGGTGGGCAGGCTGGAGTGAGTCAGGAGGTGAGTTACCCACTGCAGAATTCCTAGCCTCCTACCTGCTCTTGTAACCACATTATTTATATGACTGGTCCAATTAAGTTTCTGGAAAATGGTAACCCCCAGGATGTTGTTGGTGGGGAATTCAATGATTGTAATAGAGTTGAATGTCAAGGGAGGTGGTTACACTTTCTCTTGTTGGAGATGGTCATTACCTGGCACTTGTGTGGCTTGAATGTTACCTACCACTTATAACCCCAAGCTTGAATGTTGTTCAGGTCTTGCTGCAAGCGGGGATGGACTGCTGCAATATGTACCTCAGTCCTCTGATGGGCCAGGATAAAGAGGATTGGAAGCAGGATTACAGGGGTCCGTATCTAATTACAAGGATGCTACAGGAACATTCGCAGGTATTTGCGAACTCTAGGGTTCATCAACTGCCATTTGTGCCTGGTCTACTGCGAGCTGGAGACAACTGGATACAAGGTGACCACCTTTTGCCAGGAAGTTACATGTCCCATCATTGTGCGCAGGCCTTGATAGCCATCCTGCAGCTGATGCCTGCATTCACCATCCCACACTGCCCGCTGCAGTGACAATCATGGACCCCAAGGAATATGCTGCTGACAGTGAGGATAGCAGTGCTTCCCAGGGTCACATTCTCCTTCCCCAGGGCCAGGCTGCTCAGGAGTATCCTCTACTGACACAGGCAGCAACAGCCCCCATCAGAGGAGGCAACTGCCAGCAGTCAAATACCTCTACCCCATGTCCCTCCTGAACAGCATCGCACCAACTTCCCAACTCACTGATCTCGGCCAACGCATCAGACTCAAAAACCATCATCTTGCCCAAAGTGCTTGTCCATGCTCTGAGTGGGAAGCGTGGGGTCATGAGGGTGTAGGAAGGAAGTGGAAGAGTGAATTAAGAGAGGAGTAGGAATGACGGCGACTGAGAAATAAAGACTGAGTGTCGGAAACACGATCAAGCTGGCATGAAGGACTTGCTGAGGCATACTGACAACAGCAGGACACTGACACCCTAGGACTGATGGACTATGCGCAGCCTACATCTACAAAGTGCACTGAGGCTGAGACTGAAATTGTAACAGATCAAGAGTGATTGGGCAAAATTAGCAAGGATTGAGAGGCAGAACCAGACAAAAACCCAACCAGAAAAAACAGTACCTGCAGAGAGCCTTAGACGTAGGAAGAGAGGGCCTGCAAAGACACTGTGGAGACCCTTGGGCATAAGGAGTGGCTGCAGAGGCCCTTGGGTATTATGAAAGTTCCTGCAGAGAGCTGTAAGTGCAGCAAGTCATGGGTACAGGAAGACAATGCCTGCGAAGACTCCAGGGTGCATGGTGCATGCTTGAGGACATCCCTGGGTGTATGAATAGTACATATAGAGGGGCCTGGATGCAAAGAGAGAAAACTGTACGTGTAAGAGTCAGAATGCAGCAAAGCCCCTGAATGCTGACTGTGATAAAGGCATTGATAAGAGAATCTTGGCAGAGCCTGGAGAGAGGCTGAGAGCAGGCTGGAAATGGAAAACTGTGTGTCTTTTGTGTCTCTGAGTACTTTGGTCAATATATTTATTTGAAGGACTCAACTTCTCTCAAAAGCCTAGGCTTGGAATTCATATTTTTCCTTATAGCTATAGTTGGATGGAAATGCGGTAGTCTTCATCTCTTCAGTATTCACCATGCATCAGCAACAATAGAAAAATAAATCTCCATGTATTGCAGAAGAATTTTTGAGTTTCACATTTGTTATTGACTTCTTAATTATTAGTTCAAAAATGCAGCCTGGAGTTTCAGTCAGCTTTGCCTAATTTTGTGGTATTAATTGAGTAAGGTTACCGAGAGTTAGTTTGCTCAAATAACTGCCAAGCAGAAACATACAGACAGAGCATATTCGCTCATATCATTGCCAAACAGAAAGGAAAAGAATGGATTTTAATTGGTTACTGAGAAGCAAAGAGATGAACCACATGAAAAGAGAGTATGACACAAAGGAGAGTGCTGTAGATGCTAAAGAAAAGAATGGCCCAAAAAGACACAAGGTGGAGCTTTGAAGCCCATGAGGAGAGACAGCACCATTGTGCTCTTGAACTGACAGAAAAACACATAATAAGAGCAAATTCAGCAGTGGATGGTACAAATAATTTACTCTGCTGGGATTACTGTTGTTAAATCTAATCTAATACCAAGCTTTAAAAAAGCAACCAGCACGAAAATGACATTTAAGGGGATATTTCAGAATACTCAGAATAAGTACATTCCTACTATAAAGAAAAATTCTGAGGGGAGGACCCACCATCCGTGGTTAACTAAAGAAGTTAAGGAAAGCATCAAACTTAAGGAATAAGCATATAATTGCGCAAAGATGAGTGGCAGGTCAGATGATTGGTCAGAATATAAAGAGCAGCAGAGAATGACTAAAAGGTTAATCAGGAGAAAAATTAGAGTTTAAGAGGAAGCTAGTGTTGGCCCGCTAGAGAGTGAGAATGGGGAGTTAAAAGTAGATAATAAGGAAATGGCAGATGAAATGAACAAATATTTTGCTTCGGTCTTCACCATAGAGGATACAAAAAAAGATCCAGTAATAGCTGTAAATCATGAGGTGGCAGGAAGAGAGGAACTTGGTGAAATTACAATCACCAGGGAAACAGTACTGAGCAGTACTGAGATGGAGACAGGTCCTCGGGTCCTGATGGGTTTCATCCTAGGGTCTTAAAAGAGGTGGCTAATGCAGTGGTATTAATTTTCAAAATTCGCTAGATTCTGGAAAGGTTCCATCAGACTGGAAAGTAGCAAATATAATCCCTCTATTCAAGGAGGGGGGAGGCAGAAAACAGATAACTATAGGCCAGTTAGCTTGACATCTGTCATGGGGAAGGTGTTAGAATTGATCATTAAGGAGGCTATAGCTGGACCATTAGAAAAACTCAAGGTAGTCGGCAATAGTCAGCATGGTTTTGTGAAAGGGAAATCATGTTTAACTAATTTATTGGAGTTCTTTGAAGGAGTAACGTGTGCTGTGGATAAAGGGGACCCTGTTGACGTACTATACTTGGATTTCCAGAAAGCATTTGACAAGGTGCCACATAAAAGGTTATTACGCAAAGTAGCAGCTCATGGTGTAGTGGGTAACATATTAGCATGGATGGAAGATTGGCTGGCTGGCAGAAAACAGAGAGTATGCATAAGTGGGTCCTTTTCTGATTGGCAGGAAGTGACAAGTGGAGTCCTGCAGGGATCTGTGCTGGGGCCTCAACTTTTTACAATTTATATCAATTATTTAGATGAGGGGAGCAATGGCTTGATAGCTAAATTTGCAGATGACACAAAGATAGGTAAGAAAGTATGTTGTGAAGAGAACATAAGGAGGTTGCAGACTGATATAGATAGGTTGAGTGAGTGGGCAAAAACCTGGCAGATGGAGTATAAAGTGGGAAAATGTGAAGTTGTTCACTTTGGCAGGAAGAATAAAAAAGCAGAGTATTACTTAAATGGAGAACGACTGCAGAATTCTGGGGTACAGAGGGATCTAGGTGTTCTAGTGCATGAGTCACAAAAAATTAGTATGCAGGTACAGCAAGTCATAAGGAAGGCAAATGGAATGCTATTCTTTATTACAACAGGAATTGAAAATAAAAGTAAGGATGTGATGCTTCCCTTATACAGGTTAGACCAGCACAGCACCCTCTAATCTAAGCAAACAAGAGGAAAAAGAATAGTGTGCAAAAATTGCCTATAAAAGAACAGCTTACCATTTCGATTTTTTTTTTGAGAAGCTGGACAGAGGAATACTGACTATAATTATTTATATTATATTGCTGTATATTTGTTTTTGTTTTATTAAATAAATGTGCTTAATTGTTTAAACTTAAAACAACATCTGATGCTCTGATGGTCTAACGCTTAATGAAAATTGGGAGAAAGATTGTGTGGAGCATTTAAGATAATTCCAGTAGCTAAAATAGTGGGGAAAAAATGTTTATCTCAATATCCTAGCAATGTTACCAAAGGTTTATATCGATATCAATGTTCTTGAAGGCATAGAGATTGGTACTTTCCCATGAGGGTGATTCAAAAATACAAAGGCCAAAACATCTAGGGAAGAAATTGAAAAGATTGAAAAATGTAAAATGGACTACCAGCAAGGCCGGTGAAACAAGAAGCTATGATAGGGTTCAAGTTAGGGAACAAGACATGTTTCTGTTAGCAAATAGGATTCAGCACTATCAGATTTAGAAATGCACCAGTGTAGTTTTATGGGAAGTTGATGGGTAGGTTAGATGAACTGATTGTCTACTCCAACCTAAAAATTGTTACTATGTTACATAATTCCTGTATGTATTTAATTGACTGATTCACAACCTGAATTATCTGAGTACATCTCCTACAGCTATCTTTAACTTTATACCCCATTCGCAACAATTTCAGTCCTTCTAATGCACGGTAGACCGAGTGAATGGAAATGAATTTATTTTTATAAGCCAAGAGTGATCTTTTTAACACCTTGATACTTTACAGATTAAGTTTTCTTTAACTTATTCTCAGGATGTAAGTGCCACTGGCAAGTACACATTTATTACCCACACTTGTTAACCTGGGAAGGTGGTGGTAGGCTTTCTTATTCATCCATTATAGTCTTTGTGTTCACAGTGCTCCCATGATAGTCATAGGCAGGAAATTCCAGCATTTGGTGTATAGTATGCAGATGACTCTGTGCTGTAGCTTTGCTAGGATAGGGCCTCGCTCCAAAGTATGCCTGGCACTGTTCCTGGCACACTCTTCTACTCTTCCCATTGAAGCAGGATTGGTCTTCCCTGTTTGGTGATGATGGCAGAGAGAGAGATGTGTTAGATTGTGATGATATACAATTCTGCTGATGTGTTTGATGGGCTAAACAGTGCCCAGTTTTGGTTGCTAAACTGGACCTTAATCTTTTCCACTTCGCACAGTGGTAGTGCCACGATAGAGGTTATCCTCATTTTGAAGATGAAACTCAGCTAACAGTGAAAGAAAAGAAAGATTTGCATTTATAGTGCCTTTCATGACCACCAGATGTCCCAAAGAATTTTACAGCCAATGAAGTACTATTAAAGTATAGTCACTTTTATGATGTAGGAAATGCAGTAGCCAATTTGTGCACAGCAAGCTCCCACAAACAGCAATGTGATAATGACCAGATAATCTGTTTCTGTGATGTTGATTGAAGGATAAATATTGGCCAGGACACTGGGGATAACTCCCCTGCTCGTCTTCAAAATAGTGCCATCTTTTAAGGCCACCTGAGAGGACAGGCAGGGCCCCGGTTTAGCAAAAAACAGCCCCTCCAATATTGCAGCACTCCCTCAGTACTGTACTGGTGCGTCAGCATTGATTTTTGTGCTCAGGTCCTGGAGTAGGTTTTGAATGAACAACTTTATGACTCAGAGGTAAGAGTGCTACCAACTGAGCCACAGCTAACACTGCACCAGTGGCAGTACCAGTGAGCCAGTCTTCATGATGGGCACCTGCTCTTTCCCTTGCTTCCCTCAGTGCTTCCTCAAAATGTTGTTTCAACATGAAGGAGTACTGATCTGGCAGTTAAAGGTGCCAATTGATGGTAATCAGTTTGCTTTGCAGTAAAGAACTAAAAGCACAGGGACAGACAGAAAAAATGCTCATAGATGCAAAGAGAAAGAGTTACTTATTATAAAGGACAAATATATCATATGAGTGAGTCATACAATAGTATTAGTTTGTGAAATAGATTTGCAGAATTTTCCTGGAATAAAGTTCAAGGTGATATGGCCAGAAGATTAAAATAAGCAAAATATAAACGAAGGAAATCACAGTTAAACAATAGTGCTCTGAAACTCATAGATATACTCAATGGTTCATTGCTATGTAACCACACCTATATAACTTGAGATTCTCGGTGTCCATTTGTGGCTGATTGTTTGGGCTTCCACTCCAGACCCAAGCCCATCACTTCTATTTCTCCTTTCTCTCCCTCTTTTTGTTTAATCTTTTCTCTATACCCCTCCTAGGCACCTCTCTCCTATCATCATACCTCCTTTCATCTCTCCCTTCTCGGGTACCCTGCCCTTTCAAATCCCTACCCCAACACTTCAGCACTCTCCAACCTTCCTGCCACCATCTCAGGCTTGACTTGATTATATAAGCCTACAGTTTCCTTCTGTGCCTCTGTTTGTATCCTCCAAAGGGCCCATCAGGGCACTCATCACTGCTTACAAGCATCAATCCCAACTGGCCCATCTTACTACTGCTGACTTTCCAGTCCAGTGCACATGCTAGGGACTAGTCTTTCAAATCTCCTTCCCATCCCTTCACCCCTCCCAATGCTGACCCTGTGGATTCTGCCAACAGATCAGCTATCATCTCCCCTCTCCGCACCACCCTCCAGAATGTCCATTCGCTTGTGAACAAGGCCCTTGCCAGCCATGAGGTTATTGTGGATGATTGGTTAGTGGAGATACTATTGAGCTAAATTATAATGGTGTACATCTGTGCTTTACCTTACGATGGCTTCTCTTCCGCTCTTGCACTGTTACCACTGAACTCTCCCCAGGATCTATCCTTGGCTGCCTCCTATTTCTCATCTACCTGCTGCCCCTCAGCGACATCTTCCAAAAACATGTAAGATTCCACGTGTAAGCTATTGATATGCACCTATACCTCACCACCAACTCTCTCGACCCCTCCACCATCTCTGATTTGTCACATTGCTTGTCCAACACCCAGTATTGGATGAGCAGAAATTTTCTCCAACTAAATATTGAAAAGATTGAAGCAATTGTCTTTGGTTCCTGCCACAAACTACATTCCCTAGTCATCGACTCCATTCCTCCCCCTGACAACTCTTTGCAACATTAGTATATGATTTGAGATGAGCTTCTGACCAATCGGAGGCCCAGTCGCTCTTCAGTCCCAGCGGCCCCACTGGGAGCAGTGGCCACTGCTGGGACTTCACCCCGCCAGAAGACTCAGCACTGGATGCTGTCCTCTCCACAAGTTAGTGTGGGATCAGAGTCGCTGGGGCGAATCAGGCAGTCTCTGGCCAGGGGTAGGTAGGGGTTAGTGAGAGCAGGGGAGACATTTCTGCGGGGACTGGCCATTGCTGGGTGTCCCTGGGCCACAGAGTGTCCAATCAGGAGGGCATTCTGCCTCAGGCAACATGAGGGCTGCCTACTTTTACTCGGCGGTTTCCCCACATGGCGGGGGGCCCACCCACTGCTTGTAATATGCCAGCAACAAGCAGGAGGATGCCCTTAAGTGGCTGTTAATTGACCACTTTAGAGCCTTAATTGTCTTCTGGATGGGGAGGCCATCCTTGTCCTTCCCCGCCTGGTAAAATCCAATGGCATTGGGAAGGTGAGGTGCACTCCACCGCCCACCTTCCCTGGCCATTCTATGTACCCCCCCACCCCACCTCCCAGCCCGTCCTTAGAGGGCTGGTAAAATCCAGTTCCATGCATCTTGGGGGACAACATATGTAGTAAGTGTCTCGAGCTGCTTGAAATCAAACTCAGGGTTTCCGAGCTTGAGGGCCACCTCAAAGAATCAAGGAGGATGAGAGTCTTCAGGGTGTGTGCCACTCATTGGAGACTGCTGGGAGTGATAACACCTTGAAGGAGTGCAGTGCAGACCATGGCACCAATGGGCACAGGACTGCACGGCAGGGAACAGCAAAGAGTAGAAATGCAGTTGTTATAGGAGATTCCATAGCTATAGAGGCAGACAGATGTTTCTGTAACTGTCATTGTGAGTCCCGCATGGTGTGTTGCTTCCCTGGTGCCAGGGTAAAGTGTCCAAGGGGGAACACTTGGGTAAGAGTGATCATTGTATCATAAGATTTAGATTAGTAATGGAGAAGAGCAAGGAACAATCTAAAGCAGAAGATCTAAATTGGAAGAGGGCTAACTTCAATGGGATGAGAGGGTATCTAACCAGGTAAAATGAAACCAAAGACTGACAGGAATAACGGTAATGGAACAATGGGTGATCTTTCAGGGGATGTTTCAGGTACAGGCCAAGTGTTATTCCAACAAGGGTGAAAGATATGGGAACTAAAGCCAGAACTCCTTAAATGACGAGAGAGATAGAGAATATGATGAAAAAAAGGATGTAAGATGCTTGTCAGATGAATTCTTCAAGCAAGAACCAGGCCAAATACAATAAGTTGAGGGAAAGTGAAGACATAAAAAACCAGTCAACGTAAAAGGGAACCCAAAAATCTTCTACCGGGATGTAAATAGTAAGCGGGCAGTAAGAGGCAGGGTGGGGCCTATTAGGGTTAAAGAGGGTAATATTTGCTTAGAGGCGTAGGCCAAGACTAGAATACTTAATGAGTACTTTTCATCAGTGTTTACTAAGAAAGAGGATGTTAACAAAATATTGGTCGATGCAGACATTGAAGAAATCCAACATTGCCTGAAATCTGCTGGTGCAGCCTTTGGCCAGCTGAGGAAGCAAGTGTTTGAAGATCACGACATCAAAACTGAAACCAAGCTCATGGTCTACCATGTGGTTGTGATCCCTACCTTGCAGTACGGGGCTGAAACATGGACAACGTATAGGAGGCACCTCAAAGCACTGGAGTCATTTCATCAATGCTGCCTGCGGAAGATCCTACTTGTCAAGTGGGAGGACAGGTGCATCAACATCAGTGTTTTCTCACAAGCAGGCACCACAAGCATCGAGGCTATGATTATCTGCCATCAGCTTCGTTGGACTGGTCATATGGTTCGGATATCAGATACCAGGCTCCCTAAGCAGGTTTTTTTCTCCCAGCTCAGACAGGGCAGATGCACCAGAGGGGGACAAAAGAAGCACTCCAAGGATGTGCTGAAAGCCAACATGAAGAAATACAACATTGACGTCGGCTCCTGGGAGACCATCACCCAGGACTGAACCAGATGGAGGCAGAGTCTGTGGGAAGGATCCCAGTATTTTGAGCCCCAACGATGACAAAATGAAGAGGAAAAGTGAGAGCGGCGGAAAGAATAAGCCTGACCTGAAATAATAATACATGACCAGACATCCCACATGACAACAAATGCCCTACATGCCATAAAGTCTGTAGATCCTGAATTGGCCTCATCAGCCATCTTCAGACTCATGGAAGACAATCACCCTCGCCAGCAAGGGAAAGCCAATAATGGATGCAGAGATGGTAGAGGCAATGAATGAGGTGAAAATTGTTAGGCAGGATATACTGGAAAGGCTGGCTATGCTTAGAGTGGTTAAGTCACCTGGTCTGGATGGCTTGCATCCCAGGTTGTTAAGAGAAGTAGGAGTGGAGATAGCAGAAGGGCTTGCCATAATCTTCCAAACTTCCCTTTATATAAGGGAGGTGTTAGAGGATTGGAGAGCGGCAAATGTGACACCTTTATTTAAGAAAGTGGGTAATGACAGTCCTAGTAACTACAGGCCGATCAGTTTTAACATCTGTAGGGGAGATTTTAGAAATAATAATCGGGGAAAAAATCAACAGACACTTGGAGAGGTTTGAGTTAATTAAGGAGAGCCAGCATGGACTTGTAAAAGGGAAATCGTGCTTGACTAATTTAATTGAATTTTTTAATGAAGTAACAGAGAAGGTTAATGAAGGGAATACAATGGATGTTGTCTATATGGATTTTAAGAAAGCATTTGACAAAGTATCACATAAAAGGCTGGTTAACAAAATTGAGGCTTATGAAACAGGAAGGTCAGTATCAGCTCAGATAAAAAAAATTGCCTTAGGACAGAAAATAACGAGTTGTGGTAAATTATTGTTTTTCAGACTGGAGGATGGTAGACAGTGCTGTTCCTCAAAGGTCAGTGCTAGGACCACTGCATTTTTGATATATATGAATGACTTGGATATTGGAATACAGAGCAAAATTTCAAAATATGCTGAAGATACCAAATGTAGACATGGTTCTAAAGATTGTGTAGACTCAGAAGGACCTTGGAATTCATGTATAGAGTACAAAAGCAGGGAAGTTATGCTGAACCTTTAAAAAGTTCTGGTTCGGCAACAACTAGAGTATTATGTCCAGTTCTGGTCACCACACTTTAGGAAGGATGTGAGGGTCCTTGAGAGTGTGCAGAGGTGATATACCAGAATGGTTCCAGGGCTGAGGGATTTTAGCTACAAGGTTAGGTTGGAAAAGCTGGGGGTTTTCTCCTTGGAGCAGAGGAGATTGAGAGGAGATTTGATAGAGGTGTACAAGATTATGATAGGTTTAGATAATGTAGACAAGGAAATCTGTTCCCATTAGTTGATGGTACAAGGGCGAGGGGTTTTGGGCAAGAGTTGCAGGGGGAGGTGAGGAAGAACGTTTTTGCACAGCAAGTGGTAATGGCCTGAAACTCGCTGCCCACAAAGGTAGTGGAAGTGGTGACGATGAATGATTTCAAAAAGAAATTGGTTGAGCAGTTGAAGGAACTTAACTTGCAGGGCTACAGGGATAGAGCGGGGAATGTGACTGACCGGATTGCTCTGCAGTGTGCTGGCATTGACTTGATCAGCCAAATGGCCTCCTTCTCTGCCGTAATGACTACTTCCACCTCTGGAACTTTGCCCAACTCTGCCCCTGCAAGATTCATCCATGCCTTTGTTACCTTTAGATTCTACCATTCCAATGCTCTCCTAGCTGGCCTTCCATCTTCCAGGCTATGAACATGTGCCCATCCTAAACTCTGCTGCCCATATCCTAATTCACACCAAATTCCATTTCTCTGACACCCCTTGCTCACTGGCCTAGATTGATTCCCAGACCAGCAACATCTCGATTTCAAAATTCTCGTCCTGGTTTTCGAATCCCTCCATGGCCTCACCCCTCCCTGCATCTGTAACTTCCTCCAACCCTCCAATTCTTTGCACCTCCAATTCTGGCCTCTTCCCCATCCCCGATTTTAATCGCACTACCATTGGCGACGATGCCTTCAGTTGAATAGGCCTTAAGTTCTGAAATTCCCTCCCTAATCCTTTCCATCTCTATGTCACTCTCTCCTCCTTTGAAACGTTCCTTAAAACTGACATCTTTGATCAAGATTTTGGTCATGTGCTCCAATATGTGGCACAATGTCAAATATTGTGACACACCTTGGATGTTTATTTATGTTAAAGGCACTATATAAATGAAAGTTATGTTGCTGCTGTAATGGGCAACTAACTGGGAGAGACTCCTATGACATCCCCATCCTCAACCATGCTGGAGCCCAGCATGTGAGTACATGACAAGGCTGAAATATTTGTAAGCATCTTCAGCTAAAAACTGCTGAATGGATGCTCCTACCCCCAGCCTGCTCCAGAGGTCCCCACTATAATAGATATCAGTGCCCAGCCAATTTGCATCACCTCATGTATTCATTAACAATCTGTTGAGTGCTACAGGCTTTGAAAACAGCCCAGCTTTCGTCTGTGACCTGTGACAAGAACAGCTATGACAATGGCATCTACCCAACAATGTGGAAGTTATAAAAACAAGAAATGCTGGAACCACTCAGCAGGTCTGGCAGCATCTGTGGAAAGAGAAGCAGAGTTAACATTTCGGGTCAGTGACCCTTCTTCGGAACTGACAAATATTAGAAATGTCACAGGTTATAAGCAAGTGAGATGGGGGTGGGGCAAGAGATAACAAAGGAGAATGTGTAGATTGGACAAGGCCACTTGGCTGACCAAAAGGTCATGGAGCAAAGGCAAACAATATGTTAATGGTGTGTTGAAAGATAAAGCATTCGTACGGATAAGGTGTTAACGGACTGAAGATGAACAGCAGCAAGTGCAAACATGACAGATTTCCAGCATCCGCAGTATTTTGCTTTTATTTTAATGTGGAAGTTATGTTGTTTCCACAAAAAAAGGATAAATCCAACCCTGATCAATTAATGTCTTTTCAGCCTCTTCCAAATTATCCATAAAGTAATGGACAGTGTCATCAATAGTGCCATCAGGTCACAGAATCAGAATTGTTATAGCACAGGAGGCCACCATTCAGCCTGTCGTGTCTGCACTGGCTCTCTGAAAGAGCAATTTACCTAGTGCCACTCTCTCAACTTATCCTGCCACCTTCAATGATTTATGCACATATAAGTGAATCCTACTCAGCAAAAACCTGCTCAGTTCAGGTTTTGATGGAACCACATGGCTCCAAACCTCACCATAGCTTTGATTCAAACATGAAGCAGCCAGAGTAGCTCCCCTCAACATCAAGGCAGCATTCAAATAACTCTATCAAAACTGAACTCAATAAGGGTCAAAAAATAACTCTGACACAAAGATTGGTAGTTTTGGGTGTCAGAAGATAACCATCTCAGTCCCAAGACCTCATAAGCATCTTTAGCTGCTTCATCGATGGCCTTATCCCTGTCACCATTCCAGGATTGGGGCTGTTCACTGACAATTCCATAGTTTTCAGCTCCATTCACAATTTCGCCAGTAATGATGGGCTCTATGCCAACCTACAACAGGAGCTGGATAACATCGAGGCTTAGACTGACATATGTCAGGCACCATCCATCTTGAACAAGAGAAAATTCAGTCTTCTCCACTTTATCTTTAACATGTTCTGACCGAGGCAGAAGGAGTGCATTGTCTTTCTCTAGTTCCACTTCTCCACAGGTTACAACATATATTTCAATGTTTACCCAGTTACCTATACAGCCAATTATATACTCTTATTTTTATTTCAGAATAAAATCCACCAACCAAGTTTCTTTAATAAACAACAAAATTATCAATTTATTATAAAACAAGACATATTCAGTAAAGATGCAAGGTATTAATACACAGATTGAAATATGAAAATTCCCTTCTAACACACTGGTTAAAAAAAAAGTTTTCTCGCAGAGATCTCTTTACAAAAAAGACAAAAAATTACTTTGGCCAAATACTAATTCTTGAAGGAAAAGGAAAAGATATGGAATGATATCAGTCATCCCTTTATTCTGGCGTCCCAAATATGCGTACACGGCTGTCACTGGGATTTTTTGGAGCAGTTTTCTTCAGGCAACGTTGAGCATTAGTCTGACAGGCTTTCCAGGAGAAATGTGGCATCAGGGGTTTCAGCTGTTACACACTGGATTCTCAGAGGTAGAGAAAGGATGAGCTGGGTGTTTCTCTCAGCAGGCTGCAAACCAACTGACTCAAAACAATCCAAAACGAAACAACTCTTGACCACCATAAATCTTGACACGTCACTTCTCTGTAAACAACTCCCCCTTGTCACCAAGGCTCCTGTTGTTTACTTAGCTTAAGACATGTGACATCCAGTAAGGGTTGTTTTTAAACAAAGTTCCCCAAGTCCTTCCAGTGACCTTTAAAAAAAAACAAAGACCAGCATCCATGTAATCTCTTTAGTCCTCCAAGGAATCTATTTCCACAATTTTAAAGCACGAGTCCTCACAAAATATTAAAAAATGGAAGTAATTGCATGACAAACAGCACAACCAACCACCAAGTCCTGCACTAACACTATCTTGGGAGTCATCACTGACCAGTCATAACAACATTTTGACTACAAGATCAGGACAGAAAATGGGTACTCTACAACTACAATGAGTGATTCACCTCTTGACCCCTCAAAGCCTCTCCATCATCAACAAATGTCAAGGCAAAAGTGTAATGGAATACTCACTATTCATCTGGATGGCTGCATCTGCAACCACACTTAAGACGTTTACTATTAAGTCTCCTGGTGTCGTCTGGTTCCCATAAGTTATAAATAATTACACTTTAGACTTGGAAAGGCTGGGGTTCTTTGTTTTAATCATTCAGCTTCCATGCTGCCTGGTATAGAACTGCCTTAGGCTGGTGTCCTGTTACACATTACATGACTCTCTAATGCAGGTGTGAATGTGGCCCCTGGAACACTTACACATAACAATTAGTTCCTAGCTAATTAGTTCCTAGCACTTTACAGATAATATAACAATATATAACATCCCTCTTTCTTTAAAAGCATAATGCCCCTATATCAATATAACTGTCCCAATCATTAACTTTTTCTGAACTATAGAAGATTATCAACTGACTTTTGGAAATAATCTGCACCCCTTTTAGAGTATTTTATAGTGTGTATTCTTTTCTAAAAATATTATTCACAGTATCACTTAGGTGGTAAGATGCTGCACCTCCATCTTGTAGATTTGGCATTCATTGCTCTTAATGTTGAGTTGGCACACTGCACAAGCAACATTGTGCTTGTTACTCCTGGTGTTGTAGGAGTCAGGCTTGCTGTTGCTAATGTTGTGTCACTTGCTGGTGACGTTGATGTTGTCTTGCTGGATAGTGATGTTTCCAGTGTTGTTGATGGTCTTTTCTGTTTTTCCAGCTCAGGTGTAGGTCAAATATGGATTCTGTTCCTTCTCACCCCACCAAATGTGTCTAGTAAGCTTTGAAGAATGAACAACCCTCGCAGGCGATGCTGTTCCAAACAAAGAGTTGGTCACTTGACTAACCTGCTGGCCAACCTGGTAATTGATTGAATTGTGCCTCACAGAAAGTTTGGGGCAGACTGCAATTGAACTTCAAGAAGAAAGCACTGCTCTCTCCCTGTCTCCCTCTCTCCAGCAACGTCCCAGGAACCCACAGAAGCAAATTAAGCCTCAAGGCAGAGAAGCTCTTCAGCATTCTGGTACCAGCGAAACAGGTTTGAACGTGTGCACTGGGCCCCAGCGAGAAATGCAAGACCTAACTCCAATCAAGGTCTTTACATCCAAACCAAAGACAGTAACTGAATTCCATTTACTACTCCAAAGCCTCGCTTTTTTCTTTCTCCCCCTCTGTATCTATTTGTGTGTGTGTTTATCGCGTATGCATGCTAGCGTGGTTGTGTAGTGTATTTTAGTAATTTTAACTGAGGTAGAGTGATAAGGTTAATAAACCTACATCTTTCTTGTTTAAACCTAAGAAAGCCTGTCTGATTGGTTCATTTACAATTACAATTGGAGAGCAGTGAGCACGGACTCATTGAGGTGAAGCTAAAACACTGTTTTTAAAAGTTAAACCCTGTTACGGCCAAACCAGGAAAGGGGCCAGAGGGGAGCCTGAAACCCCTTCCTCACCCGGTCGTAACAGTAGTCATATTTTCTTCCATTAAACAGCTCTGCAGGTGACCTAGCAGTTGGCAGAAAAAAGACAAAAGCGCAAGGGGAGAGCCAACCGTGTTACAGCCCCGACAAACAAATTTTTCTGCAGCACCTGTGGAAGAGCCTGTCACTCTAGAATTGGCCTTTATAGCCACTCCAGGCGCTGCTTCACAAACCACTGACCACCTCCAGGCGCTTACCCACTGTCTCTCGAGACAAGGATGCCAAAGAAGGAGAAGAAGTATAAAATGGGTGGTTGATGGTCGGCACAGACTCAGTGTGCCGAAGGGCCTATTTCAGTGCTGTATCTCTCTATGACTCTGTAACTGAAGGCTAACTGTTTGGGTAGTGAGTGTCTTCATCTGTCTGCTCGTGGCTTCATGTGCTCTGGCAGTGTCTAAAGCCTGCGATTTTTAAATTTTTTTTATTTAGAGATACAGCACTGAAACAGGCCCTTCGGCCCACCGAGTCTGTGCCGACCAAGAACCACCCATTTATACTAACCCTACAGTAATCCCATATTCCTTACCACCTACCTACACTAGGGGCAATTTACAAAAGCCAATTTACCTATCACCTGCAAGTCTTTGGCGGTGGGAGGAAACCGGAGCACCCGGCGAAAACCCACACGATCATAGGGAGAACTTGCAAACTCCACACAGGCAGTACCCAGAATTGAACCCGGGTCCCTGGAGCTGTGAGGCTGCAGTGCTAACCAATGCGCTACTGTGCCGCCCGTTGTGAACCTGTCCTTTTCAATTAGAGCTTTCTGTACTTCAGGATGTGCAGAACCTAAAATTAGTTGATCTATCAGCCTTTCATCTGTGTCCTTTAAATTTACATTTTCTGGCTGCATTTTTCAATCTTGTTACAGAATTTTCAATAGAATCCCCTAGTTCCTGCCTGAGGCCTTGAAATTCATATCTGTATATCCGATGATTTGATTTTGGCTGGAGATGGGTGCTGAATCTTTCAAAAATTTTGTCTGGGTTTCTGCTGTCTTCTTCACTCAGCACCCAGCTGTTAAATAGATTTAATCCTTTATGTCCTTCCCACAGAAGGATATAGCTGACCCTCTCCTCTTCACTAGTGCCTTCTAGGAAACCACTGAC
Source organism: Heterodontus francisci (assembly GCF_036365525.1). Taxonomy (NCBI): domain Eukaryota; kingdom Metazoa; phylum Chordata; class Chondrichthyes; order Heterodontiformes; family Heterodontidae; genus Heterodontus; species Heterodontus francisci. The sequence continues at coordinate 75,807,046 of NC_090371.1, read as the reverse complement.
TGTCAATCTGCACTTTTGTTTAAACTTCTCAAATGCCTCCTGACATCATCAGCTTCCCAATTCATTATGGGCTGTTCCGATGAAGGTTCCGATGAAGGGTCACTGACCCGAAACGTTAACTCTGCTTCTCTTTCCACAGATGCTGCCAGACCTGCTGAGTGGTTCCAGCATTTCTTGTTTTTATTTCATTATGGGCTGTAACTGTGCATTTATTGCTGTGCCGGCCAACATTTTGTTTTTTGTTTTCGTACAATTCACGCAGTTTTTCTTTCTCTCTCTCTGGCACTAATTTGGGTCAATTTTCCCAATCTAATTCAGCATTAATTCATTTAAAATGTTTTGTGTTTACTCACGGACACTAGCTGCCACCATATTATGTCTCCTGGTTGTCTTCTGGTTCCCATAAGTTAGAAATAATCACACTTTAGACTTGGAAAGGTTGGGACTCTTTGTTTTAATCATTCAGCTTCCATGCTGCCTGGTATAGGACTGCCTTAGGCTGGTGTCCAATTACACGTCACATGACTCTCCAGTGCAGCTATGAAAGTGGCCTCCTGGAACACTTACACATAACAAATAGTTCCTAGCACTTTATAGATACATAACAATAGTTAACACTTTCCATACAGGGAAGATCAGTTCATTTGAATAGAAGTCCTGCCACTGAACTTCATATCTATCCCTTCCATCACCAGTTCAGTGTGGCTGTAGTATATATGAGCTATCGGATGAACGGCAGCAAACTACCATGGTTACTTCAACAGCATCTCTCTCTAGTGTGACCTCTTTTGAGTAAGGATGGCAATGTTGTGGGAATGCCATCACCTACAAGTTAAACACATCCTAACTTGGGAACCTATCAGTGCTCTTAAATTGTCACTGGATCAATTCCCTAACACCGTTGTTGGACTACAATTGCCTCAAGGACTTCAGCAATTTAACAAGAAGACTCATTATCACCTTCTCAGACATCTGGGTTTGGAAAATAAATTGACAGCGCCAGCTACATCGAGAAAAATAAAATAGGAAGGTTCTTTTGGATGGCTGTCCTACTCTATATCCATCCAACAACTGGCATGCTTGACATGGACCAACCTTTGCTAACCACACACAAACTGAAATAAAAACAGAAAGTGCTGGAAATACTCAGCAGGTCAGGCAGCAGCTGTGGAGACAGAAGCAGAATTAATAGTTCAGGTCTGTGATCTTTCATCACACAAACCTATGCAGGTGTTGAGTCCCAATTGAGTCATAGAGAGATGCAGCACTGAAACAGGCCCTTTGGCCCACCAAGTCTATGCCAACCATCAACCACCCATTTATACTTCTTTTCTTTCTTTCTTTCTTTTGGGCCTCCTTATCTCGAGAGACAATGGATACGCGCCTGGAGGTGGTCAGTGGTTTGTGAAGCAGCGCCTGGAGTGGCTATAAAGGCCAATTCTGGAGTGACAGGCTCTTCCACAGGTGCTGCAGAGAAATGTGTTTGTCGGGGCTGTTGCACAGTTGGCTCTCCCCTTGCGCCTCTGTCTTTTTTCCTGCCAACGACTAAGTCTCTTCGACTCGCCACAATTTAGCCCTGTCTTTATGGCTGCCCGCCAGCTCTGGCGAATGCTGGCATCTGACTCCCACGACTTGTGATCAATGTCACACGATTTCATGTCGCGTTTGCAGACGTCTTTATAGCGGAGACATGGACGGCCGGTGGGTCTGATACCAGTGGCGAGCTCGCTGTACAATGTGTCCTTGGGGATCCTGCCATCTTCCATGCGGCTCACATGGCCAAGCCATCTCAAGCGCCGCTGACTCAGTAGTGTGTATAAGCTGGGGGTGTTGGCCGCTTCAAGGACTTCTGTGTTGGAGATATAGTCCTGCCACCTGATGCCAAGTATTCTCCGAAGGCAGCGAAGATGGAATGAATTGAGACGTCGCTCTTGGCTGGCATACGTTGTCCAGGCCTCGCTGCCGTAGAGCAAGGTACTGAGGACACAGGCCTGATACACTCGAACTTTTGTGTTCCGTGTCAGTGCGCCATTTTCCCACACTCTCTTGGCCAGTCTGGACATAGCAGTGGAAGCCTTTCCCATGCGCTTGTTGATTTCTGCATCTAGAGACAGGTTACTGGTGATAGTTGAGCCTAGGTAGGTGAACTCTTGAACCACTTCCAGAGCGTGGTCGCCAATATTGATGGATGGAGCATTTCTGACGTCCTGCCCCATGATGTTCGTTTTCTTGAGGCTGATGGTTAGGCCAAATTCATTGCAGGCAGCCGCAAACCTGTCGATGAGACTCTGCAGGCACTCTTCAGTGTGAGATGTTAATGCAGCATCGTCAGCAAAGAGGAGTTCTCTGATGAGGACTTTCCGTACTTTGGACTTCGCTCTTAGACGGGCAAGGTTGAACAACCTGCCCCCTGATCTTGTGTGGAGGAAAATTCCTTCTTCAGAGGATTTGAACGCATGTGAAAGCAGCAGGGAGAAGAAAATCCCAAAAAGTGTGGGTGCGAGAACACAGCCCTGTTTCACACCACTCAGGATAGGAAAGGGCTCTGATGAGGAGCCACCATGTTGAATTGTGCCTTTCATATTGTCATGGAATGAGGTGATGATACTTAGTAGCTTTGGTGGACATCCGATCTTTTCTAGTAGTCTGAAGAGACCACGTCTGCTGACGAGGTCAAAGGCTTTGGTGAGATCAATGAAAGCAATGTAGAGGGGCATCTGTTGTTCACGGCATTTCTCCTGTATCTGACAAAGGGAGAACAGTATGTCAATGGTCGATCTCTCTGCACGAAAGCCACACTGTGCCTCAGGGTAGACGCGCTCGGCCAGCTTCTGGAGCCTGTTCAGAGCGACTCGAGCAAAGACTTTCCCCACTATTCTGAGCAGGGAGATTCCACGGTAGTTGTTGCAGTCACCGCGGTCACCTTTGTTTTTATAGAGGGTGATGATATTGGCATCGCGCATGTCCTGGGGTACTGCTCCCTTGTCCCAGCACAGGCATAGCAGTTCATGTAGTGCTGAGAGTATAGCAGGCTTGGCACTCTTGATTATTTCAGGGGTAATGCTGTCCTTCCCAGGGGCTTTTCCGCTGGCTAGAGAATCAATGGCATCACTGAGTTCTGATTTGGTTGGCTGTATGTCCAGCTCATCCATGACTGGTAGAGGCTGGGCTGCGTTGAGGGCAGTCTCAGTGACAGCATTCTCCCTGGAGTACAGTTCTAGGTAGTGCTCAACCCAGCGGTCCATCTGTTTGCGTTGGTCAGTGATTATGTCCCCCGATTTAGATTTGAGGGGGGCGATCTTCTTGATGGTTGGCCCAAGAGCTCTCTTCATGCCATCATACATTCCTCTGATGTTTCCGGTGTCTGAGGCCAGCTGAATATGACTGCATAGGTGTTGCCAGTAGTCGTTTGCGCAACACCTAGCTGTTCTTTGTGCAGTACTTCTGGCTGCTTTAAGTGCTGCGGATGTTAAATCGCTGGGGGCTTTCTTGTAGTTCAACAGTGCAATGCGCTTAGCGGCTATGACAGGTTCCAGCTCTTCATTATGAGATTGAAACCAGTCTGCATTTCTCTTCGCACTTTTGCCGTAGGTGGTCAAAGCTGACTCATAGATGGCGTCTCTGATGTGGGCCCACTTGGTCTCAGCATCCCCTGTGGGAGTGTTTTGAAGGGCTGTTACAAGTGAATTTAGAAATTTTTGTAACAGCTGTGGGTGAGAAATTCTGCTCGTGTTGATGCGCGGGTGGCCCTTCTGCTTGGAATGATGCAACTTCTTTGGTCTGAGTCTAACCTTGCTGCACACCAGGGAGTGGTCGGTGTCGCAGTCCGCACTGTGGAAGCTGCGTGTGATTTGAACACTGTTTAAGGCGGCTCGCCTTGTGACAATGAGGTCCAGCTGGTGCCAACGACGCGATCTTGGGTGCCTCCATGAAACCTGGTGACAGGGTTTAGTGTGAAAGAACGAGTTGGTGATGCAGAGGTTATGATAGGTACACAACTCAAGCAGTCTCTGCCCGTTCTCATTCATCCTTCCAATGCCATAGCGCCCAAGGCAGGAGGGCCATGAGTCATGGTCGGCCCCAACCCTGGCATTAAAGTCCCCCAGCAGGAATAGGTGTTCGGTGTTGGGGATGCTGCTAATGATGTTATGGAGTTGTTCATCGAACTGGTCTTTAGCTTCAGGTGGGGAGCAGAGTGTTGGAGCATAGATGCTGAGTAGGTGTACTGGACCAGAGGTGGTGAGCAGTCGGATGGACAGTATGCGTTCCGAGCCATTTGAGGGAGGCTCTATCATGCTGAGCAAGGAGTTTCTGATGGCGAAGCCCACTCCATGCTGTCTTGGTTCTTCAGGATCCCTGCCCTGCCAGAAGAAGGTGTAGTCTTGCTCTGCTAGAGAGCCACTCGCAGGGAGGCGAGTCTCCTGAAGTGCTGCAATGTCCACATTGAATCTACTGAGCTCGTTGTTAATGATGGCGGTCTTCCGAGAATCGTTGATTTGTGTAAGGTCTTCCGACAGGCCAGGACACATAGTTCTGACGTTCCAGCTTGCAAAGCGAAGGGCTGGTACCTTCTTTCCTTTTTTCATGTTGTTTGGTGCGGTGTATCAGTCCACCTTTCGGGCAATGACCCTGAGCTCCAAGCACCCATTGAAGCAGGCAGACTGTGGCGGGACAGAACCTTATTGACCGGGGGCTGCCCGGTTTGAGGCGGGCGGTAGCTGTCCAGTGAGGTGCAATGACCTCTCCCACCGACAAAGGCAACCCGTGGCGCCCAGTTTCTACGCCAATTTATCTGGATTTATAACCCGTAACTGCTGCCTTCCGTGTTGTTTTAGTCGCTGTGAGGCAACTATGGAGTGACCTCTCCATGGCGCATGCCTGGGCAAATTTATGGAGGTTGAGAGTTGCCCAGTCGTCAAAACCCCCCTCTCGGCCTTTCTGGTGGGGTCCAAAGGAGTGCAGGACACGACGTTTGGCACCAGTATGGCTGCAGGAACTGCCGGAAACATGCCAAAGGTGACACATGACCGCCTACGGGGTTCCGCTCCGGATTATCTGTTAGGGTTTACCCATTTATACTAATCCTACATTAATCCCATATTCCCTACCACATCCCTACCTTCCCTCAATTCTCCTACCACCTAACTACACTAGGGGCAATTTACAATGGCCAATTTGCCTATCAACCTGCAAGTCTTTGGCTGTGGGAGGAAACCAGAGCACCCAGCAAAAACCCACACGGTCACAGGGAGAACTTGCAGTACCCAGAACCGAACCGAACCCAGGTCGCTGGAGCTGTGAGGCTGCGGTGCTAACTACTGCACCACTGTGCTGCCCTAGTGCAGGAGTCCCCTGTGGCCATTCCCCTCTCAAACAGATCTATCACTTTGAACACAGTTGGAGGGATGGCCTCCCAGGGGAAAGCAGCAAATCCATGTTCGTGGCACCACGAATGGCTCTGCTGCACAGGAGGGCTTGAAAAAAAGTGGGAGAGACATACTGATAGGAGATTTAATTGTAAGGGAAATAGACAGGCATTTCTGTGGCCGCAAATGAGACTCCAGGATGGCATTTTGCCTCCCTGGTGCTAAGGTCAAGGATGTCTCGGAGCAGCTGCAGGACATTCTGAAGGGGGAGGGTAGAACAGTCAGAGATCGTGGTACACATTGGTACCAACGACATAGGTAGAAAGAGGGATGAGGTCCTGCAACAAGAATTTAGGGAGCTAGGTAGCAGATTAAAAAGCAGGACCTCAAAGGTTGTAATCTCTGGATTACTCCCGGTGCCACGTGCTAGTAAGTATAGGAATAGGAGGATAGAGCAGATGAATGAAGAGATGGTGCAGGAGGGAGGGCTTTAGTTTCCTGGATCACTGGGTCTGTTTCTGGCAAAGGTGGGACCTGTACAAGTTGGACAGGTTGCACCTGAACCAGAATGGGACCAACATCCTTGCTGGGAGGTTTGCTAGTGCTGTTGGGGGGGTTCAAACTAATTTGGCAGGGGGTTGGGATACAGAGTGGAGGTACAGTAGGGGGTGATGCACAGTCAAATATAGAAGAGAAACTGTATCAATTTGGAAGGCAGAGCAAATATAGACCTGTTAAGGCACAAGTGAAAAATGCAAGGCTGGATTGCATCTCTTTTAATGCAAGGAGTCTTACTAGTGAGGCAGATGAATTGAGGGCATTGATTAGCAGATGGCATTATGATATTATTGCTATCACAGAGACATGGTTGAGGGAGGGGCAGGACTGGAAGCTCAATATTCCAGGGTATAGAATCTTCAGGCGTGACAGGTGAGGGGGTAAAAGAGGAGGTGGCTATCACATTCTACTTCCACCTGAGGATCAGGTTACAGAAAAACAGGCCACCAACTTTAACAAACTTCAGTCTCACACGGCAAAAACAGCCTCCAAACAAAGTGCCACTTGCTTTTACTTTTTAAAGCAACCTACGTCTTCAATTCGCGACTTGTATTGTATTTTTTAGACTGTTGATTGTATAGACTGTTGATCAAGGAATCAATTACTGCAGTAAGGAGGGATGATAGCTTAGAAGGTTCCTCAAATGAGGTCATATGGATAGAACTTAAAAACAAAAAGGGGACAATCACTTGGCTGGGAGTGTACTACAGGCCTCCAAACAGTCAGGGAGAGATAGAGGGGCAGATATGAAGGCAAATCTCAGGAGGTGTAAAAATAATAGAGAAATAATAGTAGGGGATTTCAACTTCCCCAATATCAACTGGGATAGTCTTAGTGCAAAAGGCTTAAAGGGGACAGAATTCTTAAAATGCATACAGGAGAGCTTTTTGAGCCAGTACGTAGATAGTCCTACAAGAGAAGGGGCAGTACTGGACCTAATCCTAGGGAATGAAGTCGGACAAGTGGTATAAGTGTCAGTGGGGGAGCATTTCAGGGATAGTGACCATAATTCTGTAAGATTTAAGGTAGTTATGGAAAAGGACAAAGATGGACCGGAAATAAAGGCACTGAATTGAGGGAAGGACGATTTCAATATGATAAAACAGGATTTGGCCAAAGTGGACTGGGAGCAGCTACTTGTAGGAAAGTCTACATCAGACCAGTGGGAGTCATTCAAAGAGTGAGAGTTCAGAGCCAACATGTACCCATTAAGGTGAAGGGTAGGACCAACAAATCCAGGGAACCCTGGATGTCAAGGGATATAGAGGATTGGATCGGAAAGAAAAAAGAGGCTTATGGCAGATTCAGAGCACTGAAAACAGCAGAGGCACTAGAGGAGTATAGAAAGTGTAGGGGGGTACTTAAAAAAGTAAGTAGGAGAGCGAAGAGGGGACATGAAAAAACACTGGTGGGCAAGATAAAGGAAAATACTAAGGCGTTTTATAAGTATATTAAGGGCAAGAGGATAACCAGGGAAAGCCCATTAGGGACCAAAGTGGAAAACAGTGTGTGGAGCCGGATCACATAGGCGAGATTTTAAATGATTGTTTTCATCTGTGTTCACTATGGAGAAGGACGATGTAGGTGTAGAGAGCAGGAAGGAGGATTGTGATATATTTGAACATATTAGCATTGAAAGGGAGGCGGTATAAGCTGTTTTAGCGGGCTTAAAAGTGGATAAATCCCCAGGCCCAGATGAGATGTATCCCAGGTTGTTATGTGAGGCAAGGAAGGTGATAGCAGGGACTCTGACACAAATCCTCTCTGGCCACAGGAGAGGTACCAGAGGATTGCAGGACAGCGAATGTGGTACCATTACTCAAGAAGGACAGTAAGGATAAACCAGGTAATTACAGGCCGATGAGTCTAACATCAGTGGTTCGGAAACTATTGGAAAACTTTCTGAGGCACAGGATTAATCTCCACTTGGAGAGGCAGGGATTAATCAGGGATAGTCAGCATGGCTTTGTCAGGGGGAGATCGTGTCTAACTAACTTGATCGCATTTTTTGAGGTGGTGACTAGATGTGTAGATGAAGATAAAGCAGTTGATGTAGTCTACATGGACTTCAGTAAGGCTTTTGATAAGGTCCCACATGGGAGATTGGTTAAGAAGGTAAGAGCCCATGGGATCCAGGGCAATTTGGCAAATTGGATCCAAAATTGGCTTAATGGCAGGAGGCAGAGGGTAATGGTCAAGGGTTGTTTTTGCGAGTGGAAGCCTGTGCACCACAGGGATTGGTGCTGGGTCCCTTGCTGTTTGTAGTGTACATTAATGATTTAGACGTGAATATAGGAGGTATGATCAGGAAGTTCGCAGATGACACGAAAATTGGTGGTGTTGTAAATAGTGAGGAGGAAAGCCTGAGATTAAAGGACAACTATAGATGGGCTAGTAAGATGGGTAGAGCTGTGGCAAATGGAATTTAATCCTGAGAAGTGTGAGGTGATGCATTTTGGGAGGACTAACAAGGCAAGGGAATATACAATGGATGGTAGGACCTAGGAAGTACAGAGGGACCTTGGTGTACTTGTCCATAGATCACTGAAAGCAGCAGCACAGGTAGATAAGATGGTTAGGAAGGCATATGGGATACTTGCCTTCATTAGCCAAGGCATAGAATATAAGAGCAAGGAAGTTATGATGGAGCTGTATAAAACGCTAGTTAGGCCACAGCTGGAGTACTGTGTACAGTTCTGGGCACCACAATATAGGAAGGAAGCGATTGAACTGGAGAGGGTGCAGAGGAGATTCACCAGGATGTTGCCTGGGCTGGAGCATTTCGGCTATGAAGAGCAGAGAAGGCTGAGGGGAGATATGATTGAGGGATACAAAATTACGAGGGGCATTCATAGGTTAGATAAGAAGAAACTTTTTCTCTTAGCGGAAGGGTCAATAACCAGGGGGAACAGATTTAAGGTAAGGGGCAGGAGGTTTAGAGGGAAAATAATTTCACCCAGAGGGTGGTTGGAATCTGGAACACACTGCCTGAAGGGGTGGTCGAGGCAGGAACCTTCATAACATTTAAGAAGTATTTGGATGAGCACTTGAAATGCCATAGCATACATTGTTGGGGTTCTGGGGAGGAGAGTTTTGAATGGAGCAGTCCCACTTCATAAGGTTTTAATTCAATTTACGGATTTCCAGGCTGCCAGTAATTTTTAAGGCCTGTACGAGACTTTGCTCTGGTTTTTTTTGTTAATTGGGAGGTTACAGCCTCTCTTCCACTACTTAATGGCACTGCTCCTCAACTTCCAGCTCCACTTCAGTCCCACACTCCTGATCTTTGGTCACCAGGTCCAGTGGGGTGGTGAGCAAGTCTGAGGACCTCCTTGTTGGTCTGCTCCTGGGCCGGAGCAAAGCAGCCACCTCCGGGTCCAGTTGGACACAGCCCATGTGAATAGTTGCTATGGCTGTCTTTCTTTCTTCCACGGTCTTGTCCGTGCTGGGCGGTCCTGGAGAGGAAGCATCGTGTCCGCCAGTATGCTTGACTCATTCGCTGGTTTGCCGGGACTGGAGTGGATAGGAATACAATTATTATTTACATTTATAATTTCCCTTCTTATGGTTTAGTACTGCGCCACTTTTTTGTTTGCTGACTTCACAGTAACCCAGCGTGTCCTTACTGGTTTATTGAAAACGCGCACCTCAAACTAACTCACACCAAACCCTCATGATTTAACTTCTGGACCAACAAGTTTATCCAAGGCTGAGCTGTCTCACTTGGAATTACCCACACCCTTATTGTTGGGGGGTGGGAGTGTGAGGAGGATAACAGGTTGATTGATGTCCTCCAGGGCCTATCAGCGAATGCAAACTCAAACTAAATGAAAGCAATGAATGTGAAGGAGGGGCGGGATTGTCAGTGATGCTGCAAAGCTGAAGGAAGCGAGTGGGTTGATGTGGCGGAGAGAGGACTGGCGGCTCCGGCACTGACTGCTGCGAGCTGTAGTTCACCAGCCCTGAGCTGATCTCCAGAAGGAAGCAGAGGGCGGGCGGCACGAACTACAATACCCAGGGAGGCGCTGCGGCTTCCGCAGTTCCGGTTATCTGATGTCATTTTTGCCTTGTTGGAATTTGCACAAACATCAGCAACCGGAGAGCAGCGCGGATCGTATAGTGAGTGCAGCTAATGCCAAGGTAAGCCAGGGCAACCAATACCCAGGGTAAGCCAGGGCAACTAACTCCCAGGGTAAGCCAGGGCAACTAACTCCCAGTGTAAGACAGGTCAACTAACAGCCAGGGTAAGCCAGGGCAACTAACTCCCAGGGTAAGACAGGACAACCAATACCCAGGGTAAGACAGGACAACCAATGCCCAGGGTAAGACAGGTCAACTAACAGCCAGGGTAAAACAGGGCAGCCAACACCCAGGGGTATGAGAGTGCAGCCAATACCCGGGGAGAGGGTGCAGCCGACACCAGGGTAAGACCGGGTGCAGCCAATACTCTGGGAGAGAGAGTGCAGCTAACACCAGGGTAAGACAGGGCAACTAATACCTGTGAATTGTGCTCCCTTTTGGGGTGGTGGAAACATGGCCACCGGGTGTCACTCACTTGGTTCTTGTTGGCATAAAAAGTCTAACTTGATATGTGTCACCTTTTTGGGGGGTGGGGGGGTTAAAAAAGTGTGATTAATTGGGTTTACAGCCTGTTTCCTGCTTATTGATTACTCTTCAGCATTTCTGGGTGTTTTAGGTTTAAAACCTGGTCTGTCTGCAGGAAATTGTTCACTGTTGATTCCAAGGAGTATTCCTGCTCTAAATCTAATAGCAAGGAATGAAACGTTTCTTTTTCAGTTTCAAAGGAAGTTTCAATTTTTTCCTGTGTTAATCAAAGCAAGGTTCTCATTTCCTTTAGAGTGTAATGTTCAAAAAGGAAAGAAATGGAGATGCTGGGGTGAATGCAGCTTTGAAATACTTGCAGGTGAACAATGCCCTACTTGATCAACCAACAACATCTAGTTTGTATGTTGCTTCACATCCTGGATAAGGTGCCTTTAGTGTGGAAATGTGAAAAGGAATGCCACATGATATCTGTATAGCTCTGACAAATATCTTTATACAGTCTTTGAATATATAATTAATTTTCAGTCATTGAGGTTTGTATAACAGTGGTATGTTCGGGACCCCATCTATGAAATACCATTGTCAAATACTGTGGTAATAAAATAATTGAATTCAGCTTACAAATATATGATGTTTGCTCATTCCTTGTATTTTAATTTTGTACGCCCTGTTTCCTGTTTGTGTAGTAGAGTCCTGTACGAGTCAGTGATGTAATCCTGCCTTGTGACTGAAAGGTAATTTCAGCATAGGAAATATCATCAAAAGTTTTTTAAAAACTACTGTTCTGTTTAGTTACATTAGAATCTTTCAATAAAGGTGAGAGTTTTTGTAAACTATTACTGCACGATAGATTTGTGTGCCACAATTTAAGTGCAGCATTTTATCAAAAAGAATCTTCAGAATATTTTTTCCAGTGTAGATGTTGGGTGTAACTTTATAAGCTGCAATTGCTCACCTCTTATGTTTTCATGGTGCTGTACTTTTTTTGAAAAAAAGGCACTTGTTCTTTGTTCAGAAATGTTTGGGCTAATTCCTACTGACTCAAGGAAAATGTTAGTGTCAACAGGCCTTTTGGCAGAGGGGGGCTTTGGAGCTTTTGCACAGTAGACTTCCACATGCATAGAATCATAGAAAGTTACAGCACAGAAGGAGGCCATTCGGCCCGTCGTGTCCATGCCAGCTCTCTAAGAGCAACTCAGCTAGTCCCGCTCCCCTGCCTTTTCCCCATAGTGCTGCGATTTTTTTTCTCTTCAGATAGTTATCCAGTTTCCTCTTGAAAGCAACGATTAAATCTGCCACCACCACACACTCAAGCAATGTATCCCTGATCCAAACCAATTGCTGCAAATGAGTCATTGGGTAACATTCATTTTTTAAAAATTCAATCATGGGATGTGGGCGTTGCTGGCTAGGCCAGTATTTATTGCCCTTGAGAAGGTGATGGTGAGTTGCCGCCTTGAACCGCTGCAGTCCATGTGAGATAAGTACACCCACAGTGCTGTTGGGAAGGGAGTTCCAGGATTTTGACCCAGCAATGTGAAGGAACTGTGATATAGTTCCAAGTCAGGATGGTGTGTGACTTGGAGGGGAACTTGCAGATGGTGGTGTTCCCATGCATTTGCTGCCCTTGTTCTTCTAGCTGGTAGAGGTTGCGGGTTTGGAAGGTGCTGTCTAAGGAGCCTTGGTGCGTTGCTGCAGTGCATCTTGTAGGTGGTACACACTGCTGCCACTGTGCGTCGGTGGTGGATGGAGTGAATGTTTGTGGATGGGGTGCCAATCAAGCGGGCTGCTTTGTCCTGGATGGTGTCAAGCTTCTTGAGTGTTGTTGGAGCTGCACCCATCCAGGTAAGTGGAGAGTATTCCATCACACTCCTGACTTGTGCCATGTAGATGTTGGACAGGCTTTGGGGAGTCAGGAGGTGAGTTACTCGCCGCAGGATTCCTAGCCTCTGACCTGCTCTTGTAGCCATGGTATTTATATGGCTACTCCAGTTCATTTTCTGGTCAATATAAACCCCAAGGGTGTTGATAGTGGGGGATTCAGCGATGGTAATGCCATTGAATGTCAAGGGGAGATGGTTAGATTCTCTCTTGTTGGAGATGATCATTGCCTGGCACTTACGTGGCAAGTAACATTCATGCCACATATCAGCCCAAGTCTGGATATTGTCCAGGTCTTGCTGCATTTCTACACGGACTGTTTCATTTTCTGAGGAGTCGCGAATGATGCTGAACATGTGCAATCATCAGCGAACATCCCCACTTCTGACCTTGTGATTTGAAGGAAGGTCATTGAAGCAGTTGAAGATGGTTGAGCCCAGGACACTACCCTGAGGAACTCCTGCAGTGATGTCCTGGAGCTCAGTTGATTGACCTCCAAGAACCACAATCATCATCCTTTGCGCCAGGTATGACTCCAACCAGTGGAGAGTTTTCCCCCGATTCCCATTGACTTCAGTTTTGCTACGGCTCCTTGATGCCATACTTGGTTAAATGCTGCCTTGATGTCAAGAGCAGTCACTCTCACCTCACCTCTTGAGTTCAGCTCTTTTGTCCATGTTTGAACCAAGGCTGTAATGAGGTCAGCAGCTGAGTGGCCCTGGCGGAACACAAACTCAACGTCACTGAATAGGTTATTGCTAAGCAAGTGCCGCTTGATGGCACTGTTGATGACACCTTCCATCACTTTACTGATGATTGAGAGTAGACTGATGGGGCGGTAATTGGCCAGGTTGGACTTGTTCTGCTTTTTGTGTACAGGATATACCTGGGCAATTTTCCACATTGCCGGATAGATGCCAGTGTTGTAGCTTTACTGGAACAGCTTGGCTAGGGGCATGGCAAGTTCTGCAGCACAGGTCTGCAGTACTATTGCAGGAATATTGTCAGGGCCCAACGCCTTTGCAATATCCAGTGCCTTCATTCACTTCTTGATTATCATGCGGAGTGAATCAAATTGGCTGAAGTCTGGGACTTCAGGAGGAGGCTGAGATGGATCATCCACTCTGCACTTCTGGCTGAAGATGGATGCAAGTGCTTCAGCCTTATCTATAGCTCTGATATGCTGGGCTCCTCCATCATTGAGGATGGGGATATTTGTGGAGCCACCTCCTCCAGTTAGTTGTTTAATTGTCTACCACCACTCACTGCTGGATGTGGCAGCTTAGATCTGATCCGTTTTTTATGGGATCACTTAGCTCTGTCTATCGCATGCTGCTTCCGCATTTTGGCATGCAAGTAGTCCTGTGTTGTAGCTTCACACCACATTTTGAGGTCTTCCTGGTGCTGCTCCTGGCATGCCCTCCTGCACTCTTCATTGAACCAGGATTGGTCTCCTGGCTTGATGGTAATGGTAGAGTGGGGGATATGCTGGGCCATGAGGTTACAGATTGTGGTTGAGTACAATTCTGCTGCTGCTGGCTCACAGTGCCTCATGGATGCCAGATCTGTTTGAAATCTATCCCATTTAGCATGGTGGTAGTGCCACACAACATGATGGAGGGTATCATCAATGTGAAGGTGGGACTTAGTCTCCACAAGGACTGTGCAATGGTCACTCCTACCAATACTGTCATGGACAGATGTATCTGCGGCAGGCAGATTGGTGAGGACGAGGTCAAATATATTTTTCTCTTGTTGGTTCCCTCGCCACCTGCATATCCAGTCTAGCGGCTATGTCCTTTAGGACTTGGCCAGCTCGGTCAGTAGTGGTGCTACTGAGCCACTCTTGGTGATGGACATTGAAGTCCCCCACCCAGAGTACATTCTGTGCCCTTGCCACCCTCAGTGCTTCCTCCAAGTGGTGTTCAACATGGAGGAGTACTGACTCATCAGCTGAGGGGGCGTGGTAGGTGGTAATCAGCAGGCGGTTTCCTTGCCCATGTTTGATGCCATGAGACTTCATGGGGTCCGGAGTCGATGTTGAGGACTCCCAGGGCAATTCCCTCCCAACTGTATGCCACTGTGCCGCCACCTCTGCTGGATCTGTCCTGCCAGTGGGACAGGACATACCCGGGGATGGTGATGGCAGTGTCTGGGACATTGTCTGCAAGCTATGATTCTGTGAGTATGACCATATTGGGCTGTTGCTTGACTAGTCTGTGGGACAGCTCTCCCAACTTTGGCACAAGCCCCCAGATCTTAGTAAGGAGGATTTTGCAGGGTCAACAGGGCTGGTTTTGCTGTTGTTTTTTCCGGTGCCTAGGTCGATGCTGAGTGGTCTGTCCGGTTTCATTCTTTTTTTATTGACTTTGTAGTGGTTAGATACAACTGAGTGGCTTGCTAGGCCATTTCAGAGGGCATTTAAGAGTCAACCACATTGTTATGGGTCTGGAATCACATGTCGGCCAGACCAGGTAAGGACAGCAGCTTTCCTTCCCTAAAGGATGGGATCTCTGGCTGTACAATAACAGAAGCAAATTTGGCCACCTAGCTGCCTCATTTACTTCAGGTAATTAACAGTCCAGCTTCAGCCAACGAGACTGCTTCCTAATCCCTTTTCCTCTTCCATTCCCTCTTGCCCTCCTTTTGTCGTATTTCAGATACCTCCAGCCACAGGAATGGCATCCACTGCTATCTCCAACAGATATGTTTGGCATTGGAACAGCAGCAAAAGAATTACAGAGACTTGAGAATGGCAGCACCTGGAGCTTGAAGGAAGGAGATGGATGGTGACTCCCACAAGGAGGGGTCAAGTCTTCAGGCAGCTCATCCTCTGGCACATAAAAGTGCATCTCTTCAGCTTCAAGGAAGTAGTGATGCATTTGTCAAACTGCTTATTTATAAGAATCACCTCTTAGTTTAGATTACTCACTTCTGAAAGCGGAGCAGAATTTGGTTCATATGATTTGCATGTAATCAGATGCAAGAAAACAAACATTTTTTGTTTATCTGCCACCTTTTAATATGCAGCAATTTAACTATAAATAGGCTTTTGCTTCAAGAAGTGTAGGGGTTTCCTGTGAAAGTAAAACTGGGTTATGGCAAGTGCTATCTGAGCTGACTGATGTACACCAGCCCATGAAAATATCTGTATAATTGCACATATGTTCTGTATATTTCTCATGAGCCCTGTATTCTTAATTAGATGGCTGAACCTCTGTGATACTCATGGTCATAAGTCTTAAGATTCTGCTATAATAGAGCTGCTTCCCTGGCCTGCATTTAAGAATGGCTTGATTTCTTGTTGAAGTATATCTTTCTTCCCCCGTAGATGTCTCTTAGCGATGACCTTGATGATAATGAACTGCTACAGTTGCTGTTTCAGCAGCAGTCTGGATCACTTTCAGATGAGGAGTTTGGTGATGGGACCAATTTCATGAAAGAGTGGGGCCTGTGTGAGCATGATGTAAGTGTTTAATCCTTTCTTTTTCCTCCTAACCTCCCTTGAATTTGTTGAGTTATAGTTCCATACGTGCTGGTTGCCCTCTAGTAACTTGCCTAAATGCAAATTCTGTGTGCGTGTGTCCATTATTGTGCGGCTAGAGGGCCCTCTCCTGCACCACCAGCCCAGGGCTGCTGAGATTGTAGTACTCCAACTACTTTTGCAGCTGCATACAGCTAACTCAACATGCAAAGCTAACCTGGGACCTTCTAAACAGAACAGCTTTGTACCACACCAAGTGGCACATTTAGCCACAAAGTCTTCAGGAGAGAAATCACAATTAATTGTACACACTAAAACAAAGTACAGGCAATGTATATTTTTTTAAACAAGTTGCGGCCAACTGCTGAGGCTGCCAGCCACGCTGCTGCGGAAGGCTTGAGACCTGCCACAGCCATTCTGCATCCCCTATTTCCATGCTGGCTCCTTGAAATGAGGTGGGAATGCTGCTGGGAGCCCATCAACAATATTTACACTACCATTTTCCTGAAAAATCAGCTGGGGTCAGGGGCAGACCATTGGGATGGGTAGCACTCCCAACCTACCAAAGTCATGGTAGTATTTTGCAAAACTAGAATGTTCAAACCTTTAATGTCTAAATTGTAGGAATGTTTTATCACATGCCTCCTTTGTTCATATGTTGTGTCCTTTGTTGACTAGCACTGGAGCTAGAAGGTGCACCACTTGCTTTGAAAAGAACAACAGTAATGATCCAGTTATGGATCACGTGGGAAAACAATGTTTTCTTTTCCTCCTCACCTATTCCCAATGGTCTGTTAGTATTTATCCAAGGCATGTCACATGGTATTGTTGGTCCAAACTTCCATTCCCTGAAGTTGCCTGTTGTATTTGCAGATGCTGAATGACCACGATACTGAGGATTTCTTAAACTCCATCATCGGTTCTCTTGAGGATGAGGCCCCCATCACAATGTCCGGATCTCCGTTGGATAGTGACAGTGGAATATCAGAAGATAACAACAACTGCAACCACGAAGATAGTCCATCAGGCAGTGATCTTGCACTGTCTGATAGCCCGCCGTTTTCTGAAGTCATACATTCTGACCATAACTATTCACTTCATCAGGACCCACAGAATGATGTCAATGGTTTGTACAGTGTAAGAACTGAGAACCCTTCAACAGATACAGACATCTCAATTGATTTAGGTTAGTGCCTACATTTATTATTATAAATATTTAGCCGTACATTGCTTGTCTTTTTATTTTCTGATTATCCAGGGACATACATCAATGTGGTAAGTGGTTGGACCAATGCTGCTTAGAACCAAATCGTATGACAGCAGCTGGTACTGACTTTTTTTTGTTTCTTTTCTTCTGTCTCCTCTCTAATCCACCACCCCATCCCTCAGAGGTCCCTGTGACATTGGGAACTCTATATCTAACTGGGCCAGGTGTTCTAACATACTATACTGCCCTAGTATGTTATAGTTTCACAGTAGCTTTTATGTATGTGATTGAAATTGCCTGCTGATTGCATATTAATCCTCAAGGAATTCAGGAGCAACTTTGTTACTCAGACAGTGGTGAGAATGTGGAACTTCCTGTCACATTGAGCGGTTGAGGCGAATATCAGATGCATTAAGGAAAAACTAGATAAATACATGAGGGAAAAAGGAATAGAAGGATATGCTAGGGTAAAATGAAACCAGGTGGGAGGAGGGCCATGTGCAGCATAAACACCAGCATAGACCTGTTGGACTAAATGGGCTTTTCGTATGCTGTAGATTGTATATAATATATTAACAATGCAGGCCTTTACAAGGTGGACTGGCTATTGAACTTGTATATTAGCTTTAAGGAGTTCCTGTTGTTCACTAATCTGGAATGTAAAGACCTGCATAAGCTTTCCATTTTGCAATTCATCAGCACAATTCGCAAGAATACCAATGTAAGGGATGCAACAAATGTGTACTGTATGAGAAGAGAGTGCTGATTGGTTGGCAAGTGGAGTCTGGTAGAGGCGTTGCCATGGAGAATGCACCTTGTTGCGTCCCTTACATTGGTATTCTTGCAAATTGTCCTGATGAGTGTAAAATGAAAAGCTTTGACAAAATGTCTGTTTTCAGCAATACTCCAGTTCTGTACTACCAAACAACTATTACTATAGTATTACACAGAATTTATAGCATAGAAACAGCCCATTTAGTCCAACAGGTCTATGCGGGTGTTTATGGTGCACGTGGGCCTCCTCCCACCTTGCTTCATTTTACCCTAGCATCATATCCTTCTATTCCTTGCTCCCTCATGTATTTATCTAGCTTCTCCTTAATGCATCTGATATTCGCCTCAACCACTCGATGTGACCGGACATTATATATTCTCACCACTGTCTGAATAAAGATGTTTCTGCTGAATTCCTTATTGGATTTCTTAGTGACTATCTTATATTTATGGCCCTACTTTTGGACTCTTCCTCAAGTGGAAAACATCTTTTCTGTGTCTACCCTCTTCATAATTTTAAAGACCTGTATCAGGACCCATCAGTCTTTTTCTTTTGTAGATAAAAGAGCCCCAGCTTGTTAAATCAATCCTAATAGTTGTACCCTCTCTGTTCTGGTATCATCTTTGTAAATCTTTTTTTGCACTGTCTGCAGTCTTTCTATCTCCTTTGATAATATAGAGACCAGAACTATGCACAGTATTGAAAACATGGTTCTATGTTTCACATAAAATCCTCTTTCATGGGCGGCACAGTGGTTAGCACCGCAGCCTCACGGCTCCAGCGACCCGGGTTCGGTTCTGAGTACTGCCTGTGCGGAGTTTGCAAGTTCTCCCTGTGACCGCTTGGGTTTCCACCGGGTGCTCCGGTTTCCTCCCACAGCCAAAGACTTGCAGGTTGATAGGTAAATTGGCCCTAGTGTAGGTAGGTGGTAGGAGAATTGAGGGAAGGTGGAGATATGGTAGGGGATATGGGGTTAATGTAGGATTCGTATAAATCGGTGGTTGATGGTCGGCACAGACTCAGTGGGCCGAAGGGCCTGTTTCAGTGCTGTATTTCTCTTTTTTAAAAAAAAAAATTCTCTGGTTTTTATTTTTATTCCTCTAGAAATGAACCTTGATGTTTTTTTTTACTGGCTTTGTTAACCTGTGTTGCTAGTTTTAATGATTTGTGAATCTGTAAACTTTGATCCCTCAATGCCTCTATCTCATTTAGAGTGTTGTTTTCCAAGGAGTAGGTTGCCGCCTTATTCCTTCTACCAAAATGCACTACCACACATTTATCTGACCAAGCTTGTCAATCTGTAAGCCACAATGGAACTCGAAATTACAAAGTGGGCTGAGGGTTCAGAATAGATTAGTAAAGATTCTATTATAGTTATGGTGAATAATCCAATAGGTTTTCTGTAATTTTAAAGATGTGCTCCCTGCACAATTGTTCACTCAGTTCCTTCCAGGGGAACATGTTTATTTTATTTCTACTCCCAAGACCCAAATTGGATCAGCAACAACCTCTTTCTAACTTCAAAACCTTTCCAAATTCTCATCTCAGTAAAGATTCTATTGTCTTTTAAATGTATAAACATTTTTATTAATGAGCTGCGCTTCATACCTCAGAATGCCCAACAAGGAACTTCACAAGCATAATCTAAATTTTGAAAGAGTAGGCTAAAATATTTCTTCAGTACGTAGAATTTTTGACTACTAATTTTGTTTCATTTTTTACACAAAACAGTTACCACTTGCTGTACATGGCATTCTGCTAAGATATGATGGTTCTGTCACTAGCTCCATCTTCTATGATCTGAATTAGGAGCAGAACTAGGCCATTCAGCCCATCGAGCCTGTTCCACCATTTAATAAGATCATGGCTGATCTGTTTGTGTTTCGGATTCCACACTCCCATCTACCCCCGATAACCTCCGATTCCCTTGCCTAACAATCTATCTACCGCTGCCTTAAAATTATTCAATGAACCTGCC
Organism: Heterodontus francisci; assembly: GCF_036365525.1. Classification (NCBI taxonomy): domain Eukaryota; kingdom Metazoa; phylum Chordata; class Chondrichthyes; order Heterodontiformes; family Heterodontidae; genus Heterodontus; species Heterodontus francisci. Next base: position 75,787,231 of record NC_090371.1, on the reverse strand, counting down.
TCCACTACCTTCAGAGGCAGAGTGTTCCAAAGTCACACAATCCTCTGAGAGAAAAAAAAATCTCATCTCTATCCTAAAAGTGTGAGCCCTAATTTTCAAACAGTGCCTTTTCAAACAGTTACTTTTAAAGGTGAATTGAAGAAAGGACTTTCAGGCAAAACATTTGTAGGAATATGGGAATGTGCAGGGGAATGGGACTAATTGGCGGGGTGAGGCCATGGACGGATTCAAACACAAGAATGGGAATATTAAAATTAAGGTGCTTCGAGACCAAGAGCCAATATAGATCCGTGAACACAGGGGTGATGGGTGATCGGGATTTGGTGTGCGTTAGGATACAGGCAGCAGAGTTCTGGATGGGCTGTGGTTTGTGAAGGTTTATAACTGGGAGGGTGACCAGGATAGAATTGGAATAGTCAAATGTGGATTTAACAAAGGCATGGATGAAGGTCTATGCAGCAGATGGGCTGAGGCAGAGATGGAGATGGGTAATATTACAGAGGTGGTAGTAGGCAGTGTTGGTGATGGAGCGAATATGGAGATGAACTCAGCTCAGGTTTAAGCAGAACACAGTGGTTGTAAACAGTCTAGTTCAGCCTCAGACATTGGCTAGGAAGGAGCAAGTGGTTCATGGATAGGGGATGGAATTGCTTACGGAGACCGATGACACTAGCTCCACTCTTCCCAAAATTAAAATTGCAAGAACATCATTTCAGTGAAACAGGTTTTACAGATCTCATAGCGGGAAATAGAGACTTTCCAGGGAGAGCAACAGCAGCACAGAGGAGAGAGTAAGTTACAAGAATTCTAATACATGTAGCAATGGTTTATAGAGCTAATATCTGGAGATAGAGATTTGCCAAGAATAACAAAAGTAGCAAAGAGGGCAGAGTAAATGGCAAGAACAGTAATGCAGTTAAACATGGTTTATGGAATTAATAGCGAGATAGAGAGACTTACCAGGGACACCAATAATAGCCAAGATGGGATAGTAAATGTGTTGAATAATCGTCAGTGCATAATAGATCCGAAGATCTAATGGTAGCCAATCATAATTTGCAGAAAGAAAGTCAAACTCCCGGATGGAACTTCTGTCCATTGTCCTAACATTCCAATCTATTGTTCTCAGATTCTGACCCATTATTGTAATATTCCAATCTATTGTCCTCCGATTCTGATCTATCCTTTTTCTCGCTGGAGCTGCTGATCCTTGATGGCGTTGGGGGTGATGCTGCCGTTGACACTATGGAATAACACATTGAAAGGAGTCCTGTATTAATAGAAGATGGAAACCCTCCAGTGACACAATTAGGGTCCAAAGAGACTGACATTAATTACAGTTACTGAACAAACAGGTTCTGTTAACCCCTTTATTTTTATAACTTCCAGTATTACAAATTTTAATCAGACCTTTAAAATTAAGGTGTAAAATAGAAGTGCTGTATTTTGAAAGTTTCAAAATAAGTCCCATCAAGACGGTTAAGGGATAAAATTTAAAATGTATGGCTATTGGTTTGCTGTTTTCAGCATTTTCTTATTCATTCATGGGATGTGGGTGTCGCTGGCCAAGACAGCATTTATTGCCCATCCCTAATTGCCCTTGAGAAGGTGGTGGTGAGCTGCCATGTGCCAAAGGGTAATCTGTCACATTGGCGATTTTATGTTCAGTCTGATAGAGGAGTGGCTAACCTCACTTTCTTACTGTGGGAGATGGGCTCAAGTAATGGGAAGCCCTTGGGTTTCAATCTGCTAAAATCCTCCTGCTTGCTGTGCACCCACCGCCCCATGTAAAATGATCTTTGCTTTTTCCTGAAGTTTTAAATGTGCCTAAATTATCCTTGCATTTACCAGGTTACTCAATTAGTATGTAACAATTATATTTTAAAATCTTAAATTCCACTGACAAGCAGGCCCCCACCTGCCAAGAATGAGGCATATTAATGTTGTCATATGAACATTGATTTTAAACTGTTACTTGAGTGAAGCAAGGACTTGTTTAAAAAAATCACCAGACACTTGGCTGGAAAAACATTTTTGCATATTAACAGACTGCTTGGAAGGACAAAGGGGCTATTCCCTGCTCCAGTTTAACCCACAATGGACTTTGGGCACTAGTTATTGTGTGTAAGAAGAGGCATTCCAAGGTCGGTTAAGACAAGCAAATCCAGAAACAGATGTGGTCAGACCAGCTCGTCACATGACTAACCTGCTTGACAACCTGGGTTTTTCTGAATTGTACAAAGAGTTTGAACAGGGAAAGACTGTTTGCTCCTGGAGTGAGAAGACCTCTCCTATCTGTTCCCATCTCTTTCTCACAAGCTTCTGGACTCGCTGAGGACACATGAACTTCAAGAGAAAAGTCTCCTACATCGAACAAGGTTTTTAAGAAGAATACTGGGCCGCAATGAAAAGCAAGACCTACCTACAATCAAGGACTTTACAGTGAGTTCAAAGAACAGTAACCAAAAGCATCTTCAGATATTGCTTCAAACTTTTCCACTTTATTTCTTCTCTTTTCTGTCTCCATCTGCATGTGCCTATCATGTATGCATGCTAGAATGGGCACAACGTGTATCCGTAGGTGTTAACTGAATTAGAGTTTAAGTTTAATAAAGTTCAACCTTTTTTCTTAAACCTAAGAAAACCTGTTTGGCTAGTTTCTTTGCCTTATAATTGGAAGTTAGTGAACAAGGATTCACAAGGGGGGAGCTAAAGAAAAACGGTGTGTTTAAAATAAGACTAAGTGAAGGCTGAGAGGAAACCCTAGATCCCTTTCTCACCTGGACGTAACACCACAGTTAAAATTTCGATCTTTTTCACCTTAGAAGACTGGGAACCTGATTTTCTGACTGAAAATCCACAAGTTTTTCATGCGGTAGAAAGCAATGGCCTTGTAACCCTCACCATTGAAGATCTGCATCAACACTGTAAAACAAATCAAGTAAGTGTACATCATCTATATCAATTCTCACAAATACAAATTTTGAATTCAGATTTAAGTAGAGAGTTTTTTTTGGTGGGAGTAGAGGAGTATTGTTGGTCCTTATGGAAATGAAGTGCATGTTTTTCTTTCCCCACCTCCATTATTGCTAATCTGACATCATGCAACGTACAATCCAACTCGTCAATGAAGTGGCCAAGTCCCTTTGAAAAAGGTGAAGGCCTCATTATGTGACCATAGAGTTTGGCAGTCCTGGCATTTTAATTTGCTCCACCCTTTGGAGAAATAGTGCTTTAAGTGAGTCTTCATCACCATCAGTCCAGGTAAAATGCACACTATCCATCGTATTGGCCTTTTATCAGTACAGCACAGTGTATTGGGCCATCAGTATGTGAATGGGAAAGCAGAAGCATTCTTTGCCTGCCGTTGTGTACATGCACATTAATATATTGGCACTACAGAGAGATTGGAAACAAGTTATCTTCTGTCTAGGATGCAGGCAGTGCATGGGCTGGAAGACCTGGTGGCTATTTTGAGAGCAATGTTGACTGAGGCCTGGAAACAGGCCTCCTGGTCAACTCTGCAGACTTAGTGTGATTTGTGAGTGTGCATGGTGGGGGAGGAAAGTAAAAATGAATTCAGCCAAGAGTGACTTGTTGAAGGAATCAAGTAGCAGACATTCTCTTTGTAATAGCATGGTTCCGTTTCTTACTGAAATTTGGAGTTTCCTGAGTTGTGCAGAGTTAGTGTGGATCAGCTTGAGGGTCAGTAGGTTAAGTTGGTGAATATTTGCAACCCAACCCAAACTAGCTGCGAACGTGCCTAGCTCCAGTTTAACCAGTGGGTTTGGGTGTGTCTGAGTAACCTGCTCTGAAGAGCTATTTGAATGAAAAATGCTAATGAGATCCTGCCACTAAATTGGGATGATCGCATGTTCCCAGCATTTTTGGGTAATCTTGGCTACAACCACACACCCTCATATTGCCCCCAAACCCCCACCATGTGTCTACATGCTAGAAATGGTGGTGCTGTATTTGTGGGAAGCACACTTTCATTCATCAAAGAGGTTTGATTGAAGTATGTGTCAGATGTGATCTCTTAATACTTTTCCTTCTTGTTTTCCAGCATTACTTTGAAGAATTGGTTCTGACTGATGAAGAACAAAGACTTTTAGCCAAAGATGGTGTGGAAATACCCACAAACCTACCCCTCACAAAGGTCAGAGCAGCTTCATTGTGGTTTAGCTACTGGAGAGAGAGAAAACTCATAATTTTTGCATTAGTGTATTTGTATTATAAATTTTACTGTTCAATATCTTGATACATTTTCAGATTAAAATGTTACACACTTTAACTTTTTGGCATTAATAACAAAATACCTGATGATGTTGAGCACTCACTAATTCACCAACACACAGGGAACATAAGAGCAATAGGTCATTCAGCCCATCGAGCCGGCTCAGCCATTCAATACGATGATGGCTGATCATCCACTTCAATGCCTTTTTGCCACACTATCCCCATATTCTCTTATGTCATTGGTATTTAGAAATCTGTCAAACATACTCAATGACTGACCTTCCACAGCCCTCTGGGCTAGAGAATTCCAAAGATTCACAACCCTCTGAGTGAAGAAATTTCTCCACATCTCTGTCCTAAGTGGCTTCCCCCTTATTTTGAAATAGTGTCCCCTGGTTCTAGACTCCCCAACCAGGGGAAACATCTTAGCTGCATCTACCCTGTCCAGCCCTTTCAGTATTTTGTAGGTTTCAATGAGATCACCTCTCATTCTTCAAAGCTCTAGAGAATAGAAGCCCAGTTTCCCCAATCTCTGTTCGTAGGACTGTCCCGCCATCCCAGGAACAAGTCTGATGAACCTTCGTTGGACTCCCTCTATGGTAATAATATCCTTCCCAAGGTAAGGGGATCAAAACAGAACACAATACTCCAGGTGCAGTCTAACCAAGGTTCTATACAATTGAAGCAAGACTTCACTACTCCTGTACTCAAATCCTCTTGCCATAAAGGCAAACATGCCATTAGCCTTCCTAATTGCTTTCTGCACCTGCATGTTAGCTTTCAGTGACATTGACGAGGACAGCTTTACAATTTGATTCTACTTCTGCCTCTGTTAATTAACTATCAGAACAATTGTATGCTACAGTTCAGTTATGGAATTTGCTTTTAACTGAGGGTGAGTTATTAATCTTGGCTGGGTTTTGAATCCTCAAATTCCTAAGGGGATGTAAATTGCTCAGCAACAGGAAAGCAAAGCCAATCTACCGCACTGCTGCAATTCAGTTGAAAATTTCAAAACTGTGATTGGTAGATTTTTGTTAGATAAGGGTGTTTAGGGAGATGGAACCAAGATGGATAAATGGTATTAAGATGCTGATCAGCCGTGATCTAATTGAATGGAGAAATATGCTCGAGGGGCTGAATGGCCTTTCCTCCGTTCCTATGTTTTTTAAATTTGTTCTTGGGATGTGGGCATCGCTGGCTGGGCCAGCATTTATTGCCCATCCCTAATTGCCCTTGAGAAAGTGGTGGTGAGCTGTCGTCTTGAACCGTTGCACTCCATGTGGGGTAGGTCCCTGTTAGGAAGGGAGTTCCAGGATTTTGACCCAGCGACAGTGAAGGAACAGTGATTATAGTTCCCATGCATCTGCTGCCCTTGTCCTTCTAGATGGTAGAGGTCACGGGTTTGGAAGGTGCTGTCTAAAAAGCCTTGGTGCATTTCTGCAGTACATCTTGTAGATGGTACACACTGCTGCCACTGTGTGTCAGTGGTGGAGGGAGTGAATGTTTGTGGATGAGGTGTCAATCATGCTTCCTAGTGGTTGAACTGGAAGTTGCATTAACTGATTTTGCATCTTAAACTTTCAATGACTCCACTTAAAATTACCTCCTTACTTCATGAAAAGGGGTAAAAGTGAAACCAAAATGAATCCTTTTTCAATTTCAGAGAAAGATTTACATGCAGCCTGATGGAGCACTAACACACAGCAATGCAGCGATGGACAATGAAAGTATCAGTCAGTACCTTGGCGCCCTTCCCAGATACTTTTCCCAGCAGGGATTGAGAATAGGAGGAGGAAAGCATTGAATTCAGTTCCTCTAGTATGCTCCTAATAGCTCATTTGAGAGTGATATTGGCAGAGGCCTGGGAACATGTCTCGTGTCTATCCCTTGAGGTTGAATGTGGGACTTGAACATGCGTGCGCATATGCATGTGATGATGGGGCAGAGTAACAGTATCCATTCACCACTGAATGCTTTAACACATTCAACCTACTTTGTTTCAATTGAAATTATAAGGAAGTGCCTTTAGTTTGGTCGATGAGCCAGTGTCTTGAATTGTTTCATGGAAGGAGTAATTCTGAAATTGTCTAAAGTTATTTAAATTGGTGGATGAAATGAGCAATGTAGTCTAGCTGTAATTTAGGTGGCTTTTATTTCACAAGCTTTCATTAAATTCTTCTTGCAGTCAGAAGAGCGAGCACTGAAAAGAATCAGAAGAAAGATTAGAAACAAACAGTCTGCTCAGGAGAGTCGCAAAAAGAAAAAGAGTTACATTGATGGACTGGAGAGTCGGTACGATTGCATAAATGCTTCCCAAATATTGAGCTTGCTAGAAACTGATTTTTAAAAAATTAACACCTTGAAGAACGGTCTTAGTTTTCTATTTAGACCAAATGATATGTCTAAGTTGTTCAGAGAATTTCAAAATGTTTTGTATCCATGTGCAAATGCCTATTGCCAGTAAATGTATAAAGAATTAAAGCAGTGTATTAATTACACTCCAGCAGCTTATTGTCATGCAGGTGTTCATATTCTGTGCTATATAACTCCTGTACTACATTCGCTGTTTCATTATTAAGGGTTACAATTCATAATTTATTGCATAGTTTTAAAATTGGTGTTTGATATTTGCAGGAAATATACTTAAATTTGAACTTACTACTGTTCCTTAAACAGATTTCCTAGTTTCTGATTACAAACATGTATCATGACTACTGTTTTAGCTGTGGATACTCTAATGCAATTATTGTGTTTTATTATGTTGTAGAGTTGTAGCATGTACTGTCCAAAACCAGGAACTGCAGAGGAAGGTGCAGCATCTTGAAAACCAAAATATGTATGTACGGCCATGCAAATCAGATTAAGATATTGATATACTTTTGAATGCAGTGTTTATTTATTTATAGTATGGGAATCCTTGATGACCAGAGAACTTCAGCTTTATTAAAAAGAAAATTAGAACAAGACAGTAATAGACATTGAGGGAGTTCACATGACAAACCGGTAGAGTGAAGGGATATCCAACAGCTCCTTCGTAAGCTGCCTGAAATATCTCCAAAGAGCATATTTATTCTGGTTCCCGTTTTCATTTTGTTTCTCTCTGTGCATGATGGCTATCATGGTGGACATTAGCTAGAAATCTATGTGAGGCTGGTTGGCTGCACTAAAATTGCTAATTGCAGTTGTAATGTAATCCATGCCAGGTTGCAGAGTACTGATCAACAATTGATTGGGAAATAACATTTTAAGCTATATAATTTTCTGGCTTATAAACCCATTACAAAATAGTTTGTTTTGTATTATGTCTATTTTTGATTGATACATGGTTTGAATACTATGAAGATGATAAATATACACAAAGATAGGATGAACAAATAAAGCAAAAATGCAACATAAAACTTGGATAAAGGAACCTTTCTATTAGTCTTTTTATCTCTCCAGCTAGCTTATTGTGGTACTTTAATGGGGAAAAAGTAGAAATTGATTTTATTTCATATTATAGGTCTCTAATTGAACAGCTGAGGAAGCTGCAAGCATTGGTCAAGCAAACCACCACCAAAACTGCTAACATCAGTACTTGCATTATGGTAAGAATAAGATATCAAACCGTTAAATTGTACGTTGAGTGTGTCTGGGCTGGGATTAACAGTGCTATTTTGCTCCCTCAGTGCCTTAGTGCATAAATGCACTGCTAGGTAAGGATGCTTGATTGTATTAAAACTGCAATATCACACTGTTCAAAGGCATCAAAATCTCAAGGGCTTTTCACAATGAATTACACTTGAAATGCAGTCACTGTTATGCAGGTGAAACATGACATTCTGATTTGCATCGACAATGTCCTACAAGTTTCTTTCTTTCCTTTTGGGCCTCCTTATCTCGAGAGACAATGGATACGCGCCTGGAGGTGGTCAGTGGTTTGTGAAGCAGCGCCTGGAGTGGCTATAAAGGCCAATTCTGGAGTGACAGGCTCTTCCACAGGTGCTGCAGAGAAATTTGTTTGTTGGGGCTGTTGCACAGTTGGCTCTCCCCTTGCGCCTCTGTCTTTTTTCCTGCCAACTACTAAGTCTCTTCGACTCGTACCCTACAAGTAGCAGTGTAATTAATAGGCGCTTAATTGTTTTGGTGGTTGATGGAAGAAAGTTGGGCTCGGCACTAACTCCCTGCTCTTTAACTGCGCCATCGAATCTTTAACATCTTTCTGAATCAAAAGAATGAGAAGGCCTAATCTTTTCAGGGTCTCAACCAAAGGACATAACCTCTCCTTTCAACTTATTGTATTTGGCCTGGTTCTCACTTGATGAGTTCACCTGACATGTAGCCTACACCCTCTTTTTTTTTTTTGTTTCATCATCTTTATTTCCCTCGCCAACCAGTTGAGTTTTTTCCAGGGACGGATCTAGAAGGAAGTAGGGTTGGGGCATGAGTGGAGAGTGATACAAGGAAGTAATCAGAGATGGCCTAATTTGTGACTGATATGATGGGACTAACAAGACTACATGAGATGGCAAAGTTAATCTTGGTAGGGAAATTACAGTTGTTTTCTGGACTAGGATGGGGATAAGACAGCTCAGTTTTCCATTCCCAATCACATTCCTGTGTTCAGAGATCCAATAAAGATAGGATCCGGAATTGCTGTGATGCTGAATGTAATCTATGGATACTTTTCCACATGAACTATGGCACTAGGATGAAGTACCAGACAACAGCTGAAATTGTGGAACTGCACTTGAGCATGATTCAGTGCTCAAAAGAGAGGAAAAAATTCTGTTAGAAGTGCTTTTAATTAAACATTTTCTTGACGACCATTTTTTTAAACCTTCCCAGTTGTTGTCAATACTGGGCTATACTGAAGGATATATTCAATTGACTTTTAAATGTGTTTTTTTTTTTATTCCATTCATCTGTGTATCGCTCCGTGTTATCCTCCATCCATTGATTGAACAGGACTCTGGGATTTGTGGGTTTCTCATGGTTGGATTTCTAATGCTGCTGTTAGCCATGTACAGTAGGCAGCTATCACTGTCTCTTGGCTCATTTTCTCCATATTGTATTATCTCATTTATTAATAACCAGTGAAGTTAATTACCTCCTTTTTTTTCCTTCTAGGTGTTCCTATTGTCTTTTACACTTATCATTTTCCCAAGTATTAACCCTTTTGGTGCAAAGCTGGGGCCCCAAGATGAGTCATATAGTGGTGAGAATGTTTTTTTAATTACGTATAAGAGGCACCAGTCCATGCTGCTGAAATGTTGTAGATCTAAAAACCTGGGCAAAATCAATAAACTGTCTTTGAATTCTTGCCCTGTTCAGTTAATGGTCATTTATTTAATGCTTTCCTGTTTTTAGATATTTCCAAGTACACCTTTTCTGATTTTCAAGGTACAGAGTGGGGGGAAATGTTGAACTTCATCTAAAATGCAAGTTGCTATGTGTACTGTGCTGCTTTGCCTAAGAGCCAGTAACTTGCAGCTGAATACCTTGCAGTATTATAATACATGTCATGTGATTTATGCCTTTTGAGTTGGGCATCAGAATCCAAGAACTCCTTCAAAGCAATATCTTCCAATCTATATAGCCCTATTAATGGAGGAAAAACATCCTTCAGAGACTTGAGAAAAGATGAATTCTGAGTCAAAGAATGGCTTATTAGGTGGGATGACCAAAATAGATGGATTTTAAGGAAGGGCTTCAAGGAGGAGAGGGGTGTATGGACGGAGTTCTAGAGAATGCTGCCTCAGTGGCTAAGGCATGAAGGGTAAAAGGAGGGTGGAGGTTGAAGGGGTTTCACAAGAGGCTGCAACGAAGGAGTGGAGAGTATAGGGATGTAGCACCGGGACAGGTTATAAAGTATGGAATAGATGATGTCATTTTGGAATTCAAATGCAGGCATTGTCAGAGATTAAAATTTTGAGGCATTCACTTGCTACAATCCCTTCGCCTCAGAACTGCACTAATTCTACCACAACCCAAAAGGTGTTTTTCTCCACCCCCCCCCCCCCCCCACCCCCAAAATGCATACAGAAAAATATCGACATTTGTGTGTCGCAAATAATTGACTTAATTTGAAAAATGTGCGTTTGAAAGGCTTTAATTCAGTGGAGATACTCTATTGATAAACTGCTTGAGTTTCATTTTCATTGTTTGATAGCACAGCTGCTTATTTTGAATTGCAGCTTTGTAAACTCACCTGTACTAGCTGGTTTTTAAAAGTCTGTGACTGGTGTAATGATTTTATTTGTACTTTCATGATGTAGAAAACTGTAAATTTAGTGCACAAGTATTTTTGCGCAAACATAGGTTAAAAAGTAATGAGCTTTGGAACAAAGTTAGAAGAGAGGATATTTTAAATGTTTTAGTGAATTGCTCAGGAAAGATATTTTGGAATTACAGTAACTAAATCTATAGAACCATCAGTACGTGCTTAGCTGCAGTTCTTTTTTTTTTAAAAAGGCACACTATTGACTTTGTGTTGATAAGGGATTGGAGTACAAATATAAGGCATTGATGTGTGCAGCTCTGGGCACCTAGTCTTGGAAAGGATTTATTGCCAAGCAATGGGGTATTTAGAATTCAAAAGTTAAATCAAAAGATGAAAGACTAAACAGATTGGACTTGTTTTACTTGGAAAATTAGATATACTCCAATTGAAGTTTTCAAAATTATGAAGGGAATTGACACAGTTGATGCAGGAAAATTGCTCATTGTGGTGAAGGGTTCATATACTAGGGGACATAAGTTTTAACAATTAAGGAAACACAAAATACTGCTGATGCTGGAAATCTGAAATAAAAACCAAAAATGCTGGAAATACTCAGCAGGTCAGGCATCTGTGGAGAGAGAAAGAGTTAACAGGCTGGATTTCATTCCAGCTTTAGAACCCAATATCCAAATAATTTCCAGGTTCGAACTCCACGCCCACTTTCTTCAAATGTAAATGATCTAATTGTGAGCCACCCTTGCCCCTCAGCCCAATCAGTGGGCACCGGGACCGACATTGCGGTGGGAAGCGGCTCCAGACTGCAATGTTGAAAGGCAGACAACAGCCATGTCAGGGCTCGCCGTTGCCTTGCAAGCTAGAGCGTTACGATGCAAAAAAAGTGGTCGGACAGTGAACAGGAAGGCAGGTGAAGCACTATGTTTCAGTTACTTTTTTTTGATTTTCTTTGAATAATTATCGACATCAAATAATGTCCAACCCCATTGCTCCCAACAGCTAATCACTTACATGCACCGGACTGTTCGGTCCTCCCACTCTCCTCTTTGGAAATTCCCTTCTGGCCCTCAAGGAGCTTAACAGGCAGTTAATTGGAGGCAAGCGGGTTCCTGGCTCTTTTTTTTTTTATCCCCCCACCACAAACCACCCTCTCTTTGAAAATTGCAGTGTCAGGATCCGGAGACACCTTCCGGGAATGCAGTCTTCAATTCACGCCCACGCCCTTGCTTGGCCCCAAAGTGCTTTAAAATTCCAGCCCAATGTTTTGGGTCTATGACATTTCTGACGGAAGGTCATAGACCTGAAACATTAACTCTGTTTATCCCTCCATAGAAACATAGATACATAGAAAATAGGAGCAAGCCATTCGGCCCTTCGAGTCTGCTCTGCCATTCAATATGATCATGGCTGATCATCCAGCTCAGTAACCTGTTCCCGCTTTCACCCCATACCCTTTGATCCCTTTAAACCCAAGAGCTATATCTAACTCCTCCTTGAAATCATACAATGTTTTGGCCTCAACTGCTTTCCGTGGTAGTGAATTCCACAGGCTCACCACTCTGGGTGAAGAAATTTCTCTTCATCTCAGTCTTGAAAGGTTTACCCTGTATCCTGAGACTATGACCCATGGTTCTGGACTCCCCCACCATCGGGAACATCCTTCCTGCATCTACCCTGTCAAGTCCTGTTAGAATTTTATAGATTTCTATGAGATTTCCCCCCCCCTCACTCTTCTGAACTCCAGCAAATATAATCCTAACCGATTCAATCTCTCCTCATACATCAGTCCCACCATCCCAGGAATCAGTCTGGTAAACCTTCGCTGCACTCCCTCGAGAGCAAGAACATCCTTCCTCAGATAAGGAGACCAAAACTGCACACAATATTCCAGGTGTGGCCTCACCAAGGCCCTGTATAATTGCAGCAAGACATTCCTGCTCCTGTACTCGAATCCTCTCGCTATGAAGGCCAACATACCATTTGCCTTTTTTACCACCTGTTGGACCTGCATGCTTACCTTCAGCGACTGGTGTATGAGAACATCCAGGTCTCGCTGCATATTCCCCTCTCTGTTTATAGCAGTTCAGATAATCTGCCTTCCACATGTGCTGCCAGGCCTGATGAGTTTTCCATAATGTTCTGCTTTTATTAACAATTAGGGAGTTAGGATTAAGATTGGGAATTGCTGTTTAAGCAATGTAATTTACCAAAATGATTTCCAAATTATTGTCAACGGTCTTGCGCAAGCATGTCTGAGGAGATCTTTTCAGATCTGAAGCCTCATTTGCACTTTGTCAGTCAAAGTAGGTGAGACTTCTTCATTGAATTGGAAGGAATTATTGCCCTTTTCTGGATGCTGATCTAAGCCTGTCAATTGTTAAATAACTGCATATTGGCTGAACGCTAGACCTTCGTTATCATGAGAGTTTGTAAGTAGGCCTCAGAAGATGCACTACTATCCAAAATAAGTAAATTGCTTTAAGCTGGCTGTTGCTAATTGCAATAGTTCTGTGGGAGATGTACATTCTGTTTTGTGGATTATAACGCTAGTTCCTTTCCTCTTTTACAGTTCTTTCCCGGACTTTACTTGACAGCGAATCATCCCATGTGCGCATGGTGCCAAACACTCACAATCCGGATGCTGATCCAGAAATAATGGAAAAGAATCATGGTTTGGATCGAGAAATTCCCCAAGCATTATTGTCAGGAAGTCAGAACAGCACAACTGAAGCTTCAAACTTAGGAAAGGCAGAATCTGCATCAACACTAAACACCAATTCCTCTTCAGACATAGATAGACTAGTGAAAGTTACTGGCCAAGGTGATGCAAGCCTGGGAAGGGTGGCTTCAGGAAATGAAAAGGGGGGCTATGACATCTCATCTTCACCAGTGAACAAGCCAAACTGGACAGAGCACACCACAACAGTAATAATAAATGCACATCCACGGTCAGATGAAATGTAACTGGTGGGCAAGGCATTTCCTGACAGAGAATTATGAATTGTATGTCATTTGTTTTTGAAATTGAGGAGTAAAGTGAACGCATGTTTTACATATACACAGGTACTGATAAGGTTTGTTCTTTGAAATATTGTGTATTGTTAGTAAAAGGAACTTGGCATCGTGTGGCAGTGGGTTGGCATAAAGAAATTTGTTTTTTTTTTAAACTGTTATAAGTTGTATCGTCTCATTTTTGTGGAAAGGTGGCAGTTACCAAAAGCACATATTTTAAGCCAGTACAAATAATTCAATGCAGTAATATGAGATGCATTTATAAGTTTGGCCAATCTGTTTAGAAACACTTTATATCTTCCATCTTCTGCATATACTACTCCGTATTATTTCCCTCGTCAAGTTCTTCTTGAAAGTAACCATTCCACTGCCAGTGCTGTTGATTCATCTTGTTGGATATTCTATTACTGTATTTCTTCAGCATTAGATTGTGCAACTGAAACTGCATTTGTTTGAAGGGGTCAAATACCTTTCAGTGCATCTCTCAACCAACCCTCCTTGCCTTTGTTACATTTCCCTTCATAATAATTCCCAGTATAGCTCTTGTCTCACTGAGTTATTTGTGATGTATTTCTACAGCTATAAACACATGGTTTTGTGAAGCTCACTTTTCTTATTCTTATGGAGTATTCGAGGATTTTCTTCCTGCCATATTTTTATTTCCTGTTCATCTGTCTTGTGTAATGGCTGGAGCCTGAGAAGGCAGGTATGCTGTCTGCTCTTGATTGTTTGTTTTTTTAAACCAAGCCCTGTGTAATCATTGACAGAGTGCCAGAGATTAGCAAGGCACAACTGCTCTCTCCTTCCCATTTCACCTGTTGGGATGAGCAACAGCCTCAGCTTGGCATCTTATGGTTGATGTGACTCAAATTGGTCACTGAACTGGGCAGAACTCAAACCTAAATTCCTATCTCTCTGTAGCACTGTTTGCTTACCAGTGCCTCTTTGTTGTTTTAAACTTGCCATGTTGTAAAACAGTCCAGCATATAACTTGAGGGCTGTCAACGAGATTAGTTAATGATTGGGAAATGTGACAGTTTACAGGGATGTTTTAGCTGTCTACTAGAGACAGGAAAAGACCATTCAGCCCCTCTAGCCTGTTGCACCATTCAAATAGATCATCGCTGATCCATATCTTAACTGCATTTATCCACTTTGATTTCATATCCCTTAATACCCTAACAAAAATCTATCCGCTTCAATTTTGAAATTCCCAATTCACCTAGCCTCAACAGTTTTTGAGAAAAGTGCTCCAAGTTTCTGCTACCCATTGTGTGAAGAGTACTCCAAATCCCCTGACTATGACTTGGCAGTTGTGTTAATGGATTGATGGCTCACTAGTAATTTTAAGACATTTTGCAGTTGACATTTTGATGCAGTAGAGTTCATGCTGGCCTTCAAATCACAACTTATTTTGGTTGCCCTTTAGCTTTTCAGTTGCTTACTACTGAAGGCCATGCTTGGCCTTAACCTTTAAGATGCTGATTGACCAGATATGTTATTTCTTTGAACTGGCAATTTGATTTTGTACTTTTGTACTTTTGTACTTTAAGACTTGCATGCTCCCACTTGCAAGCCAAATCAATTCCTTTCTGAGACACACAACCTGGTGTCCCAACCTCCTCATCCCTCCCCTTCCTTTTTCTCTCTCATACCCCTTAAACAAGCTGTTCACCACCAATGATGCCCAGGGGCATCATTTTCCTATTTCTTTCTTGCATTATTTTTCCTTTCCATCCCTTAGCCCCTTAACAAGCCCAACTTCAACCTCTATGTCCTCTTGAACTACTGCCCCATCGCCCTGCTTGTTTCCCACTCTGAAGTGCTGTGGGATGTATTGTGACGTTAAAAGCACTATTTCAATGTAAGCTGCTGTAGTAGTGTATTTGGGAGAAGTATCAGGTGGATGTTTCTGGAGATCACTGGACAAACTAGCAATGGGATGCATTGAGAATTAGTAAGTATAAGAGCTTGATGACTGGCGATGCCCATGATTGTGTTTTGATCAACATCTGCCCCTAAATTAAAAGACACAAATTATTTCATTTGAGATTTATCTAATTTGGGGGAGGATGATTAGGTGTAGGTGTATGGGGAAATAAGCATCTTTTCAAAATTTGACTCCTTGCTTGCTGGCAGCTATTTAGCCTGTAAATATATTGTATCTGTAAATAACTTATACTTGATCTTTGTGAAAAGTACTGGATAGAAGTGCAGCATACAGTTAAACACATACAGTGAATTGCATAAGTTGAATATCTGAATAAAAGAACTGTTACTTACAATCTTTTAGTGGTCTGTTGTCAGTTGGAATATCAACTTTTTCCACAAACTGTTTAATGTTTTACACATAGAGCAGAATTCTTCAGTTAAGCTTTCCTTAAACTATAGCCATGTTGTATCACTAACTGCTTCCCATTCCATCATTTGCTATTGTGGAACTTTAAAATGCTTTAAACACTGCATCACAATAATTATTAATTACTTCAAAACCTATAAATAAAAAACAGCACTTATTAATGTTATTAACTTTTAAACTACTTTATTTGTTCAAAGCTGAAATGTAACTGAAGGCGTTATTTCTGGAATTTTGTAGTCATGCTGCACTAAAAGTCTTTCCTATGATTGCATTAATTCCTGCTTGATGCTTTGATTCAGTCTACTGAATATGTTGAAGTTTTAGAATGTAGCTTCATTGTTGCTCATAATTGGTGAGACCTCTATGAATGTATATGTTAGAATATAGTTAGAAAATTTACATTTGAAGTAAATCTTCTGTGGTATTAAATATTTGCATTGCTCTATAATTTGTACTGTTCACACACAATGAGCTCATTCCAAAAAAAAGCAACTCTTGTAGCTTCCTTTTAGTAATTCTGTATGGTTCCATTTTGTAGCTTTTATCATTGGCTATTGCCAATTCCACAGCCTTGCTTCAATTTGGTGTCATTCTCCACATAGAACTGGATCCAGTGGTGCAGTGCATCACTAACTTTTACCAAAATAAAATTCTAAATTGCAGCAGTGATACGAATGCTATAATTGGCCTCAGCACCTCGGTAAATATCAGTCAGGATTCCTATTCCTAATTGTTATCCAATGGCCTTGCTGGAAATTTGTGTATGTGAACATTAAGTGACGTTGGATTGGGTTCAACTCTAAAGCACTACAATAACATGTTGGTATTTATTGATCAGGTTTGCATGTTAATAGGCACTTGAATGAGGTACCTGCATTTACAGAGTTATGTCTGCGCAACAGTCAGTGTTTCCTTTGGGATTATGGGTGAGAAAAATAGATAAATTCTGGTTATAAATGTTAAAATGAGCCCACAGGATCTTTTAAGTAATCCAGATCTATCTCTGCATTCTGATTATCATTGGGTTGTGCTCTCTGATTAACAGATAACAAGGTTAATTTCTGCTCTTAATTCCCACCAGATTATTTCCCCCCCATTCTTTTCAAATCTTAAAAAAACCATGGGCACTTTTCCTCAGTTAAATAACATGTCCTTATTAGAATATTTATTTTCCTCTTGCAACAAGTCAAGGAAATGGAAGGAAAAGTGGGATTCCAGTGAACTAGAGAGTCAAAAAAGCAATGGGAGACAAAAAGTAGTAAGGGATGCAAAAAGGGAATATGAACAAAACCTTGTAAGAGGTATCTCAGCTAACAGTAAAGGTTTTTGTAAATATATTAACAGAAAGCAAATGGTAAGGAAGAATGAGCCTATTAAAGATGTAGGTGATACTATAACAAATAACTAGGAAATGGTAGATATGTTAGATTAATATTTTATATTTGTTTTCATCGTGGAAGAAAGGACAGAAGGCCAGCGGTACAAAAGGGATCTTTTTTTTTAAAAAGTTGAGCAGGAACTTAGTGGATTTAATAGAAGTAAAACAATGGTAATGTGAAAATAATGTGATTCAAGGTAGACAAATCTTCAGAACTGGATGCTTGTCATCCTAAGATATTATAAGAACCAGGTGCAGAAATTGCAGATGTGTTAGTTATAATTCTGCAAAGCTTTCTAGGTCTATGAATTGTGCCTTTGGATTTAAATGGATGCAAATGTCACTGTCATTTAAGACAGGAGTTGGTGGAGGGGAAGAAACTAGGGGCTGAAATTTATACTCCCATCACTGAAAGTGTGGGCCACTTGTTGTGGAGCTGCCGCAAGTATTTAGCACGACAGCTCATTTAAATAGTCAGGGCGGACCGGCGCACACACCGCCCCCCACACCCCCTCCCCGATGTCGTGGAGGGGGCAGGCTGCCCGTCCTCAGCAATGGCGGCAGCTGCCTCTGCGCAGGCGCCATTTGTAAAGGCCTTCAAGCCCTACCATTCAATTTAAATATTTAAAGAAACGGGCAATAAAAAAATGTAAATACATTTAATTTGTCCCTCGCCCACTCTTTTTTCCCCCCCCCCCCCCCCCCCCAATAACCATAAAATTAATCACTTGTCCTCTTCCCCCCCCAAAACACTTCCCTTGCCCACCTGGCCTTACCCCACCCCCCCCACCAAAGTACATAAACTTTAAACTGTAACCCTCCCACCATCCCCTGCATCAATATTACTTTGACCCCGCTACCCACCCCACCCATCCCACTGCACTTTGAAACTTACCTGCTGCCCCCTCCCCACCAGTGTTCCGTCTTGGTTTCCTGGACGGGGGATCTGAAGGCGTGGGAGTGCCAGCCAGGAGCACTAATATCGCATCGGGACAAACAGCGGGAATGTAAAGCTAATTAATTCAGTAATTTAAATTTATTTCAATATGTTAATGGCGATTCTGTTGCTGAGTGGCGGGGGGCCCTGCATGAGACCTCGCCAGCAATATTGGGCTGAGCCCTCTTGGCATCGGGGTGGGTGGCGGCCCTCTCCCAGAGGCATTTTCCAGCACCTTTTTCCCCCCCCCCCCACAACCCCCTGCCATGACCCCTGACGTCAGGGGGGGTCTGTAAAATTCAGCCCACGAAACTACAGGCCTGTCAGTTTCAGTTGTGGGGAAGTTACTGGA
This sequence comes from Heterodontus francisci, assembly GCF_036365525.1. Classification (NCBI taxonomy): domain Eukaryota; kingdom Metazoa; phylum Chordata; class Chondrichthyes; order Heterodontiformes; family Heterodontidae; genus Heterodontus; species Heterodontus francisci. The sequence continues at coordinate 75,768,734 of NC_090371.1, read as the reverse complement.
ATCTACCATTAGGGACAGAATGAACATTTGAACAAGTATGAGCTGATCAAAGCATAGATTTGTCTAACAAAGAAGGTGGACCGGGGAATGTCTATTGATGCAATCATGAATTTCCACAAGGCACATGAAAAGAATATAAGCAAAAATTAGAGCTCGTGGAGTTCAAGATAACCTTAGCATGTTGTCTCCTGCCCCTTCCCCGCCCCTCCTGCCACCCAACCAATTTTCAATCAGAGTACTGGTTGTCAGAATGTGGGAAGAAGTGTACCCTACGGATCTGTACTAGGGTCAGTTTTTCACCACACATATTAATGACTTGCATGAAGGAATAGGGAGGTTATATATAAAAGCTTTCAGATTACACTATATTAGGCACAGTAAATTGTGTGAATGGAAACACTACATGGTCTCCTGGTAAAAAGTTGCAACATGCTGCTATGCAGAGGGACCTAGGTAGGTGTCCTTGTGCATGAATCGCAGAAAGTTGGTCTGCAGGTACAGCAAGTAATTAGGAAGGCAAATGGAATTTTGTCCTTCATTGCTAAAGGGATTGAGTTTAAAAGCAGAGAGGTTATGTTGCAGCTGTATAAGGTACTGGTGCGGCCGCACCTGGAGTACTGTGTGCAGTTTTGGTCTCCTTACTTGAGAAAGGATATACTGGCACTGGAGAGGGTGCAGAGGAGGTTCACTAGGTTGATTCCGGAGTTGAGGGGGTTGGCTTATGAGGAGAGACTGAGTAGATTGGGATTATATTCATTGGAGTTCAGAAGAATGAGGGGGGATCTTATAGAAACATATAAAATCATGACGGGAATAGATAAGATACAAGTAGAGAGGATGTTTCCACTGGTAGGTGAAGCTAGGACAAGAGGGTATACCCTCAAGATTAGAGGGAGCAGATTTAGGACTGAATTAAGAAGGAACTTCTTCACCCAGAGGGTTGTTAATCTATGGAATTCCTTGCCCAGTGAAGTAGTTGATGCTTCTTCAGTAAACGTCTTTAAAGCTAAGGTAGATATCTTTTTGAACAATAAAGGAATTAAGGGATACGGTGGGAGCGCAGGTAAGTGGATCTGAGTCCACGAAAAGATCAGCCATGATCTTATTGAATGGCAAAGCAGGCTCGAGGGGCCGGACGGCCTACTCCTGCTCCTAGTTCTTATGATCTTATGATGATAATGACTCTATGATATACTAAGTGAGTGGGCAAAATTGTAGCAGATGGAGTTCAATGTAGGGAAGTGTGAGCTCATCCACTTTGGATCCAAGAAAGAAAAATCAGAATATTTTCTTAATTTTACTAGACTAGATACTGGAAGAGCAAGGGGATTCAGGTGTCCATGTACACATCACTAAACACTAATCCCTAAGTGCTAAAAGGGTTAATGTCGGTTATCTCAAAGGGGCTGGAATACAAAGGAGAAAAACTTGTGCTTCAGTTGTATAGAGCCTTGGTCAGACCTCATCTGGAGTACTGCGTTCAGTTTTGGCCACAGCACATCAGGAAGACTATATTAGTCTTGGAAGGAGTGCAGTGCCAATTCACCAGAATGATATCCGAACACAAAGGATTAGATTTTGAGGATAAGTTACATAGACTAGGTCCATTGATTCTCTTGAGTTACAGCCAAGCAGTGATCTAACCGAGGTCGTTAAAATGATAAAAGGCTGCCATGGAGTAGATACGGAGAAGCTATTTCCTTTGGGGGAATCCAGAACAAAGGGGTGCAATCTTAAAACTAGCAAAGCCATTCAGCAGTGAAAACACTTTTTCACACAGAAGGTAGTGGAAATATGGAATTCTCTCCCCCAAAAGATTGTAAATGCTGGATCAATTGAAATTTTCAAGACTGAGATTGACATATTAGGCAATTGTATCAAAGGATATTCATCAAAGATGAGGTACATGGAGTCAAGGTGCAGGTAAGCCATTATCTAATTGAATGCTGGAACAGGTAGGAGGTGCTGAATGACCCATTCCTGTTCCTAGAACATACGAATTAGGAGCAGAAGTAGGCCACTCAGCCCCTCGAACCTGTTCCGCCATTCAATAAGATCATGGCTGATCTGTTTGTGTCTTGAATTCCACATTCCCAGATACCCCCAGCTTCACATTTTCCCACATTATAGTCCATCTGCCAGATTTTTGCCCACTCTTGCAACCTATCTATATTAGTCTGCAATCTCCTTATGTCCTCTTCGCAACATACTTTCCTACCTATCTTTGTGCCATCTGCAAATTTAGCCACCAAGCCTTCGCTCCCCTCATCTAAGTCATTGATGTAAATTGTAAAAATGATAGGATTATTTTATTAAAAGATAAATTTCAATTGCTAAAAGTAAGTCAGTCTGGCATTGGATTTTTCTGATAGCAGCCACTAACAGTCCAGCTACTGTCTATGCTGCTGAGATCCATAATTTGGCAGCAGTTTGGTTTTATGTAATTATTCTCCCCACTCCCAGTTGGTAGCAGCAGAAAGTTGCTGAATCAGGGTGCAGGCAGGGAAAGGGGTAGGTTAGCAGTAATGCTGATTATGATCTGATTTTCGTGGCTGCCCAGAATTTTGATTTTAGTTTTGTTCCTTTTTGCTTGTGCCTGCCCCCAACTTTCCCAATATTCACCTTTTAATGAACGTGCTGACTTCTTCAGTTCAGGCCCAAAAGTGCCAGCTGCCCTCTAGTATGCAATTGCTGCAATTGTATAGAGTATAGTATAGAGACTGTACCCAGAGTATTGTGTACAGTTTTGGTCTCCTCATCTAAGGAAGGGTATAATTGCCAGAGAGGAAGCGCAAAGGAGGTTCACCAGACTAATCCCTGGGATGGTGGGATTGTCTTATGAGGAGAGATTGAGGAAACGCGGCCTGCATTTCTAGAGTTTCAAAGAATGAGAGGTGATCTCATTGAAATTTAGAAAATCTTTACTGGGCGGATGTAGATAGGATGTTTCCCCTGGCTGGTGAGACTAGAACCAGGAGACATAGTCTCAGAATAAGGGGTAGGTCATTTAAGCCTGAGATGAGGAGTAATTTCTTCACTCAGAGGGTGATGAATCTTAGGAATTCTCTACCCCAGAGAGCTGTGGAAGCTCAATCATTAAGCATGTTCAAGACAGAAATCAAGATATCTGGATACTAATGATATCAAGGGATATGGGGATAGCGTGGGAAAGTGGCATTGAGGTAGGTGATCAGCCATGATGTAATTGAATAGAGGAGTAGGTTTGGTGGGCTGAATGGCCTACTGCCTCTCCTATGTTCCTAGTAACTTGTTTAGCTAGTCTTCATGTCTGAATCACGACAGTGAGCGCTGGCAGGTTTTTCCGCTATGGAAGGCATTACAGCTGATCTTGTCAAGTATATTTTCCAGCAAGAATTACTTGGTAGTTATTAGGAACAGGGATACTGATTGAATTTTCTCCCATTGTAGCATGGGAAAGCTCAGGTTGCTTTTATCCCTCATCGTTGTGAAAAATGTCCAGAACACCTTAATGGGTGCGATTCATACCATGTTGAACCATTAATGTACTTTAGCAATTTATACTACAAATGACATACTGAAATTATCCGCATTAAGAAATGCCCAAAGTAGTAAGAATGTATTTTAAAAATTCTTTTGTATCTTGTAAATGCTTTAAAGCAACTTTAAAATGACTTAGTGATGCACCATCACTTTTGCATCAGAAATAACTGTACAATCTTTCAATACAAGTTAAATGTTTGCAATTTTTAAACATGAGCATCTAGTCCAGTTGGTTCTCTAAATATTGATTATCTTTGAACAATTTTGATTACAGATATGAAACTAGTCTGCTCCATTAGATTTTCAATCCACAACTTGTTTCTGGATGGTGCTCATTCCTAGTGCATCCTGAGTAAGGTGTCCAAAAGTGTGGCCAAATTGATATTTGTATCCTGGAAGTAAAATTAGAACATGACCAGAATTTGCATTAAACTTTCTTAAATGAATCTATTAAACCTTTTTATTTAGAAATGCATTCAACAGTTTAACCAAAATTGCAATGATGAAATGCCACTATTGGCTCAAACCTTCACCACCTTCTCAATATCAAGGCCCAATGGACAATAAAAAATAAATAAGTAATTCGTTTTGTTACTTCTATTAAGTTTTGTAGTATGTTCTATTAAGCATTTATACAGTTGGGGGCAATGTGACATTTAGAAAAGCAAAATACTGCGGATGTTAGAAACCTGAAATAAAAACAGCAAACGCTGGAAATTCTCAGTGGGTCTAGCAGCATCTGTGGAGTCATAGTCCTAGAGTTACTAAGGCACAGAAGGAAACCTTTTGGCCCATTTGTCTATGCCGGCTCTCCCTATAGCAATCCTGTCAGTGCTATTCCCCTGCTCTATCCCCATAGCCTTGTAAGTTTATTTCCCTCAAGTGTCCATCCAATTTCCTTTTGAAATCATTGGGCTGAATTTTATATGGCCCTTGGGCTGGGAATGGAGGTGGAAGGGGCATAAAATCAGGATGGGAGATGTCAGACCAAAAATCCAAAGTTGTTGCGTTCCATCCCAATGCTATCAATGGTGGCAAACATGGAGGGCATCAACGTGGTGGGCAGGCAATTAAGGTAGTTGTCATGCCCAGTAGAGACATATCATACTCCTACTTTTAAGATACAAACTTTATTCAAGGTGGACTCTTTAAAATTGACTTTACATTTTTTTTTAAAGTGGACAATGCTACAAAAGATGGCCGCTGATGGTCAGACAACCTGGCTTATGTATTCAAACACTGCCTCACTGTCTGTTAAGGGCAAAAGGATACATTCTAGACTAAGAGGTGTTACAACCATCCTGAAACTATCAAGAGACATTCCTAAATTGAATGGGTTCTTCCAAAGCAAAGAAGGTGTGAAGTAGCCACATCATAACAGGATTATACTTATCCAAACATTAATGGATGGCCTTAGATTCAACATCCTAGTCCATTGTGTGGTCACAACAGAAATGCTAATGGTAAATTGTGAGCTTAAAAGCTAACCCTTTGGAGAGAGAGAGGGAGATCACAAGAACATCATAGAAAAGCAGTCCAGCAGGGCAAGGAAGGAGCTCTGATGCTAATTCTACACTTCAACTTGCTGCAGCAGAGAACTGAAAGTGACCTACCACTTGCCAGTCTGAAATCTTAACCACCAGAAATCTACAACATTTCAACATGTCAAGACTACAAACAACCCAGGCCTGCGTCTTTAAAAGAGACTGTTTCACTTAGAAGATTCAACAGGTTTACCATAAACCCCTACCATATCTTAACCCTTACCCTTTGCCTTCTATCTATCTTCTCTTGACAGTGCATGTCAGAGTGAATGTGTGCATGAGTGGTGTTGCAAACATAATGGGGAATGAATATTATTCCATAAATAGTTAATCTTTTGTTTTAAACAACAAGAAAACCTGTCACTGTCTGTTTATTTGGCAAGTAAAACACTCGAGGGCTAACTCCAGCACTTTAAACAAAATACGATTGCTGGGTGGGGGAGGGCATTGGCAGTGAAGGCCGTGAACTTAGGGACAGGCCACCTAACATGGGTCTCATTCATCTAGGTTTAAGGGACCCCATTGAAGAGGTGGTGCAGCAGAGCGGGAGGGAGGTCCAGGCGCTGACAGCAGCACCACAACAACCTATGAGCCCACAGGAGGGTTAACATCGACCTCCAGATGGTGGAGAAGGGCCCAGAGGGGAAATCCAGCAGCCTCCTCCACGCAGAAGAAGCTATCCTCCAGAAAGGGTTTACCAGTCAAGGCTCAACTACCTATAGATGTCAAGAGACAGTGCCAATGAAGACTCCGCCTCTCCAGGGAGACTGTCACCCACCTGTGTGCTATGATGCAGGACGCACTGGTGCCACAGGGGTCTTAGTGGAAATCCAATGCCAGTACACTGAAAGTCACAAGGGCACTGAACTTCTACACCTCTGGATCATTCCAGGGATCCACTGCGACATGTGTCGGATCTCACAGTCAGCGGCCCATCTCGACATCAAGGAAGTCACTAATGCCCTTTTCCAAAGGGGCAGTGACTATGTGCACTTCCGCATGGATCCCGACTCTCAAGCTGAGATGGTCGTCGGGTTTAGGCCCATCGTTGGATTCCCCCAGGTGCAGAGTGTCATTGACTGCACGCGTGTGGCCATCAAGGCTCCTGCACACCAGCCAGGCCTTCAGCAAAAGGAAGGGCAGCAGTGGTGTAGTGGGAATGTCACTGGACTAGTAATCCAGAGACCCAGGCTAATGCTGTGGGTTCGAATCCCACCACACCAGATGGTGAAATTTGAATTCAACTAGTAAATCTGGAATTAAGAAAGCTAGTCTAATGGTGACCCTGAAACCATTGTCAATTGTTGTAAAAACCCATCTGGTTCACTAATGTCCTTTAGGGAAGGAAATCTGCTGGCCTTACCTAATCTAGCCTACATGTGACTCCAGACCCACAGCAATGCGGTTGCCTGTTAAATGCCTGCAGTTGTATCAAACCGCTACAAAGGCTAAGAAAAGGAATGAAACTGGATGGACCACCTAGCATCAACCTAGGCACTGGAAATGACAAAGGCAAACCCAGCCCTGTTGACCCTGCAAAATCCTCCTTACTAAGATTTGGGGGCTTGTGCCAAAGTTAGGAGAGCTGTCCCACAGACTAATCACGCAACAGCTTGACATAGCCATACTCATAAAATTATACCTTACAGACAATGTCCCAGACACCACCATCACAATCTCTGTGTGTGTCCTGTCCCACCGGTAGAACAGACCGACCAGAGGTGGTGGCACAGTGGCATACAGTCGAGAGGGAGTTGCCCTGGGAGTCCTCAACATTGACTCCAGACCCCATGAACTCTCACGGCATCAGATCAAACATGGGCAGGGAAAACCCCTGCTGATTACCACCTACCGCCTCCCACCCCCCTCAGCTGATGAATCAGTGCTTCTCCATGTTGAACACCACTTGGAAGAAGCACTGAGAGTGGCAAGGGCACAGAATGTACTCTGGGTAGGGAACTTCAATGTCCATCACCAAGAGTGGCTCGGTAGCACCACTACTGACTGAGCTGGCCGAGTCCTAAAGGACACAGCTGCCATACTGGCGCTGACGGATCCAACAAGAGGGAAAAACCTACTTCATCTCCTCCTCACCAATCTACCTGTCGCAGATACATCGGTCAGGTACAGCACTTCAGTATGCCCTGGCAAGGGTCTCACATATCGTGGTGGTCTGCTGTGCACTGCACAACCTGTCACTACAAAAGGGGCAGGTGTTGAACAATAAGGATATCGAGGAGCGTGATGCCTCCTTGGATGATAAGGATGCAGAGGAGGAAGAAGGCCAAGCGTTGCCAAATGAAGTACCCCAGGGACAACAGGAAAGACGCTCTCGCTCTCTGCCGTTGCCCTTTTATTCTCACCGCCTGACCTGAAACATTAACTCGGTTTCTCTCCCCATATATGCTGCCAGACCTGCTGAGAATCTCCAGCATTTTCTGTTTTGGTGACACATTTAGACAAGTGCTTAATGGTCCTGTGAGTGCAACTGTCTTGAGAATAAGGATAAAAATGCCCATAAATTCTGCCAAATGTCAAAGTGGGCAAAACAGTGCAAAAGTGATGTCAAAACTGGGGAAAGTCACACTGACTAGGTGGTAACTTTGAAGTTTGGGGTCAAGAGGAGAAGAAGATTAGAAATTTGTATTTATGCCTGACCTTAGCAACACAGTGGACCTCACTACATTTCACTTTGCTGAATTTGGACGAGAAGGACAATATAACTGAAGCAGCCGACTTGAAATAAACACGTGACATAATGACATAAGAATTAGGAGCAGGAGTAGGCCATTCAGCCCTCGAGCCTGTTCTGCCACTCAACAAGATCATGGCTGATCTGATTATGGCCTGAGCTCAACTAACTTGTCAGGGGTGTGTGAACCAAGAGGAAATACCAGAGAGGAATACAAAAGTAGACAGAATACTTGGGGAGATAGATAGCACCAGAGTAGACAATAGTAAGTTATTAGGTGATTATTAGTAAGGGAGAAGGTAATAAAGTCTAAATCAGGGTTAATGTGCATGTATGTGAATGCATGGAGTGTTGCTAATAAGATTGCTGAGTTACAGGTGCAGATTGACATGTGGAAATATGATGTTGTGGCTATAACGAAGACCTGGCTCAAAGAAGGGCAGGACTGGGTGTTAAATATTCCTGGAGACAAGGTGTTAAGGAAAGATAGGAAAGGGAAAAAAGAGGGAGGGGTAGCAGTATTGATTAAGGAGAGGATTGCAGTGCTGGAGAAAAAGGAAGTCCCAGAGGGGTCGAGGACAGAATCAATTTGGCTAGAACTAAGGAACAAAAAGGTGCAGTTACAATGCTCAGTGATGTCTATAGGCCACAAGCTAGTGGGAAGGACGTGGAGGTACAAATTTGCAAGGAAATTACAGAGAGGTGCAAACATTATAGGGTGCAAAATTAATGGAGGACTTTAATTATCCAAACACAGACTGCGGTAGGAGTAGTGTAAGGGGAATGAGGGGTAAGAGTCCTAGAGTGTGTTTAGGAAATTTTTCTCCAGCAGTATGTTGCTAGTCCAACGGGAAAGGAGGCATTGCTGGACCTGGTTCTTGGGGATGAGGTGGGCCAAATGGATCAAGTGTCAGTAGGAGGACATTTAGGGGATAGTGATCATTGTATCATAAGGTTTAGGCTGACTATGGAAAAGGAGAAAGAACGATCCAGGGTAAGAATAATTAACTGAAGGAAAGCCTCAGGGTAAGAATGGATCTGGGATGAATAAACTGGAGTTAAAGGTTGACAGGACAAATGACAGCTACCTTCAAAGGAGAGATAGTTCGAGCACAGTCGAGGTATGTCCGCTGAAAGGGGAAAGGTGGGGTAATCAAATCCAGAGCTCACTGGACAACAAAAGAGATAGACAGTAAGATAAAGAAGAAAAAGTGTGCTTACGACAGATGCCAGATAGAAAATACTATCAAGAACCAGGCTGGATATAGAAGGTCCAGAGGGGAAGTGAAAAAGCAAACAAGAGAAGCAAAGAGAGAGTATGAAAAGAGATTGGCAGTTAACATAACAGGGAATCCCAAAGTTTTCCATAGACATATGAATAGTAAAAGGGTGGTAAAAGGAGGAGTAGGGCCGATTAGGGACCAAAAAGGGGATTTGCGCATGGAGGCAGAGAGCATAGCTGAGGTATTAAATGAATACTTTACATCTGTCTTTACTAAGGAAGAAGATGCAACTCAGGCAATGGTGAAAAAGGAGGTAATTCAGACAATAGAAGGGTTTAAAACTGATCAGGAGGAAGGATTGGATAGACTGTCTGTACTTAAAGTGGAAAAGGCACCAGGACCAGTTGAGATGCATCCAAGGATACTGAGGGAAGGGAGGGTAGAAATCACAGAGGCACTGTCCATAATTTTTCAGTCTTCCTTAGACTTGGGGGTGGTGCCAGAGGACTGGAGCATTGCAAACGTTACACCCTTGTTCAAAAAATGGGTGTAAAGTTAAGCCCAGCAACCACAGGCCAGTCAGTGGGGAAACTTCTAGAAAGAATAATTCGGGACAAAATTAATAGTCACATGGACGAATGCAGGTTAATTAAAGAAAGCCAGCATTGATTTCTTAAGGGAAAATCATGTTGAACTAACTTGCTGGAGTTTTGTGAAGAGGTAACAGAGAGGGTTGGCGAGGGCAATGCTGTTGATGTGGTGTACATGGACTTCCAAAAAGCATTTGATAAAATGCTGCAAAACAGACTTGTGAGCAAAGTTATAGCTCATGGAATAAACGAGACAGTAGCAACATGAATACAGAATTGGCTGAGTGACAGGAAACAAGGAGTAGTGGTTAATGGATGCTTTTCGGGCTGGAGGAAGGTTTGTAGTGGAGTTCCCCAGGGGTCAGTGTTGGGACCCTTGCTTTTCCTGATATATATTAATGACCTAGACCTTGGTGTACAGGGCACAATTTCAAAATTTGCAGGAGATACAAAACTTGGAAGCATTGTGAACTGTGAGGAGGATAGTGTAGAACTTCAAAAGGACATAGACAAGTTGGTGGAATGTGTGGACAGGTGGCAGATGAAGTTCAATGCGGAGAAAAGTGAAGTGATTCTTTTTGGTAGGAAGAACATGGAGAAACAATATAAAATAAAGGGTACAATTCTAAAGGGGGTGCAGGAGCAGAGGGACCTGTGTGTATATGTGCATAAGTCATTAAAGGTGGCAGGACAGGTTTAGAGAGTGGTTAATAAAGTATACAGTACAGGCTTTATTGATAGGCACATAGAGTACAAGAGCAAGGAGGTTATGTTGAACTTGTTTAATACACTAGTTCGACCTCAGCTGGAGTATTGCGTCCAGTTTAGGGCATCGCACTTTAGGAAGGATATGAAAGCTTTAGGGTACAGAAAAGATTCATGAGAATGGTTCCAGGGATGAGGAACTTCAGTTATGAAGATAGATTGGAGAAGCTGGGACTGTTTTCCTTGAAGAGAAGGCTGAGAGGTGATTTGATAGAGGTATTCAAAATGATGAGGGGTCTGGACAGAGAAGATAGGGAGAAACTGTTCCCACTCGTGAAAGGATTGAGAACGAGAGGACACATATTTAGAGTAACTGGTAAAAGAAGTAAAAGAAACATGAGGAAAAACTTTTTCAAACTACGAGTGGTTAAGGTCTGGAATGCGCTGCCTGAGAGTGTGGTGGAGGCAGGTTCAATTCAGGCATTCAAAAAGGAAATAGACAGTTATATGAAAAGAAAGAATGTGCAGGGTTACAGGGAGAAGGTGGGGGAATGGCACTAGGTGAAATGCTATTTAGGAGAGCTGGTGCAGATATGATGGGCTGAATGGCCTTCTTCTGCGTTGTAACAATTCTGTGATTCTGTGATTCCTCCCTGCTCCCCATAATCCTTGTCTCCCTTGTAGATCAAAAATCTGTCTAACTCAGCCTTGAATATATTCAATGACCCAGCCTCCACTGCTCTCTGGGGTAGAGAATTCCAAAGATTAATGACCCTCTGAGAGAAGAAATTCCTCCATCTTTAAATAGGAGACCCCTTATTTTGAAACTGTGCCCCCTAGTTCTAGATATCTCCACGAAGGGAAGCATACTCTCAGCATAGACCCTGTGACAGGAATCTTGTATCAACTATCACTGAATCCGTATTTGGATTATCAAAGTAAATGCTTGGGAGATGGTCATGACAATGTGAATGACTCTGGACCTCAAAGCACTGTCTGCTCTGATCACAATCAGCAGGGAGTGCTTCAGTTTTCCCAGTTCTTCCAGTGATCCAATTTAAACAAGATATGCTTTCTTGTTGGGTTACGCTAATCAAATATTTTCAAATAAAAGAAAACAAAGCTACATGACTGGCAAAGGATTCAAATACCAAGAGACAGAAGTTATAACATTTGGAAGTTAGTGTTAAGAATGGTCATCCCACAGAAGTCTTAATTAACAGAATATTTTTGAAATAAGTTATCAAGGAAGGTCATTGGTGAAGAGTATGAATGGGTTCAAGAGGCAATCAGATGTATATCTTGGGAAAGGATTTAGGGGTATGAAGAAAAGATAGTCAGGGAGTTGAGATTTATCAAGGAATGAACTTGTTAGTCCCAATAGCGTTTTCTTGTTTGTTTAAAAAAACATATTCTTCGGATGTGTTGGTATTCCTTTCTCTACTTTGCACTAATGAGTAAAATGTAGATTCACACCCTGATGTATTCTTAATTTCAGCCTGGTCTTGTGGTGGAAGATAGCAAGTGGAGGTGAAACTATTCCTTAAACAAGGGATTCTCACCTAGGGTCCCCTTGGGGTCCACCAGTGGGTTTCAAAGGATCAGTTGCTGCCACTGCTGCTGCCCTGTGGCTCCTCCCAACAACATCAATTTGGCATAGTGTTTCAGTATTCTGATCAAAGGTCACAGACCTGAAACATTGGCTGGAATTTTACAGCCCCACCACCCCCACCCCCCCAACGAGTGGGCTGGTGCCGGGATCCGTAAAATTGAGTGGGAAGCGGGGAGTGCCATTCCCGATGCCTTCCCGCCCCCACTGCAATTTTACGCAGGGCGGTGGCAGCGGGAAAAGCCCCGCCCACCACAGTCCAATCAAGGCCCGTAAGTGGCCAATTAACTGGTACTTAAGGTCCTATTCCCGCCACTACTGGTATTTTACCAGCGGTGGCTGGGTGGCAATGGCCCCCAGAATGCTGCCAGGTAAAACCTGGCAGCCCTCTTGTGGGCTGGTGGGGTGCCCTCCTGATCAGGCACTCTATGCCTCACAGAGGGTCTCCACTACAGCCCAACCACCCTCACTGTACAACACTCCCGCTAACCTCCTAACCGACCCCCCTTGCCTTGCCAGAACCTGACTGATTGTTCCAAAAACATACCTTCTTTCCGGGGCCATTGTCCCTCTTGCTGCCGTTGGCTGCGTGTAGTCCCAGCAGTGGCGATCACTCCCGGTGGCACTGCTGGGACTGAGAGTTGCCGGCTTGCTGATTGGCCGGAACATTAGGTGGGACTTCCTGTGTCAGAGGGGTGGAAGTCCTGCCCAAGGCCAATTAAGGGCGTGGGAAACGAAAAATCCTGGTGTGGCTCCCCAGGCCCGATGGAGGCGGGGTTTGCCCATGACTTTTTGAGCGATGGGCAGGGCATCCCGCCCAATGTAAAATTCCGACTAACTCTGTTTCTCTCTCCACAGATGCTGCCAGACCTGCTGAGTAGTTTCAGTTTTTATTTCAGATTTCCAGCATCCACTGTGTTTTGATTTTGTACCATCAATCTAGCCCACAGATCGGCTCAGCTCCTATTGACTGCTGATGAGCAGTCCTATGACGAGAGATTGGGAAACTGGGCCTGTATTCTCTAGAGTTTGGAAGAATGCGAGGTGATCTCATTGAAACCTACAAAATACTTAAAGGGATAGACAGGGTCAATGCAGGTAAGATGTTTCCCTTGGTTCAATGAGTCTAGAACCAAGGGACACCACGTCGGACAGAGATGAGGAGAAATTTCTTTACTCAGAGGGTTGTAAATCTTTGGAATTCTCTACCCCAGAGGGCCTTGGAAGCTCTGTCATTGAGTATGTTTAAAGCAGAGATTGACAGATTTCTAAATACCAATGACATAAGGAGATTTGAGGATAGTGTGGGAAAAAGACATTGAAGTGGATGATCAGTCATGATCATATTGAATGGCAGGGCAGGCTCAATGGCCTGAATGGCCTACTCCTGCCCCTATGTTCCTATCACAGTCAGCATCATTCTAGTCGTTACCCATCTGTTATCTCCCCTATCTCTCATGAGTCAATTCATTTCCAAAGTTCAACAGTAAAATTAAAATGCTAACAATATTTTTAATAGCTCATATACTTCATACTTTAATATTTCACTGTTTAGATCCAATAACAAAATGTAATTTTATGACTGTGGGATGTTTGATTTATTACCATTCTCTCTCAACACTCAACCTCCTTTCCCTGTGCTTCGGGAAGGCACGAGCCGAGTGTTCTGTTTGAATGACTGGTGCGCACAAGGATAGAATTTTCGATAGAGGGACATCTCTGGGTAACGGAGACAGCGAGGGCTCCGGGTATTGTAGACGGCGAGGGCTCCGGGTATTGGAGACGGCGAGGGCTGTGGTTATCGGAGACTGGGACGTCTCCGGGTGTCCGAGACAGAGAGGGCTCCCTGTGAATGCTCTGATGAATACAGCACTGATTCTTCTGTAGCATTGAAAGTCTTGGTCTCATTCATTACAACCTATTTATGCGAAGCTGGATTTCAGCACTGACATCAATGAAAAGAAAGTACCAAGTTAGGATGAACATTAACCATGACATGCACATGTGCTTGTCGAAGATACCTCCATGCCTTGATAGAATTGTTGCTCAGCACCAGCAACAAGTTTCACATTGTGGAAGTAAAACAAAAATAATATTTATTATTCATTGTATAATTAATTTTTATACAGAAAAAAATACTTGTGATGCATTACAGGGGGTCCATGGAACTTTATAACATGGGTGGTGGTGTCTCAAAAGCAAATGGGTTGAGAACCCTTGCATAACACATAACGAAACATGAGAGAGCAACTGATTCCAGGCTAAGAATTTCTCAACTCCACTGTTTGGATGCATAAGACAAAGTCAGACATCCGGGAATCTGGCAATGGTGAAGGATAATTTAAGGTACTTAACGAGTCTGCATCTGAGTCTGGGTGGAGGAAGTGTGTGAACTTGTAAAGCAGGATTTCCCTCTTGAGTTTCTCTGGTTTTCAGGCAAGGGTGGGACTTTGGATGTGCCAGTGTCCTTTGCAGCAGGAATTTCCTGTACCCATGACCCCTGGCACTGGAAGAAATCCCCTTGAGAGCATGCCAACCATATTCAAATTAGACTGACCCTGGAAAACTGGCAGGTGGATATAATTCCTGACCCCTCAGTTTCAGAAGTGTATTCGCTGTATGGGACAAGCTAGGCTGTAATGTCATCTTAATGGATATCCTGCACAATTAATCTGTTTGTTGGGTAGAGGACTTAGAATGTGGAGTCAGTTTTTGTGTATTTTAACTTGTTAAATCTATGTTGCCTCTATTTGTTTCACTGGAACACTTCTTCTTCTTAGGCAGTCCCTCAGGATCGAGGATGACTTGCTTCCACTCTGGTTTAGTGTGCTCTAACATGGCTAACAAGTATGATGCACAAACCACAAACTCTACCACATGTGGAGCAGGTGGTGTTTGAAGACATTGATAAGTGAGTTACTTGGGGGGGCTATGTGCTCCTTCTACTGTCTGTACTTGGCTTCCACGTGCTCTCGTTGAGATCTGACGAAGTGCTCGGTACCTTCAGAATGCACTACTCCACTTTGAGTGGTCGAGGGACTCCCATGAGTCGGTAGGTATGTTGGATTTCTTCAGGGATGATTTGAGAATGTCACTAAAGTGTTTCCTCTGTCCTCCTTGGCATCTTTTGCTGCAGTGAAGTTCAGAGTAGAGCAGATGTTTCAGGAGCCTTGTGTCAGGCATGCGAGTGACATAGCCTACCCAGCAAAGCTGGTTTTGGGTGATTAGCACCTCGATGCTGGGAATGCTATCATTGGAACTATCATTGTGATGTGTGGTAAGGGAGTGGAGAATATGTAAGCAAGAAAGCTGTTGAAAGGAAAAATTTTGTTGCTGAGGCATCTCACACTTTGATGACCACCACAACTTCATAGGAACAGGAGTCGGCCATTTAGCCCCTTGAATTTGTTCTGCCATTCAATGAGATCATGACTGATCTTTGACTTAACTCCATATAGCCACCTTTGCCGCACATCTCTTAATACCTTTGGTTAATGAAAACCATCAATCAATCAACCTCAGTTTTAAAATTAACAACTGATCTAGCATGAATTGTCATTTACGGAAGAGAGTTCCAAACTTCTACCACCCTTTGTGTAAAAGTGTTCCTTAATTTCATTGCTGAAAGGTCTGGCTCTAATTTTTAGTCTATGCCCTCAAGTTCTAGGCTCCCTACCAGTGGAAATAGTTTCTCTATCTGTTCCCCTTAATATCTGAAAATTTTGATCAAATCACCCCTTAACCTTCTAAATTCCAGAGAATACAAGCCTAGTTTGTGTAATCTCTCCTCGTGATTTAACTTTTGGAGTCCAGGTATCATTCTAGTAAATCTACGCTGCACTCCCACCAAGGCTAATATACTCTTCCTAAGGTATGGTGTCCAGAACTGCTTGTAATAATCCAGGTGATGTCTCTTACCTGGTATATGGCCTGTATACTGGGGCAGCATTCCCAGTTCTGAGGGATAAATGTGCCTAATCCGGGGAAGGGTTTCACCCTCTTTCAGGGAGTTTCTCGTAGGAATTGATGCAGATTTTGATTTATTAAGCATCTGGTTGAATTCGATCAAGGCACAGTTAGTGAGAGTAAGATAGCCAGTTCCCAGCAAAAATCGGGCACGGGGCACATGACCTTTGTACCCTGCGAAACAAATAATGTACAGCTTTAAAATCTCCTGCACCAAAATTCAGTAGGAAAGTATGCAATCAATAAATTAGCTGTCCTTAAAATAGTCCGGTTTATATTTTGGAAGATCGAATACCACATGGCTGACCGTTTGGATCACTTACTGCACAGTCCTACTGGAAGATTCTGAAATCCAGTATTTACAAATATAATTTTTACATTTATGTATGTATATATGTATAATTTTAATAAAATTAAACATTCTGAGGGGAATTTTAAAGAAGTCTGGGATCAGAGTAATTGAGGGCCAAGGTAAATGGGAAGCTGTCCAGCTCTCAGTCTCGGTGTCAGTCTCCAGCCCAAACTTGCCAGTAGCTAATGGGCAGGAGGTGAATGTTTGGGTTTAGTTGGCTGGTGAAAGGTGGAAGAATTTTTTTTAAAGAAAATTAACTTTTTGGTCCTCTTGAGGCTTGTTTTTCTGTTCACAAGTTTGGCCTGATTTGTATATTTAAACAAGGGGCCCGCTGACTCCTGGTGGACATTCTTGGCACCTACAATTTAAATTTACAATCTGCAGGAGGGCAGAGGACCTGTGGGTAAATCCCCCATTCCAGTTTAACTGCTCTCCTACTTGGTTTCCGCTGGATTGAGAAGTTAACATTCCCCCCTTTATTTCTGTGTGAATTTCCTGTATGCATAACCTAATTTCCTGTTGTTAAATTTTTATTGCAATCTTGTGTCAACTTTCCACCATTCGAAAACCATCCACAATTATAATGGCTTTTTCCAACTTAAACTTGTCATGAAAGTCAACTGCAAAATTTAGCCATATAGTGGCTGTGGACCAACCCTGAACTGTTTCTCCCAGTTCACGCATATTGATTTCTGTGCAGGTAACTTTTTCTTTTGTATTTGCATATTTTAGATGATTTTTAGAGCTCATTTTAGAATGTTTTGAACTTTTTCCCCTTTTCTGTACCCATTTTTCCATCTGAACTCTGTGAGGGTTGGGGGCTGGTGGTGGGGGAGTGGTGCTCTGTGGGGTTTCTCCTGCTCATCACCAAACTGCAGCAGAAACTCTGTAGAAACACATCACTACCACCTTACTGACTCTTAATGGGAAAACATGCTGATGGACTCCTGCTAGTGTTCAGCCAAGTAAGGTTTCGCTGCCCCTGACCATTGTTGGTATGCCAACCATTTGTCCATTCTCTGCTTGGCCTATTGCCTGTTCTTCAGCCAATGTAATATAATAAATATGTAAAAATACTATTTTCTGATTGGAAATTATGAACAAACTGCAGCTGCGCATAAAGGTTTTGAAGATTTTAAATACTGCAACTCACAATGATGTTCTTCAGTCAAACAGAAAAATAACCCAAATTCGCCAGATTAATAGTTTGTAGCATAGTCAGTGCCAATATGTTCCTGCCGCTTGTTTCCCCCCACCCCCCGCGCCCTGCACCATCCCTTATGCCCCGTGCCCTCTCCCTCACCCACCCTCACTCTTTAACTCCTTGTCCAACCCCATCTTTTGACCATCAACCCCCTCTCCCTCACCTCTCCCCGCCTCTTTGCCCATTCACTCTCACTCTCCCCAGGTCATCTCTTCTCTCCTGTTCTTTCCCCCTCTCTGCTTTTGCATATTTGTTTTGTTGATGAATAAATGTGCTCATCACTTATACCTGTGAGACAGAGTGAGAGACAGGAAGAAAGAAAGAGAAAATAGAAAAAAGGCATACAGGCTGATAGTTCTTTTTCTCATATTAATGAGATTATCTTTTTAAAACGTTTAACCTTGAAAGCAAAGGTCGGGTGGGGGGGGCGGTGTTCTGGTCAATATTGTAAAGTGGGCGATATCAAATCATTTGTCTGTTGTACACCTTTCTCGATTTTCCTGGATTGACTTCACCAATTTTAATTTGTGTGAGTTGTAAAACAGGAGGGTTGATTTAATATTGCTCACTTTACATTATGGCCCAAAGTCACAATTATCTTCAAAGTGTCTTTGAGGGAAAGAGATAGGAAATGAGGGAAGGAGGGGGAGGTGAGGAGGGAAACGGTTGAAGGTAATGAACCATGTGCCTCTCACCAGCCATCTGTGAGAAAGGAATGGTAATGCATGGGAATGGATGGAAGAGTAAGGCTGAGGCGAGTGACACCAGGCCAAGGGAAAGTCTAAGTTACAGGGTTAAGCAGGAACTACAATGGGGAAGAGATAGGGGAGTGTTGAAAGTGAAGGGAATGGGTGGTGGGAAGGGTAAAGGGTAGGTTCCATGAAAATGGAGTAAGCCTGAGTGATTGGGAGAGGGGATGGGTAGGGAACCGCTGGGCATGACATTTTACCTGCAACCCACCACTCCAAATCCACCCTGCAGCCATTGTGGCTCCTGTTCCTGCCAAATCACACCCATTGAGTCATAATGGCACACAAGGAGGCCATTCAGACCATTGGGTCCATGCCAGCTCTCTTATTTATATTTAGAGATACAGCACTGAAACAGGCCCTTCGGCCCACCGAGTCTGTGCCGACCATCAACTACCCATTTATACTAAACCTACATTAATCCCATATTCCTACCACATCCCCACCTTCCCTCAATTCCCCTACCTATACTAGGGGCAATTTATAATGGCCAATTTACCTATTAACCTGTAAGTCTTTGGCTGTGGGAGGAAACCGGAGCACCCAGTGTAAACCCACGTGGTCACAGGGAGAACTTGCAAACTCCGCACAGGCAGTACCCAGAATTGAACCCGGGTCGCTGGAGCTGTGAGGCTGCGGTGCTAACCACTGCGCCACTGTGCCATCACTGTAGAACAATCCAATCATTCCCCTACTCTATTCCTGTAGCCCTGCACGTTTATTTTCTTGAAGTGCCCATCCAATTTACTATTGAAATCATTCATCACATCTGCTTTCATCACCCTCGTAGGCAGCGAGTTCCAGGTCATTACACTTGCTGTGTAAAAACATTCTTCCTCACATCCCCCCTGCATCTCTTGCCCAAAACCTTCAATTTGTATCCTGTAGTTCTTGTACCATCAGCTAATATGTACAGCTTTTCTTTGTCTACCTTATATAAACCTGTCATAATCTTGTACACCTCTATCAAATCTCCCCTCAATCTCCTTTGCTCCAAGGAGAACAACCTCAGTTTCTCCAACCTAACCCTGTAGCTAAAATCCCTCATTCCTGGAACCATTCTGGTAAATCTCCTCTGCACCCTCTCAAGGACCCTCAACTCTTTCTAAAGTGTGGTAACCAGAAGTGGATGCAATATTCTAGTTGTGGCCTAACCAGAGCTTTATAAAGGTTCAGCATGACTTCCCTGCTTTTGTACTCAATGCCTCTAATTATGAAGCCCAGATCCCATATGTTTTACTAACCATTCTCTCAATATGTCCTGCCACCTCCAAAGATCAATACACAAGCACCCCCAGGTCCCTCTGTTCCTGAACACTCTTTAAAACTGTGCCATTATATCTATATTGCCTCTCCCTAACCCTTTTGCCAAAATGCATCACCTCACATTTCTCTGTATTAAGATCCATCTGCTAACTGTCTGCCCATTCTGCTTAGCCTATCTATGTCCTGTTGCATTCAATTGGTATCATCCTCACTGTCTGCCACACCTCCAAGTTTGGTATCATTGGCAAATTTTGAAATTTTACTCTGTATTCCAATATCCAAGTAACTTATATATATCTAAAAACAGTGATCCCAGCAATGAACCTTGGGGAACACCACTATCTACTATCCTCCAGTTTGAAAAACAACCATTTACCATGACTCACTGTTCTCTGTCCTTAAGCCAATTTTTAATCCAAGCGGACACTGACCCTCTTACCTGAAGGGAAAGTAAAAGATATCGAGAGAAGCAAAAATTGAGTTAAGGGAAGAGAAGCAGAAGAGAAAAGAGACAGACGCAGAAGAGAGAGAAAGACAAACAACACAATACATTAAAAATTACAACAGTTCCCATGATAGTTCAATCCCTCCAGCCTGGAAGTTGAATTTCTGAGAGGAGGGTGCAAGGGGAAAGTTGTAAAAGAGTTAGAAATTTCAGCGATACTGAGGCTAAATGTACTAATGTACTGTCCCTACAATACCCCTGTCTCAGACCAATTAACATAGCCCATGGCTTCTACCTGAGATTTTCAAGCACTTTTATCCAATAAGTTATCAGGACAGCTTCTAAAAAAATCCAATGCTACTTCAATCCTAAGCATTAAGCAAATCAATACTAATACAAATACTTCTAACTACATTCACAAATGAGCAAATCTGAACCTCTCATACTCACCCGAAATAAAATGTTTATCAGGGTCTTCATTTTCCATGAAGTATGGAGAGGTCAGTACTTTGTAAGAATGTGATAAGTAATACGGAACAGGATTGGTAGTAATTGCTTTAAGAGGTGTCCTGTAATTGACTGTTAAGAGCTGAGAAGAAAGAAGAAAATATTAGTTCCCAGAACAAACCCCATTAAAGGAAGACTAGGAGAACTATGTTTTAATGTTCTTAAAGCAAACAAACCCTTAGCCTCCAGCCAATGTATGCACCAGTTTCTAAAGATAATAAAAGTTCACTAAATTTGGGAGTGATTGCTGAGAAGTGAAAAGTGGAAACAGTTCAATTATTTAAAAGGTCAGAAGGCATATCTAGAAACCTATCAAGCTTTAATATCAGGTTTCAAGGATAATCTTGTTAAAAACTATTTTAAAGGTTGTAGTGGGGAAACACCTGGGAAGGCAAAGCTTGTTAAAGAACAGTCAGAGTGGATTCAGGAAGGGGAAATCATGATTAAGGAACTGGCTGGAGCTTTTATTACTGCCATGGTGAACAAATGGAATGCAGTGGGCGTTAAAAAGAAATCAGAAATGCTGTAAATATGAAACAGAACCAGAAAATACTGGAAATACACGCCAGGTCAATCAACTTCTGTACAGAGCAAAGTCAGGTTAATGCTTCAAATAGAAACTTTCCTTCACTCAAAATTTTATTCTTATCTCTTTACTGATGCAGTGGTGGATCTGATAAACTCAGATTTTCCAAATGCTTTTGATAGCATTCCGCATTGGAGATTAGTGACTAATCATTTAATGTGGTAAAATAGAGAGCTGGATGGAAAATTGAATCAAAAATTGGAATGTGAGGGTATCCATAAATAAGAATTTTTTGGCTGGTAACAAGTTATGAGTGTGGTGGCCAAGGAGGTTAGTCTTGATACCCCTGCTGTTTATAATGGACTGAAATTTATGTGCCCGCCGAGTCGCCGCGATATTAAACGCAGCGGCTCATTTAAGTAGCTGGGGTGGACCGCCCACCCTGATGACGTGAAGTGGCGGGCTGTCCGTTCCCGGCAATGGTGTCGCTGCCTTTGCGCAGGCATGACACCATTTTTAAAGGTCTTCGAGCCCTATCATTACATTTAAATATTTAAAGACACATTGACGTAAAATTGATTTTTAAAAATTAAATAAATTCATCGTGCCCCTATCCCACCCCCCTGCAATAATCATAGCATTAATTGCCTGCCCTCTTCCCCCAAAACACCTTGTGCACCTGACCTCCCCCCCCAAAGTTCATAAACTTTACACTCCAACCCTTCCCACCATCCCCTACACCAATGATATGACTCCGACATCGCTCCCCCCCAGCCCACACTGAAAAACCTACCTGCTCCCCTCTCCCCACGTGTTCCGCCTTGGATCCCCGGAAGGGATGTGAAGGTGCGGGAGTGCCGGCCACCGGCATGAATATTGCACCGGGACAGACGACAGGAGTGTAAAGGTACTCAATTAGTTTATTTAAATTAATTTACATATTTAAATTGGGCTCCCATTGGCAAGCAGCCGGTGGGGGGAGGGGCTGCCACTATGAGGCCTCGCCGCCACCACCGGCAATATTAGGCCGGGCCATCCTGGTGTCAAGGCCCTTGGCAGGCCTCTCCCGGAGGCATTTCCCGGCCCCCACCCCAGACGTTGGGGGGGCCTGTAAAATTCAGCCTCATATGAGGGTTTTAAAATTAAAATCCTGCAGACAATAAAATGGGAGATAGAAGAAATAATGTTTGAAATTGCAACCAGATACAGTAAAGATTGGATCATTAGATGACAAATTAAACTTAATGAATTAAAATTGGTGAAAGAACAAGGAACCATTGGGAATATGAATTAAATGGAACATCTGTGCAAAACACTGAGTGAGCTGTGAGAACATCTGAGTGAGATTGGCCTAAAGACAGATTTTGGTCTGAGCTCTAGTTAAGTGTTGAGAGTAGGCTGAGCATCCAATGAAGGCAGGTTACAAGGTAGTTGTGACCTAACATCAGCTTAGTTCAGTAATAACTATCTTGCCTCTGAGTCAGAAGATTGAAGGCTTAAAACACTCTTCAGAACAGAACTTGTCAAAACTGACAATTAAATGAAGTACTGAGGGAGCGCTGCATTGTTGGAAATGTGTTTTTAAATAGAACATTAAACTGAGACCCTGGGCTTGATTTTCAAATTGGGGTCAAAACCCAACGCCCGGATAATTTCCGGATCCCGACTCGTGCTACAACTGTGTTGCTCATGTGATGCTATCTTTATATGTAAATGCCCTAACTGGGCTGGAGGCGAGCTCGGTGCCCAATTAGCGGCACCAAGCATCACCAGGAACTGCCTGCACAGCATGAGTGGCAAAGGCAGGTGGCAGCAATGATGGGGCCTGCCACTGCCTTTCAGGAGAGAGCAGGCACCCCTCAGAGGGCCAGCAGCCTCAACGGGCACAGAAGTGGCCAAAAAGCTAAATGGAAGGTAAAGTGCATGAACTGGTGGAAGATCCCTGCCCCTGAAATTATTCCTCATCAATAAAAAAAACTTTAACCTCAGCCTGCTTTGAACCTGACAGCTGTGCACGAGACTTGTTCGGGTTCGGTGATGTCAGCTTTTAAAATTGCCTTCTCGCCCTCCCCAGCCTGTTAACAAGCTCCTCAAGAAGCTTAATGGGCTGTTCATTAGGGGTGAGTGGGTTCCCCATTTCCCCCCTTCCCGCCCTCCCTTCATTCCTCGTTGGGCCAGAAATATGCTGATCTAGAACATGCTCCTAGGCACACTTCATAAACTCTTCCCCTCTCTGCCCTTTTTACTATTACCATCCCAGTTTATATTTGGATAATTAAAGACCCCCATTATAACTACTCTATAATTCTTGCACCTCCCTATAATTTCCTTGCAAATTTGTTCCTCTATATCTTTCCCACTGGTGGGTGGCTTATAGTCTACACCCAACAGTGTAATGGCACCCCTATTGTTTCTTAGCTCAAACCAAATAGATTCTGTCCTTGACCCCTCTAGGACATCTTCTCTCCCCAGCACTGTAATGTTCACCCTAATCAATGCTGCTACCCCTCCTCCTTTCTTTCCTTTCCTATCTTTCCTGAATATCTTGTATCCAGGAGCATTTAGTATCCAGTCCTGCCCTTTTTTGAGCCAGGTTTCCCTTATCGCCATGACATTATGTATTTTATCAGATGTCTTACGTTTACTTGTTAATAAGATAATACAAGTTGAGTTGCCATGGAGTTGCTTACCAAGAAAATTCTAAAAAGAAGTCTTTTTGTTCTTGTAATGATCCCATTGTTTCTGTCTCTGTGGTCCTATTTTCTTGTCTGTCTCCCTTTTACTGCATCTCACACTTTTCCCTTTGTTCATGTTTTCAAATTAATCCCTTGTTATTTCTCTCCAACTCTCATCTTCTAACACCTGTCTCTGTTCATTTCAGCTTACCTCACACTCTCTCTAAATACCTCTTCTAAGATATTCCTTTACTCATTTATTCAGTTCACGTCTTACCTTTCTGAAAGGCCATTAGGCCATGCTGCAAGGTGGCAGCCAACGTGTCTCAGGTTGGAGATGAGTACCAGGTGTGTTGATATTCCAATATTGTGTTGTCATTTGTGTCTGAGATATCCTATATGAAAGTTCT
The DNA here is from genome assembly GCF_036365525.1 of Heterodontus francisci. Classification (NCBI taxonomy): domain Eukaryota; kingdom Metazoa; phylum Chordata; class Chondrichthyes; order Heterodontiformes; family Heterodontidae; genus Heterodontus; species Heterodontus francisci. The sequence goes on along the minus strand of NC_090371.1, from coordinate 75,744,749 downwards.
CAATCTAAGTTGCAATGTATGGAGATGGTGGCAGTAGGGAAGGTACAACCAAGAACCATAGGAATCCAAGGAGTGCATTGTCTGCTCCTTTATCAGAAATTGGGCGGCATAGTGGCGCAGTGGTTAGCACCGCAACCTCACAGCTCCAGCGACCCGGGTTCAATTCTGGGTACTGCCTGTGCGGAGTTTACAAGTTCTCCCTGTGAACCGCGTGCGTTTCCGCCGGGTGCTCTGGTTTCCTCCCACAGCCAAAAACTTGCAGGTTGATAGGTAAATTGGCCATTATAAATTGCCCCTAGTATAGGTAGGTGGTAGGGGGATGTGGTAGGAATATGGGATTAGTGTAGGATTAGTATAAATGGGTGGTTGATGGTCGGCACAGACTCGGTGGGCCGAAGGGCCTGTTTCAGTGCAGTATCTCTAAAAAATAAAATTGCCTTGGCATTCCGAAGGCAGCGAGATCCAGTTCCGTCCTCCAGGAATAGGATTTTCAAATTGTGCCCGCAACCCTTCTCGACCCCACAGGCAATTGAAAATCCCAGGCACCTGTCACTCAATTAGATCACCCCTCAACCTTTTAAATTAATGGGCATACAAATCATATTTATTCCCCCTGTACTCATAATTTAATTTAACCCAAATTAAACTCATAATTTAACCCAACTGCTCTGGGATATCCTGAGGATGTGAAAGGTGCTACATAAATGCAAATTATTTATGTCTTATTCTGTAAAATGTGTTTATGAAGGGTTATTGCATTTTAAAACATTCCAGAAAATGGTAACCTCACAGATAGAGACAAAGTGCAGACAGAAAGAAAAGACACAGGAACTTGTTGAGAATCTACAATTATGGAATAGATGCACAGTGTTGGAGTCATGTGATGTATACAAGGAGTGCCACAGAGAATGGTATTTACATTCATCAGCAAGATACCTTGGAGCAATTCATTCCCCACATTGAAATTTATCCCAGGATATGCGAGACAGGAGAGGATGCGAAAATAAAGAACAGGCCAGAATGAAGACTGGAAGGATTATAAAAAGCAAATTGAAGTCAAGAAAATAATATGCTGGGCAAAAAGAAAGTATGAAGAAATTGCAGCTGGTAATAAGGATATCTCGAAAATAATGGGAGGCTTTTTAATTTAAAAGAAATGTAGGCACAATAGTAGTAAACAGTAAGGATCTGAGAGACTGCTAAATATATATTTGCTTTGGTTTTCATTGTGTAAAAACAGGAGAAATTCCAGAGGTACTGGGAAGACTAAAGATTAATGAATGTGAAGCACCAACAAACATTAATATAAACAGAAAAATTATAATGGATAAACTAACAGGATAAAGGCTGGGCAAATACCATTAGATGGTTTTCACTCCAAAGTATTAAAATAGATAGGTGAACAAAGTGGGGATACATTAATTATAATTTTCCGGTGCTCATCAGGTTCTGTGACAGGTTACTGAGGTAGTAGATGGTGCAGGATGAATGGATTTTCAAAGACTGGGGATGTTGGGTATAGATGAACAAATTAATTAGGAGGCCAGGTATATAGTCATTAAAAACGGTGGTCAAATAGGCTAATGGAATGTTTGGTTTGAACAGAAAGATGTATTGAATATATAAGGAAATACTACTGCAGTTATACAGTGTTGGTCAGGTGCCATTTGGAATTGTCTTCAGTTTATGCACAATTAGGAAGGGGTAGGCTTCTTGAACCAAATGGCCTTTTTTATTCCTAAAATTTCCTATTCTCTTTCTGCCCCTTCTGCAATTATCACCAATCACCTGCTCTGTCACCTCTGATAATGCCCTGTATGATATTCCACAGCAATTACATTCAATATTTAAGTACATCAAAGATTACTTTAAAGCTTGTGAAGAATTGTTTCAAAAAATCTAATTCAAATTATTCCAGGAATAAAGAAAATTCAGCAACAACATTATAATAGTGTTACTGCTGACCAAGAGGCACCAATTTAACATCCCAATCTCTATAATTCCATTTCTATTGCCCAAACCTGGCTCTGGGTAGGTTGACTAAATAACAACACCAAACCAATCTGTGGCGATGTCGAGAAACTAACGAAGATAGCTTGAAAATTATGGGGGTAAAAAAAGTGTAGCCCGTTTTAGCCTTGGGGGTTGAGGTGGTATTAATTCACATTAATTGCTAAATTAGTTCAGTGTAGAGAAGATTAGCAAATATGTCATTGCAGTGAAGTCTCTTCACAGAAGTCCCTGATAGTTTTGCGCTAATTTTCTGTTTGTACTGCATGCTAGCACAGTTTGGGGGAAAAGTCAGTACCTGTACCAGGAGATGAGGAAAAACTTATTCACCCAGAGAGTGGTGGGGGTTTGGAACTCACTGGCTGAAAGGGTAGTTGAGGCAGAGACCCTCAACTCATTCAAAAAGAGTCTGAATATGCACCTCAAGTGCCGTAATCTGCAGGGCTACGGACCAAATGCTGGAAGGTAGGATCAGAATGGGTGGTTCGTTTGTCGCCCGGCACAGACACGATGAGCCAATTGGCTTCTTTCTGTGCCTTAAACTTTCTATGATTCTATGAAACCTTGCAGGAGCTCATGAGAGGGAGTTAAAACTTCATGGTTTTCTGAGTTGTAGGGCTCCGAAGCCTGTGGTCAGCAGTGTGGAGGCAGGATGCAGTGGCGGAGAGTATGTGGGAAAGAGGAAGGGGAAAAATAAAAGAAACGGGTTTTTCTTTGGTGTCAAAGTACAGCATCTACAGTATAACAAGAATGTATGCACTCTGTTCAAGCAGATAGTAATGAGCGGAGATGCTGTTACTTTCTTCTCTTGCTCTGTCTGTGCCCTGATTTTCCCAGTTTGTAATGCATTTATCAATTCCATCTCCTGTTTTTGTGAGGCAATCTTAAGCTGTTCTCTCTCAAAATCTGCAACAGCATCTGCACAGGTTTCTCTGTAGGTTTTTGAAAAATAGATTTTCTTTCTGGGAACAAAACCTATTTTCAAATATGAGAGAGAAAAAGCATATATTAGCTAAAGTTCAGTATAAATTGCTGATATGTACAGTATTATTAAAGCACCTAAAATATGAAAGAATAAAATAATCATATAATCATATCATAATAAACTATGGCTTATATCATCATTTTTACTGTAGACAATTTCCCTTAATCACTCCTCATTTTAAATCCTTTCTTATAAATCACTTCCACTCGTGTGTCAGACACTCTATTTAGAGGGGGGATATTTTAACTGGGAGAGTGTTTCATGTGGATGGAGGCAAGCATTAAACCTTACCAACAAAATGAATTTTAGGCACAGGTGGGTTTCATATACATCCTGAAATGGGTGTAAAGAGACAGCTGGCTAGCTGCCAGCAGAGGAAGACGAAGTGGCCCAGAGGCCGCTCTCTGGCATTCAGTTATGCCACATTGGCAGAGTCTCATAGGTGGGAAGATGGAGGATCTCAGGGCAGCAGAGACTTGCGAGGCTTGGAGGAGCACTTCTGCTCTTTCTGTCCTCACAAAGCTAAGGTTAAATATTATATTTTATGGCCTCCACGGGGCAGTCACAGCAGGTGCTCTGCTCAGTCAGTGGTCAAGATATATTCAGGGCTCGAATGATAACACAGGACTTCGATTCGCACATATTAATGAGATTGATTCTGAGCTATGCAGATGTCATAGCAGCCTAAACAAAGCGCTCAGTTAAAACAGCAGTGAGTGTGAATGGAGTGGGAACGAGGCGGTGAGTTTTCAGAGGCGATTTTAACTGCGGTGCCATTGGCCTACCTTGCCCCCATCATTTCTTGGCTGACATGTTATGGGTGTGTCATACTCCCAAGCTTCTGCCAATGCTGCTTGGTGACTACTTTTTCTGAGGCAAGCAAGAATGGACCACAATGGCATTTACTGATTGTCCCTCTCTCTCCATCGGGGAGTGCATCTTATTTAGAGTAAACCAATGATAGTAAGGATATTCTACTTTAACAGGACTTAATATATATGTTTATGAATTGAATGGAAATATAAAACTCAATCAAATATTGCTGAAGTTATGTCGAGCTGGGATTTGGTGGTTGATGGCATTTAAAGAAATATAATTGAATATATTCAAACCGAATGATCCTGCATGGGGAGAAAGCTTTCACGTTGATAGGGAGTACAGTTTTGCCAGTGACCCTGGGCTTGCAAATGTGAAGGTAAGCTGGATGACTTTACTTCTGTCACATTCTTCACTCACCCAGTCTATCCTTAAGTTGATGACAAAAACATACAGGTACACTATTAATTCATTTATTTACTTGTAAAGCTAGTTTGTTGTAAAGTTATACAGTTAGTTGTTTCCTGCATTAGTGATTACATTTGCTTGAAGAATTACGCCAATTAAAATGAGCTTCCTTTATCAAAATAGAGTAGGTAACCAACCAGTGTATCCGGAGACCATGAAGTCAGTCAGTTTTTGGCCTTTCCTGCTGACTTTATGACTCTGAAGCAGATTTCGATGTTGCTCAGTTCCCATATTATTGATGGGTTCTTCATACTGGCTTGGCTGGAGAAGTAATTGTTCAGAACGTGCTATTCCAGGATCTGTGAGCAGCTTAGAAGTCAGCTTGCCATAGCATTGCCCAACATTGTATTTATACTGAGGACAATAACCAGCATATCTACAAAGATATCACAGAGCAGCAATTATTTTTCAGAAAAAATGTATATGGTTATTGGGAATTAAACCTCATTATAGTTACACTACAGAACTCATTAGGTCTTCAACCTGAAACATTGGGCTGAATCTGAACTCTTAAAAATGGGTAGGTTGGAGACGTGTCAGAGGTTAAAAATCTGAAACAGGGACCAACTGACTTTGAACCTGCCCACTTCAGTGTTTAATGGAGGCAGGATGAGAGGAGGGTGACCAATCCACTCGAGGGGTGCAGGTTGCTCATTTAAATATTATAATGAGGCTGTCTGCCTTCATTTTAACAATCATTCTATTTTTAACTCATGTCAGCCAGGTTTTTCAGGAATCAGGAAACCAGACGGTAAAAGTAGGCAAGAAAGCCTGAATTCATAATATAAGTGCCTTTACAGAACTGCTTGTGGGTCAGGAGGAGCAGGTGTGTTTCCTCAAGGCCCAACAACTACCCAGTAAACAACCCGAATGCAATCTGTCTGCTCCCAACTCCCTCCATTGGACTCCCCTGACCACCATCGAATCATCCCCCAATGCCACTGGACCACCTCTGGCCACCATCAGACCTACCGAATGCTATCCGACCCTCTGACCACCATTGGAACCCCCTCGCAATCAGGAAATCCCTGTGATTGGGACACCTCCCAACCCCGCCCGCCCCTCCTTGGATCCCTGCAACTGGGGCTCTCACCTTCAATCGGGATTCCCATGATCTACAACACCCCCTGCCACAATCTCCTTGGCTCTGGCCTTGTGCTACAGGCTTCCTGCCCAACAGACCTCCAATCTGTCAATCTGGCTGCCTGTTGGCAGGAATCTCACAGAAATAAACATTTGAAGGAGCTGAGCAGTTAAAAACTTCCAACTTCAAAACAGCACCCTCCAAACCCTTCCCACAGTTCATTGGATTGATTCCAGGGAAGAGACAGTTGCCCTATGAGAGATTGAGTAAAATGGGACAACACTCTCCAGAGTTTAGATGAATGACAGATGATCTCATTGAAACATAGAAGATTCTGAGAAAGCTTGATAAGGTTGATTCTGAGGTTATTTCCCCTAGCTGGAGAGTCAAGAACATGGGGAGAATAGTCTCAGCATACGGAGATGGTCATTTCAGACTGAGATGAGTAAAAATGTCTTCACTCATCAGAGGGTTGTGAATCTTTGGAATTCTCTATCATGGGGGCTATGGATGCTCAGTCATTGAGTATATTGAAGGCTGAGATAGATAGATTTTTGAACTCTAAAGGAATCGAGGGATTTTTAAAAAATTTGTTCATGGGATGTGGGCGTCACTGACAAGGCCAGCCTTTATTGCCCATCCCTAATTGCCCTTGAGAAGGTGGTGGTGAGCTGCCTTCTTTAACTGCTGCAGTCTTTGGGGTGTTGGTACACCAACACTACTAGGAAGGGAGTTCCAAGATTTTGACCCAGCGACAGTGAAGGAACGACGATATTGTTCCAAGTCAGGATGGTGTGTGGCTTGGAGGGGAACTTGCAGGTGGTGGTGTTCCCATGCATCTGCTGCCCTTGTCCTTCTAGATAGTAGAGGTCGCGAGTTTGGAAGGTGTTGTTGAAGGAGCCTTGGTGGGTTGCTGCAGCGCATCCTGCAGATGGTACACACTGCTGCCACTGTGTGCCAGTGGTGGAGGGAGTGAATGTTGAATGTGGGGATGGGGTACCAATCAAGCGGGTTGCTTTGTCCTGGATGGTGTCTAGTTACTCGAGCTGCACTCATCCAGGCAAGTGGAGAGTCCATCACACTCCTGACTTGTGCCTTGTAAATGATGGACAGGCAATGGGGAGTCAGGAGGTGAGTTACTCGCCGCAGAATTCCCAGCCTCTGACCTGCTCTTGTAACCACAGCATGTATGTGGCTGGTCCAGTTCAATTTCTGGTCAATGGTAACATCCATAATGTTGATAGTGGGGGATTCAGCGATGGTAATGCCATTGAACATCAAGGGGAGATGGTTAGATTCTCCCTTGTTTGAAATTGTCTTTGCCTGGTACTTGTGTAGCATGAATGTTATGTCACTTATCAGCCCAAGGTCTTGTTGCATCTGGACACGAGCTGCTTCAATATCTGTGCAGTCACGAATGGTACTGAACATGGTGCAATCATCAGCAAATATCTCCACTTCTGACCTTATGATGGAGGGAAGGTCATTGATGAAGCTGCTGAAGATGGTTACGCCTAGGACACTACCCTGAGGAACTTCTGCAGTGATGTCCTGGGACTGAGATGATTGATCTCCAACAACCACAACCATCTTCCATTGTGACTCAAACCAGCAGAGACGTTTCCCCTGATTCCCATTGATTCCAGTTTTGCTAGGGCTCTTTGATGCCATACTTGGTCAAATGCTGCCTTGATGTCAAGGGCAGTCACTCTCACCTCACCTGTGGAGTTCAGTTCTTTTGTCCATGTTTCGACCAAGGCTGTAATGAGGTCAGGAGCTGAGTGGCCCTGGCAGAATCCAAACTGAGCAGAGTAGACTGATTGGGTGTTAATTGGCCAAATTGGATTTGTCCGGTTTTTGTGTACAGGACATACCTGGGTAATTTTCCACATTGGCGGGTGGATGCCAGTGTTGTAGCTGTACTGGAATAGCTTGGCTAGGGGTGCGGCTAGTTCTGGAGCACAAGTCTTCAGTACTATTGCCGAAATGTTGTCAAGGCCCATAGCCTTTGCAGTATTCAGTGCCTTCAGCCGTTTCTTGATGTCACATAGAGTGAGTCAGATTGGCTGAAGACTGGCAGGGACCTCAGTAGGAGGCCGAGATGGATCCATTTGACACTTCTGGCTGAAGATGGTTGTAAATGCTTCAGACATGTCTTTTGCACTGATGTGCTGGGCTCCCCCACCGTTGAGTATGGGGATATTTGTGGAGCCTCCTCTTATTGTTAGTTGTTCAATTGTCCACCACCATTCATGACTGGATGTGGCACGACTGCACAGCTTAGATATGATCTGTTGGTTATGGAATCACTATTAGTCCTATCTATCGCATGCTGCTTCCAGTGTTTGGCATACAAGTAGTCCTGGATTGTAGCTTCACCAGGCTGACACCTCATTTTTAGGTTTGCCAGGTGCTGCTCCTGGCATGCCCTCCTGCGCTCTTCATTGAACCAGGGTTGGTCCCCTAGCTTGATGGCAATGGTAGAGTGGGGAATATGCCAGGCTGTGAGGTTACAGATTGTGGTTGAAAACCGAGTCAAAAAGAAAAAGGAAGCATTCGTAAGGGCTGGAAGGCTAGGAACAGATGAATCCCTTGAGGAATATAAAAACAGTAGGAAGGAACTTAAGCAAGGAGTCAGGCGGGCTAAAAGGGGTCATGAAAAGTCATTGGCAAACAGGATTAAGGAAAATCCCAAGGCTTTTTATACATATATAAAGAGCAAGAGGGTAACTAGGGAAAGGGTTGACCCACTCAAGGACAGAGGAAATGGGCGAGGTACTAAATGAGTACTTTGCATCAGTATTCACCAAAGAGAAGGACTTGGTGGATGATGAGCCTAGGGAAGGGAGTGTAGGTAGTCTCAGTCATCTCATTATCAAAAAGGAGGAGGTGTTGGGTGTCTTGCAAAGCATTAAGGTAGATAAGTCCCCGGGGCCTGATGGGATCTACCCAAGAATACTGAGGGAGGCAAGGGAAGAAATTGCTGGGGCCTTGACAGAAATCTTTGTATCCTCATTGGCTACAGGTGAGGTCCCAGAGGACTGGAGAATAGCCAATGTTGTTCCCTTGTTTAAGAAGGGTAGCAAGGATAAGCACCAGGCAAACCTAAAAATGGCCTGTTACTGTGCTGTACTGTTCTTTGTTCTTTGTACAATTCTGTTGCTGCTGATGGAGATATGCAGATCAGGCAGGAAAGTAGAATTGAGGTCAAGGATCAGTCATGATCTTATTCAGTAATGGAGCAGGTTCAAGGGGCCAAATAGCCGCTTTGTGCTCCTATTTCTTATGTTCTCATGGATCGAACATCTGGGGCTAAAATCCAGGCCGCTAACTCTGTTTTCTCTCACAGATGCTGCCTGACCTGTTGAGTGTTTCCAGTATTTTCTGCTTTTTATTTCCCATCAGATTGATGTTTAATTGCCTTTGTGAAGAATGTTTTGCATTAATAAAATTTTTAAGACAAATGAAAGGTTAGAAATATCAGTGATATATAACAGAGAGGTGTGTACCTGTATGCGTGTTAGTTTGTGTTGGGCACATTAAGCATTAGCGTGTATGAACAGTGTGTTGTATTGGAGTGTTTTCATCTCTACATCTGTCTGTATAACTGTGGTATGAGTGTGCAGATGTGTGTGGTATGTAGCTTGCTGCAAATATGTAAAATCTACCCTAACAAAGACTCTGGAGCCTAAATTAATTAATTCCCAAAACCAGGCATGATCCATTACATATGGAGTCATCATGCATCAGAATGGGGAGGCCTAAGTACTATCACTGACATACCTCATCAGTTCAGAATCTGCAAAGTTCAGCTCACTCAAAAAACTAAAAGATGAGTCCACTTATATTCCTCCTGGTTCCACATTAAGGTAAGTTTTTAAAAAACCCACTGCCCTCTCTTATGGCTTCCAGCTGTCCTTTCAAACACAAAAAAGTAATCAGAGCTTGCAGCCTCAGGTGGATATAAAAGATCCCATGGAAGTGGAAAGAATTCATATGATGCCCAACAAAACATTCATCCTTGAACCAACACCACCCCAAATTAATTTGCTATTTGTAGGATCTTGCTATGTGCAAATTAGCTGTTGCATTTGCCTACAAAACTGTTGTCACTATATCAAAAGTAGTTAATTGGTTGTAAAGTTCTGTCGGATGTTCTGAGGGGATGAACAATGCTATATATATGTCAGTGCTTTTTCTTTATTGCTTTATCTAAATTAAATAGTCTGCTTACATCTAGTATACAAATTATGCTGCATGTTTCGTGTCACTGTAACATGGTTTCTGCATTACAGTGGGGCAAAATATGCAGTATAACTAAAGCCACATTGGGGTTATTTTGGAACTTACCATTAGCTATGATACTATAATACCCCTCGAACTGTATTGGGAAATTTTTCATTTGCTGTAAAATGTAAAAATACATCTGGCATGACAAATGAAATGGAAGGGTTGTGAGGCAACTCATGATTGTATTGAAGGAAACTGATCTCCCTTGCAATCATCTTCGTCACTTCCTCACTTCCTCAAAAAACTCAATCAAATTAGTGAGACACGACCTCCCGTTCACAAAACCATGCTGCCTCACGCGAATAAGTCCATTTGTTTCCAAATGGGAGTAAATCCTGTCCCGAAGAATCCTCTCTAATAATTTCCCTACCACTGGCGTAAGACCTATAATTTCCTGGATTATCCTTGCTACCCTTCTGAAACAAAGAATTCATCCCCTCAAGGCTGTTATGCTATTCAATTAGATCATGGCTGATTTGTATTTTGACTCTATCTACAAACCTGGGTTCCTACATTACAACAGTAACTATACTTAGAAATGTACTTAATTGGCTGTAAAGCACTTTGCTAGGCAGATGGTGATGTAGTGGTAATGTCACTGAACTAGTAATCCAGAGGCCCAGGCTAATGACCTGGGGACACAGGTTCAAATCCCACCAGGGCCGCTGATGGAATTTAAATTCAATTAATTAATTTTTTTAAAAATCTGGAATTGAAAGCTAGTCTCAGTAATAGTGCGATGAAACCACCATTGCTTGTTTTAAAAAACCATCTGGTTCACTAATGTCCTTTATGGAAGGAAATCTTCCATCCTTAACTGGTCTGACCTACATGTGACTGCAGGCCCACAGCAATTTGGTTGACTCTTAACTGCCCTCTGAAATGGTTGAGCAATGCACACTCAGTTGTCAAGGGCAATTAGGGATGGGTAACAAATGCTGGCCTTGCCAGCGATGTGCACCTCCCATGAATGAATAACAAAGGTATGTCCTGAGGTTTGGACAGAGTAGATAGGGAGAAACTGTTTCCACTCATGAAAGGATTGAGAATGCAAGGGCACAGAATTAAAATAATTGGTAAGCAAAATGACATGAAGAAAATCTTTTTCACACATCGTGTGGTTAAGGTCTGGAATACATTGCCTGAGACTGTGGTGGAGAAGGTTCAATTGAGGCATTCAAAAGGGAATTAGACAGTTATATGAAAATGAAGAATGTGCAGGGTTATGGGGAGAAGGCAGGGGAGTGGCTCCAGGTGAAATGCACATTGGGAGAGCTGGTGCAGACACAATGGCCTCCTTCTGCACTGTAACAATTCTGTGATCCTGTGAGGTTGTTAATGGTGCCATCTAAATGCAAGTCCTTCTTTCATATCTCTTAATGCCCTTACCTAACAAAATTCTATCAATTTCAGTTTTGAAATTTTCAACTGACTGAGCTTCAACAGCTTTTTGGGGAAGTAAGCTACAGAATTTACTCTCCTTTTAAGAGGTTCTGAATGTTTTAGTTCTAATCTTTACGTTATGTCCCCTTATTCTGGACTCCCCCAACAAAGGAAATAGCTTATCTCTATCATCCTTATCAAATCATTTAATCATCATAAACAACTCAATGAGATCACCCCTAAATCGTCTATACCCAAGGGAATACCAGCCTAATCTATGCAACTGTTGTCATAATTTAACCCTTTAGGAACAACTGTAGCATAACTTCTACTCCTTTATATTCCAGCCTCCTTGAGAGCATTCCATTAGCCTAACCCAGTTTAGTCAGCAAACTTGGATATATAACTCTCTATTCCTTCATCTAAATCATTGCTAAATATAGGGAAAAGCTGAGGCCCCAGTGTTATTGAGGACAGTGCCGCTTTACCGATTCCCATAGTTTTAGAGTAACATTGAAGGAATGATTTTATTGTTTTGATCTGTTTGTGTGTGTATTTTAAACGACTGCTCCCGGTTCTGTCCTGCCAGACTAGTTGCCATAGGAACATTAAACACAGTATCGCTTCTGCTGCTGGGAATTAAAAGGATAAATGTGATGAAAGGTGCATTTTAACGAAGAAACAAAATCAAGCGCATCTGTCGTTATGTGTCTGTCCTCAGCCCAAGGAATGAAGAACAATTTAAAGCATTCCTACGCTGTTTTGTTGACCGCTCTCTAACTCAGTGCACTCGGCTGAGTTCACTCACTCACCCGGGTATATAGTGCGGCTCCCGAGTCATCAACAGCGGGCTCAGTTTCGGTGGGTAGACGTTTGCCATCTTGCAGTAAACGGCGAGTCTCCGCAGCACAGTGCCCGAGTGTCAGTGATGGTTCTGGGCGGCTGCTCCCCAGGGGCCGGCCTGGCAATAGGGCGGGGATCAGGATCCCTCAGGAGGCAAGCACTTCCCACAGGGACATCGCACACCATCTGAGCCTGTTGCAAGAAGCAGATTCCAGAGAGTAAGGAGCAAGAGTGTCCCTGAAAGGCATCCCACACTGACAGGGGGATCCCAAATGACAAGGACATGCCAAAAGCACAACTTAAAATACATTGCAACAGTGGAAGTCAGGGACATTTAACCCAACTAGCATGCTCTGCCATTCTGTGAGCCAAGAACAGCTCTCTTTTTAATACCAATTTCCTTAAGACCCTCCTTAAAACCCAGCTCTTTGACCAAACTTTTAGTCATTGTCCTAATATCTCCTCCTTTGGCTCAGTGTTGAATTTTATTTGATTACTTTTTTGAGTAGCACCTTGAAACATTTTACACTTTAAAAGTGCTATAGACGCAAGTTGTTGTTGTTCTATAGCAGGGGCGGCCAATCATTTCGTGTGAGGGGCCACATTATAATTTCTGTCCTACATAGGGGGCCGATGTGCAAATTTTGGAACAAAGAACAAACAAGAACAAAGAACAGTACAGCACAGGAACAGGCCATTCGGCCCTCCAAACCTGCGCCGATCTTGATGCCTGCCTAAACTAAAACCTTCTATACTTCCTGGGACCAGAATTGCACGCAATATTCTAAATGTGGCCGAACTAAGGTTCTGTACAGCTGCAGCATGATTTGTGAATTTTTATACTCTATGCCCCGACCGATGAAGGCAAGCATGCCGTATGCCTTCTTGACTACCTTATCCACCTGCGTTGCCACTTTCAGTGACCTGTGGACCTGTACGCCCAGATCTCTCTGCCTGTCAATACTCCTAAGGGTTCTGCCATTTACTGTATACCTCCCACCTGTATTAGATCTTCCAAAATGCATCACCTCACATTTGTCCGGATTAAACTCCATCTGTCATTTCTCCGCCCAAGTCTCCAACCGACCTATATCCTGCTGTATCCTCTGACAATCCTCATCACTATCCGCAACTCCACCAACCTTTGTGTCGTTCGCAAACTTACTCATCAGACCAGCTACATTTTCCTCCAAATCATTTATATATACTACAAAGAGCAAAGGTCCCAGCACTGATCCCTGCGGAACACCACTAGTCACATCCCTCCATTCAGAAAAGCACCCTTCCACTGCTACCCTCTGTCTTTTATGACGGAGCCAGTTCTGTATCCATCTTGCCAGCTCACCTCTGATCCCGTGTGACTTCACCTTTTGTACCAGTCTGCCATGAGGGACCTTGTCAAAGGCTTTACTGAAGTCCATATAGGCAACATACACTGCCCTTCCTTCATCAATCATCTTTGTCACTTCCTCAAAAAACTCAATCAAGTTAGTGAGACATGACCTGCCCTTCACAAAACCATGCTGCCTCTCGCTAATATGTCCATTTGTTTCCAAATGGGAGTAAATCCTGTCCCGAAGAATCCTCTCTAATAATTTCCCTACCACTGATGTAAGGCTCACCAGCCTATAATTTCCAGGATTATCCTTGCTACCCTTCTTAAACAAAGGAACAACATTGGCTATTCTCCAGTCCTCTGGGACCTCACCTGTAGCCAATGAGGATGCAAAGATTTCTGTCAAGGCCCCAGCAATTTCTTCCCTTGCCTCCCTCAGTATTCTGTGGTAGATTCCATCAGGCCCTGGGGACTTATCTACCTTAATGCTTTGCAAGATGCCCAACACCTCCTCCTTTTTGATAACGACATGACCCAGAATATCTACACTCCCTTCCCTAGGCTCATCATCCACCAAGTCCTTCTCTTTGGTGAATACTGGTGCAAAGTATTCATTTAGTACCTCGCCCATTTCTTCTGGCTCCACACATAGATTCCCTCCTCTATCCTTGAGTGGGCCAACCCTTTCCCTGGTTACCCTCTTGCTCTTTATATACGTATAAAAAGCCTTGGGATTCTCCTTAATCCTGTTTGCCAATGACTTTTCATGACCCCTTTTAGCCCTCCTGACTCCTTGCTTAAGTTCCTTCCTACTGTCTTTATATTCCTCAAGGGCTTCATCTGTTCCCAGCCTTCTAGCCCTTATGAATTCTTCCTTTTTCTTTTTGACTAAGTAAAGGTATTAGAAATTTATTTTACTCTAATCAAAACAAAAAAAATGAGCATTTTTGTGAACAAGCTTTAAATGAGAAGACCAATTTATTAAATTACTTTCTCATCACTATGTTGAACACTGGTTTAGTGAGAGACCTGGCATTGATTTTGCTTGCACAAGTAGACAATCTTTGCCCACACACTTGATGTAGCAATGCAGAGTATTCCAGGTATTCCATCTGTCGGGAGTGATCCTGATCGCTCTCTCTGTCACTCTTCCTTTGTGTCTATCTGTCTCTTTATCTCTCTGCCTCTGTGTGTGTGTCACTCTCTCTCTCTGTCTCTATGTGTATCTCTCTCGGTCTCTGTCTCTGTATGTCTTTGTCTTTCTCTCTCTTTGTGTGTCTCTGTCTGTCTCTATGTGTCTTTAATCTCTCTCTCGCTCTGTCCCCCCTCCCTCTATGACTCCACCCTCCTCTCTGTTTGGAGCAGGGAGTGGCCCCTTTGTCCTTTCCAAGTACTGTCTGTTACTATGCAAATGTCTTTCTAGTCAAGGGGCTGGTGTTTTTTTTAAAAACAAGTTCTTTCTTCCCAGCAACAATTTTAAAATTTAATGTCCATGTGGCGAAATATATGTGCCTCACTCTTGGCAGGTGGGGGCCTGCATGACAGTTCTGAGAACGAGGTTGTGCAGGTCTTTGAACAGCTACAGCCATTGTTTCAAAGATTCTCCCACAATGTTAGTAATTAGAGAATTCCAGAATTTTGACCCAGTGACAACGAAGGAATGTTTATGTATGTCCAAGTCAGGATGGTGTATGACTTGGAGGAAAACTTGGAGGTGATGGGGTTCTTATGAAATATGAAATGTCTATCATGGTCGTGTCATGAGTGGAGTCTTCAAAGAACTTGCCAAGAAAAACATCAAAGAAGATCACAGAGATAAATGTCCCATATCTGAATTCTAATCTTTAATTTTGTGTGATTTTCCACATCAAACTCTGTATGGGTTTGTGGCCCCACATATCATACGCGTAACATCTCGGGATACAGTTTCCGCTAGGTGCCCAATTGGCTTGAAATCAGCCAGACCAGTGTAAAAGATCAAAGAATTTCAAGCGCAAGTTATGTCCAGTGCAAATCGAGTTTCCGCGATCTTTTACGCTGGTTTAAAAAACACTGCACTAGAGGTGTGCCCCTCCGCCCCCAACCCTCACAAAACTGGCCACGCCTCCAGATCAAATTAATGAAGTTGGTGGAATTCCCCCAACTGCCCCCATTTGCGTCCCTTTGAGGAGGCTCTTCAAATTAAGCTATTTTTATGCACTAGTAGGCACCTTTTAAACGTTCCTGAATATTAAAAATATTGAATTTACTAAAATAAAATGACTAGTGTACAAAAATGAAACCAGTAACTGGTTCTGTAAATTCATTGTCAGTTATTTAAAATCAGGTTACTCACAAGTAGTTTACTAGACATTCTTATGAAAATGATTACATTATGCGATAAACCCAATTTTAGCTGTATTAATAAAATGCACCAGGTTACCATGCTCAAATACATCAAGGAATATTTTTTAATGCAAGTGAAAACAATCAACAATTACATTTTAAAATGGTATCTGATTGCGCTGGTGCATGGGAGGTTTTACATTTGTCACTATGCAAATGACTTTCAGTGGAAACTTGAACCATTACTTCACATTGGAAAACTAGCACAACTTGAAACACAATTTGCACCCAGATTGGTGATTGTGCCCAAAGCAGAAACTCTACCCCCCTCTTGCAAAGTACAGCTCTTTACTGCTTTCGGGGTACCAAGGAATAAGAGTATTCATCTGATTCGTCAAAAAACTGCTCTATTTCAAGAAACCAAGAAAAGATGAAAGTAGCATTTGCGATACCAAAATTTTAATTTGAGTTCAGAATGCCTAGTGGTTGAAAACAGTAGACTACTTCCAGTCATCTCAGACGAGTATTGTGCTGTTTTGTATTATGCCTACGTTTCTATATTTCACAATCTCACCAAGGTTAGAAGACCATTTTCGTTCTCATAAGTAGCATACCACCAGTACTCATGAGGAATATCTGCTGAGGAAGGAAGTAATGTGATTCAGTTTATTTGTAAATAAATTTGGACAGTAGTTTAGTCTGTACAAAGGGGTTCTGCCTTTTGAATTGATGAGATCTTGTGCTCTCTGGTAAGCAAGTTTAGCATGATTTGGGTTATTGGTTGAACCTGAGTCAGCTTTGGCCCTGCCAACCAACACCTAAGCCCTCTGGGCTGCAACAGGAGAGGGTTTACACTCCATATCAGGCAAACTGAGCTGTTTGCTTTGAAGACCCAGAAACATCTTAGTAGATTCCTGCATGTCAGTGGCCAAAAAAAGTCAAAACTGTCATCAAGCCACAAGAAAAAGTGTTCGATGAAGCTGAATGGTATTCACCTGATACTAATTGCCTAATTCCCATAATTTTCTTCTCAGTAATCCAAATAGTTGGCTCTTATTATCTGTCTCACCTGACTTTTCACCTAGCCAGATGAGACAGTTAGCTAAATGACAGCGAGCTCATTTGGTGACCTTTTGTTTAGCAGTACATGAGA
The DNA here is from genome assembly GCF_036365525.1 of Heterodontus francisci. Taxonomy (NCBI): domain Eukaryota; kingdom Metazoa; phylum Chordata; class Chondrichthyes; order Heterodontiformes; family Heterodontidae; genus Heterodontus; species Heterodontus francisci. Next base: position 75,728,056 of record NC_090371.1, on the reverse strand, counting down.
CACTTAGAGCCTGTGCAAGGTAAGTATTTTAAAAGCTTTCACCAAATTAGAAATAAAAAGTAAACCAGCCTTCCTCATGTGCTATTCAGTTGCTTGAAGTCTCATTGAGCAGAACTAGACTAGTAACCCAGAGCCCAAGGCTCATGCTCTGGGGACATGGGTTCAAATCCCACCACAGCAAATGGTGGCATTTGAATTTACTTAATAAATCTGGAATTGAAAGCTAGTCTAATGGTGACCATGAAACCATTGTTGATAGTTGTAAAAACACATCTGGTTCACTAATGTCCTTTCGGGGAGGAAATCTGCAGGCCTTACCTGGTCTGGCCTACATATGACTCGAGACCCACAGCAATGTGGTTGACTCTTAAGTGCCCTCTGAAATGGCCAAGAGAGCCATTCAATTGTATCAAACCACTGTCTAAGAAAAGGAATGAAACCGGACGGACACCCGGCATCGAGCTAGGCAGTGGAAACGACAATGGCAAACCCAGCCCTGTTGACCCTGCAAAGTCCATTTTACTGGGGGCTTGTGCCAAAATTGGGAGAGCTGTCCCACTGACTAGTCTGACATAGTCATACTCCTGGAATCATACCTTGCAGACAATATCCCAGACACCACCATCACTATCCCGAGGTATGTCCTGTTCCACCGGCAAGACAGACCCACCAGACGTGGCGGCACCCTGGACCCCATGAAGTCTCATGGCATCAGGTCAAACATGGGCAAAGAAACCTCCTTCTGATTACCACCTACCACTCCCCCCCACCCTCCCCTGGGCTGACAAATCAGTGCTTCTCCGTGAAGAAGCACTAAGGGTAGCAAAGGCACAGAATGTATTCTGGGTGGGGGACTTCAATATCAATCACCAAGAGTGATTCAGTAGCACCACTACTGACCGAGCAGGCCGAGTCCTAAAGGATATAGCTGCTAGACTGGGTCTGCAGCAGGTGGTGAAGGAACCAACAAGACGGAAAAACCTACCTGACCTCATACTCATCTAACTGCCGCAGATGCACCTGTCCATGACAGTATTGGAGTGACCACAGCACAGTCCTTGTGGAGACAAAGTCCCATCTTCACATTGAGGGTACCCACCATCGTGTTGTGTGACACTGCCATCGTGCTAAATGGGATAGATTTTGAACAGATCTAGCAATGCAAAACTGGGCATCTATGAGGCCTAGTAGGCCATCAGCAGCAGCAGAATTGTACTCAACTACAATCTGTAACCTCATGGCCCGCCATATCCCCCCTCTACTATTACCATCAAGCCAGGGGACCAAATCTGGTTCAACGAAGAGTGTAGGAGGGCATGCCAAGAGCAGCACCAGGCATACCTAAAAATGAGGTATCAGCCATTGAAGCTACAACACAGGACTACTTGAATGCCAAACAGCAGAAGCAGCATGCAACCAGCAGGGCTAAGCGATCCCACAACCAACTGTTCAGATTTAAGCTCTGCAGACTTGCCACATCCAGTCGTGAATTGTAGTGGACAACTAAACAACTGACAGGAGGAGGAGGATCCACAAATATCCCCATCCTCAATGATGGAGGAGCCCAGCACATCAGTGCATCCATCTTCAGCCAGAAGTGCCGAGTGGATGATTCATCTTGGCCTCCTCCTGAGGTCCCCAGCATCACAGATGCCAGTCTTCAGCCAATCTGATTCAGTTCACGTGATATCAAGAAACGGCTGACGGCACTGGATACTGCAAAGGCTGTGGGCCCTGACAACATTCCGGCAATAAGACTGAAGACTTGTGCTCCAGAACTAGCCATTCCCCGAGCCAAGTTGGAGCTACAACACTGGCATCTACACAGCAATGTGGAAAATTGCCCAGGTACGTCCCGAGCACAAAAAGCAGGACAAACCCAACCCGGCCAATTACCACCTATCAGTCTACTCTTGATCATCAGTAAAGTGTTGGAAGGTGTCATTGACAGTGCTATCAAGCGGCATTTGCTCAGCAATAACTTGCTCACTGATACAGTTTGGGTTCCGCCAGGGCCATTCACCTCATTACAGCCTTGGTCCAAACATGGACAAAAGAGCTGAACTCCAGAGGTGAGGTGAAAGTGACATCAAGGCAGCGTTTGACAGATTATGGCATCAAGGAGCCGCAGCAAAATTGGAGTCAATGGGTATCAGGGGAGATCTCTCCACTGGTTAGAGTCATATCTAGCATCAAGGAAGATGGTTGCATTTGTTGGAGGTCAATGATCTCAGTCCAGGACATCACTGCAGGAGTTCCTCAGGGTAGTGTCCTAGGTCCAACCTTCTTCAGCTGCTTCATCAATGACCTTCCCACCATCACAAGGTCAGAAGTGGGGATGTTCGCTGATGATTGCACAATGTTCAGCACCATTTGTAACCTCTCAGATACTGAAGCAGCCCATGTCCACATGCAACAAGACCTGGACAACATCCAGGCTTGGGCTGATAAGTGGCAAGTAACATTTGCATCACACAAGTGCCAGGCAATGATCATCTCAAACAAGGGATAATCTAACCATCTCCCCTTGATGTTCAATGGCATTACCATCACTGAATCCCCCACTATCAACATCCTGGGGGTTGCCATTGACCAAAAACTGAACTGGACCACCCACATAAATGCTGTGGCTATAAGAGCAGGTCAGAAGCTGGAAATTCTGCAACAAGTAACTCACCTCCTATCTCCCCAATGCCTGTCCACCATCTACAAGGCACAAGTCAGGAGTGTGATGAAATACTCTCCACTTGATGGATGGTTGCAGCTCCGATAACACTCAAGAAGCTCGGCACCATCCAGGACAAAGCAGCCCACTTGACTGGCACCCCATTCACCACCTTGAACATTCACTCCCTCCACCGCCGATGCACAGTGGCAGCAGTGTGTACTATATACAAGATGCACTGCAGCAACTCACCAAGGGTCCTTCGACAGCACCTTCCAAACCTGCGACCTCTATAACCTAGAAGGGCAAAGGCAGCAGATGCATAGGAACACCACCAAGTTCCCCTCCAAGCCACACACCATCCTGACTTGGAACTATATCGCCATTCTCTCACTGTCACTGGGTCAAAATCCTGGAACTCCCTTCCTAATAGCACTGTTGGTGTACCTATACCCCAAAGACTGCAGCGGTTCAAGAAGGCAGATCACCACCACCTTCTCAAGGGCAATTAGGGATGGGCAATATATGCTGGTCTTGTGAGCGATACCCACATCCCAAGAATGAATTTAAAAAATTGTTATATATATAGGAATCAACCAACATATTATGTGAAATAAAATTGTGTGAATAGGACAAAAGGACACAGGTTCAAACTAGTAAAATATAAATTTTGCATTGATGTCAGGAAATTCTTCTTCACACAAATAGTAATCAATATATGGAACAGTCCTCCATATAATGTAGCAGAGGCAAAAACCCTGGAATCATTTAAGAAACAATTAGATGCCACAATGTGTGGGTATTTTGCAACTATATGTTTTTCAGTGGAATGATCAGTCTGTTTCTAATTTGGTACCAGCTTTCCAAATGCTTGCTCTCATGCGTTGCTATCAGTTTTTTAAAAACTCCTATGAATTATGAACAATATGGATCTTAGACAAAACCAGACAAAAATGATTATGTCAGTTTTATTCAGACAGTGAGATCTGTAAATGGTAATTACAGATTACCCTCTTGGGTCAAAACCCTCTTGGCGTTCTGTCTGGTAGTAAGGCAGGTCTGGCTGAGCTGGAAGAAGGTCCGAGACGGGAATAGGATCCAGTACCGCTAGTAATGGCTTGGTATGCTGAATCATCCTCCTCATTCCCTGACAGCACTGCATTTCGTAAGTTGGGCATTTCTGCAAAGGGCAAGTAAGCTTCACCTGAAACCATTTCAATAATAAAAAAAGTTACGATACACGAACATACTAGGGCTAATTTTACAAGTCCACACCTTGCAGTGGGAAGTTTCGAATGCTTGGCAGTTTAAATTCTAAATTTGTGCATCTAGTGACCAAGTGTTTCTGATCATTCATTTTAATGGTTGGAGAGTTGTAGGCTTTAGACATTTACAGTTCTGCCTCACACTGCTGATGGGTGAGGTTCCCTATTGGCAGCATGAACTGTAAAATTACACTGACCTTATCATTAAAACAAACTGTACTCTTGTGACTAATGTTGGAGGCAACTTTCACTTAATGTAGCAGGGCATAAAACATCAGAGGAAAATATATATTTTTTGCAATTATACTGGGATGAGGTACTGTACAAACACTACATAAGAAATAAGAGTAGGAGTAGGCCATTCAATATCCTGCAGCATAATTTCTAGGTCATTGAAAGAATAAAATTTGGCCACTGGATGAGTTTTTACCTCCAATGCCCAACTTGGAAGACCATTCCTGTACGAGCCACTATTTGAATTATAGCTTCCTGGGACCAGTCTTGAATTTGCCTTATACCAGTTTATACCTGGTCTTGCTGTCATGGCCCAAATTAAAATAGTTTTGGGAATTTACTTTTTCTATTTAACTTATATTCTTTCAACATTAACTTGCGTTGATACAGTAGGAAAACATCACGGAACGGTTTACAATAAGGATGCAAGGGCAACGGTGAATACCAAGCATGCAAAAAAGGGAGGGGAACAGGAAGGCTAGGATAGGGCAACAAAAGCAACATTTTGAAATGGAGGGAGGTAGTAAGGTAGAGGCAACTGGACAGAGAATTACAGAGGGCAGGAGTGTGGTGGCTGAATAAGTGACCACCAGGAGTGGAGTGGAAGGAGTGAGGGGCCAGGAGAAATCTAATATTAGAGAAGAGGAGGTTGTGTGCTGGAGAATAAGGCTTGCGGAAGGGTGGCTCCAGTAAGGTGGGTGAGGCCATGGAGAGAGAGGCGAACAAGAAGGAGAATTCTGAAATCAATATATACTGGGGCACAGGGAGCCAGTGAAGTTTGAAAAGATTGGGAGTAAGATTTAGTTCATTTATGTTTCAGATGAGTTGAAGCTTGTGCAGTGTTGATGCAGGGAGGTCTATTAGGAGGGCAGACGAAGGCATGGACAATCCAGAGCTTATTACCTGTGAGGTTTTGCATTTTACTTTAAATCCTAGCACCTCAAACTCGCTCAGCAGAGCCTCATTCCTACGTGGACCACGACAACTATCCTCCCCCTCCCACTCCAAATTCTTCTCCAGCCGCGAGGTGATGTCCTTAACCTGGCGCTAGCCAGGCAAGACAGCCTTTGGAGCTACTGGTCACGGTTGCAGGTATCTATTCTCCTGATTATTCTGTCCCCAATCACTACCACATTCCTTTTTACTCCCCCTACCAGAATGACCTCCTGAACCATGGTGCCATGGTCAGTTTGCTCATCCAACCTGCAGACTTTGCCCTCAGTCACACAGGCAGCAAGAACCTTGTACCTGTTGGATATGAAAAAAAGTCAAGGCTGCTCCAGCACTGTACAGGGGGCCCCTTATCTACCTGGTCGCAATCACACCGTCCTGTCCCTGACCACTATCTAGACCTAAGAAATGTGATTGTCTCCTGGATCAGAGTGTCCAGCTAACTTTCCCCCTCCCTGATGCCTCACAATGTCTGCACCTCGAACTCCAACTCAACCCGTCTGATGTCCAGGATTACAGTCAATGTTCCCTCTAAGCTGTGCAGCGTGCAGCAACCCAAAAGTTCCCATGCAGGCCCATGTGTGCAAAGCTGTACAAAAATATTTAAGGAGGTTGCTCCCTTAACAAATTGCTCAGATACTCCAAAGAATTAGAGGATACTTTGATTGCAGTGCTACGAACATACGAACTAGGAGCAGGAGTAGGTTATTTGGCCCCTTGAGCCTGCTCCGCTATTCTATAAGATCATGGCTGATCTGTTTGTGGATACAACTCCACTTTCCTGCCTACCCCTGATATTCTTTGACTCTCTTGTTTGTCAAGAATCTGTCTACCTCTGCCTTAAACACATTCAATCACCCTGCCTCCACTGCGCTCTGGAAAAGAGTCCCACAGACTCACGACCATCTGAGAGAAAAAAATTCTCCTCATCTTTGTCTTAAATGGGAGACCCCTTATTTTTAAACTGTGCCCCCTAGTTTTAGTCTCTCCCACAAGGGGAAACAGCCTTTCAACATCCACCCTGTCAAGTCTACTCAGGATCTTATATCTCAATAAGATCACCTCTCATCCTTCTAAACTCCAATGAATACAGAACCAACCTGTCCAAATTTTCCTCGTAAAATAATCCTCTTATCTCAGGAATCAGTCACATGAACCTTCTCTGAACTGCTTCCAATGCAATTATATCCTTCCTTAAGTAAGGACACCAAAACTGTACACAATACTCTAGATGTGGTCTCACCAATGCCCTGTACAACAGTAGCAAAACATCTCTACTTTTATATTCTATTCCCCTTGTAATAAACGACAACATTGCATTTGCCTTCTTAATCACTTGCTGTACCTGCATACTAACTTTTTGTGTTTTGTGTACTTGGACCCCCAGATCCCTCTGCATCTCCAAGTTCTGCAATCTCTCTCTATTTAAATAATATGTTTCTTTTCCATTTTTCCGGCCAAAGTGGGCAAGTTCACACTTTCCCATATTATAGTCCATCTGCCAAATCTTTGCCCACTCACTTAACCTATTGATATTCCTTTGCAGACTCGTTATGTCCTCTTCACAACTTACTCTCCTACCTATCTTTGTGACATCAGCAAATTTAGCAACCATACATTCTGTCCCTTCATCCAAGTCATTGATATAGATTGTAAATAGTTGAGACCCCAGCACTGATCCCTCTGGCACGCCACTAGTTACAGCTTACCATCCTGAAAATTACCCATTTATGCCTACTCTCTGTTCTCTGTTTGCTAACCAATCCTCTATCGATGTTAATGTTACCCCTATACCATAGGCTCTTATTTTGTTTAGTAATGATGTGGCAACTTGTCAAATGCCTTCTGGACATCCAAGTACACCACATCCACAGGTTCCCCTTTATCCACATTGCTTGTTACTTCCTCAGAGAGCTCTAATAAATTAGTCAAACACGATTTTACTTTCACAAAACCATGTTGACTCTGTCTGATTTCATTGAGATTTTCTAAATGACCTGCTACAAAATCCTTAATAATAGATTCCAGCATTATCCCCATGACAGATGTTAAGCTAACTGGCCTGTAGTTTCCTGCTTTTGTCTTCCCCCTTTCTTGAATAGCAGAGTCACATTTGCTATGTTCCAATCTGATGGGCCCTTTCCAGAATCTAGGGAATTTTGGAAAATTAAAACCAATGCATCCAATATCTCAGCAGCCACTTCTTTTAAGATGAAGTCCATCAGAACCTGGGAACTTGTTAGCTTCTGGTTCTAATAATTTTCTCAGTACCCTTTCCTTGCTGATGGTAATTGGTTCAAGTTTCTCCCTCCCCTTCAACTCTTGATTCACAATTATTTCTGGGATGTTATTTGTATCCTCTACAGTGAAGACAGATGCAAAAAATCTGTTCAATTCCTCCAGCATTTCTTTATTTTCCATTATTAACTCCCCAAACTCGCTCTCTAGAGGACCAACACTCACTTTACTTCCTCTTTTCCTTTTTAAATCCCTGCAGAAACTCTTACTATCTGTTTTTTATGTTTCTAGCTAGCTTTCTCTTGTACTCTAATGCTCTCTCCTTTGGTATTTTTTAAGTCATCCTGACTTAGAAATATATCACCATTCCTTCATTGTCACTGCCACCACCACCTTCTCAAGGGCAATTAGGGATTGGCAGTAAATGCTGGCCTAGCCAGCAATGCCCACATCCCATGAATGAATAAAGAAAACAGTAATGGACTGTCGCAGTTCAAAGTGGTGGTTTGTTACCACTTTCTCAAGGGCACAGGAATGGGCAACAAATGTTGGCCTTGTCAATGATGCCCACAACCCATAAAAAAAAGCTTGAGACACATAGGGTGCAAAATTGGGCTCAATACCACCTGTTGTTTGGGTGTTGCGAATGCCGTTTAGGGACAAAAATAATGTTCACCAGACGTGCACAGACTTCTGCCATGAATTGCACTGGATGTAATATTGATGACGGCATGAGCGCACGCACAGCTAATGTCCACGAGAGTATGCAGAGCAAGCAAATTACGTCAATCAGCATGCAAAGAAGAATTGACACCAACGCTGCCATTTTGGAGTTCCACACTCCAGTTGCCATCTTGTCTTAAACTCATACAGCTGAATATGCATTAAACAGCATGAAGGATTCCTCCTACCAGCGTTATTTGAATGGATCATCAACTGCTTGCAGGTTAGTTGCTGGCTGATTTCTTCAGGCTATTGGTACAAATTCAAAAGTGTTTGGTGCTTTCCATAGTTGTTTCACATTGCAAAAGTCTAAGGGAATGGTGTGGCAGGTGCTGGATGATTTGTTGCTGACTCCAAGACTTCTGCACAAACCAGTTGCTCCCTGACATGGGTGGCCTAGTTTGGCTTCCTCTTGGCATTAAGTATGACTAGCAGAATCAGTAGAGGCCACAGAGAGCAGGACAAACTGCCAGAAGAGTGAGCAGGGGGATTCTCCCTGGTGTCCTGGCCGATATTTATCCCTCAACCAACATCACTAAAACAGATTATTTGATCATTATCTTATTGTTATTTGTGGGGCCTTGCTGCACGCTAATCACTTTTTATGCAGTTGTCAGGTTATTTTGGAGCTCTGTCAGCTTTTTCAGGGATGTTCATCAGCTTTTGGAGGTTTTCTAGATTGGCCTGTGCAGGCTAAATAGATCAAATCCTCTGCTAGAAATGGCATCCAGCTGATGGTGGGAAGGGCTGTGAGGCAATAGAAAGTCTAGGCCTACAATTATGTATTTTAATAAAACAGGACATTTGTTTCATAAGAACAGAGGAAAACAAGATTTTTTTTTTAAAAATCAGAAAAATCGCATTCCTTTTTGATGTATTCAACCTCATCTTCCCATATTTCTTAGTCCCTCTCTAAAGGCATGTCTATGGACCCATTTATATTATTCACATCATTGGTCTTCCAAAAATATTTTATTCTTTGTGTAAAAAAAAAACCAGATTTTCTTTCTTCGTTCTTAATGTTTAACTTATGCTCTAGTATCAAGCCTTGTGCCACAGCGAACAATTTGCCTAGGACAAGTTTGCCATTCCCCTATGTTATTTCAAAAACTTTAATTTTGTTGTTCTGGAACTTTTTTCTCTCAAGAGAATATGTGGAAATTTAACATACAAATATGAACATTGTTTTCTTTTTAGTTCTACATTGATTCATGTTTTTCCACCACATTATTTCATGTTGTCATGTTGGAACAGTCTTCAGTTGAAACCGATAATCTATTATCTGAGAACATGAACAGATATGGGCAACGAGAGTGCCACCTTCTTACCGTATGGGAGTCCAGCTTCTTTTCTTTGTGCTTCTGTTTCAAAGAATGTTTGATGTTGCTCCCAATGTTTATCACAGGCTGCACAGAGGAAATTGGAGTCAAAACCTGAGCAGGAACAACCTGTGTATGGAGCATATAGATTTAAAATAATATTAATGCAGTTTAACTCGATTCTTTAGGTGCCTTGTGTCACAGTTATTTTTACTCTAAAATATTGCTAGATTTTTATACTAGTGTAATCATGTTTTATTTGAAGATCATTGTTGCAGAGAACTAAAACATGTATTTTTCTGGGGGTTGGGGGATTTTTCTTAATTTCTCATTCTCCGCTGAATTCCAGTGGACTGACTGCTGTTGCATGTAATGAGGGTTATAATGTAGCAGGGAGAATTTGTAGGTTGGAGTACATGTCTAGGGATTATAACCTTTAATACGTGTCTCTTCCCCAAGTTCGAATGGAATTAACAACATAGATATAATAACTTAAACAGATTTTTAAACAAAATTGCAAGTGCATAATAGCTGATGCGCTGTTTACAACATGTTAATGTGATAGATACTAACTGCAGTGAGAACCCATGACCATTACAAACACAGAAACAATTTCATAGAATGGGAGATTTCTAAGGTATTTTAATTATGGCTACAGAACTTCTGAAATAATCCCATTAAACATTCCAGTTGTGTATTTTCTAAAAGTGAGTGACCAGTTTCTCTCAACATAGTGCAGACTTTGACTGACAGGTTGTCCGTTGTAATGTGGCAGAATCTGAGAAATGAAATGGGGAAACAATACCAAGCGAAAGAAAAGATACATGGAACAGAGAGGCAACTGAGAGAGAACAGTGGAGGAAAAAAGAAAGAATTTTGGCCGGTACAACATTTGGTGAGAGGGTACATATGACAGAGAGAAAGGTAAATTCTAAAGTGTTAGAGAGACAAGTAGAGGGTGATGAAATGCTACAGAAATATAGAGATCATAGGACAGGGGTACCTCTCCACACTAAAATTATTAAACGTGGAGTAACTAACAAACTCTGCAAATCTAGAGAGAAGCATGAATGAAGAATGCTACACTGATCTGCACTTTTCTCTGATATCTAGACTCTGCTCTGGCAGGTTTAGTGAATAATAAAACAACAACAATATTGAACCCATTACAGTCTCCTGAAGTTTCAAAAAATAAAGCAGGCACTAATTTCCTCTGTGAGTTTAGCAAAAAAGGCAGGAGTATTAACTCCAGCTGACTTGTCCCTCTTGACTCCATGGGCTGGAGATTGGTGGCGAGGTTCAAAAATGGCAGCCGGGCCATACGGACCGAGCGTCACGCAGCCGCCGCACTGGTCAGCGTGGTGGTTTATTTAAATGGCTGAGGCAGATCGCCCCGCCCCGCCCCCCCCCCGATGACATGGAGTGGGCGGGCGGTCCCTCCCCGGTAATGGCGTCAGGTGCCATTGCGCAGGCGCCGGTGCCATTATTAAAGGACTTCGAGCCCTTCCATTTCATTTAAATATTTAAAGATATAGGTAATTAAAATGGATTGAACAAAATGAAACAATTGTTTCTAGTCCCTCTCCCATCCCTCCCCCCCACCCCCGCAATAACCAAACAATTCATCCCTTGCCCCCTCCCCCCTCAAAATACATACCTTGTGCACCTGGCCGTCACTTCCCCCCACCCCAACAGTTCATAAACTATTCACTTTACCCCTTCCCACCATCCCTACACCAATTGGAGGAGTTTGACCCCACACCCCCTGCTCCTGCACTGAGATAATTACCAGCTCCCACCTCCCCACCAGTGTCCCACATCGGATCCCTGGATGGATATCCGAAGGCGCGGGAGTGCTGGCAACCGGCAACAACATGGCACCGGAACAGATGGCAGTAGTGAGTAAGTACTTCATTCATTGATTTAAATAAATTCAGATTTGGCTCCCGTCAACGAGAGGCGGCTGGTGGGGGGGTGCAGCCAGAAGGCCGGGCCTTCCCGGCATCGAGGCCCATGGCAAGCCTCTGCCAGAGGCATTTTCCGGTCCCCCAGGTCACAACCCCTGATGTCAAGGGGGGGGGGGGGGTGGCTGTAAAATCCAGCTCATCACTTAAACACAAGTGCTTATTTTTTAGCAATGCAGTGTCACAGGTGGACATGGTTGTATTTTGGTTATTGAAGGAGCAGAAAGAGGAGGTGTGACCTTGTTAAAGGGGGGCAGTAATGGAAATAAGCATATGTTCGAAGTTATAAATTCGAGTTGGAATTTCTGATCAAATATCCCCTTTAACCCAAAAGTAGTAAAACGTAAGACTACAGAGGAGATGCATCCCAGCAGTACCGATGACATAGCAGTCATCTCAATTGTAGCGTCCACTATTTCAGAAAGCGGGTCTAATACAAAGTCAACTACCCAAGCCTGACAGAGGAGCAGTCGATCAGCTAGTTTAATTAGGAGGCCTGAACTTTGTCGCTGAATACTGGAAGATCTGTGTACCAGACTGTGTAATAGAACAACAATATCCAATCAAAACAATTTCTCCATGCATCTAACTCCTAAATACTTTGATAAAGACAAAGTTGTTATTATGTCTGGGATTAATAACAGAAGCTGTAGATGGTAACTTTTTATGTTCAGTTTCAAAACTATTAAGTTTCACAACTTTCCTTAGAGACTGTCCTGTAGAGTTCATACCAAGGTTAGGAGCACAAACAACATCCTGGGGGATGTTTGGTTCATTACACATCGGAATAGGTGAAACAGCAGATGCGTTCTGATGAGTTGTAGCTCTGGTTGAATAGGCATTAGTGGTAATGCATTGTCTACAGGGCACAAGTCAAGAAATACTCTCCGCTTGCCTGGATGAGTGCAGCGCCAACAACATTCAAAAAGCTCAACACCATCCAGGACAAAGCAGCCTGCTTGATTGACAGCCCATCCACCACCTTAAACATTTACTCCCTTCACCACTGGTGCACTTTGGTTGCAGTGTGTATCATCCACAAGTTGCACTGCAGCAATTTGCCAAGGCTTCTTTGACAGCAGCTCCCAAACCCGCGACTTCTACCACCTAGGACAGGGCTGCAGATGCATGGGAACACCACCACATCTCAGGATCAAATGTGGCACCAAGGTTGAGAACAGACTGGCTGAACCTCAGACTATTGCCAGGGGGATGGATGGAGTCGGTAGCTATGGAACTGAGTTTGGAGTGGGGACTGAAAACAATGGCTTCGGTTTTCCCAATATTTAATTGGAGGAAATTTCTGCTCATCTGGTACTGGATGTTGGATAAACAGTCTCATACTTTAGCCAGTAGAGGAGTCGAGAGAAGTTGTAGTGAGGTAGAGCTGAATGTCGTCAGTATACATGTGAAAACTGACACTGTGCTTTCAGATGATGATGCTATCAATCTCCATACTTTCCCTTCCAGTGTGCAAAATTCATCAAATATTTCACTATCTTTTTACGCAACAAGTTGATGCAGAATGCGCAGTGCAGAATCTACCTGTCTAACTTTGGGCTTTTCTTCACCTTTATTTACATCCTTTGCAACTTCTGTTTCCAAGTCATTCAGAGAAGAAACATTTTCTGCTTCAGTCACCTCTGTAAACTTACAATGCAGAGTTCTTTGGCAACCTCTTTTTCTTTAGCTTTCAGGCAGCTATCAAGTGGCACTTGGAGTTCTTTTGTGATTAAACCATCAAAACAGCACTTTATCAAAATCTAGCATTTTAGAATGGTCCCATTCCCTATCTCTGTTCTCACTTCTTTCCCAGTACCTTTTTCTTTTAAGAATTCTAGAAACTTGAGATTCAGAAATGCCATGCATCTTCGCAATAAGCTTTGGAACTCTAAATTCCTTTAAATTGCTCAATACATTCACTTGCTCATGCAATGAAAGTCATGGCCATTTTTATTGTGCCATCTGGAAATTAAGCTTCTATTCCTCCTTCACACAAACAAACAAGTGGAAACCATTGATCACTGATTCCAATCAGATTAAGAGGTGAAAAGCTTAAGTTCAAAAGTGACAAGTCTCGTTAAAGTGGGATTCACTGGCACCATATTTGCATAGAGGGAATTGCAATGTGTGAAGGTGCAGTAAAATAAACATTGGAGATATAGGGGAAGAAATTGAACTTTAAAATTGTTGTGCTAATCTGAAAGTTGCAATCAACTAGTTGCAAATAAATAGTCTAGTGAACAACTCAGCAAGTGCCATATCTAAGAATGAGGTGTCATACAATAACTAAAGAACAATACAGCTGATTTCTGATGCATGGTGCTGAATATTGCTCTTGACTTCTCTAACTCTCTCACTAACACCAGGCAATTGTTGGCAGTCCTCACTCCCCCAGCATTCTGAACAATTTTCTCCTCTGCATCACATTACCACCTATTACAAGGGGACACTATACCATCTCTCTTTCACCAAACACACACTCATCTCTTGCTTGCTGCCTCACAGCAGTCACCAACAGCATTCTCTTCTCACATAGTAAGCTTTACAGAACAAGGAACTGCTTTGATGACTTCTTCCCCAATTCACACTCCAGCCACTTACTTTTCATTCAATGCCTCCCTATTCTGCTTGCATCTTGTTTCTTCTCCCTCTGAGCATATGCACAACAATCAAAATCCCCTACACGTGTGTACACTTTAGTCCTTCCTGTTGATGAAAGCTTCTAGCTTGTGTTCTGGTGCCTTAATGGCTTTGAGTGCAATTTATAATGTGATGGACACAAGGGAAGCCAGCCACTGCTGAAAACTCAGCTTGAGCGGTGGTGTCCATGGGAAAGGTAACATATTGAATGGCCTTGGCAAATACGTCATTGGTGACCTGCTTGATGCAACTACGCATTGCAGACTGACATAGGTGAGCGATATCCTGTGTGACTCTAGCAATGCAGGGCCATCTGAGCCAGCAGGCAGCAGGTCCTGTTGCAGGATGCAGCTGAGGTCTGTAACAGCCTACCTGGTAAAGCTCAACCTCCGGGACACATTGTGCCTCAGTAATATCCATGCAAGTGGCCAATAGGCCCTGTAGGCTGGGTAAGGCCTTCCCCCTCATCTGCTGCCTTCCAACAAGCCCAGCTGCTGCTCATCCTGTTGGAGAGGCTGTTGCTGGTGTTTCTGCTGCTCCTCCTCCAACAGTTCCTCCATCCATAATCATTAGGCAAAAAGAGCAACCATGATAAGCTGTGCAATCTTAATCAATATAAACAGAAACAAGCTCTCCCCAAACTCAAAAATCCACAAAGAACAATAGCACGCTGATGGGGAGGTGGTGGCGGAGTGGTAATATCACTGGACTAGTAACCCAGAGGCCTAGGCTAATAGGTTTGAATCCCACCACACCAGATGGTGAAATTTGAATTCAATTAATAAAAATCTGGAATTAAAATATCTAGTCTAATGGTGACTATGAAACCATTGTTGATTGTTGTAAAAACCCATCTGGTTCACTATTGTCCTTTAGGGAAGGAAATCTGCCGGCCTTACCTGGTCTGGCCTACATGTGACTCCAGACCCACAGCAATGTGGTTGACTTTTAAATGGCATAGCAAGCCATTTAATTGTACCAAACCGCTCAAAGCCTAAGAAAAGGAATGAAACCAGACAGACCACCTGGCATCAACCTAGGCACTGGAAACGACAACGGAAAACCCAGCCCTGTCGATCCTGCAAAGTCCTCCTTACTAATATCTGGGGGCTTGTACCAAAATTTGGAGAGCTGACCCACAGACTAGTCAAGCAACAGCTTGATAGTCATACACACAGTGGCAGCAGTGTGTACCATCTACAAGATGCACTGCAGCAATTCACCATGGCTGCTTCGACAGCACCTTCCAAACCTGCGACCTCTACCACCTAGAAGGACAAGAGCAGCAGATGCATGGGAACACCACCATCTGCAGTGTTCCCCTCCAAGCCACACATTATCCTGACTTGGAACTATATCACCCTTCCTTCACCGTTGCTGGTTCAAAATCCTGGAACTCTCCTCACAGTGCTGATGACATACTGACACCTCAAGGACTGCAGTGGTTCAAGAAGACAGCTCACCACCACCTTCTCATGGGCAATGGGGGATGGGCAATAAGTGCTGGCCTAGCCAGTGATGCCCACATCCCACGAACCAACAAATAAAAAAAAAGATCCCATGATCTGAATGCCTGTTGCTGAGCAGCTCTTTAAATAGTGGTTCCAGTGAGCTAGTACCTGAAGTTAGTACCAGAAGCTAGTACCATCCTCACCTGGTCTGGCCTACATGTGACTCCAGACCCACAGCAATATGGTTAATGCTTAACAGCCCTCTGAAATGTCCTGAGCAAGTGGATCACCACCACCTGCTCATGGGTAATTAGGGATAGGCAATAAATAAATGCTAACATCCCAAGAACAAATAAAAAAAATCACTGACCCGAAACGTTAACTCTGCTTCTCTCTCCACAGATGCTGCCAGACCTGCTGAGTATTTCCAACATTTCTTGCGTTTATATAAAAAAAATTACATCTGATTTCAAATTGGTGCTTTCCTCATTGATCAAGCTGAATAATTTGAAGTGTTTTTATTGAGAAACCAGGATGAAAGAACAAGATAGATACTGAGGACACCGTCAGGTTTGAAAAGGGTACAAGAACACAATAAATAGGAGCAGCAGTAGACCATATGGCCCACCAAGTCTGCTCCACCATTCAATACCATGGCTGATCTTAGGCTTCAATTCCACTTTCCTGCCCGTTTCCCATATCCCTTGATTTCCTGAGAGACCAAAAATCTGTCTATCTCAGCCTTAAATGTATTCAACAATGGAGCATCCACAACCCTCTGGGGTAGAGAATTCCAAAGATTCACAACCCTTTGAGTGTAGTAACCCCTCCTCCTTTGCCATTCTGTCTGTCTTTCCGAAATATTGTGTGCCCTGGAATATTCGTTTCCCAACCTTGATCTCCTTGTAACCATTTCTCAGTAATGACAATTAAATCTAGATCATTTACCTCTATTCGTGCCACTAGTTCATCTATCTTATTACAGATATTTTGTGGGTAAAAGGGAAGTACAGATAAACTATAATTATTTGAAGCCAATCGTGGATTTTAAAAGCCCACAAATTATAAGAATAATGGCGGATAAGAAGTCCCATAGTTTGTTATACAAGATACTATTGATGCATGAGACAACAATATTGATACAACAATACTGAAAACTAGCACAAATGGAGATAAACGCTGTTCAACCATTGATCATAAAATGAACTGAAGCTGCAGATTCGGTTTGAAAGAGGCAGCAGAGATGAGAGGGTATGCATATAGCAATGATATTACTTCAACATGACTGCTTTGGCATGAGATAAAGCTGAGTGGGAAAACAATTACCAGCAAGTGAAGAAAACAAAACATTGCCATTGGATAATTAGATCAATTGATCTTCCATATAACTTAACTGTTTTTATCCAATCGCCTTTTCCTTCTCCTCTTCCTCAATCTATGAATTCATTTATCAATCATCACTACATCCTTTCAATCCTCCAGCTAAGGAACACATACACATTATATATACACATGTGCGTGTCTATATATATTACACACATATTTATGTGCTGGATTTGGTCATTTATTTTGAACATTAAGCTTCTATTGTTAGCTCAAACTAATGGCAGTTAATTGAAATTTTCTTTTACTTCTGGGTGAATATGTTAGTGCTTTTGCAAAGTTTTTGCATTTTTTTCAGTAATGATAAAATACTTATTTCTCAAATCCAATTAAGAAAATAAGTGATGTAGGATTTGAAATTAGGAAACAGTCCAATCTATTTTTCCTCGTACGGATCAATGCCTGGCTGACAGTGTGGATGGATTTTGATGCTTCATAGCAACCTGATCAAACTCTAATGATGATAGAAAATGTTTCAGAAATATAAATCAACATGGATAAAGATGTTCATAAGCCTGTTGACCTACCACCAATCTTGCAACTATGGCTTCCAGCGACATTGTGTTCTTCATGGTTATGTTTACAACGACATTTAGCTCTCCAGGTGCTAGGGTCAAAGTTTCTTCGTTTTCTCAGCCAGAATTCACCTATGTCTTCAGGTCGGGAAGGAATGAAGGCATAAGCTCTGCACTGACAGCCAGCCACCACACAGGGCACTCGAACACTCGTACCTGTTGCGAAGATATAAGGAGCACTAGTCAATACAGCAAACCACAGTAGGCGATTTGGAATGTTCCAAATTGATAGATTCACCCAGCAAGAGTGCAGCTGGCAGTATTACTCATTTTGCAGCGCTCCTGATTTCCTTCCTAGCCATGGCCAGAAGCATTGGCAGGCTGATTTCCTTGCCTGATTCTCCGATCTGCACTCTTCTTGAGTGAGCAGCAAGCTGGGAGCGGGGTCTTGCAATTATGGGGCCATTAAGGATTAATGTTGTAAGCCAATACATCCTGGGACTTCTCCAGAGGGCTACTAGGACAGTTGCTGCAGAATTCATCAAACAACATTTTATTACATATTTAGTGCTTCAAATTGATTATGACCCATTTTCAGGCACAGGGTCGTGGTTTGTGACCTGCCCAGGCCCATTGCTGTTGAAGCAGGGAGCACACAAACTTGGTGCTGCCTCCTGATTTACCTGATTGTACTGTTGGTCTGAGATGGGTCCGTGCTGCTGAATGCCTGAGCACTCAGCAAGGGGCCAAGCAGCATGCACTGATCTCACATGGTGCAGCCAGCCTGCTCCTCTTAAAGGCAGGCTGTCCCTCTTAAAGGGGAGCTGCACTCACTCAAAGGCAGCTGCCTGGAGCACCAGGGAAGAAGCTCATGGATGCAGCGCTGGAGGCCTTAGTGGTGGAGATGGCCTGGAGGAGAGATGCCATGCTTCTGCAGGGAGGGACAGGGTGGGGTGCAGGGCGCCCTCAAGGACCACCCATAGAAGGGAATGGGGGCAGGTGTCCAGGGAGGTCAACTCCCAGAATCTGGCCCCCAGGACCTGGCAGCAGTGCCACAAGAAGTTTAATTCCCTCAGAAGACTGGTCAAGGTCAATGAATGCATCTTCACATGACAACTCCTACACACCACACCACTCAAACTGCTCAATGCACCACATCCCCATCACTCACATATCAGTAATTTCTAGCAATCAGGACTCAAGCCTAACATTCAGATACTGCACTTACCCTCACACACATTCCAATGTTGACAGCTCCTGCTTCTTCCACATACCTCCAGATGTTCAGCTGTGGCAGGCACATCACTGAAAAGCAGTGCGTCACAACACTGACATTCAGTCCTCTCTCTAGAAGGAAGCAGAAAAGAACTGGAGGGGGACAAGGCCGCCTTCATCTCCTGAGCCCTGTGGATGAGATGGTGCTCTGCATCATGGGGCCCCGGCATCCGGTGTCACTGAGAACATTGAGAATGACGGCATGTTCCTTCCTTATCCCCCTTCTCAACTCCCAGCACACCCTCATCCTGCTATCTAGCATCGTGAGCAAGCTGCTGATGGTGTAACCATGGACCTTTCGCTTTACACCCGATTCCACTTCCCTCATCCCAAACCTTCCCTTTCTAATTTTATGCTATCAGGCACCCAAGAACTGCCACCTGCACAGCCACTGCAACCCAAGGAGGAAGAGACAGAGCAACAGCATAGCACTGATGGAGATGTACCATCACTTGATCTGACTCACAGCCACCAGCTCAGATACTAGCATTGGACATGGTGAGGCTAGTATAGAGTAGGGATCAGCACATGGGGAGTCACTGGGCACAAATGGGCTGCAGCCAGACAAGGGGAAAAGGACAGTTCTTGTGCCAGCTCCCTGGAGGGCGAGGTGTCAGACGTATTCTGCTACAGATGTGGACTCCGATGGGGCGGCCTCCAGGAGTTCACTGATGAGGATGTGCAACACGTTGCTGTGTGTCAGACAGCCTCCTGTCACTGTCCAGGAGCATGGAGGAGTCTGGTTCCAACTTGACAGAGGTCATCTCACAGAGCTTGCTCTCTCCACCTCCCTTGCTGCCCCTATACCTGTTGCAGCCTTTGTGTGGACTGGTCACCTACTTCTCCCTCCCTTCTATGAGGATGCAGCAGCACTCCCTGCCAAATCAAGCAACATACCACAACACCTCCAAAACACTCCACAGTGCTTCCAGAGAATCTTCAATAGCAGAGGTTAGTGTAAATCACTGGGTGTCTGGTCCTTTAAATAACACTAGTGTTGGGACCCACTTGAAGCTGTACGCCTGCTCTTTGGTGAGTGACAAGCAAATACGTTAACTGGACCTGAGTGGTCCAAATTTGTAAATTCTGCATCAGATCAGCTGGTAAGGATGTTTGATATCAGAATCTGGCCATTTGGGATGCTTCAAGCACAGCACCGGCCACACTGTAAGCAGTGGAGGTGCTGCATGCCTCACTTGGAGGGCTTCCAGTTCCATAGCACTGGCTCGAGTGGTGCTACAAATCTAAATTGTGCCCACTTAATTTTTTTATTTTACTTTTTGGGTTTCATCCAATGACGCATGTGGTAAATAAACTGCACAATTTGGTTTGAGCCAAGCAGGGCAAAAAAGCCCTCCTTGTATAATTCCTGGTTTGTGCAGTAGCTGTTTTTAGCTGAGACTGCAAAGCACTACAACTGAACTCAATGCCTCTGGGTTTCTCAGGCTAAATGTTAGCTAGGGTTGCTGCTATTGATCAGTATCAGGTTACTCCTGTTGGGAATCGTATGATTTAGTGTGAGAGTGAGTGTGTCTAAGTGTGTATGTGTGTGTGTGAGAGAGAGAATGTGTGCAAATGTCTGTTGTTATGGTATGTGAATAGAGTGTGACTTGTTTACTGTGCTGCACCTTTCAGACCCTGAGTCTGACTTGATGTGAGTCTATGTATATTGGCTCCCTCTAGTGGCTAGGGTCACACCCACACAGACAGGCAGAATGAAGATGGGAGCTGACATGGTGGAGCACATGTTAGAATGCTGCAACTTGTGCTGTCTTTTTGTGGCAACCTAACCAAACATGTGAATGAGTGTGTCTGTGTGTGTGAATTTTATCCGGCCAGAAGGACTGGCATTGGAGATGTGGGGGGCCGAAAAATTGGGAGGGGACGTGCTCACCCGGAAACTCAATATTGTGATGTCAATTCTGGATTTGGTCATCAGTGGGAAAGGTCCAAGGTGGTGCTGTCACTATGACACGGTGGGACTGCAATTTGTATTGTTGAGCAGGTATTTAATAAGCATTTGCATGGACCTCACTCTGACTTTATGAAAGGTTTTGAATTGAATCAATGTTGCACGGGAATCACGTGCCTTCTAATCCCCACCTGCTTAAAGGTGGCAGTACCAAGACAAGGCCTCAGTCCCATCCATAGAAAGTAGCCATGGAAGCGTTGGATGATTGCAGGAAGGGGAATAGGGGTGTGCGGCAGCCATTGCCTGACAGCAATGCAGCCCTCGAAGCAAGAGTGAGCATAGGAACATAGGAACAGAAGTAGGCCACTCAGCCCGTCGAGCCTGCTCCGCCATTCAATTCGATCATGGCTGATCATCCATCTCAATGCCACTTTCCCACGCTATCCCCATATCCCTTGATGTAACTTGTCTCCAGAAATCTATTGATTTCTGTCTTGAACATGCTCAATGATTGAGCTTCCGCAGTCCTCGGGGGTAGAGAATTCCAAAGATTCACCACCCACTGAGTAAAGAAATTCCTCCTCATCTCAGTCTTAAATGGCTTACCCCTTATTCTGAGACTATGTCCCCTGGTTTTAGACTCACCAGCCAGGGAAACATTCTATCCACATCCACCCTGTCACACCCTGTAAGAATTTTGTCGAAACGCTAGAGAATACAAGCCCAGTTTCCTCAATCTCTCCTTAAAGGCAATCCCACCATCCCAGAGATTAGTCTTGTGAACCTCCATTGAATTCCCTCTGTGGCAAGTATATCCTTCCTTAGA
Organism: Heterodontus francisci; assembly: GCF_036365525.1. Classification (NCBI taxonomy): domain Eukaryota; kingdom Metazoa; phylum Chordata; class Chondrichthyes; order Heterodontiformes; family Heterodontidae; genus Heterodontus; species Heterodontus francisci. The sequence continues at coordinate 75,706,692 of NC_090371.1, read as the reverse complement.
TAAGGAGACCAAAACTGTGCACAATACTCCAAGTGCAGTCTTACCAAGGCTCTATACAATTGCAGCAAGACATTTTTACTTCTGTACTCAAGTCGCCTTGCAATGAAGGCCAACATCCCATTTGCTTTCCTAATTGCTTGCTGCACCTGCATACTAGTTTTTAGTGACTCATGAACAAGGACACCCAGGTCCCTCAGGACATCAACACTTCCCAACCTCTCACCATTTAAGAAATATTCTGCCTTTCTGTTTTTTCTACCAAAGTGGATAACTTCACACTTATACACATTATATTCCATCTGCCATGTTCTTTCCCATTCACTTAGCCTGTCCAAGTCTGCCTGAAGCCAACTTGCATCCTCCGCACACCTAGTTTTGTGCCATCAGCAAATTTGGAAATATTACATTTGGTCCCCATAGCCAAATCAATTATATAATTTGTGAATCGTTGTGGCCTTGCATTGATCCTTGTGGTACCCCACTAGTAACATCCTACCATTCTGAGAATGAACCGTTTATTCCTACTCTCTGTTTTCTGTCTGTTAACCAATTCTCAATCCATACTAGTATATTACCCCCCCAATCCCATGTACTCTAATTTTGTTTACTAACCTCCCATGTGGGACCTTATCAAAAGCCTTTTGAAAATCCAGATTAAATAAGGTGGCAGCATACCTAACCTAAACCTAATGATGATCTTTACATTTGTGTAGACTTAACTTAATAAGGCTGTGGCACGAGAAGTCCATCCTTTGTCCTCAGTGGATGAAAGCTTGGCAAAGTCATCCAAAAGGTCCGTGTTCACGGAGGCTGACACGAATAGTGGCTTTTGGCAAGTTCCATTGGATAAGAAGTCAAGGTTATTGATAACCTTCATTTGGAAGATTTTGTTTTAAACGTCTACCATTCGGTACCACGTCAGCACTGGAAATATTCCAGAGCACCACGTCAAATATTCTACAGGGCCTTGAAGGTGTAATATGCCATTTGGATGACATCTTAGTTCATGGAAACTCAATTGGAGAACATAACTAAGTGTTAGAACAGTTTTGAATCATCTGCAGGACAAAGGCCTAACACTCAATGAGAAGTGTGAGTTTTCAAAAACATCCATTCATTTTTTAAGACACATTGTCAGCAGTAGCAGCATAATGGCAGACCTGCAAAAGACGAGAGCCATTAGCGAATTTCTACTTCCTATTTCGGTCCAACAAATTCGTCAGGCACAGACGCAAGATGAAGAATGCATCTATGTCCGGCAATATTGCAAGCAAGGTTGGCCACAACAGAGTCCTAGTGGTAAGAGGATGAAAATCTTCTTCGAACACAGAAGACAATTTACCATAGTGGATGATTTGCTGGTATATGATGAGAGACTGGTGATTCCAGAGTCACTCCTGGTAGAATCTATGAAGTCAGAGACTTGGGGGGAGATGTAAATAAAAAGTGAATGAATGTAAATAAATATTTGGATAAAGACTTGGGGGGGAGATGTAGTATCAGGGACTGAAAGGGTTAATCTTGAGAGAGTGTAAAGAATACCTCCTACTATGATGATGTAAGCGATCACATGTGAAAGAGAGACCTGAAGCTAGATGCAGCGTGGCTTTAGTGGAGTCACCCAGACTAGTGTAAAGATGTATATAGTTCTAATATAATAAATATCAATGTTCTAACTACCCCAGACTGAAGTACCTCTATAAGCTAAAAGCAAAATACTGCGGATGCTGGAAATCTGAAATAAAAACAAGAAATGCTGGAATCACTCAGCAGGTCTGGCAGCATCTGACCCGAAACGTTAACTCTGCTTCTCTTTCCACAGATGCTGCCAGACTAGCTGAGTGATTCCAGCATTTCTTGTTTTTACCTCGATAAGCTAGTTTAATTAAGGTGGCAGCATATCAAACAAACATACAACAACATCCATTTATTTAAATGTTCACAATACTCAGTAACAAGACCAAGTTGCACACAGTGAAAGCTCAAGTGCATCTAGGTGCACTTCTTCAGCCACTTCCATGCTATCCCTTCACTGGCAGCTGAGATGGAGGAAGGCTGCAGAATGCACTGTCCCTCGGCCTGGGATGGCTTTGGCGGGTGTCCTCTGGCTGCTGAGCTCTGGAGGGCCCTCAGTGGCTGAGGGGTTCCTGCACAAGTGCAGAGCCTCCTCAGTCGTCCCAGCTATTGGAGCTGGGGTCACTAGAGGAGGGGCCAAGGAGTCGCTGTCCACACACGGAGCACCCTGAGGGGAGCCCCCTGATGTGGAGATCAGCCTCTCTTGCTCCCATACAAGGCTTACTTGAACCTCCCTGCTGAGCAGAGAAGGACAAGGACCTGGAGAAGACTACAGGGGCCTCATCCTTCTCTCACCTTGCCACTGCTGCTTTGAGCTCATGGCCAAGGTGATGGTGTGCAGGTCTGCACACATTTGTTGCATCTGGCTCTCATGAGGATTGCCAACCTTTCGATGGAGGAAGCCATGCGCTCACTTGCCTGAGACATGGTAACACTCATGGCATTGTCCAAGTATGACTGTGCATTGCCTCTGGCAGCACCACCAGATATTCCCTTACCTATTTCTGCAACTCCAGCATGTTCTGTGCTGTTGACACCAGAGGCTCGTCATCAACCAGGGGCTCCACATGGCCACCCACAGACCTCCGACTGTCAGTGGCCTTGCTTGTCAGCTGCTCGGAGGTATGTGTGGAGTTCTCACCCGCTTGTGACGCTGAATCTAAGTCCAAGTGCATACCCACCAACGTGAGTCTCTGCGCTGGTGGAGGGTGCAGGGGAATGATATGATGATGCACCCTCTGAGGTTTCTTCTTCCTCATCCTCAGAGGTCAACGGGATTTGAGGGTGCCAGCAGACAATCTCCTCTCTGAGGTGCCATAACCTGCATGAGGAAGCACAAATATTTAGGGGTTCTGCTGCATGGATCTGCCCATGCCAACATTGTGTGATGTGCTTCTCTAGAAGGGCAGTGGTGGGCACAATGCTTCCTCACTTTCTTGGGTGGACACTCCAGTCTCTCTGTCTGCTATTGAATGACCTCCCTGAGAGCCCACTAGCTCCGGGGTCTCCTCTGCTGCCGGGGTCAGTTCTTGGATGTCTGGGATCCCACTTCCAGTCTTCGCCCTTTCCCTAGTGTTGTGAGCTTTTTTCTCCTGCGAGCAGAAAAAGGACACTATTAGTCTTCCCACAGAGACCACTTTTTCTGGTGGCAACCCTTTCGTCCCTGATGGCCCCAAATGCCTTCTTCTCATATCCCTTCTCAAGGGATGTGCGGGTGGCAAGCTATGACAGAAGGCCGGCTGTCTTGGAGATGCAGCCATGCATCGGACATGATCTGCTGTTGCCTCAGCCCCTTGACACCCCCTTTGCAGTCACTCCCTGACCATGTCACACTCCCTCGTGCGTAACCACATGCAAGGCCCAATGATGGGATGGATGTGGAGGACTCACCTTGGCAGAGCAAAGGAGGTCATTGACCCTCGCAGCACAACCCAGTTTCAGAGGGTGACCCCACGGTTGCTGACCTCTTCTGCGATCGCTGTCCAGGCTTGCTTGGTCAGGTGGGAGGGTCTCTTTCTTACGTCCCTTGGGAAAAGAAACACCCACCTTTCCCTTACAGCCTGGAGGAGGATCTGCAGGGAGGCATCGCTGAACTGTGGGGCCACCAAGTGTCTCCCACCTGATATGGTCCCTCTGGGCTTATGAGGCCTTGGTCAGCAGCACAGGGTCTATGGTCAGCAGTACAGGGTCTATAGTCAGGAGGGTCAGCAGCACAGGGTCTATGGTCAGCAATATAGGGTCTATGGTCAGGAGGGTCCGCAGTTCAGGGTCTATGGTCAGGAGGGTCAGCAGCACAGGGTCTATGGTCAGGAGGGTCAGCCGCACAGGGTCTATGGGCAGGAGGGTCAGCAGCAAAGGGTCTATGGTCAGGAGGGTCAGCCGCACAGGGTCTATGGTCAACAATATAGGGTCTATGGTCAGGAGGGTCAGCAGTACAGGGTCTACGGTCAGGAGGGTCAGCCGCACAGGTTCTATGGTCAGGTGGGTCCGCAGTACAGGGTCTATAGTCAGGAGGGTCAGCAGCACAGGGTCTATGGTCAGGAGGGTCAGCCGCACAGGGTCTATGGTCAGCAATATAGGGTCTATGGTCAGGAGGGTCCGCAGTACAGGGTCTATGGTCAGGAGGGTCAGCAGTACAGGGTCTATGGTCAGGAGGGTCAGCAGCACAGGGTCTATGGTCAGCAGTACAGGGTTTATGGTCAGGAGGGTCCGCAGTACAGGGTCTATGGTCAGGAGGGTCAGCAGCACAGGGTCTATAGTCAGGAGGGTCAGCAGCACAGGGTCTATGGTCAGCAATATAGGGTCTATGGTTAGGAGGGTCCACAGTACAGGGTCTATGGTCAGGAGGGTCAGCCGCACAGGTTCTATGGTCAGGAGGGTCCGCAGTACAGGGTCTATAGTCAGGAGGGTCAGCAGTACAGGGTCTATGGTCAGGAGGGTCAGCCGCACAGGGTCCATAGTCAGGAGGGTCAGCAGCACAGGGTCTATGGTCAGCAATATAGAGTCTATGGTCAGGAGGGTCCACAGTACAGGGTTTATGGTCAGGAGGGTCAGCAGCACAGGGTCTATGGTCAGCAGTACAGGATTTATGGTCAGGAGGGTCAGCCGCACAGGGTCTATGGTCAGCAATATAGGGTCTATGGTCAGGAGGCTCAGCAGCACAGGGTCTATGGTCAGCAATATAGGGTCTATGGTCAAGAGGGTCTGCAGTACAGGGTCTATGGTCAGGAGGGTCAGCCGCACAGGTTCTATGGTCAGGAGGGTCAGCCGCACAGGGTCTATGGTCCGCAGTACAGGGTCTATTGTCAGGAGGGTCTGCAGTACAGGGTCTATGTCAGGAGGGTCAGTAGCACAAAGGCAAACCAGCTTCACTAAGTGAAGCAGCAGTTCAAGCAGGGCTGGCTGTGCTTTAAATATGGCGCCGGCACCTGCACTTGTCTCAGCTGATGCCATGGGACGTGCCCCATGCCTCCTGCATTCAAATGGTCCAGCCGCCTTGTGATCCAGGTCGGCCGCCCGCACACATATGTGTGGCTATGCCACCCTCAACCAGTGCCGTTGCAGGGACTCACAATAGGCTGATAAAATTTAACTCAACATGTATGAACGAGTGTGTGTTTGTGAATGTGTTTCTGTGTGTGTGTGCATGTGTGTAATTGAGTGTGTGTATCTGAATGTGTATGTTTATGAATTTGTATCTCCAGGAGCGGAGCAGAGAGGAACGGAGCGGACCTGTGGGGAGTTCGCCGAGAGCAGAGCCTATAAATCGACCCCGAGGATCGAGGCCCAGTCTCTTACCTTCCGGGAGCGGAGCAGAGAGCAGTCAGAGCTCTTCCAGTGCGCCAGAGTTTTGAAAGATAAAGCCAACAGTGACGTCAGAGGGGAGCTGCAAGGTGATTGGTTGGTGAGTAGCAGCTGTTAGAATATCTTAAAAAAATAAGGGGAAAGTTATATCTTTGTTGAAAAAAAAACCTCTGGTGATAAGGTGAGTACTATTAAAGTGTTTTATTTTTAAGGACTTTAGATTGAAGTGGGTAGAACAACCCCCCCTAGTGTAATTAGTATTTTTTAATTAAGGGAGTAACTAATTAACCTAAGGGTAAGTCATGGCAGGAGAGCTCAGCCCCGTGATATGCTCCTCTTGCGCTATGTAGGAAATCAGGGGCACTTCCAGTGTCCCTGATGACCATGTGTGCAGGAAGTGTATCGTTCTGCAGCTACTGGCTACCCGCATTATGGAGCTCTGGGTGGATTCACTGTGGAGCATCCGCGATGCTGAGGACGTCATGGACAGCACGTTTAGTGAGGTGGTCACACCGCAGGTAATGGTGGCACAAGCAGAAAAGAGATGGGTGACCACCAGACAGAGTAGTAGGCGCAGGCAGGTAGTGCAGGAATCCCCTGTGGCCATCCCTTTCTCAAACAGATATACCGCTTTGGATACTGTTGGGGGTGATGACCTCCCAGGGGAAAGCAGCAACAGCCAAGTTTGTGGCACCACGGAGGGCTGTGCTGCACAGCAGGGGAGGAAAAGGGGTGGAAGAGCTATCGTGATAGGGGATTCTATCGTAAGGGGTGCAGATAGGCGTTTCTGTGGCCGCAAAAGAGACTCCAGGATGGTATGTTGCCTCCCTGGTGCTAGGGTCAAGGATGTCTCGGAGCGGCTGCAGGACATTCTGAAACGGGAGGGTGAGCAGCCAGAGGTCGTGGTCCATATTGGTACTAACGACATAGGCAGGGAGATGAGGTCCTGCAAAGTGAATATAGAGAGTTAGGCAGAAGATTAAAAAGCAGGACCTCTCGGGTTGTAATCTCAGGATTAGTCCCTATGCCACGTGCTAGTGAGGGTAGAAATAGGAGGATTAGGCAAATGAATGCGCAGCTGAAGAGCTGGTGTAGGCGGGAGGGCTTCAGCTAGTTGGATCATTGGGATCTCTTCTGGTGCAGAGGTGACCTGTACAAGAAGGACGGGTTGCATCAAAACTGGAGGGGGACCAATATCCTTGTGGGGACATTTGCCAACATTACTCGGGAGGGTTTAAACTAGTCTTGCAGGGGGGTGGGGCCCAAAGTAGTAGTCTCTCCAATGAGATAGTTGAGGCAAATGTCGAGGTTAAAGCAAGCAAGTCCAGTAGGCAGACCGGGCAGGGGCAGGACAGGGAGCGTGGAAGGTCTGATAGGCTAAACTGCATTTACTTTAATGCAAGAAGCTTTACAGGTAAGGCAGATGAATTCAGAGCATGGATCAGTACATGGGATTGTGATATTATAGCTATTACGGAAACGTGGTTGAGGGATGGGCAGGACTGGCAGCTCAATGTTCCGGGGTACCGATGATTCCAGCGTGACAGAAGTGGAGGTAAGAGAGGAGGGGGAGTTGCACTATTGATTAGGGAGGACATCACGGCAGTACTTAGAGAGGATATCCCGGGGGAAATGTCCAGCGAGGCCATTTGGGTAGAACTTAGAAATAAGAAAGTGGTGATCACTTTGATGTGATTATACTATAGGCCCCCCAATAGTCAGAGGGAAGTGGAGGAGCATATATGTAGGGAAATCACTGATAGGTGTAGGAATTATAGGGTTGTAATAGTCGGTGATTTTAACTTCCCTAATATTGACTGGGACTGCCTTAGTGCTAAGGGATCAGATGGGGAAGAATTTGTTAAGTGTGTCCAGGATAGTTTTCTGAAGCAGTATGTGGATGGCCCTACTAGAGAAGGGGCTACACTCAACCTCCTCTGAGGAAATGAGGATGGGCAGGTGGTTGATGTGTCAGTGGGAGAGCACTTTGGGACCAGTGACCATAACTCTATTAGCTTCAAGATAGTTATGGAAAAGGATAGGACTGGTCCTCAGGTTGAAGTCCTAAATTGGAGGAAGGCTAATTTCGATGGCATCAGACAAGAACTCTCAAAAGTTGAATGGGAGAGGCTGTTTACAGGTAAAGGGACGTCTGGCAAGTGGGAGGCTTTTAAAAGTGAGATAGGAAGAGTTCAGGGCCGTCATGATCCTGTTAGATGGAAGGGCAAGGCTGGCAAGTTTAGGGAACCTTGGTTGACGAGGAATATTGAGGGTCTGGTCAGGACAAAGAAGGAGGCATATGTTAGGTATAGGTAGCTGGGATCAAGCGAGTCCCTTGAGAAGTATAGGGGATGTAGGACTACACTGAAGAAGGAAATTAGGAGGGCGAAAAGGGCCCATGAGATTTCCCTGGCAGATAAGATAAAGGAGAATCCTAAAAGATTCTATACGTATATTAAGAGTAAAAGGGTAGCTAGGGAGAGAGTAGGTCCCCTAAAGGATCAGTGTGGCAATCTATGTGTGGAGCCACAGGAAATGGGCGAGGTCTTAAATGAATATTTCTCGTCCGTATTTACCGTGAAGGTGGTCATGGAAGCCAGTGAATTCAAGGGAGGGAACAGTGATATCCTGGAGCATATCAACATTACAGAGGAGGAAGTGTTGGAGGTTTTGAAGCGCATTAAGGTGGATAAATCCCCAGGGCCTGACCAGGTGTATCCTAGGATGCAATGGGAAGCAAGGGAGGAGATTGCCTGGGGGCCTGGCAGAGATTTTTGTATCATCGTTAGCCACGGGTGAGGTACCGGAAGACTGGAGGATAGCTAATGTTGTGTCTTTATTTAAGAAGGGCAGCAGGGATAAGCCAGGGAACTACAGGCTGGTGAGCCTTACATCAGTGGTGGGAAAGTTATTGGAAGGGATTCTGAGAGACAGGATTTATATGCATTTGGAAAGGCATGGTCAGATTAGGGATAGTCAGCATGGCTTTGTGCGTGGGAAATCATGTCTCACGAATTTGATTGAGTTTTTCGAGGAGGTGACCAAGAGGATTGACGAGGGCAGGGAGATGGACGTTGTCTACATGGACTTTAGCAAGGCCTTTGACAAGGTCCTGCATGGTAGGCTGGTCCAGAAGTTTCGAACACATGGGAACCAGGGTGAGCTAGCAAATTGGATACAAAATTGGCTTGGTGATAGGAGGCAGAGTGGTAGTGGAGGGTTGTTTTTCCGATTGGAGGCCGGTGACCAGTGGTGTGCCGCAGGGATCGGTGCTGTTGCCTCTGTTGTTTGTTATATATATTAATGACTTGGATGTGAATGTAGGGGGCATGATTAGTAAGTTTGCAGATGACACCAAAATTGGTGGTATAGTGGACAGTGAAGAAGGTTGTCTAAGGTTACAACAGGATATAGATAAAGTGGGAAAGTGGGCAAGGGATTGGCAAATGGAATTTAACGCAGACAAGTGTGAAGTGATGCATTTTGGGAAGTTAAACCAAGGCAGGACATATACAGTGAATGGCAGGGCCCTGGGGAGTGTTCTTGAGCAGAGACCTTGGGGTGCAAGTACATAGTTCCCTGAAAGTGGCAACATAGGTAGACAGGGTGGTGAAGAAGGCGTATGGCATGCTTGCCTTCATCAGCCAAGGCATTGAGTACAAGAGTTGGGACGTCATGTTACAGTTGTACATAACGTTGGTTAGGCCGCATTTGGAGTACTGTGTGCAGTTCTGGTCGCCGCACTACAGGAAAGATGTGATTAAGCTAGAGAGGGTGCAGAAAAGATTCACAATGATGTTGCCTGGTTTGGAGGTCTTGAGTTATAAAGAGAGATTGGATAGGCTGGGTCTGCTTTCCCTGGAGCGAAGGAGGCTGAGAGGGGACATGATAGAGGTATATAAAATTATGAGAGGCATAGATAGGGTGAATAGCCAGAGTCTGTTTCCCATGGTAGGGGTGACTAAAACTAGAGGGCATAGATTTAAGGTGAGAGGGAGAAAGGGTAGTGGGAAGGAGAGTGGGGAAATGGAATGGGGAGAGGGGGAGGGGAGGGCAGGGGATTGGAGAGGGGTGGAGAGGGGTAGAGAGGGGAGTGGGGGAGGGGAGTTGGGGAGGGGAGTGGGTGAGATGAGCAAGAAGTAATCAAGGAGTGATGTCACAGGACAGCAGGTAAGTGATTGGTAGTGAGTATTACCTTTTCTTGCTGAAATTGGTGACTTAAACTGGATAAACTAATTAGTTAATAAATCTCACACACATTCTCACACTCACACACACACTCATTCACACATTCACAAACACACACACTCATTCACAGATAAAATTATTGAGTGAACAAAAGCCTTAAGTAATCTTAATTTAATATATAAAACAAGGTTAGTTAGGGATGGCAGGGCATGTGGGTATGTCATAAATGCCGCACGTAATAGTTGGTGGAGAGAGAGTTATCTGGACACTTCATTCCGAGAGGCAGTGACACCTCTCAGGTTAGGTCTAGTTTAGATTTGGTCTGTGACAGGTACAGGATGATGCGACTGCGAGTCAGGCAGGTATGACGATCCAGGATGTAGTGATGGTGGAGCCTTGGCTCTTGACCTTGTCCAACACGTACTTGCTATATGTGTGGATAAGAACAAAGACTGCAGGGAGGATGGGCAATTTACCACGGCACCATGTTACAGGAGGGCATTCACGTGAGGAGAGTAAAAAGAAATGTGGTAGGGGATAGTATAGTCAGGGGATTAGATACTGTTCTCTGTAGCCATAACTGGTAGTCCCAAAGGTCATGTTATCTGCCTGCTGCCAGGGTTAAAGACATCTCCTCAGGGCTGGAGAAGAACTTGGAGCATGAGAGGAATGATTGGTTGTTGTGGTCCACATAGGAAACAACAACATAGGTAGAATGAGGAATGAGATTCTGCTGAGAGAGTTTGAGGAGTTAAGGTCCAAATTAAAATGCAGAAGATGAGTTCATGGAATGAATTTGAGATAGCCTGGCACAATTCATCGTGGAACCAACCAGGGAACAGGCTATTTTAGATCTTGTCTTATGCAATGAAAAAGGGTTAATTAGTAATCTCATAGTAAGTGGCAGCACAGTGGTGCAGTGGTTAGCACCGCAGCCTCACAGCTCCAGGGACCCGGCTTCGATTCTGGGTACTGCCTGTGCGGAGTTTGCAAGTTCTCCCTGTGACCGTGTGGGTTTTCACCGGGTGCTCTGGTTTCCTCCCATAGCCAAAGACTTGCAGGTTGATAGGTAAATTGGCCATTGTAAATTGCCCCTAGTGTAGGTAGGTGGTTGGGATTACTGAAAGGTTAGTATAAATGGGTGCTTGTTGGTTGGCACAGACTCAGTGGGCCAAAGGACCTGTTTCAGCGCTGTATCTCTAAAGAAACTAAAATAAAAAATAAAAAAAAGTGATCCTCTGGGGAAGAGTGACCATAATATGATAGAATTCCACATTGAGTTCGAGAGTGGTGTACTTATGTCTGAAACTAGAGTCTTAAACTTAAATAAAGCCAATTACACAGGGATTAGAGATGAGTTGGGTAAGGTATATTGGGAAATCAGATTAAAAGGTATGACAGTGGAAAAGTACGGAGATTGGAATAGTTTTAAAAATCAGCAAAGGATAACCAAAAAATTGATAAAGAGGGAGAAACCAGAATATGACTGTAAACCAGCAAGAAATATAAAAATAGATTGTAAGAGCTTCTACAATATGTAAAAATGAAGAGAGTAGTGAAAGTAAATGTGGGTCCCTTAAAGGCTGAAAGTGGAGAAATTATCATGGGGAATAAGGAAATGTCGGAGAGGTTAAACAATTATTTTTTTGTCTGCCTTCATAGTCGAAAACACATAAAAACAGAAATAGTGAGGAACCAAGGGTCTAATGAGAGTGAGGAATGAAAAGTAATTTTAGTAGAACATCGAACAGTACAGAACAGTACAGGCCACGATGTTGTGCCGACCCTTTAACCTACTCTCAGATCAAACTACCAACATACTATCATCAATGTACCTATCCAAGAGTCGCTTAAATGTCCCTAATGTATCTGCTTTTACTACCACCGCTGGCAGTGCATTCCACGCACCCGCCACTCTCTGTGTAAAGAACCTACCTCGGACATCTCCCCCAAACCTTCCTCCAATCACCTTAAAATTATGCCCCCTGGTGATAGCCCTTTCCGCCCTGGGAAAAAGTCTCTGGCCATCCACTCTATCTATGCCTCTCATCATCTTGTACCCCTCTATCAAGTCACCTCTCATCCTTCTTCGCTCCAATGAGAAAAGCCCTAGCTCCCTCAACCTTTCTTCATAAGACATGCCCTCCAGTCCAGGCAGCATCCTGGTAAATCTCCTCTGCACCCTCTCTAAAGCTTCCACATCCTTCCTATAATGAGGCGACCAGAACTGAACACAATATTCCAAGTGTGGTCGAACCAGGGCTTTATAGAGCTGCAGCATAACCTCGCAGCTCTTAAACTCAATCCCCCTGTTAATGAAAGCCAACACCCCATACACCTTCTTAACAACCCTATCAACTTGGGTGGCAACTTTGAGGGATCTATGGACGTGGACCCCAAGATTCCTCTGTTCCTCCACACTGCCAAGAATCCTGTCTTTAAGCCTGTATTCTGCATTCAAATTCGACCTTCCAAAATGAATCACTTCACACTTTTCCAGGTTGAACTCCATCTGTCACTTCTCAGCCCAGCTCTGCATCCTGTCAATGTCCCGTTGCAACCTACAACAGCCTTCCACACTTTCCACAACTCCAGCAACCTTCGTGTCATCGGCAAACTTGCTAACCCAGCCTTCCACTTCCTCATCCAAGTCATTTATAAAAATCACAAAGAGCAGAGGTCCCAGAACAGATCCCTGTGGAACACCACTGGTCACCGAGCTCCAGGCTGAATACTTTCCATCTACTACCACCTTCTATGGGCCAGCCAATTCTGTATCCAGACAGCCAACTTTCCCTGTATCCCATGCCTCCTTACTTTCTGAATGAGCCTACCATGGGGAACCTTATCAAACACCTTGCTAAAATCCATATACACCACATCCACTGCTCTTCCTTCATCAATGTGTTTTGTCATATCCTCAAAGAATTCAATAAGGCTTGTGAGGCATGACTTGCCCCTCACAAAGCCATGCTGACTATCTCTAATCAAACTATGCTTTTCCAAATAATCATAAATCCTGTCTCTCAGAATCCTCTCCAATAATTTGCCCACCACCGACGTAAGACTGACTGGTCTATAATTCCCAGGGTTATCCCTATTCCCTTTCTTGAACAAGGGAATAACATTTGCCACCCTCCAATCATCTGGTACTACTCCAGTGGACAGTGAGGACGCAAAGATCATCGCCAAAGGCGCGGCAATCTCTTCCCTCGCTTCCCGTAATAACCTTGGGTATATCCCATCTGGCCCCGGGGACTTATCTATCCTCATGTCTTTCAAAATTTACAGCACATCCTCCTTCTTAACCTCAACCTGTTCGAGCATATCAGTCTGTTTCACGCTGTCCTCACAAACGTCCAGGTCCCTCTCACTAGTGAATACTGAAGCAAAGTATTCATTAAGGACCTCCCCTACCTCCTCCGACTCCAGGCACAAGTTCCCTCCACTATCCCTGATCGGCCCTACCCTCACTCTGGCCATCCTCTTGTTCCTCACATGAGTGTAGAACGCCTTGGGATTTTCCTTAATCCTACCCGCCAAGACTTTTTCATGTCCCCTTCTAGCTCTTCTAAGTCCATTCTTCAGTTCCTTCCTGGCTACCTTGTAACCCTCTAGAGCCCTGTCTGGTCCTTGCTTCCTCAACCTTAAGTAAGCTTCCTTCTTCCTCTTGACTAGCTGTTCCACATCTCTTGTCATCCAAGGTTCCTTCACCCTACCATCCCTTCCTTGCCTCATCGGGACAAACCTATCCAGCAGTCACAGCATGTGCTCCCTAAACAACCTCCACATTACTGTCGTGCATTTCCCTGAGAACATCTGTTCCCAATTTAAGCACCCCAGTTCCTGCCTAATAGCATTGTAATTCCCCCTCCCCCAATTAAATATTTTCCCATCCCGTCTGCTCCTATCCCTCTCCATGACTGTAGTAAAGGTCAGGGAGTTGTGATCACTATCACCGAAATGCTCTCCCACCGCGAGATCTGCCACCTGGCCTGGTTCGTTGCCAAGCACCAAATCCAATATAGCCTCCCCTCTAGTCGGCCTATCTACATATTGAGTCAGGAAACCTTCCTGGACACACCTGACAAAATCTGCTCCATCCAAAAAAAAGTGCTGGAGAAATTAATGAGATTAAAAGCAAATAAATCCCCAGGACCTGATGGCCTACAGCCTAGAGTTCCAAAAGAGTTGGTTGCAGAGTTAGTAGATGCATTGGTTGTGATCTTCAAAATTCCCTTGAATTTGAGACAGTCCCAGTGGATTGGAAGGTAGCAAATATAACTCTGCTATTCAAGAAAGGAGGGAGAGAGAAAGCAAGGAGCTGCAAACTAGTTAGGCTGACATCTGTCGTCAGGAAAATGCTGAAATCTATTATTATTTATTTATTTATTTAGAGATACAGCACTGTATCTTCGGCCCACCGAGTCTGTGCCGACCATCAACCACCCATTTTATACTAATCCTACACTAATTCCATATTCCTACTGCATCCCCACCTGTCCCTATATTTCCCTACCACCTACCTATACTAGGGGCAATTTATAAAGGCCAATTTACCTATCAACCTGCAAGTCTTTGGCATGTGGGAGGAAACCGGAGCACCCGGAGGAAACCCACGCAGACACAGGGAGAACTTGCAAACTCCACACAGGCAGTTCCCAGAATTGAACCCGGGTCGCTGGAGCTGTGAGGCTGCGGTGCTAACCACTGCGCCACTGTGCCGCCCATATTAAAGAAGTGATAGCAGGGCATATGGTTTTATGAAACAGAAATCATATTTGATAAATCTATTAGTGTTTTTGAGAGTGTAATTAGCAGGGTAAATAAACGAAAACCAATGAATGTAGTAAATTTGTATTTTCATAAGGTATTTGATAAGGTGCCACACGAAAGGTTGTTGCACAAGATAAGGGCTCATGGGGTTGTGGATAACATATTAGCATAGCTGAAGAATTGGTTACAGGACAGAAAACAGAGAGCAGGAATAGACAGGCCATTTTCAGTTTGGCAGGCAGTTACTAGTGGGGTGCTACAAGATTAGTGCTGGAGCCTCAGCTATTCACAGTATATATTAACTAATTAGATGAAGGGCCTCAGAATAATGAATCCAGGTTTGCTGTCGATACAAAGCTAGGTGGAAAAGTTACCTATGAGGAGGACACACAAGGTGGAATATTTTGGACTTAGTCCCTGTCAGTATGGCGGGACCATTTTCTGGTCGGGTACCCGATTTACTAATTGACGGGCTTTGCCATGGCTATTTTCCAGAGCCCTGGCATTAGCATCCTGCTTCTGGGTTTCCTGACCAATCAGGGAGGGCAAGCGGGATGATGCATCCATTCTGTCAAAGGGAGGAATTCTAATTTAAGGGACCAAGACATGGGTTACAATGGCTCATGAGCAACCACAGGAATAGAGAGGAGACCTGGGAAGGCTGCTCACTGGGTCTCTCACTCTTACCTGGAGCTCCTGCTGCAGGATCTGAGGGGCTGCAGTGAGGTAAGCTCTCCCAAGGACCGGAAGAAGCTGATAGTCTCTCCAAATAGCAGGTGGAAGTGGCCGAGGAGGTCAGTAGCAGGACTGTGATCCCTCCAACCTGGAGAACATGCACTGAGGATCCAGGACTTCAGGAGGGCATGATGGGTTTGTGGCATAACACGTTCAGGTCCCAAGCCCCCAACTTTGATTTACGCAGTGTTCTCCTGTACAACACTCCTCAGGACAACACACCTTACAGTGCCACTCATTCCTCTCTCTCCAGGCACCTCACATCCCCATCTGAACAGCGAACACTGACACTCACCCTCACCCTATTGCTCTCTTGCAGCCATGTTTCACAGTCACCCTCCACTAATATTGTCCTTCCCTCCTCTCCATACAAGCCATTACAAACACCAACATCTCTCTGCTTTCTCTCGATACAAGAGAGCACTCAACTTGGGAAGAGGCAGAGACCCTGAGGAGGGCAGGAATGTTGGGGGTGGCGTCCAGTGACAGGCACCTTTTCAGCCACTGGCAATGCATTCCTGCCTATTCCACTGGGAAGGAGGCTTCGTCCCAGGAGGCTGCAGATGTCAGCACCAACCTGCCATGAAAGCCTGAGCCACCTGAGGCACAGGTGCTCAGACATATCGGGAGAGCTGATCCTCTGTCTGTAGACCCTGTGTTGGGGTCACACCTTCTTCCAGCTTGACCTCTGTGTCCATCACCTTGCCCTGTGGAGGGGCATGTGGCTGAGGAGAAGGCTGTTGCGGAGCTGTTGGCGGTGGTGTGGCTACTGTTCTTGCCCCTCACCAGAGGTGGAAGGTGGAGCTGCTCCTGGGCTGTAGTGAAGGCTGGCAGCAGGGGAGCACAGCTGAAAGTGAGTGAAGTACTTGATAGGTGGTGCCAAGCTGTGATATCACTCTCTGAGAGAAGAAGTGTTTTGAACAGGCGCCTCTCACCTGGCCATGGTTGGAGCTCTTCAGTTTCACTGACCAAAGACTTCCCAGCTTCTCAGTTTCACTGAAGAAGTTCTGTGCATTCACCTCGGTGACCCTGGCAAGTTGTTGACAGGTCAGGGAACAGATCCCCTGGCTGAGAAACCCAGAATTGTGGGTTAAAACAGCTTGTAATGGCCTTTTTAATTACCTTAATAACTTACTCAACAGATCCAAGGGGGTTCCTCACTTGCCTTCAATCCTGCCCCTCTAAAACCCAGAGAGGGCAGGATGACATCAAGATCCTGACCCGACATCAATTTTAGAGGATTTAACTCCCTGCACACAAACCCTTTGCGTGTCCTTGTATGAGAAACACGGTAAGTTAACATGCAGGTACAGCAAGCAACTAGGAAAGCAAATGGTATGTTGGTCTTTATTGCAAAGAGGGTTGGAGTACAAGAGTAAAGCAGTCTTGCTACAATTATACAGGGATTTGGTCTCCTCACCCAAGGAAGAATATACTTGTCTTAGAGGCGGTGCAATGAAGGTTCACTAGATTGATTCCTGGGATGAAGAATTTGCCCTATGAGGAGAGATTGAGTAGACTGGGTCTATACTCTCTGAAGTTTAAAAGAATGTGAGGTGATCTCATTGAAACATAAGATTCTGAGAGGGCTTGGCAGAGAAGATGTTTCCTCTAACTGGAGAGTCTAGAACTGGGGGCATAGTCTCAGGATAATGGGTTGGCCATTTAGGACTGAAATGAAGAAACATTTCATTACTCAAGGGGTTTTGGATGCTCAGTCATTAAATAGATTCAAGGCTGAGATCTGTAGCTTTTTGGATTCTAAGGGAATCAAGGGATATGGGGATTGAGCGCAAAAGTGAAGTTAAGATCAAAGATCAGCATAATCCTATTGAAGGTGGAGCAGGCTCTTAGGGGTATATGGTCTACTCCTGCTCCTATTTCTTGTGTTTTTAAGTTCAAAATTGAATTGTACTGAATTTAATTTGGGAATAAAAAATGAATGAATAAATGAGACAGCCATCCTTGTGGTTGGGATAACATTTTGTTATGATTACTGTGGATACATGTTGATGAGAATATAACCAAGTACTAAAGGAGAAAAGTGCATTTAGCCCATCAACCCCTTCCTTCCAGAGTCCATGTATGACTATTAAAAACAAGGACTTCTATGGCCTGACCATCAGCTGATGAACCTCTATTTTGGAGAACACTATTTTCCTACCCCTAGCTGCTATGAAATAAACAAACACTGTTATTAATAATTCTAAAATCCTAAGATGTGAATGGCTTAATAACAATTGTTATGCTGAGATCTGTAGTGATTACAAGTTGATCATTAGACTTGTGTAGAAGAAGCAGAATTCAATGCGTTCATGCTACCTTAATTTTACATTCAGACAAAAATAATCAATTTACGTATAAAGTTCAGTTCCCTACCGGTAAAACGTTCATGTTCAGCGAGGAGGTGCCCACAAAAGCACTTTGACTTTACTCCAACTCGAATGCAATCCCATTTGTAGTCAGGACATCGCCATCCAATATAGATCCCTTTCAAAGCAACACAATCATCCATGCATTAGTTATAAATATAATAGGTGAACTATTTACCAATCACTTACAATGCAGGTGGTGAAAATACTTTAAAGCAAGATTGTAATGTACCAAAGTCCCAAGTGAATGTGAGAAAGGAAAAGAGGTATTCATGCCCAAACACACGGGAAAATAATATACCTAGCCTTCATATGAAAAATTACAATATCAGTAATTATGAAAATACAAGGCTAAAGTTGTTCTTTCTGTTTAACAAAGTCAACCTCCTGCTACCCTGACCAAATATGTGTATTAAGCCAAGACATAGAGCAGAAACCCACACGACCAGTGTGATTTTCCAGCTTCACATCAAGGGGATGATTTCCTTTGTGCTGCATGCATGCAGCAAAGTTTAGAACCTGTTTAATAAGTTTACAATTTTCTAAATATAGCACACACAGAAATCTTTGCTGCAATTGCCTTTCTGACCTTGAGGCTACCAACCTAATGACAATAGTGAGGGTTTTATGCTGTTAAGTGGATTGAGAATGCCCAAACTCATTTCATGTAGAACATTTACAGCTTTCAGAAAGAACAGGTCTTGTCTTGTTTATCAAGCCCAGATCCCTAAAATGAAAGGACAGTGAGTATTCAGGTTAAGCCCCCCTGATATCTTCACCGTACTCTATGGAACTGAACCTAAAGGGCTGGTTTACTTCAGCATAATTATTGTCACAAATATGCTTTGTTATTAGAGGGTGATATATTCAAACTAGTGGCAGGCATTAAACAAGACCTGGAGAGAAAGAAGTCTCATAAATCTCATTCTCCTCTCACTACAAGGAAAGGTGAATTGTCATGGGTACAAGAAATGTGACAATGAAATATTATGGACTAAAACTGAGGAGTTATAAAAATTGATTTTATCTTTTAAAAAATGGACCTTTCTTTTAAAAAGTGAACAGTGTGCTCTAAAATGGACACCGAAGATTAAAAGACTTGGCCTTTGTATATTCACCCTATCTGACAGGGACAAAGCAATACCTTCAAAGCTGAGAGGTGTCAATTGCACCCATCCTACATCCATCCTGAAACATTCCTGAATTGAATGGGTTCTTCTGAAACAAAGACATTGTGAAGTGAAAACATCATAACCGGATTATTCTCACCCTGGCCATTGTATGATCACCATGGGGGAGAGGCCAAAACATCTCCTAACAGAAGATGACGTGACAAACTTTTTACCTTAAAAGAGACACCCTTGAAAAGAGAGACACCTAGAAAGCTGCATCCAAGAAGCTTTTCCAGCTAAGAGACCGGGAGAAATCCAGCAGCCAGAAGGGATGCGCTCTGCTGTAAAATTCTACATCTACACTTATACAGCAGTAAATTAGAAGCGATCCATTGTCTTCAACTGAACTTTCAACCAAGAGAGAAATCTATAAACACCTCAGGCCTGCAACCAATGCGAACTGGACTTTCGAGAGGCTTCAACAGGTTTGCTGTTTGCTGTCTACCTCCCCACTTACAATTGCTTAGCCCTTTTCCTCTCTACCTATCTCTTGTGTGTGTGTTTGTGCGTGCGCGCGTGCAAGCGGATGTGTGATTAGATGCAGTTGCAACAATTTCGGGTTAAGGCGTATTGATCAATAAATAATTGATTTTCTGTTTTAAACCTATAAGAAAACCTGTCGCTTTCTGTTTATTTGACAAATAAAACACAAAGGGGTTAAACCCTAATAGAAAAAAACACTTGCTGCAGTGGGAACCACCCAAGCTCTCCTCACCATGTGGCCATAACACGAATACTTTCAAGATTATCATAATGCACAGGCTAAACTATATCTGCAATTTGCTTACTGTGGCAATTCAGGCCACTCTGTTTCAGGAAAACCAAATAATTGTTTCCGAAATCCCAATTATAGGGAAAAACAAGCTATAGGAGGATAAAACTGTGGGTAGGGTATACTGGACTAATTGGAGTCGAACAAAATGATTGAAAACATCGACATCTGGCACATTAGGTTTGCCCCAGTCAAAAACGCTGGCTAGCTGGAGCTGGATGGCAGTGAAGCACCCAAAACCATCTCCCTTAAGAACGCACTTGAAATCCCGAGCAATCCCAAACTGTAATAACACATTCTTTTGGTAAGTACCTACTTGAATATGAAGGTTGGCTTAAGGTGGATTTGTCATACTGCATGACTCCTCCCTTAGGGCAGAACCTTAATATATTTTGAAAGCTAGTAGTCTTTTTCAAATGGATGAGGATGGAATTAGAGCCATTTATGAAGAAGGGCTGCTCAAATTATAATTTATGATAGATAACTGAGCAATTGAAGCTGCTGCATAAATAATTATGCAGATTGCAACAACACAGAGGTCAACTAAAAACCTACTTTCAAGGTGAAATTGATCACTCTGCACTTTATCCAGCACAAAAATTTCCAAGGTATTCAATTAGGGTGGGTGACATTAATAACAAAACACAAAAGCTCTGTGGGAAGAATTTAGATGTGGAACTCATGCACTTCACTTTGGTCAAAAGCATACTTAGCCTGTGGTGATGTATGGATGAGGTTGACTCACAGAGTCATGCAGCACAGCAGGTGCACATTCAGCTGACTGTGCCTTTGCTGTCCTTTTGAAAAAGCTATGCAATTAGTCCCAATCTCCTGCTCTTTCCCCATAGCCCTGCAAATTTCTCCTTTTGAAGTATACATTCAGCTCCCTCTTGAGAGTTACTATTCAATCTGCTTCCACCAACCTTTCAGGGAATGCGTACCAGATCATAACAACTTGCTAAGTAAAGGAAAAAACTCCGCCCTGGATATTTTGCCAATTTCTTTAAATCTGTATCCTCTGGTTACCAATCATCCTGCCACTGGAAACAATTTCACTCTATCAGGTCTGTCAAAACCCCTCATAATTTTGACTGTTATGACCTTTCTTAAATCTCCCCTTAACCTTCTCTGCTCTAAGGAGAACACACCCCGCTTCTCTAGTTTCTCCGCAAAACTAAAGTCCCTCATCCCTGGTACCATTCTGATAATTCTCTGCTGCACCCTCTCCAGGTTTTAGCAACCTTCCTAACGTGTAGTGCCCAGAATTAGACAGAATACTATAACTGAGGCCAAGCCAATGATTAATAAGGGCATCCCATAACTTCCTTGGTTTTGTACTCTATGGGCTGAATTTCCATTCCAGGGGCAGGACTCCGACTTCAGGACCAATTCCGGGTCCTGAACCCACTCCACATCGCTGCCAGAAGTCCAATGCTATTTTGAAAGAGGCTGCTAATTACTAGGCTGCTCAAGCATTTGCCATCCAATTAGGGGTGGTGGTTGTGTTGAGGAGGTGGGATGATGATGTAATGGGCCCAATTTACATAGCACCCGGCAGCCAGAGGAGGAAGATGCATCCCAGACACCACCATCACAGCAGTCAAGTGGTGCACCCTCCACCAGCGCAGATACATTCACTTCGGTGGGCCCTCACTCAAGTTAGAATGGGTGGCACAAAGTGACCAGCACTTCACATAAGGGCAGGAGGAGGTGACAGAGGCAGAAGCAGCTGTGGGCAGTCCCCCTCGGAGGATGGAAGACAGACAAAGCCAGGCTCAGCTGAGTTGAGATGCAGAGCCTCGGGGGTTACACACAAGGTGGGTCCTGGAGCAGCAGCAGGAGTTGTGTGCCCAAATGTCGGACTTCCCTGAGGCAGTGTGGAGTCTTGGGCAGAGAATGGAGGAGTTCATTCACGAGATATGGTCCTCTATGTCATGCATATGAGCGCATGAGCTCATCCATTAAAGAGTGGCCTACTTCATGGAGACCCATACGCGACATCACGTTACGTGGGTGCAGGAATATAGCACTGATCTGCACAGAATGCATGTTACATTTTGTAGCATTGACTGTCAGTTGCACTGATGATGCAAAGACACATGGACGGACTATCAGATGCTCCCAACCACTGGTTCCCTCAGACGTATGCCAGGCAGGGATGATGTCAAAGGGGCCACCCCTCATGGGGGAGCTTCGTCATTGGCTGCTCCCATAGCCCCACTGACTGAGGCACCATTTATGCAGCAAGCCCCCGTGACCGAGGCTGCCCCTGCATTGTCACATGGGGAGCAGAGTATGGCAATGAACCCGCTGGCACCGCAACGGCAAGGTCAGGCGCCATGGGCATCTCAGCCACATGCAGACACAAGCAAGCAGCCTGCCTCCATAGAATCATCTATTGCACAGAAGGAGGCCATTCGGCCCAGTCAAAGGGAGGAGAACCCCACAGGAGCAGCTGCATGCAGACGGTTATGCGTCGATAGTTTCATTATGCAGTTCACTTTAGTGACTTTGTAATGCTTCTGTTCACTGATTAATCCTCAATGTAATGAAATGGTTGATAGTTGCATCCTGAATTGTGTGATTCCACTGTTATGAGGGCACTAAGGCACCAGCATGATGAAGTGGGTGCCTGATGTAAAGGTGAGTGGTTGGCAACACAGTGTCGCCGATGGCAACGTGTCTTTAAGGTATTGTGGGGAAACAGTAGATGAATCTGTGTAGCAGGCATTTTGGATGTGGCTGCATCTTGTGGGAAAGGTGTGGTAGTGGGTCAAATGCTTCCAGGATGTGCCACGCTCAGGCAAAGCATGTCTGGATTAGTGTGGCCCAAGCTTCCCTGCCATCCTGGTCAATAGCTCAACGTCTAAGCTGGACCTCTGGAAGGCAGAATCACTGTGCTGCACCACATTTTCCTCCTCCTCCTCCTCTTCCGAAGACGTGTGATGCTCCTCCACAACTTCCTGCTTAAGATCCACACCTCTCTGGACGGCTATGTTGTGCAGAGCGCAGCAGACCACCACCATGCAAAAAGTCTTTGAAGGGGATCCCCCCGACCGATCAAGGCACTGGAACCACATCTTCAGGAGTTCGTTGGCCTGCTCTATAGTGGGCCTTGTGCTAAGATGGCAGAGCTGTAGCATCTCTTTGCCTCAGTTGTAGGGTTGTGCACAGGTGTCAGCAGCCATTTCTTTCATGGATAGCCCTTGTCCCCTATAGCCATCCACATAGTCTCTCTGGTGGTATGAACAGCAGCAGCACAAACAGCAGCAGCAGGAATATAGGTGCAGGAGTAGGCCATTCAGCCCTTCAAGCTTGTTCTACCATTTGATAAGATCATGGCTGAATTGATTGTGGTCTCAGCTCCACGTTCCTGTCTGCCACCCAATAACCCTTGACTTCCTTGTCTATCAAAAATCTATCTAACTCAGCCTTGAATAAATTCAATGACCCTGCCTCCACTGTTTTCTGGGGAAAAGAATTCCACAGACTAATGACCCTCTGAGAGAAAATATTTCTCATTTCCATCTTAAAAGGGAGATCTCTTATTTTTAAACTGTATCCCCTAGTTCTAGTCTCCCCCACAAGAGGAAACATCTTCCCGGTATCCACCTTATCAAGTCCCTTCAGGATCTTATATGTTTCAATAAGATCACCTCATTCTTCTACACTCCAATGGGTAAAGGCCCAACCTGTTCAACCTGTCTTGATAAGATAAGCCTTTCATCCCGGGAATGAGTCAAATGAACCTTCTCTGAACTGAACTGCCTCTAATGCAATTATATCTTCTTTCATATAAGGAAACTAAAACTGTACACAGCACTCCAGATGTGGTCTCACCAAGGCACCGTACTGCAGTAGCTGCAGTAAAATTTCCCTACTTTTATATTCCATTCCCCTTGCAATAAATGGCAACTTTCCATTTGCCTTCCTAATTCCTGCATGCTAACTTCTTGTGATTCATGTATCAGCACACCCAGATCCCTCTGTACCACCGAGTTCTGTAATCTCTCTCTATTTTAATAGTATACAGCTTTTCTATTCCTCCTGCCAAAGTGGACAAGTTCCAATTTTCCCACATTATACTCCTTCTGCCAAATTTTTTGCCTGCTCACTTAATCTATCTAAATACCTTTGTAGATTCTTTACTTCCTCTTGACAACTTATTTTCCTACCTATCTTGGTGTCATTGGCAAATTTAGCTACCATACATTCGGTCCCTTCATCCAAGTCATTGATATAGATTGTAAATAGTTGAGGCCCCAGCACTGATTCCTGTGGCACTCCACTAGTTACAGCTTAACAACCCAAAAAAGACCCATTTATCCCTACTTTCTGCTTCTTGTTAGCTAACCAGTCCTTTATCTATGGTAATATGTTACCCCCTACACCATGTGCTCTTATTTTGTGTGGGTGGGTGAATGCTTATGAGATATCACACAGGTCTGCTGCTGCCCCTTGAAATGACCCAGAGGCAAAGAGGTTCAAGGCCACTGTCATTTTCACAGCTACTGGCAGGGCATGGCCATGCGACCGGCGAGGGATGTGTTCTTCCTCCATGAGGACACACAAATCAGCAAACACCTGCCTCAATGTTGTTCTGAGATGCCCAGGAAGTTGATTCTTTGGTGGTATAGCCTATGGTGTAGCGCCTTTGTGCCCTCCCTGCCCCTCGGGCATCACAGCTGATTCCCTCTGCACCAAGGGGCTGCATTGTTGTTGGCACTACTGCTCCTCATCAATACTCAATGCTACTCCGGAGTAGCTGAGCCCCCCCCCCCCACTCCAGGGATGGCCTCACTTGCAACCAGCTGCACTGTACCAGCTGCCTGGACCACCTGCCCCACCCCCCAACTGCCCCACTTACCCCTGCAGGTGCACTCCCCCAAATTGCCCCAGCGCCTCCACCTGAAATACTCTCTGAGCTCTGCTCTCACAATGGCCACTGTGTGCCAATGCATCAGCTCCTCTCTGCTCCTTCCACCATTTATGCTGCACCAGGAACTGCACCCACTTCTCTGATTGGCTCCCTGCTGCGCAGCTGTCTTATCTCCTTGGAATTGCTGCTTTCCTGTGCCTCAAAAATCTCTTCCAGCCCTGCAACGAGCTCTCAAATTGCTCATTAACTGCCTCAATTAATGACCTGCCACTTACGGGCAGATTGCTGAGATCCCCAATAAGTCGCCTCCAAAGTTGCTTGGAGGTGGGACCATATTAGGAAACCGCATACCACTCGGCGATACAAATTTTCTGGCACGCCCACCTCCAAAAGCGCCTTCTCTATGGGATTAAAATCCAACTCAATGTCTCTATTTATAAAGCCAAGGATCCAGTATGCTTTTTTTTAAACAGTTTTATCAACTTCTCCTGCTACTTTCAAAGATGTGTGTATGTGACCCTCTGGTCCTGCACCCCTTTAAAATGTTACCACTTAATTTATATTGCCTCCTTAATTTTCCTTCCAAAATGCATAATTTTTCACCTTAAATATAATCTGCCGTGTGCCTGTCCATTCCACCAGGCTGTTTTTGTCCTTTTGAAGTCTGCTACTATCCTCTTCCTTGTTTGTAACTTTTCCAAGCTTTGTGTCATCTGCAACTTTGAAATTATGTCCCCAAAACCATTCAGGTCATTAATTTAAACCAAAAAGAGTAGTGGTCCTAATACTGATCCCTGGGGATATCACTGTATACTTTTTTCCTTTCTGTCTCTTAGGCAATTTTGTATCTACACTGCCCCTTTAATCCCAATGAGCTTCAATTTTGCTAATAAAAGCAGAAAGTGCTGGAAATACTCAGCAGGTCAGGGATCTGTGGAGAGAGAAACAGAGTTAACGTTTCGCGTCTGTGACCTTTCATCAGAACAGTCACACACCTGAACCATTAACTCTGTTCCTCTCTCCACAGATGCTGCCAGACCTGCTGAGTATTTCCAGCACTTTCTGCTTTTATTGCAGATTTCCAGCATCCGCAGTATTTTGCTTTTGTTCAATTTTGCTAACATGTCTATTATTATGAAATGCCTTCTGAAAGTCCATATGCAAAGCATCAATTGCACTACCTTCATCAACCCTCTCTGTTATTTTAGTGGAGAACTCAAATCAAGTTTGGCAGATACAGTTTGCCTTTAGCAAATCCGTGTTAGCTGTCATTCATTAACCGATGTTCTACCAAGTGACACTTCAGGCAGAAGTTTCTGCACTTAGTCCCTGCCGAAATGGTGGGACCATTAGCAGGTTGGGGACCCGTTGCCAACTGGAGTGTGCATCGCCGAGGCTCTTTAACTGAGCCACAGTATTAATATCCCGCCTCTGGGTTCCCCAATCAATCAGGAATGATGGGCAAGATGATGCGCTGAATCTGTCAAAGGCAGGAATTCTAATTAAAGGGACCCAGTATGGATTACAATGGCTCAACAGGACATGGATTTTTATGGCTGCAGCAACCACAGGAATGGGAAGGCTGCTCCCCGGGTCTGTCACTCTAACCTGGAGGTCCTGCTGCAGGATCTGAGGGGCTACTGTGAGGTGAGCTCTCCCAAGGACGGGAGGAAGAGGACAATTTCTCCAACCAAACAGGCATGGCTGGATGTGGCCGAGGAAGTCAGCAGCAGAAGTCTGGTCCATCCAACCTGGAGACAGTGCAGCAACAGGATCCAGGTCCTCAAGAGGCCAGGAAAGGTGAGTGGTGGAACACTTTCAGGTGTCAAGCCCACATTCTAACTTTCGCAGCATTGTCCTGCACAGCACTCCTAACAGCTGCCCATATTCCTCTCTCTCCAGGCACCTCACAACCCTATTTGAACAGCCAACACTCACCTTCATCTTATTGCCCTCTCAGACCCATGACTCACAGCCACCCTCCAGAAACGGTTGCTTCCCTGTTACCCAACAAGCCGTTACTAACACTCATAACTCTCTGTTTTCTCCCCTGACAGAAGAAAGCACACAACCTCCGGGAGAGGCAAAAACCTGGGGGTGTGGACTGGGTGGCATTCCAATGACAGCCATGTTGATGGCCACTGGCAATGCATGCCCACCTGGTACACTGTGAAGGCGGTTATTCCAGGGGGCTGCAGATGTCAGCAATGACCCGCCATGAGAGCCTTAGCCTCCTGAGTGACTGGTGCTCGGACATATTGAGAGATCTGATCCCTTGCCTGTAAAGCCTGCGTTGAGGATTTTGCCTCCTTCCAGCTTGGACTCTGTGTCCAGGGAAGGGCAAGCAGCTGAGGAGAAGGCAACTCCCCGCATGCACCCAAATCCACCTCCCCTTGCCTGGGCAAATCCTCCCCTTTGTCCCGGATTATGGCCTCTAGATGTTTCCATGGACATTAGGCTGACTGGCCTGTAGTTACCTGGTTTATCTTTCCTATTTTGAACAGCAATGTAACATTTGGAACCTCCAGTGCTCTGGCACCACTCTCATACCCAAGGAGGATTGAAGGATTGTAAGCAAAGCCTCTGCTATTTCCATACTTAGTTCCTTCAGCACCGAGGATGCTTCCCATCCAGACCAGGTAACTTTTCAACTGAAGATCCTTCACAGAGTCTATTACATTCAGCATAAACAGTGCTGCATTGGTAGAGGTGCCACCCTTTGTATGAGATGTGAAGTCAAGGCTGTGACTATCTGTTTAGGTGGACATAAAAGATCTCACGTTACTTTTTGGGAGAACTGCAAAAAGCCTTCTCGGTGTCCTCGTCAGTATTGCTCCTCAACATCACCACCGTCATTCATCTAATTTTCTGTGACTGCATGTTAAAGATAATTCATTGATTTCCTTTGGGACATCCTGAGGATGTGAATTATGCTAAAAGTAGACAAGTTCTTTTTCTTTCTTTCTTATTGTGAAATGTAATTTAATAAATCTGGTGATTTGTGGCTGGCACAAGAAACAAAATGACCGTGAAAGCTGCCATAATGAAGAAAAAACCCAACTGGTTCACTCATGCCCTTCAGGCAAGGAAACCTGCCAATCTCCTACCCAGCCTGGCCTATACGTAACTCATACACATTGGCCACAGAATACGGCTCTGTAGCGCCCATAGCTTTGGCTCTATGGGTGCCATTTTGGTGCCAAATGGTTGCGTGTGTGCACTTCCTGGGCAGCCTGTGCCATTTTGGGGACAGTAGTAGGGTGGGTGTTAGAAGCATGCACCGGAAGTATGCAGAGTAGGCAGATCGTGATGTCACTCAGCGCATAATGCTGATTTGATGCCAGTGCTGGAAAGGATGGGCTCCAAGCTCTGCGCACATCCCAGTGCCAAACTCATGCCAGACTCCTCCATGCTCCTTGCCAGTGACAGCAGTCTTTCTGGCAGGCTTGTCAATGCACCAAGCATTTCATTGTTCATGCCCATCAGTCTTTTTCTGTACGCCACCCCTTTGAAGTCTCCGTCTGAGTCGTCTGCAGCAGAACTCGCGTGTGATCTCATCCTCTGGGGAGCTGGTACCTGCGCTTCCCTTTCCCCTGCTCTGGCTGCAGGCCTCTCATGCCTGGTGACTCACCACGTGCAGATCCTGCCTCTGTGCTACCCTCTAAAGTTCACGCAGTATCAGTATCTGAGCTGGCCATTCTGAGCACAAGATTCAGTGACCATATTTCTTCACCATCCTGTTTCTCTTGCACTTCAAGTTCCTGCACCAGTACTTGACCAGGTGGCAGTTCTTAGGTATCTGAAAGGAGAAAGGCCCAAGGGTAGGGTTGCTGTGTAACAGGAGGGGTGCATGCTTATTACACCATCTACAGCTTGCATATCAGAAGACATTGTGGGATGAGGGGAAAGCAGGATGTGAGAAGGTGGATTAGATGGGAACATAGCATCATCTTGTATATTTTCAGCCCAGCCACTGGTCACGGCCTCAGTCATGGCTGCTCCAATGATGACGAGCGCTGTCTCCTCCATGGGGCGGTGGCATACAGACCTCACCAATTAGGTGCTGCTGCCTGGGGTTATGCATCACCTTTCCCTGCAAGAGAGAGGGAAGTGTTTCAGTAAGTGTGGAGCAATGTGTTTGGGTGATGTGCCTGTCATGGTTGGATAGCTGGCATTGGTGTAAGCTGAGATTTGTGTGTATGAGGCTTGTAGCAGTGCTAAGTGTGTGAGGGTAGCGTAAAGTTATGAATGTAAGGTGTTGATTGATAGGGAATGTTGGTAGGTGGGTGCAGGGGGTGTGGTAGATGGTGTGTGAGGCTAGTGGCTCATTTGAAATGCATTCACTGACCTTGACCATGCATGTGAGGTCATTAAACTTCTTCCTGCACTGGATGCAGTTCCTCGGGGCTAGACTGCTCTGTTTGCAATGGTTATCTGCTCCTACTGCCTCCTCAGTGGTCTGGCTGGGCGATGTCATGGTACCCTGTGGGATGAGGACCTCTCTTGTTCTGTCCATCTCTGCACAAAGGCCTCCAGTGCTACAATCAGAGAATGTTGAAGCAAGCTGTCTACATTATTGTGCAATTTTCACTCTTCTTCCTGCTCAGACTCTCTTCCACAATGACTTTCAGCACCTGCTACAGCCAGAATGCACCTCCCCATTAAGAGTGACAGGCTGACTTTAAGTGGTGCCAGCCTCACATGCAGCCACTGAGCAGCACATGTAGCTCTGGGCTACTTGCTACTAACATTTAAATTAGCAGGTAGCACAAAGTTTGCATGCTGCCTCGATGGCAACAATTGGGCGCAGGTTAATCACACATTGTGTTTTTAGGCCTATTCAAATTTTCCCTCCCACCATGTTTCTGATACTTAACGCACTTTGAATTAGCTCAGTAATCGTTACATATTCTCAGGGTAGTGATGAACATCAAATGCAGCTTTGCCAGTATCACCCATATCCCGAGAACAAGTAATAATAATTAAGATCACCTGTTTGAAGTGCATCCAGCGCTGCCTCTCTCTCAGGATCAAATAGTTCCTTCACCCGAGTCCCAAATTCTTCTCTATGCATCGCTTTGGCGACAGAGATGAGCTCAGCCTTTTCAGCTGGAATGATGGGTTTAACTGTATAACCTGTAAAAGATAATTGCAGGAAACCTCTCAATAGATAAACTTTTTTCCACCTACTCTTAGCCTGCTATTATAAATATTTTTTTATTTTTCCTTTATTGATTCAGCGAGGTGAAAGGACAAGCCCTATCGTATCAGACATAACCAAGGTTAGAGGAAGTCGGAGACAATATGGGTTAAAAGAGGAAACGGTGATTAGGTGACAACAAGCTTGGATTTTAAGTGTCTGAAGATTTTAAGAATATGGGAAGACTATGGGTTTTGAAACATTAGTACGTTTTAATTCTTGTGGGTAAAACAAATTGTCTCTAAAATCCAGCTACCTGTCATTAAAATGAAATCAATTTTTGAAAAGCTTAAGGTCACATAAACAGTTTTAACATAAATCTCCACAGTTGGAATTTGAGGAAATTCATGAAACTAATAATTTTCTAAGAATGTGAACAATATGAAGAGGCCTTGAAAGTTGCCTCAGTCTGCACACGATCTATTGGGTGAAAATTACCCCAAGCAGTCAGGTGATCAGCTGAGTTGTTGGGGAGTTGGCAGTGATAACTGTTGTGGATGTTCAGCTAGGCACTGACTTTTCAGTTCCTCAGTCTCTCATTCAGTCTCTAAATGTGGGGAATTAGCCAGACATAGAGAATGGTGGTTCCAATAGAATTTCAATTTTTTTTTATGTGAACCCAAAATACACAATGCTGGTACATTACTTTAAGGAAGATTTACCAAATTCAATTATATTTTCCTGTTAAAAGTAACTACAAAATTTAAAGAGCACAAGTCACTGAGAGAAAATATTCTTAATTGACCCAGTCTAAATGCAGTTTTATGGAGAACTCTCATTTCCAATAGATTCATATCCAATGGTTTCCATGGAGGTGAACTGGGATCTCCCATCCCTTAAAATCCAGGCAATACTGAGCTTCTATGTTACATTTCAGCACCCAGGATCAGGAAGGATATCAGGAAGGTAATGTAAGAGGGATAAACTGTTACCACAATCCCAAGATTACAACCTCTAGGGTTGTAATCTCGGGATTACACCCTGTGCCACGTGCCAGTGAGGCTAGAAATAGGAAGATAGTGCAGCTAAACACGTGGCTGAACAGCTGGTGTAGAAGGGAGGGTTTCAGATATCTGGACCATTGGGATCTCTTCAGGGATAGATGGGACCTGTACAAGAAGGATGGGTGGCATCTAAACTAGAGGGGCACAAATATCCTGGCTGCGAGGTTTGCTAGCGTCACTCGGGAGGGTTTAAACTAGTGTGGCAGGGGGGTGGGAACCAGAGCAGTAGGACAGCAAGTGAAATAAATGAGGGGGAACTAGTAAATAAGGCCAGTAAGACTAAGAGGAAGAGCAGGCAGGGAGATGTTGCGGAGCACAGCGGGGCTGGTGGTCTGAAGTGCATTTGTTTCAATGCGAGAAGTATAACAGGTAAGGCAGATGAACTTGGAGCTTGGATTAGTACTTGGAACAATGATGTTGTTGCTATTACAGAGACTTGGTTGAGGGAAGGACAGGATTGGCAGCTAAATGTTCCAGGATTTAGAAGCTTCAGGCGGGATAGAGGGGGATGTAAAAGGGATGGGGGAGTTGCATTACTTGTTAAGGAGAATATCACAGCCGTACTGCGGGAGGACACCTCGGAGGGGTCGTGCAGCGAGGCAATATGGGTGAAGCTCAGGAATAGGAAGGGTTCAGTCACGATGTTGGGGGTTTTCTACAGACCTCCCAACAGCCAGCGGGAGGTAGAGGAGCAGATATGTAGACAGATTTTGGAAAGATGTAAAGGTAACAGGGTTGTAGTGGTGGGTGATTTTAACTTCCCCTATATTGACTGGGACTCACTTAGTGCTAGGGACTTAGATGGGGCAGAATTTGTAAGGAGCATCCAGGAGGGCTTCTTGAAACAATATGTAGATAGTCCAACTAGGGATGGGGCCGTAATGGACCTGGTATTGGGGAATGAGCCCGGCCAGGTGGTCGAAGTTTCAGTAGGGGAGCATTTAGGGAACAGTGACCATAATTCCAAAGGTTTTAAGGTCCTTGTGGATAAGGATGAGTAGTCCTCGGGTGAAGGTGCTAAATTGGGGGAAGGCTAATTATAACAATATTAGGCAGGAACTGAAGAATTTAGATTGGGGGCGGCTATTTGAGGGTAAATCAACATCTGACATGTGGGGGTCTTTCAAATGTCAGTTGATTAGAATCCAGGACCAGCATGTTCCTGTGAGGAAGAAGGATAAGTTTGGCAAGTTTTGGGAACCTTGGATAATGCGGGATATTGTGAGCCTAGTCAAAAAGAAAAAGGAAGCATTCGTAAGGGCTGGAAGGCTAGGAACAGACGAATCCCTTCAGGAATATAAAGACAGTAGGAAGGAACTTAAGCAAGGAGTCAGGAGGGCTAAAAGGGGTCATGAAAAGTCATTGGCAAACAGGATTAAGGAAAATCCCAAGGCTTTTTATACGTATATAAAGAGCAAGAGGGTAACTAGGGAGAGGGTTGGCCCACTCAAGGACAGAGAAGGGAATCTAAGTGTGGAGCCAGAGGAAATGGGTGAGGTACTAAATGAGAACTTTGCATCAGTATTCACCAAAGAGAAGGATTTGGTGGATGATAAGCCTAGGGAAGGGAGTGTAGATAGTCTCAGTCATCTCATTATCGAAAAGGAGGAGGTGTTGGGTGTCTTGAAAAGCATTGGTAGATAAGTCCCCAGGGCCTGATGGGATCTACCCTAGAATACTGAGGGAGGCAAGGGAAGAAATTGCTGGGGCCTTGACAGAAATCTTTGCATCCTCATTGGCTACAGGTGAGGTCCCAGAGGACTGGAGAATAGCCAATGTTGTTCCTTTGTTTAAGAAGGGTAGCAAGGATAATCCAGGCAATTATAGGCTGGTGAGCCACACATCAGTTGTAGGGAAATTATTAGAGAGGATTCTTTGGGACAGGATTTACTCCCATTTGGAAATAAACAAACTTATTAGCGAGAGGCAGCATGGTTTTGTGAAGGGGAGGTCATGTCTCTCTAATTTGATTGAGATTTTTGAGGAAGTGACAAAGATGATTGATGAAGGAAGGGCAGTGGATGTTATCTATATGGACTACAGTAAAGCCTTTGACAACGTCCCTCATGGCAGACTGGTACAAAAGGTGAAGTCACACGGGATCAGAGGTGAGCTGGCAAGATGGATACAGAACTGGCTCAGTCATAGAAGACAGAGGGTAGCAGTGGAAGGGTGCTTTTCTGAATGGAGGGATGTAACTAGTGGTGTTCTGCAGGGATCAATGCTGGGACCTTTTCTCTTTGTAGTATATATAAATGATTTGGAGGAAAATGTAGCTGGTCTGATTAGTAAGTTTGCGGACGACACAATGGTTGGTGGAGTTGCGGATAGTGATGAGGATTGTCAGAGGATACAGCAGTTTATAGATCGGTTGGAGACTTGGGTGGAGAAATGGCAGATGGAGTTTAATCTGGACAAATGTGAGGTAATGCATTTTGGATGGTCTAATGCAGGTGGGAAGTATACAGTAAATGGCAGGACCCTTAGGAGTATTGACAGGCAGAGATATCTGGGCGTACAGGTCCACAGGTCACTGAAAGTGGCAACGCAGGTGGATAAGGTAGTCAAGAAGGCATACGGCATGCTTGCCTTCATCGGTCGGGGCATAGAGTATAAAAATTGGCAAGTCATGCTGCAGCTGTACAGAACTTTAGTTAGGCCACACTTAGAATATTGCGTGCAATTCTGGTCGCCACACTACCAGAAGAATGTGGAGGCTTTGGAGAGGGTACAGAAGAGGTTTACCAGGATGTTGCCTGGTCTGGAGGGCATTAGCTATGAGGAGAGGTTGGATAAACTCGCATTGTTTTCACTGGAACGACGGAGGTGGAGGGGTGACATGATAGAGGTTTACAAAGTTATGAGCGGCATGGACAGAGTGGATAGTCAGAAGCTTTTTTCCAGGGTGGAAGAGTCAGTTACTAGGGGACATGGGTTTAAGGTGCGAGGGGCAAAGTTTAGAGGGGATGTGCGAGGCAAGTTCTTTACACAGAGGGTGGTGAGTGCCTGGAACTTGCTGCCGGGGGAGGTGGTGGAAGCAGATACGATAGCGACGTTTAAGAGGCATCTTGACAAATACATGAATAGGATGGGAATAGAGGGATACGGTCCCCGGAAGTGCAGAAGGTTTTAGTTTAGGCAGGCATCAAGATCGGCGCAGGCTTGGAGGGCCGAATGGCCTGTTCCTGTTCTGTACTGTTCTTTGTTCTTTGTTCACTGCTACACAATTTATTAAAGGCACTGACCTGCAATTCTCCTGTGATCTTTATAATAATGATATTTTCAGAGACATTTAATAAGGCTCAATGACGATGTACATGAAAATTGAGTTTGCAACGCTACTTTTTCCCCCTTAATTTTTCTTTCGATTGTCTTTCTCATTCACTCTTCTCCTGAAGGCAAAGTTCCCATTAAGGTGCAGTGCACAGTTCCATGCTGTAACTAGTAGTATTATAGCTGGTAAAATATAATCTTGGTGGGGGCACAAAATGGGCAGGAGCAGGTTGTCTGCCTGCTATAGACACTGCCCGATTTTCCTGACTTCAATGGAAAAGATAATTGGCAGATATATAATGGGCAACCTGTTTTGTGCCCTCTTTGACATTAAATTTCACCTCTATAATATTTTACAGCATAGAGGGAGGTCATTTGGGCCAGTAAGACATAAGGTTAGCCTGCAGGTACAGCAAGCAATTAGGGAGGCAAATGGCATGTTGGCCTTTATTGCAAGGGGATTGGAGTACAGGAATAAAAAAGTTTTGCTGCAATTGTACAGGGTTTTGGAGAGACCACATCTGGAATAATGTGTGCAGGTTTGGTCTTCACATTCAAGAAAGGATGTACTTGCACTGGAGGCGGTACAGCGAAGTTTCACTAAACTGGTCCCTGGGCTGCCGGGGTTGTTCTATGGTGAGAGGCTGAGTAAATTGGGTCTATATTGTCTGGAGTTTAGAAGAATGAGAGGCAATCTCACTGAAACATACAAAATTCTGAAGAGGATGGATAGGGTAGACATTGAGAGATTGTAATCTAAAACACAGGGGCACAGTTTCAGGATAAGGGGTCAATCATTTAGGACTGAGATGAGGAAAAATTACTTCACTCAAAGGGTTGTGAATCTTTGGAATTCTCTACCCCAGAGGGTTGTGGATGCTCCATCGTTGAGCACGTCTGAGGCTGGGATAGACAGATTTTTGGTCTCTCAGGGAATCAAGGGATATGAGGAGCAGGTGGGAAAGTGGAGTTGAAGCCTAAAATCAGCCATGATTGTATTGAATGGCAGAGCAGGCTCAATGGGCCATATGGTCTACTTCTGCTCCCGTTTCTTGTGTTCTTGGGTTCACTATGCCTCTGCCAGTTCTCTAAAAGGACTATCCACTTTGTCCCATTGCCCTGCCATTTTCACATATCCTTTTAATTTTTTCTTTTTCAAATATATATCCACTTCCCTTTCAAAGCTAATATAGATTCTATCTTCAAGATTGTTTCTGTTAGGCCATTCCATGCCCTGAGAACCTTCTGCATAAAAATATTTCTCTTAACCTCACCATTCATTCCTTTGGTGATGATCTTATGCCTCTCACCCAAGGCATCTTCTTAGGAGATCTCAGCTGTAGCCAATCCATGGATATCCTTTGTAGAAGTGGGCACAATGTTTTTACTGTGGGCTAACCAATGATTTGTCTAGGCTTAGCATTAGTTTCCTGCTTTTGCAGCCTATACCCCTACTTATAAAGGGTAGAATCCCATCTGCTTTTTATATAGTTACAGCTGTGGGGAAACTTGCAGTTACCCTAATCCTAACCTCTTTACTTGACATCACAGACATGGACCTCCAGTGGGATTCGCTAGTTAAAAATAAGCAGCACAAATCTTGGCTCAGTTTTCTTTTTGTTAGCCTTGGGGTGGTGAGATCAATTCTAATGCCCCAACTGCTGAGATTGGATTAGTCACTTTTTAAAAATATATAAACAAAACTAAGATCAAAAATCTGAAAATTGAATGTGCAAGTCCGCACCAGAGTTGCCGTAATTAGTCATTCCAGATATTGCAGAACTGGTCTCCGCTGTGCACCTATTGCTACAACAGCATGACAGAAGATTGGATTTTAGCAAAGCTTATCCTGGCAACATCAAGAGTTGCTGAAACTACCCACAGGATACACCATAATTTGGTGGGTTTACCTCTTTGAAACACTGAGATAACAGGAACATTTCAGAGACTGCCAATACCTGTGGAACACATGCACCTCAGCAGGTGTCATTTGCAGAAAGGAGAGAAAGAAAAATAAAACACTCCAATATGTATTAATGGCGTAGTATATTTGCTGTGACTGTCTGAATTCTCCCAATCAATCTTTATAAACTGGAAATTCTTTATTTGAAACAAGAAATTCCTGACAACACCGATTCTTTAAGACTCCAGTGTTCTGTACCTCTGTGAACAGTCTTACCATTTGTTTAGTTTTGGAGTGGACAATCTGATTGTGCAAAAAGTTCTGAAGTACACCACAGACCATAAAACAGAAGGCTACATTTGCCACGATTCTATTTCCTATGTATTAATTATTAAAGTTCTTTTGCTTTTAAAGACTTTTTTATCCCCACAAAAGGAAACATTAGAACTTAATCCATGACTTAACTTGCCCTCCAAACACGGTGGAGTGAACAGCCTCCTCTGTGTTATAAAGTGTTATGGTTCTATCACTCCTGCTTTGCCAGTATTTTGCTTGCTGGTTAGTTTTGGACTTGGCAAAAGACAGTGGGCTGAATTTTATGAGCGCGCCGCAAATTGTGGCAGTGCGCTCTGATCTCGGCAGTCTCCCCGCGTGGCTCCGCCGTCGCTGATATTTCGTGCGGGGGCTCATTTAAATGGGGGGGGTGGAGCGGCCGCCCCCTCTACGCATCGGGGTTGGCCACTCCAACCCCAGCAATGGCATCCGGCACTACTGCGCAGGTGCTGGCGCCATTTTTAAAGGGCTTCAAGTCCTTCAGGTAGATTGAAATTTTTAAAGGTGCCGCTGCACTGAAATAAAAAATAAAATGTTGATAAAACTTTCAATCCCCTTTCCCACCCTCCGCCCCCACTGAGTTATCAAAAAATAAAATAACCTATCCCTCTGGAAAACCACTTTTTTAAATGACGAACTTTCAACCCCCCGTAACTTCTGCACCTTTGACCCTCCACCCCTTCCCACCATCCCCACACCCAATCAGATCGGTTTTCCCCACTCCCTCCCCCCTCACCCTGAACCTTTCACTCCTCCCCCCTCTCCACCATTGTCACGCATCGGAACTCTGGAGGCGTGGGAATTACGGCCAACAGGCGGAAAATCGGCGTGGGATGGCCGTCGCTACCAGGTAAGTAATTATTCTTTAATTTTACTATTATTTGCATATGAAAATGAAGGGCCCGCCACTGAGTGGCGGTGGGTTCCGCACCAAGGCCTCACCGCCGCTGGTGTCGGGGGTCGTGGTGGGCCTCTCCTGGAAAAATGTTCCAGCCCCACCCCCCCACGACCCCTGACACTGGAGGGTTAGTAAAATTTAGCCCAGTATCTCTGAATTTCCATGATAGTTGTCCTGACTCCTGCCATAACTTTGACATTTTTCTGCCAGTTCCACCAAATTCCCGCTAAAAGGGCAGGAGATCAGCAGAACCCCCATGGAAATTTTGAGTTGGCAAGTCTAGTTTCAGCCCCTAGTCTTTTCGTTCTTATAACATTACACGTTGTCAGCCTGAAGTAATAACTAAAATGAATCTTAAAGGCAGAAATATTTTTCACATTACCTTTTGGGACAAGCATTGTGTTTTGTTGCTGGGCTTGTGATGCTTGATGTGGGACTAGAGCTTGGCTAGCTCCAGGTGTGTTGCCTGCCTTGCTTCCTGGTACCATCTGTTTGGAATCGCGACCTGCAGCCTGGGGGGTAAAACCACCTTTCTTTGCCTTTTGCTTTCCTGAGCCTTGACCAGCAGACATTGTATGTGGGTGTTTCAGCTGTACTCGGCCACTGCAGCCAGCCACTGAAACATTGACAATTGAAATTGAGTTCCCATTTTGGTAGGTACATTTAGAAATTCATTTACATCAGCAAACAGACAATCAGAAAAAGAACCCTGCAATGTTGTGAAGTCCTACCTGACTGGAAATACAAGCATGTGAGGTGGTGGTAAATGGCTGAGTTGTACAGTAACCAGGAAACAGTTTGTGTTATTTACAACAATGCAGTCAGAGCAATGGGCGGTAAGATCCTCCAGGGGAACACTGGCACTGGTACAGTGAAAAAGGAAAGAAAGTATTAATATCTGTCAAACAAATCGACACTCTATGAGAGGAAGTAGCAGTTTAGTGGATGGTTTAAGATACACATTGAAGACACATAATAAAATTCAAAAATGCAGTGTGGTAGCATAGCAGATACCAATGTGGATTAATTAAGGAAAGCCAGCACAGATTTGTTTAAAGCAAATCTTGTTTAAGTAACTTGATTTGAGTTTTTTGATAAGGTAACAGAGAGGGTTGGTGAGGGTAATACAGTTCAACAGGCTTGTCAGCAAAGTTGAAGCCCATGGACTAAAAGGGACAGTGGCAGCATGAATACAAAGTTGGCAGGAAACAGAGAGTAGTGGTAAATGGTGTTTTTCAGACTGGAGGAAGATAGACAGTGAGGTTTCCCAGGGGTCGGTTCCAGGAACTCTGCTTTTTTTGATATTTATTAATCATCTAGACTTGGGTGTGCAGGGCACAATTTGAAAATTTTCCGATGACATAAAACTTGGAAGTATTGTGAACTGTGAGGAGGACAGTGATAGACTTCAAGAGGATATAGAGAGGCTGGTGGAATGGCAGACATGTGGCAGATGAAATTTAATGGAGAGAAGTGTGAAGTGATACATTTTGGTAGGAAGAACAAAGAAAGGCAATATAAAATAAAGGAGACAATTCTAAAGCAGGTGCAGGAACAGAGAGATGTGGGGGTATATGTGTACAAATTGCTTAAGGTGGCAGGGCAGGTTCAGAAAGTGGTTAAAGAGGTATATGAGATCCTGGGCTTTATAAATAAGGAATAGAGTACCAAAGCAATGAAGTTTGATGAACCTTTATAAAACACTGGTTCGGCCTCAGATGGAGTATTGTATCCAATTCTGGGCACCAGACTTTAGGAAGGCTGTAAGTCTTTAGAGAGTGTGCAGAAAAGGTTTTTGAGAATCGTTCCAGGGATGAGGGACTTCAAATTACATGAATTGATTGGAGAAGCTGGGGTTGCTCTCCTTAGAGAAGAAAAGGTTGAAATGAGATTTGATAGAGGTGTTCAAAATCTTGAGAGGTCTGGACAGAACAGATCGGGGGAAACTGTTCCCATTGGCAGAAGGGTCGAGAACCAGAGGGCACCGATTTAAAATAATTGGCAAAAGAAGCATTAGCAACATGAGGAATTTTTTTTACACAGCAAGTGGTTAGGATCTGGAATGTACTACCTGAGAGTGTGATGGAGACAGATTCAATCGTGACTTTAAAAACGGAATTGGATAATCACCTGAAGAAAAAAAATTTGCAGGGCTACGGGGAAAGTGTAGACGAGTTGGACTAGTAGAATTGCTTTTGCAGAGAGCCGGCAAGGACGTGACAGGCCAAATGGCCTCTTTCTGTGCTGTAATCATTCTATAATGTTCATTTTGTGTTACAAATGCAAGTCATTCCAGTAAGCTATTGGAGCATCTTGCATTTAGGGCGTGCCTGTATTGGCCAATATTTAATGATACAAGAGTGTCACACAGGGATGTAACAGTACTACTCTCTTGTGATCTGAACTATCTGTGTCTTTAGGCACACTCTGCACACATGCTTCTCTTCAATTTTTTCAAGGATGGACTGAGAAAACAATCGGTAAACAAGGTAAGATAGAAATTGTTAAGATGTTTTATGAACATACGGAGCAACATTTATGATTAATAATAAATAAAAACAGAAAATGCTGGAAATGTTCAGCAGATCAGGCAGCACCTGTGAAGAGAGAAAGAGGGTTAACATTTAAGGTCGATGACCTTTATTCAAAACTGGGAAAAGTTAGAAATCTAATAGGTTTTAAGCAAGTAAAATGAAGGAGGGTGGGAAAAGAGAAAAGGGAAGGTGTGTGATAGGGAGATTAAATGACAAAAAGACAAGGCCAGAGGAAGCATAATGGGACAAATAAAAAAACAAAAAACATGTCTAGAAGAGGTGTGAATGGCAGAATGATGGAATAGCTGCCACCTGAAATCAAAAACAGGAGAAAAACAAGAGTGAAACCAAAATTTGCAAAGAAAATAGAAACAAAATGGGAGTAGAGGTTACAATTACACTTAAGGTTAGACTCAATTAATAGAATTGATACAACTTGTCTTTGTGTAGTCGTACAAAATAACAAATTCATTACGCTTTTCCATATTAGAGCACGGTCTTGCTTGACTTAAAGTAACTTCTAATTGCTATGATAAAAGAAAAATACTGCAGATGCTGGAAATCTGAAATAAAAACAGAAAGTGCTGGAAATACTCAGCAGGTCTGGCAGGATCTGTGGAGAGAGAAGCAGAGTTAACGTTTCAGGTCGGTGACCTGACTTTCTAAGTCTAGTGAAAGCTTTCCAATGCAGCTTTCGGTTTAAGTGCCTAATTGCCAATGAGAATTTCTATTAGTTTTTATTTTCCTATTTTCACAATGCAAATGGAATGCCTATGCCAGACAACCCTTGCTGAGTGTTCAGGACCAGCGAATTTTCAACACAATGACCTGGAAGGGGGCTCATGCCTGAATTGTGGTGCGCTCCTGGTGAGACTGCTGACAGGATCATGGGATTGGTCGTGAGGGAGTTGGGGTTAGTGAATTCGGCTGGCTGGAACGCTTGCCAATGGCCTCATGAAAGTCTGGGGGGCGGTGGGGAGAAGCAATTGGCAGGTGGTGCGAATGCTGGCCAGCAATGGCCCATAGTTTTAATGTGGAGCCAGGAGAAGCACTCCTATTCTGCCCAGCTCCACATTCATGTAAATGTTTTTTTATAACTAACCTTTTAGGTGATGGCCTCTACTGGTTCCTTTAAGGACTACTGGTTATGCTGCATGATTACCAGGTAGTCCTGAATGCTGCAAGCTGGACGCCTACTCTGGTATGGGTCTTTACCAGCATATTCAAGGAGCCTTAAATTTGTTTTCGGCAGCCACCAGGAATGCCTCTCAAAT
This sequence comes from Heterodontus francisci, assembly GCF_036365525.1. Lineage (NCBI taxonomy): Eukaryota > Metazoa > Chordata > Chondrichthyes > Heterodontiformes > Heterodontidae > Heterodontus > Heterodontus francisci. The sequence goes on along the minus strand of NC_090371.1, from coordinate 75,666,000 downwards.
GCCTGAACAATATGATGGGCCCAATTGTAACTCTGCAAGTGAATGGGTTTTGAGTGGGTAAAAATCTAGGCCCATGCTGTCAGACGTGTTTGGGTTCGAGAGGTTGGCCCCCTAAATTGGACCTTTTTGCATCTGATTTCCACCTGGGATCTGAGGAATTATCAAGGAATTATCAATTACCAGTAGAGGCAAACAAATTTCTTATTGTTTTCTCCTTTCAGGGAAATAACTTCTATACCGAAGATATTAGCATTTTAACCACAATTTTTCTAGGTGCTTTATTTTTAAACTTGCACAAGGAAGCTTTGCTTGAAAAATCCAACATTTAAGTGCAATCATTTTCCAAATCTTTTCTATGGAAGGCCAACAGTCCTGAAACATATGATCATATCCTAATGGTTAGGGGATTTAATTTTAATTTGTGCTTTTTTGCCCCTTGGTTTTGTCCTGCTAGTTTTGACCATATGCACACACACAAACATTCATACACACAAACACACCCTTCAGCTGCGGCACTGAGGCAATCCTACCTGATTAGAGACACTCAGGCTAAGTGTAGTACTCACTGCGAGATCAGCTAACTCAGCACAGGTGTCGAATTGGACTTAGGACTTTCTTAGTTTGTACAACAGGGAGTGCCTTTATCAACTGATACACCAGGGAGCCTTGCGTTTATGTTTAAATCTTTATGCTCTAAAGTTCGGATTTTTTTTTAGGTTACTGTGGGAAAAGATATGACTTAAGTAAAATGCCTGGTCTATCAAATTCAAATTTAACCAAAGAAAAAGAGGATGGAGTATGCTTGTTTCCATCATTTAACTTTGTTCTATTTTCTCAGAATGATAGCTCTAAATTAAACTTAAAGCAGTACCACTAAATGTGGGCAGGAAGTGTCAAGAAACAAATATATCATTGTCTGCCTCTGAGTTAATGCAGTTCCCCAGGTGTCTGTTTATATAAATTAGCAAAAAGACCCGGCTGGTATGTCAGTTTTGGAATGCCATTCCCGGCGCTGGCAATGTTCACCAGGGCGGGGTGTGGGAGGGCAGGACAGTGATCCCAGCCTCCTCCTGATTGAGGCCAATTCAAGTAGTTAAGCAGCTTGTTAAGAGCTTGTTGGAGGCGGAGGTTAAAATTTTGATCGGGGCGCACAGATTACGTCTGCTGTCCTTTGCTGACCAGCTGAAAGGTAGAATGGGCAGCCGGTCCTGACTGCCCCAGGGAATTAGTCTTGCCCCTTAGAGAGTCAGCGTAGCAGAGGGGAGCTCAGCATTTGGAAAGGAGGTGCCCTTAGCACTGTACAGGTGGCAGGGAGAGTGGGCAGTCAGTGCCAAGGGCATTGAATGGGGTCCTCACCATCACCACCCTGGCATAACGGGGGCAGAAAAGTAGGGCGAAAGGCTGCCAAGCACAATATACTGGCAACCTGTCCAAAATGAAGATTGCAGCTGGCAATGGGGGCATGACTGTCAGCATTTGGTACCAGTGGCGATGAGGGGCAGCACCCTCCACAGGAAAGGCAGAACCCCGAGCAGCAGAAGGACAAGAGAGAAGAAGGAGGAGCAGGACAGCAACAAAGGTCAAACCCTCAACACAGGATTTACCGCTGAAGACGGAGCTACCTGGAGACCCGGAGACCCAGTGCTGCAGGAGACTGCATCTCTCTAGGCAGATAGTCACAGACATCTGTGACCTCGTCGCCAAAGACCTCATGCCTAGTAGTACTGGTCGCCATGCCCTGCCAGTAGCCGTCAAAGTCACTGTGGCCTTGAACATCTTCACTTCTGGCTCCTTCCAAGGATCAGCTGTGGACCTTAGTAGCAACTTGCAAATGGCAGCACACCATTGCATCTCATAGGTCATTGATGCCCTCTTTGCCAGAGCTGGGCAGTATATTCATTTCATGACAGATGTGGCCATGCAGGGATAGAGGGCATTGGGTTTTTCTGCCATCACTGGATTACCCCAGATGCAGAGCAACATCGACTGCACCCATGTGGCCATCAAGGCACCCAGTGACCGGCCAGTCAGATTCATCAACAGGAAGGGTTTCCACTCCCTCAAAGTCCAACTGGTCTGTGACCACAACAAGAGCTTCTTCTATATGTGCACTTGCTTTCCTGGCAGCTGCCATGACTCCTTCATCCACCGCCAGTCCAGGCTGCCTTGGTGCTTCACTCCAACCCCCAAAGTGTGTGGATGGATCCTAGGGGAGAATGGAAATACCTTGAAGACATGGCTACTGACTCCTCTACAGGAGCCTCCGACAGAAGCACAGAGGTAAAGAACCAGAGCCACCTGCTCAGTAGGACAACCATTGAGCAGGTCATCCGGCTTTTCGAGACATGATTCTGGTGCCTGCACTGGTTGGGTTGCGCCCTCCAAAACCCTCCTGCAAGGGTCTTGGTCATTGTGGTGGTCTGCTGCATTCTCCATAACATGGCCCTCCAGAGAGGTGTGGACCTTCAGGATGGCAAGGCCCTTGAAGGAGATAGCTTATCAGGGAAGGAACAGGAGCTGGAGGTGAGAGAGGAAGAGGAAGTGCAGGCGGAGGGTGATGATACTGAATAAAGAGGTTCCCCATCTGCACAACAAGGTGGCTGGGCGCAGCTTGGGGTGCGAAGGTCTCCTGATTTCAACTGAGCCACTGTGACCCAAGTTGAAGGGTATGGCATGGAAGGGAGTAGTAACTTGTAGTCAATGAAGGAAGCACATCTGCCCAGAGGCTTTTCCCTCATCGTAGAGAATCTAGTTATATCTCTCGCCATCTCATACCACTTTTCCTATCAAGGCAGAAATAAAAGGACAACCAGACATGAGCCTTAAAGTGTCATAATATATAAAGTGTACAGAGAGGAAATCAGTTCACAGAGGCAGTAGGAAGACACTACCGTGACCCACTTGGTGCTCTGTATGACACAGTGACCGCTGCACTTGGCTGCTCCTAGACGGTGCTCCCTTTGTGGCCTCAGAGGAGGTGGAGGCAGCCTGCTCACTCATCTCGGCTTGCAGCTTTGATGCATGGGCATCATCCTTGTTGTGAAGGTGCCCAGGGGCAGCCTCCATCACGGTCCTGCTGCACAGATGCTCCTTCGTTTGGAGGGGCCAAAGGGGCTGAGGATGTTGCGGGCACCCTCATCCTCCGAGGTGACTGCCTCAGCCCTTGCCAGGTGCTCTGGATGCCTGGTGGAGGACACCAGCTGGCATCCCCTTCAGAGATCTCTGTGCCACCAACGCCATGGACTGGTCCACACTAACCATCTCATGGATCCTGTGGATGTCAGTTGTTGCATGTACTCTGAGTGCTGCCACATATGGCTCTCCAAGAGCTTGACCACTTTCTCCCTAGTTGAGCTCATGCGCTCACAGCCCTGAGCCATGGTGGCACACGTGATCTGAACGGACTCGTCCATCCTTTGCCCAAGACCCCTCACTGCCTCAGGGAACCTGCCATGTGGGAGCACATCTCCTGCCGCTCTTCAAGGTACAGCCTCCTTTCCAGTAACTCCTGAGGTCCTGCACCTGTGCCCAGCTGAGCAGGGCTGTGTCTATCCTCTCTCCTACGAGGGGAACTGACCACAGCTGTTTCTGCCTCTGGCACCTTCTCCTGCACACTAGTGCCGTGATCATGACCTAGTGCCACCCTATCTACTGGCACGTGAGGACCAACCGAGGTGAGAGTATCTGCGCTGGTGGAGGGTGTGCTCATAAAGTGTGATGGTGCTTCTTTATCTCCTTGCTTCTCTGGGCCCGCAGAGGAAGGGGGAGAGGGTGCCGTGGGTTGGACGTCTGCACCTGCGGGGGAAACAAGCTGAGATGATGAGTGATGAGAGCTAGCCTAGGAGAGTAGAAGCCGCTGCAGTGCTAAGGCTACCCAATGTTACTGACATGCTATCAGATGGGGTGGAGTACACGGCACCCCCTTAATGACCACTTTACCCTCTGTAATCACCAGGTGCACCAGTAGCTCCCGACTCACCAGGCCTGACTGCCTCCTCTTCCACTATCCTGGCTTTCTCCATCACTACCTGTTCCATTGGGTGATGTGTTAAACGAACGGTACCCGTAGGGCCCTCTCCCTCACATTGTGTGTGCATTTCTCTTGCAAGGACAAAAGAGAGTGAGATAAGGTGCTGCTGTCCTCTGGGTCCAATGTCATCTGCCCCAATCCATTAGGAGCTGGATGTTTCAGTGGACAGTTCCTCAGCAGCTCTCTGGCTGTGAGCCATTCTGAGGGGTCAGTAAGTGCCATGGCCTCCCATGTTCAGGAGCAACATGTGCCCGAGGCTCCTCAGGTGTTTTGGCTGCTGGAGAGTGCAAGCACTGTGACCTGTCCAGAAGGCTGGGGGTTGCACTCACTTTTCCAGACGTTTGAGGTCATTGAACATTTTTCGGCACTGGATCCAATATTGTCTCACTTCTGCCGTTCATGGTGGCAGCAATCTGGAGCCAGGCCTGCTTGGTCTCAGATGGTGGCCTCCTCATGCCACCCTCCAAGAACAGGACTTCCCTCCCCTTCTTCATGGCATCTAACATGAGATTCAGGTCCACATCAATGAAGCGAGGGGCAGCCCTGACCCAGGTGCTTGTCGTCCAGCATTCTTGAATCATCTCACCTCTCCTTGGATCAGTGGAAGGCTTTAGTATGGTGTAGAGTTCTCTTCTTCAGGACAGCCAGCAGCCTCAGTGATGGCTGCCATGGGGGATTCTCAATGAGTTCCACACTTGATCTGACCCACCTCTGTTCCCACCCCACTGACTTGAATTGGACAGGAAACCTGTCTCCATGTCAATTAAGGGCTTCCCCATGTGAAAATCGGGACTTTAAACATTCCCACCAGAGGTGAGTTTCTGATCTGAAAACAAACCTGCGACTCCTGTCTCCGGCCTCCATGGTGAAAATTCATCCCCAATGTTTGTTGAATTGTTTTTGAAACACAGCAAATATTTCCCATCTGGGGCAGGGTGGGATGTTGGGGGCCATGGAGGGGAGTACCTGCTGATATATAGATTCATGTGCAATCATAGTTACCCATAAAGGCCGGGATTTTACAGGTTCCCCGCTAGATGAGATTGGAGGCGGGGGGTGGGGGGTGGGACTGAGTATTGTGATGGGTGGTGGGGGAGGCACCGGGACGGATGGTCTGTCACCTCCCCGTTGCCCAGCGATCTTCCTGGTGGCAGGATAGGCCGACGACAGCCTTCCCACCCAGAGGCAAATTGAGGCCCTTAAATGGCCTATTAAGGGCCTCTCCCGCCGATGCTGGGATCTTACCAGTGGTGGGGGGACCTCCGCCACACGGGGAGGATGCCTTGTAAAACAAGGCGCCCTTCCTGTGGGCTTGTTGGGGGGGGGTCTCTCCTTCGTGGGCAGTTTGTGGCCCGCGGAGGCCCCCATCAGGAACCAATTCACCCCCCGGGACTCCCCTCCCCCCATGGACTTCAAGACCACCCCCCCCACCCCACAGAGGTGCCTTCCAGACTGGCCCGGTGACCCCTCCTCACCTACCTCTTCTCGGGGTTCCAGAGCTGGACCTGCTCTCGGTGGCACTGCTGATAGTGCTGATGGATCCTCTGATGGACCGGCAGCTCTTAGAGGCTGGGGTCCGTGGGGGGGAAGGCAGAGGCGGGGTTCACCCCACCTTTTTGGCTCAGTGCCAGGAGCCCCAGCTGCAGATCAAAATTCAGCCCAAAGTTGTCTGAATAAGCTGCAACCTAACTGAAATTGATGGACCCAAATTTTCTTCAAAATTACTGAACTAATTTACTTCAAATTGAGCATGGTGTATAAGCAATAAACTAAGTTAATATTCAACCAAGTCTGAAGAATGTTGGATAAGAATCATGAGCAAAATAGCAAACATTTTTGACATATTAGGACCTAAAATGAGCTTATTTTAGGCCTAAATATTATATTGCTAATTTGCTTTCTTTTTTGTTATGCCCATGCACTATTAATTTATGTGTCTACAGCCGGAAAAACCCCAACTTACATGAGACGAGGTGGTGTAGTGATAATATTACTGAACTAGACAAGACCCAGGCTAATGTCCCGGGGACATGAGTTCAAATTCCACCATGGCAGCTGATGGAATTTAAATTCAATTAATTACAAAAAAATCTGGAATTGAAAGCTGGTCTCTGTAAGGGTGCCATAAAACTATCATCGATTGTTGTAAAACCCCATCTGGTTCACTAATGTTCTTCAGGGAGAGAAATCTGCCATCATTACCTGGTCTGGCCTACATGTGACTCCAGACCCACGACAATGTGGTTGACTCTTAACTGCCCTCTGAAATGGCCTAGCAAGCTACTCAGTTGTCAAGGGCAATTAAGGATGGGCAACAAAAGCTGGCCTTGCCAGTGATGCCCACATCCCATGAAAGAATAAAAAGGGGAAATGAGGTTTTTAAGGTGTTCGTCTTCAGGCATATCATATTATGACCTGTGTCCATGCAATTTTACACTCAAATATATCAGTTCCAATATTTTGCTCAGTCTCACAATTCTGAGGAGTGTTTCAGTCAGAAATTATCTGACCTGAGGCCTTAAAGGTCAGACTAAAGCAATGTGAAAGATTATCTCAAAACTTAGAATCTAAGTTGGTATTGGATTTCACAATGTTGCATAACTTGTAGACTGAAATAAAAATGTTGAACTTACAATTTATACCTAGTTTTGATATAAGTATGAAGCTGTCATACTTCATGACCAATGTCAAAGTTCTTGTTTATTGATATTAATAGTTCATTTGACATTTTGCACTCTCAGGGTAATTTATTTCCTGATCAGTAAATGGTGTGACTTTCTGGTGTTAAATTAGAACTGCAGGAACAAAACACTGGTGGAGGGTTTTATCAAATTATGACTTTCTGGAATGGCATTTTTTCATCCTAAATGGGCCTACTTTAAACAATCGACTCTGTTTGCACAGCATTGTCTGCATAATATAGTTAAAGCATGCACACATACGAATCTGCTAAGTTACAATAATGTATGATGAGACATGGTGGGAATAAATAATTAATTTTATAAATTCTGCTACTCTTTCGTCTCCAAAAGTTCTTAAAGTCCAAGAATAACCAGGGGATTTGCTCCTGATCCCCCCTCGGGGTTCTGCGCAAGAACATTGACCCCTGGTAGTTTTGGAAAGGCTTTCAGGCTGATTTACTAAAAGGCTGACATCTCCGATTTATTCAAATATTTATGTACTCTTCGTTTAGAATGATTGACAACAAGCATTTCAAATAAACAATAAATCATTTACTGCTCCTTCAGACCTTGTCACAAATTCTCTGTGACCTTGATTCATCAGTTTTTCCTATCTTCACTCTCTTTTTGTGTCTGTGCTTTTTGAGACAAAGGATCTGTGAGCTGAATTCTTTTATGACAAAGTTTCTCTAGCGTTTTTATTGGACGCCAAAGACTTCTCCTTTCTATTTAACACAGCAACATCAGTGCATCTTGTCTTTTGACCTCTGCTTTCCTCCACGCTTTTCCATGACCTATATGTATAACATCACAGTTGTGTCACTGCTGCTTCAGCAGTTTCACAATGACTGGGTTATACATTTAAAGATGCATGCTCAGCTTGTAAACCACATGGCACCTTTCTTGGAATCTACATACAGGTAGATGTTCCAGCACAGCAAGGTAGATTTTCAGGTCCTGGGGAAATTCAGTCACTGTAAATCAGTGGCCTTGATTTTATTTTCTACATGGCATAAACCCTTACATTGTTGTAAACAGCAAATCCTCTGACTCATCATGAGCAACACGAGTGATCAACTAGTGGATTAAAAAAAAGGCGCTGATTTACCAAGGGGATATGGCTCTTTAGAAATTTCCAGCCAAAGTGTTTTTTGATTGTGTCCTGGGAAGTTTTGACAACCATGAATTTTTTACGTGTTGTACAATAACTTAAAACAAAGGTGTATACCAGATGCTAAGTATTTATTTTTACCAGAGTATATTGCGAAACCTTTTTACCATGTTTTACACTACTGTTATGAGAGGAGTTAAGATGAAGAGTCCTAAAGACAGAAAACTTCAGGGGGAAAAAGCTTTTTGTGTAGATATAAACAAATGAAGAGATAAATTATAGGGCAATTCAGCAAAACACACTTGCAATGTAACTTTAAACACATTTAGAAAAAGTGAAAATTATAAAACTGATAAATCTGGAAATGATTCACACTGCAGTATGCCTGTACATTGTGAGTAATTTTGTGATAGTGTATACCTATATCATGTAATGATATTCTATAAGGGAGATTTTGCAAATTTGGATGCCCAGGGCAGAATTCTTAAGCCCCAAAAGGGGCAGGCATGGAGGTGGGCAGGCACGAAAATTCCTGCACCAGCCGGCATGCCAGTTCCCTAGCTCCATCCCGCACCCCTCCCCCACACCCCTGGCCAAAGGACTATTAAGCCCTATTGTCGGAGGCCGAAAGGAATTTTCCAGTCGGCCTCCAGGTCCCCAGAGGCGTTGGGGAACAGCTGTCTAAAGGTGGCCTCCTGGCAGCAGACTGAGGGGCCAGCGCTCCAGGCAGGCCTCCCTGCCTTCTTGGCTTCAACTGCAGCTGCAGATTGTGCTGTGGAGGGGCTCCCCCTTGACAATGGTGGCCCGGCTGCTGAGGCCTTTTTTTAATTATCCTTTCCATCTTAGATGGAAAGGTGGCCTGCTGCTTCTTCTGAGCTGAAGGACCTCCTATTGTCCCTCCAGCTTCAACAGCGTGCCCACTGTCCTTAATTGGATGGTGAGCCCATCCTCTGGCCATTGATTGGCCAATTCAGAGAGATGATGGCACAGTGGTAATGTCGTGGAACTAGTAATCCAGAGGCCCAGGCTAATATGCTGAGGACAGTTTTAAATCCCACCGCGACAGCTGGTGGAATTTAAATTCAGTTATTTAATAAATATAATTATTTTTTTAAAATCTGGAATTGTAAGCTAGTGTCAGTAATGGTGCCATGAACATCAATTGTAATTAAAAACTCATCTGGTTCACTAATGTCCTTCAGGGAAGGAAATCTGCCGTCCTTATCTGGTCTGGCCTACATGTGACTACAGACCCACAGAAATGTGGTTGAATCCTAACTGCTGTCTGGAATGGCCCAGCAAGCCATTCAGTTCAAGGGCAATTCGGGATGGGCAACTAATACTGGTCTTGCCAGGAACACCCACAACCCATGAAAGAATAAAAACACATTCAAGGAAAATCACAGATGAGTAACTGTTCCCAATGCAGTGTGGGCTCCTGAACTCCATTTGAGTCTGAAGGCGGGCTCCTGAAGCCCACAGAGAAAATTCTTCCGCCAGTGCAGAGATTGAGCTGTGAGGAGTACATATTGAGAATTTGGGGCAGAAAAGTCAGTGTACCCAGCAGAATTTCCTCTGGGAGCACAAAATCTACACTTATATCATTGCTATTTATGATTGACTTTCTAAAAGAACATTCTTTAAAGCAATTGATAAAATCAATGCACAAACACAGGAGTCAATCCTATGGCCATCTTCACCAGCAAGTGAACCACATGCCAGGTCAAGTGACAGCTTGAGCCACAGGACTTGAATGAAATTCGGGATTCCACTAAATGCAGCAAATGCTGATATACTGGCTTTTTCAAATAAAACTGTTGGCTACTTGGATAGACCGTGGACCTGATTTTCCTTCTGGGGTCAGGAAACCAATATTGGGACCATTTCCGGGTCCCGACCCTTCCCCAGGGATGGGGGGAGGCAGTCACAGCCTCCAATTTTTATGGAGCTGGGCTGCTAATTGGTTGGAGAGTGGGTTGAGTGGCCAATTAGTGGGTGAGGGGGTGGGAATGGAGGTGGGACTGTGCAAGTGACCACGGCAGTCATTCAGTTTTACTGAAGGAATAGATGCAGCAGTGATGGGAGAGGAAAAGTAGAGGGCTGGCACCCGGGGTAGAGCTGGCACCCAGGGCAGGGCTGGCACCCAGGGCAGGGCTGTCCCTCGCTTCGCCGACACTGACTTGGAGGTCCTCCTTGAGGCAGTGAGGGAAAGGAGGACAGTCCTCTTTCTGGAGGGTGGCAGGAGAAGGCCACCCTCCCAAACCAACCAAGTGTGGTCATGAGGAACTGGTTTCAGTGCTGGAAAAGGTTCAATGACCTCTGGCAAGGTGAGTGCAACTCCAGACCCTCATGACAGGCCTCTGGGCATTCAACCTCCAGCAGTGACTCCAATTGAGGAGCCTGAAGGTGCATGCTGCTCCTGAACATGGAGGAATGTGTGCCTAGGATACCTACTGACCCCTCAACAAGGCTTGGAGCCATAGTGCTGCTGAGGACCTGACAGCACTGATACATTCAGCTTTCTATGTCAGTGAGCCAATGGCATTGGCCATACAGGCCAGCAGTGCCTTATTTCTCTCTCTCTCTTTTGTCCTTGCAGGAGAAAAGGGCTCATTATGCCTGAGAAAGGGCTTTGACAGGAGGAGGAGTGCCCCATATCCACATCGTAACTGCAATGGAGGAGGGAACCATGGAGATCTCAAGGGTGGCTCTGCAGGAGGAAGTTGGGGAAGGTGAGATGGGCATTCCTGGTGGAGATGGTGAATCAATATGGCAATCCATAAATGAAGTGAGTGGAGCACACTCCTCCCCATCCTACAGCATGCCAAAGACTCAGCTCTATTGGGAAGCCTCAGCACTGCAGAGGCTTCTGTTCTCCAAGGCTAGCTCTCCTGATCTCTTCTTGTGTTTCCTGCAGTTTCTGATGTTGAGGGGGAAGGACAGGGTCCTGTAACAGCAGCGGGACAGGTTCTGGAAACAGAGACCTCAAAGCAATCACTGTCACATCTTATAAGGACACCTTCCACCAGTGCAGATACACTCACATCAGTGGGTCCTTGGGAGTGATGAGATAGGATGGCACTGGTGAAGAGGAGGGCACTACCATGCTGGAGGAGGTGAGAGGCAGAGGCAGCTGTAGAGCCAGACTCTGCAGCATTGACCAGTCAGTGGCGCAGAGATATTTGGAGGGGATGCCAGTTGCACCCTAGCTGGTATCCCCCTCCAACCATCTGGAATGCCATCCAAGGGCTCAGGCAGTCACTGAGGAGGATGAGGGTGGCACCCCTCATGGAACACCATCATCATCACCAGCCTCCTTGGCTCCTCTGAATGAGGGACTATTTATGCAGCCAGCATTGACACCGGAGCAGCATCCTCTGGAGCTGCCCCACTGGCACCTCCACAACGAGGATGGCCATCATGTGCATCTCAGTTGCAAGCAGAGTCGCACAAGCATGCTGCCTCCACCTCATCCGAGGCCACGACAGGAGCATCGCGAAGAAGTGGCCGAGAACAGAGAGCACTGAGTGATTCACTGGGATTTGCCTCACCTGTAATTGTGCACTTTCTTTCTTATTCAACACAATGTAAAGATTGGTAAATGATACCAGACGTCTGAACTTCCATTATTTAATGGTGTCATGCAGACCCCCATCTGCCAAGAATGAGGCATATTAATTTTGTCACATGAACATTGATTTTAAACTGTTGCTGGAGTGAAGAAATGACTTGTTTGAAGATCACCAGACACTGGGATGCAAAAGACATTTGCAGACTAAGAGACACTGCTTGTGGAGACAAAGGGCTATTCCCTGCTCCAATTAACCCAAATGGATTTTGATCACCAGACATTGAAGGTGTAAGGAAGCGCATTCCAGGCCCTACTAAGATGATACAATCCACAGAGCCAGGACTGGTTAAAGCAGCTGGTCACATGGCTAACTGGTTGCTCCAGGTTTTTTGAATTAGCCACAGGACAGTTTTGAATTCAGAAGGCAGTGTGCAACTGAAGCTGAAACAAGCAAGTCTCTTGCCTGGCTGTCTCTCTCTCTTGCTTTCTCCCCAAGCCACCGGACCCACAGAAGACATGTAAACCTCAAGAGAGAAAAGACTCCTACATCGGAACATGTTGAAGCATGAACTGGGCCGCAACGAATTGCAAGACTTACCGGTAACTAAAGACTCCACATTGAACTCAAAGGACTGTAACTACCAGATATTGCCTCAAACTTTCCTCTTCATTCCTTCTACTTTTTCTGTCTCTATCTGCGTATGTGTTTATCGCGTATGCATGCTAGTGTGGTTGCGTCGCATATTCATAGTCGTTAACTGGATTAGAGTTTAAGATTAATAAACTCCTACCTTTCTTGTTTAAATCTAAGGAAACCTGTTTGATTTCTTTGCCTTACAATTGGAGCAGTGAACAAGGATTCACTAAGGGGGAGCTAAAAACACGGGGTTTTAAAATTAAACCCTGTTACAGTTAAACCATGTAAAGGCAGAGAGGGAATCCCTAGATCCCTCCTACCTGGTCGTAACAATAGCAACACTGGAAAAGAGGGAAGAGGGGGTGAAGGGAAGCAAGGATCCTTGAAGGGCGACAGTGAACCCTATGGATAGACAGGAATCATTCATTGGCGGTACAGATCTACTCCAGGCTGCATCTTCAATGAAGGTGCTCTCATGGGCAACTTAAAGTGAATTCTAGAGCACGACGTCCTCCTGTGTTAGAAGGTCTCAGCTGAAAGGTGCCTAGATCAGATGATCCTTGATGTTGACGGCATCCTGACAAGACCCTCATGCCTGCACCAGCCCCAGCCACCTGCATGTGCAGCATCTTCCTCCTCCTCTTCCACATCCACTTCCTCCTCTTCCTCCTCCTCTTCAACTTCCTTCTCCTCCTCTTCCTCCAATGAGTTGTGTCGTTCCAGGGCCTCAGCGTCTTCAAGGTCCACTCCTCTCTGGAGTGCCATGTTATGGGGAGTGCAGCAGATCACCACAATGCACCAGACCCTTGCAGGAGTGTAATGCAGGGTATGACCGCACCAATCCACCAGAACTGCATCTCCAGAGGCCTGATGGCCTGCTCAATGGTGATCCTTGTGAGCAAATGGCTTCAGTTGTAGCATCTCTGTGCCTCCATCTCAGGGTCATGTAAAGGTGTGAATAGCCATCTCTTCAAAGAATATCCCTTCTCTCCTAGAATCCATCCATGGGGTTTGGGGGGGTGGAATGAAGAGCTGCAGTAGCCTGGACTGGCGGAGGATGAAGGAGTCATGGCAGCTGCCAGGAAAGCAAGCGCACACGAGCAGGAAGCTCTTCTTGTGGTTGTGAACCAGTTGGACATTGAGGGAGTCACTTGGTGCCTTGACGGCCACATGCGTGCATCCGATGATGCCATGTATGTGGGGGAATCCAGCAATGGAGACAAACCCACTGTCCTTTGTGCTTCCAAGGTCCCATCTGTCTGGAATTGCATGCACTGTCCAGCTCTCGAAATAAGGCATCAGTGACTTGCGAGATGTAATGGTGTGCAGCCCTTTGCGAGATGCCACCCAGGTCCACTGCTGATCCTTGGAAGGAGTCAGAGTGAAGATGTTCAAGGCCACAGTGACTTTGACAGCTACTGGCAGGGCATGGCGAGCAGTTCTGCGAGGTGTGAAATCTTCCGTGACCAGGGAACACATCTCTGTGACCATCTGCCTGGAGAGTCGCAGTCTCCTGTAGCACTTGTTCTCCAACATGTCCAGGCAGCTCGGACTTCAGTGGTATAGCCTATGCTGAGTGTATGGCCTCTGTTGCCTTCCTGCTCCTGTCCCTCTCCTCTGCACTCCTCATGCCCGGGGCTCTGCCTCTGCTGCTAAGGATGTCGCTCCCCATCACCACTAGACCCTTTTCCAGCTATCGCCTTCTTTGAATGCGGCTGGACTCCCAATGATGTCTGGAAGGCCTTATTCTTTCTCTTATGCCCCCTTGATGTCAGGAGGGTGACGAGTCTGTTCACTGCCTCAGCGCGTACTGAACACTCTCCCCGCAACCTGTGCACATCCAATGGCTCCTGTGTGCCAATGGCTGAGTGTCCCTCTCATCAATGATCTCTTTATGGGCCCAACTAAGTAGATGGTGCAGCCCTGACTGGCTCCCCAATGTGTTGCCACTCACAAAAATCCAAAACTTGCCTTGTAAGAGCTCTCAATGAGCTTGTTAACTACTTTAATTAGCCTCTTTGTAGGATCGGGCAGGTTCCACCTTTGCTCATCTTCATGAAACTTGCTGGTGGCAGGAAAGATTACGGGAAACTGATCGGCGGCGCTATTTTTAACACCCGCCCACCTCCTTTCCCACTCCCGGCGCAATCTAAAAATCATGTCCCATGTGTCTGACCATGACAAGATCTAAGGAGTGAGTTTCAAAACAAAATTACCTGTAGGTAATTTCTTTACCAACATTACAATAGTTCAAAATTATTAAAATAGCAATCGATGAGGAAAATCTGCCGAGGACTGACAATAGTGGAGAAAATTCTACGTTAGGCTGAAGGAGCCAAATAAGTCAAAATCAAAAACAAAAAAGCAAGTTAAAAACTGGATTAACACTTCTGAAAATCTATAAGAAAAATTTTGAGCTCTGTGCCATAGTAGACAGCATGATCATTGTGGAAAAAAGACATTTCCATTCAAAAAAAAATCTGTTTAGAACATACTTTATTTTCACTGGCTGAAATTAGAAAGAATTAAAGAATGGCTACTCTGCAGTTTAAAAAATAAAAAATAATTGCTTTTATGTACAGCCTTTCAGGTCTTAAACATTTTACATCCAATGAACCACTTTTAAAGTTCAATCATTGTTGTTAAATAGGCAAACACAGCACCAAATTGTACACGGGAACATCTCACAAATTTAAGCAGAACTCCCTTCCTCAATTCATATCATGGGATCTTTCACATCCACCAGGGGGCAGATGAAGCCTCAGTCCAACATCTCATCTCAAAGACAGCACTTGTGACATTGTAGCACCCATTCAGTACTGATATACCGTCTGGAGTGAGGCTTGAACCCACAACTTTTAAGCAGAGGTAGGAATGCTATAACTGACACCATTTTTTTTAGCCATTGGAATTACTGTCAAAAAGAATTGACAATTAAAGCACAGACTTCTACTTTTCCAGAAGTTTCTAAATACAAATGACGTAAGGGGATATGAGGATACTGTGGGAAAAAGGCATTGAAGTGGATGATCAGCCATGATCATATTGAATGATTAGATTAGATTAGAGATACAGCACTGAAACAGGCCCTTCGGCCCACCGAGTCTGTGCCGAACATCAACCACCCATTTATACTAATCCTGCACTAATCCCATATTCCTACCAAACATCCCCACCTGTCCCTATATTTCCCTACCACCTACCTATACTAGTGACAATTTATAATGGCCAATTAACCTATCAACCTGCAAGTCTTTTGGCTTGTGGGAGGAAACCGGAGCACCCGGAGAAAACCCACGCAGACACAGGGAGAACTTGCAAACTCCACACAGGCAGTACCCGGAATCGAACCCGGGTCCCTGGAGCTGTGAGGCTGCGGTGCTAACCACTGCGCCACTGTGCCAGGGCAGACTCGATGGGCTGAATGGCCTACACCTGCTCCTATGTTCCTATGTTCCTAAACCATTACTAGCTTGTAAAGAAGTAGAGAAATTAAACCAATAATAATAAGAGTGAAACCCCAACAGGGGAAATAGCCTAAATAATGACTTACAAACATACGAACCAGGAGCAGGAGCAAGCCACTCGGCCCCTCAAGCCCGCTCCACCACCTAACAAGATGATGGCTGACTGGACTGTAATCTCGACTCCACACTCCTGCCCACCACCGACAACCGTTCACCCCCTTGCCCACCAAGAACCTCTGCCTTAAAAATATTTAAAAATTCTGCCTCTACCACTTTCTGAGGAAGAGAGTTCCTAAGACCCACGACCCTCGGAGAGAAAAAATTTTGAATGGGAATACCACCACCTGCAAGGTCCCCTCCAAGTCATGCACCATCCTGACTTGGAACTATATCATCATTCCTTCACTGTTGCTGGATCAAAATCCTGGAATTCACTCCCTAACAGCACTGCGGGTATACCCACACCACATGGACTGCAGCGATTCAAGAAATCGGCTCACCACCACCTTCTCAAGGATAATTAGGAATGTGGTGAAAAATGCTGGCCTTGCCAGTGACTCTCACATCCCAAGAAAGAATAAAAGAAAGGACTGCCCCGCCAACAGTGCAGTGCTCCCTCGGCACTGCCCCCATTGACAGTGCAGCACTCCGTCAGTACTGCCCCTCCGACAGTGCAGCACTCCCTCAGCACTGCCCTCCAACAGCGCAGCACTCCCTCAGCACTTCCCCTCCGACAGTGCAGCACTCCCTCAGCACTGCCCTCCGACAGCGCAGCGCTCCCTCAGCACTTCCCCTCCGACAGTGCAGCACTCCCTCAGTACTGCCCCCTTAATTATAAATCTACACATTTTGTATCAGGGAATAAAAATCAAATGGACTGTTCAAAACGGAACAATGTGAAATTGATATGGAATTCAATAACAGGAAGTGTAATCAACTAAATACCAATGTAATTCTGTTATTTAGAATATCTTTACTTTGTGGTATCAAGAAGTTGAAAATGTAGAAATTCAATTCAAAACAAAACTGCCATTACTTTGCGGGGAATTACAAATATTTACATAAAAAGAGCATTAGTAAGAATATCACCAAGCCAGAATTTTTGGGAGTCTCCTTTTGGAGATTCATAGCCTATAAAGTCATAGAGTTATACAGCACAGAAACAGGCCCTTCAGCCCATCATGTCTGTGCTGGCCATCAAGCACCTATCTATTCTAATTTCATTTTCCAGCACTTGGCCCATAGCCTTGTATGCTATGGCATTTCAAGTGCTCATCTAAATACTTCTTAAACGTTGTGAGGGTTCCTGCCTCTACCACCCCTTCAGGCAGTGTGTTCCAGATTCCAACCACCCTCTGGGTGAAAAAAGTGTTCCACAAATCCCCTCGAAACCTCTTGTCCCTCACCTTAAATCTATGCCCCCTGGTTATTGACACCGCCGCTAAGGGAAAATGTTTTTTCCTATGCACCCTATCTATGCCCCTCATAATTTTGTATACCTCTATCAGGTCCTCCCTCAGCCTTCTCTGCTCTAAGGATAACAACCCTAGCCTATCCAGTCTCTCTTCAGAGCTGAAATGCTCCAGCCCAGGCAACATCCTGGTGAAACTCCTCTGCACTCTCTCCAGTACAATCACATCCTTCCTATAGTGTGGCGACCTGAACTGTACACCGTACTCCAGCTGTGGCCAAACTATGTTGCTCCTCTCTTTTTGTGAATGAATGTGAGTGAAATTAGTCTTTGTCAGTAGTGTGAAATGGGCGAAAGCAAATCAATCGGCAGCTTGTTTCACACTAGGCCTGACTTTCCTTTCCATTAAAGTCAATTGTTGGGTGCTATAAAACAGGTTGCCGATTCACCACAAACCCATTTTGCATGACTGTTGAAGACCAATTTCATCCTCTCCATTTTTGCATAGAACACAAGGATTTTATTTATTTGGCTAATGTAACATACTGCTTAAGACAAAAACAACATAAATAGCTCATAGGAACACAGGAACATGAGTTGTCCTAATCTCCTTTGATGGGAGATTTTTCCTTTTTTATTTGCTTATGGGATGTTAGCATCGCTAACAAGGCTAGCATTTATTGCTCATCCCTAATTGTTCTTGAGAACATGGTGGTGAGTCGCCTTCTTGAATTGCTGCAGTCCGTGTGGTGAAGGTATTCCCACAGTGTTATTAAGTAGGGATTTCCTGGATTTTGACCCAGTGGTGATGAAGGAATGGCGATGTTTTTCCAACTCAGGATGGTGTGTGACTTGGAGGGGAACTTGCAGGTGCTGACGTTCTCAATGCCGACTGCCCTTGTCTTTCTCAGTAGTAGAGGTTGCGGGTTTAGAAGGTGCAGTCAAAGAGGCTTTGTTATCTTTGCCACAGTGCGCCAGTGGTGGAGGGAGTGGATCTTAAGATGGTGGATGAGAAGCCAATCAGCTTTGTCCTGGATGGCGTCAAACTTCATGAGTACTGTTGGAGCTGCACTCATGCAGACAAGTGAAGAATATTCCATCACACTCCTTGTATCTTGTAGATGGTGGACAGGTTTTGGGGAGTCAGGAAGTGAATTACTCGCTACAGAATTCCCAGTCTCTGACCTGCTTTGTAGCCATAATATTTACATGGCTAGTCTAGTTAAGTTTCTGGTCAATGGTACCCCCCAGGATATTGAAGGTAGGGGATTCAACGATGTAATCCTGTTAAATGTCAAAGGGACATTGTTAGATGCTCTCTTTTATTTATTTTTAAATTTATTTTTATTTAGAGATACAGCACTGAAACAGGCCCTTCGGCCCACCGAGTCAGTGCCGACCAACAATCACCCATTTATACTAATCCTACATTAATCCCATATTCTCTACCACATCCCCACCATTCTCCTACCACTTACCTACACTAGGGGCAATTTACAATGGCCAATTTACCTATCAACCTACAAGTCTTTTGGAGGTGGGAGGAAACCAGAGCACCCGGCGGAAACCCACGCAGACACAGGGAGAACTTGCAAACTCCGCACAGGCAGTACCCAGAACTGAACCCGGGTCACTGGAGCTGTGAGGCTGTGGTGCTAACCACTGCGCCACTGTGCCGCCCACTGTGCCTCTTATTGGAGATGGCACTTGTGTGGCATGAATGTAACTTGTCACTTATCAGTTCAAGTCTGAATGTTGTCCAGGTCTTGCTGCTAGCAGGCATAGACTGTTTTAACATCTGAGGAGTTGCGAATGGAATTGAACACTGTGCAGCCATTAGCGAACATCCCCACTTTTGACCTTATATTGGAGAGAAGGTCATTGATGAAGCAGCTGAAAATGGTTGGATCTAGGACACCACCCTGAGGAACTCCTGCAGTGAGTTTCCCCCCGATTCTCATTGACTTCAATTTTGCTAGGGCTCATTGATGCCACACTTGGTTAAATGCTGCCTTGATATCAAGGGCAGTTACTCCCATCTCATGTCTGGAATTCAGCGCCTTTGTCCATGTTTGACCCAAGGCTGTAATGAGGTCTGGAGCCAAATGGCCAGTGGAACCCAAACTGAGCATCGGTGAGCAGGTTATTGGTGAGTAAGTGCTGCTTTATAGACTGTCAACGATGCCTTCCATCACTTTGCTGATGATAGAGAGTAAACTGATGGGGCAGCAATGGGCTGGATTGTATTTACCCTGCTTTTTGTGGACAACTTCCCACATTGACAGATAGATTATAGTGTTGTACAGCTTGGCTAGGTGTGCAACTAGTTTTGAGCATAACAGTTGGAATACTGTCAAGGCCCATAACCTTTGCTGTAACCAGTGCGTTCAGCCATTTCTTGATATCACATGGAGTGACTGGTAGAGGCTGGGCTGCATTGAGGGCAGTCTCAGTGACAGCATTCTCCCTGGAGTACAGTTCTAGGTAGTGCTCAACCCAGCAGTCATGGATGAGCTGGACATACAGCCAACCAAATCGGAACTCAGTGATGCCATTGATTCCCTAGCCAGCGGAAAAGCCCCTGGGAAGGACAGCATTACCCCTGAAATAATCAAGAGTGCCAAGCCTGCTATACTCTCAGCACTACATGAACTGCTATGCCTGTGCTGGGACGAGGGAGCAGTACCCCAGGACATGCGCGATGCCAACATCATCACCCTCTATAAAAACAAAGGTGACCGCGGTGACTGCAACAACTACCGTGGAATCTCCCTGCTCAGCATAGTGGGGAAAGTCTTTGCTCGAGTCGCTCTGAACAGGCTCCAGAAGCTGGCCGAGCGCGTCTACCCTGAGGCACAGTGTGGCTTTCGTGCAGAGAGATCGACTATTGACATGCTGTTCTCCCTTCGTCAGATACAGGAGAAATGCCGTGAACAACAGATGCCCCTCTACATTGCTTTCATTGATCTCACCAAAGCCTTTGACCTCGTCAGCAGACGTGGTCTCTTCAGACTACTAGAAAAGATCGGATGTCCACCAAAGCTACTAAGTATCATCACCTCATTCCATGACAATATGAAAGGCACAATTCAACATGGTGGCTCCTCATCAGAGCCCTTTCCTATCCTGAGTGGTGTGAAACAGGGCTGTGTTCTCGCACCCACACTTTTTGGGATTTTCTTCTCCCTGCTGCTTTCACATGCGTTCAAATCCTCTGAAGAAGGAATTTTCCTCCACACAAGATCAGGGGGCAGGTTGTTCAACCTTGCCCGTCTAAGAGCGAAGTCCAAAGTACGGAAAGTCCTCATCAGAGAACTCCTCTTTGCTGACGATGCTGCTTTAACATCTCACACTGAAGAATGCCTGCAGAGTCTCATCGACAGGTTTGCGTCTGCCTGCAATTAATTTGGCCTAACCATCAGCCTCAAGAAAACGAACATCATGGGGCAGGATGTCAGAAATGCTCCATCCATCAATATTGGCGACCACGCTCTGGAAGTGGTTCAAGAGTTCACCTACCTAGGCTCAACTATCACCAGTAACCTGTCTCTAGATGCAGAAATCAACAAGCGCATGGGTAAGGCTTCCACTGCTATGTCCAGACTGGCCAAGAGAGTGTGGGAAAATGGCGCACTGACACGGAACACAAAAGTCCGAGTGTATCAGGCCTGTGTCCTCAGTACCTTGCTCTACGGCAGCGAGGCCTGGACAACGTATGCCAGCCAAGAGCGACGTCTCAATTCATTCCATCTTCGCTGCCTTCGGAGAATAATTGGCATCAGGTGGCAGGACTATATCTCCAACACAGAAGTCCTTGAAGCGGCCAACACCCCCAGCTTATACAAACTACTGAGTCAGCGGCGCTTGAGATGGCTTGGCCATGTGAGCCGCATGGAAGATGGCAGGATCCCCAAAGACACATTGTACAGCGAGCTCGCCACTGGTATCAGACCCACCGGCCGTCCATGTCTCCGTTATAAAGACGTCTGCAAACGCGACATGAAATCGTGTGACATTGATCACAAGTCGTGGGAGTCAGTTGCCAGCATTCGCCAGAGCTGGCGGGCAGCCATAAAGACAGGGCTAAATTGTGGCGAGTCGAAGAGACTTAGTAGTTGGCAGGAAAAAAGACAGAGGCGCAAGGGGAGAGCCAACTGTGCAACAGCCCCAACAAACAAATTTCTCTGCAGCACCTGTGGAAGAGCCTGTCACTCCAGAATTGGCCTTTATAGCCACTCCAGGCGCTGCTTCACAAACCACTGACCACCTCCAGGCGCGTATCCATTGTCTCTCGAGATAAGGAGGCCCAAAAGAAGAAACATGGAGTGAATCAAATTGGCTGAAGACTGGCTTCTGTGATAGTGGGGAACTCAGGAGGAGGCTGAGATGGATCATCCACTCAGCACTTCTTGCTGAAGATGAATGTAAATCCTTCAGCTTTGTCTTTTGTGCTCATGTGCTGGGCTCCCCCATCAGTGAGGATGAGGATGTTTACAGATCCTCCTCCTGTCAATTGTTTAATTGTCCACCATGATTCACATCTGGATGTGGCAGGATTGCATGAGCTTTGATTTGGTCCATTGATTGTGGGGTCACTTAGCTCTGTCTATAGCATGCTGCTTTCACTGTTTAATATGCATGTAGTCCTGTGTTGCAGCTTCACCAGGTTGGAAAATCATATTTAGTTACACGGCGCTGCTTCTGGCTAGCTCTTCGAGACTCCTCATTGAACCAGGGTTGATCCCCTGGCTTCATGGTAATGGCAAAGTGGGGGATATGCCAGCCACTAGGTTACGGATTGTGGTTGAATACAATTCTGCTGCTGCTGTTGGCCCACAGCGCCTCATGGATGCCCAGTTTTGCACCACTAAATATGTTCTGAATCTATCCCACATTGCACAGTGGTAGTGGGTGTGACATGACATATCCAGAGTTGGTGATGGAGAGTCTGAGACTTTAGCTGAAAGATATGATTCTGTGAATAAGACTATGTCAGGCTGTTCCCTGACTTATCTGTGGGACAGCTCTTCCAATTATGGCACAGGTTCCCAGATGTTCATGAGGAGGGCTTGCAGAGTTGACTGGACTGGGTGTGCCTTTGTTGTGTCCAGTGCCTAGGTCAATGCTGGCTAGTCCACCCGGTTGTTTTCTTAATAGTGGTTTGATACAACTGATTGGCTTGCTGGGCCATTTCAGAGGGCAGATAAAAATAAACCCCATTGTTATGAGTCACATAGTGTCATAAAGTATTTTATGGCATAGAAGGAGGCCGTTTGGCCCATCAAGTCCATGCTGGCTCTCCGCAGAGCAATCCAGTCAGTCCCACTCCCGTGCTCGATCCCCGTAGACCTGCAAGTTTATTTCCTTCAAGCATCCATCCAATTTCCTTTTGAAATCATTCATTGTCTCCGCTACCACCACCGTCACGGGAGCGAGTTCCAGGTCATTACCACTCACTGCATAAAAAGGTTCTTCCTCACATTCCTCCTGCATCTCTTGCTCAAAACCTTTAATCTGTGTCCCCTAGTCCTTGTACCATCAGTTAAAGGGAATAGCTTTTCTTTGTCTAACTTATCTAAGCCTATCATAATCGTGTACACCTCTATCAATTCTCCCCTCAATCTCTTTTGCTCCAGGGAGAACAACCCCAGCTTTTCCATCCTAACCTTGTACTTAAAATTCCCATCCCCGGAATCATTCTGGTAAATCACCTCTGCACCCTCTCTAGGACCCTCACATCCTTCCTAAAGTGTGGTGACCAGAACTGGATGCAATACTCTAGTTGGGACCAAATCAGAGCTTTATAAAGATTCAGAATAACTTTCCTGCTTTTGTTCTCAATGACTCTATTTGTGAAGCCCAAGATCCCATATGCTTTGCTAACCACTCTCTCAATATGTCCTGCCACCTTCAAAGATCAATGGACATGCACCCATAGGTCCCTCTGTTCTTGCACACTCTTTAGAACTGCGCCATTAAGTCTATAATTCCTCACCCTACCCCTTCTGCCAAAATGCATCACCTCACACTTCTCTGTATTAAATTCTATCTGCCACTTGTCTGCCCATTCTGCTAGCCTATCTATGTCCTGTTGCAGATGATTCGTATCATCCTCACTGATTGCCTTTCCTCTGAGTTTGGAATCATCGGCAAAATTTGAAATTCTGCTCTGTAGACCAAGATCCAAGTCATTTATATATAGCAAAAACACATAGGCCAGACCCAGTAAGGACGGCAGACTTCCTTCCCCAAAGGACATTAGTGAACTAGATAGATTTTTACGACAATCCAGTAGTTTCATTGTCACTGTTATTGATACTAGCTTTTAAAAAAAAAATTCAGCTTTATTTAATTAACTGAATTTAAATTCCCTGGCTTGAATTCATGTCTCCGGATCATTAGTCCAGGCCTCTGAATTATTAGTTAAGTAACATAACCAGTATGTTAGCGCACCCATGGTGGAGCCCCAAAGAAATGATGTAAACAATATTTTCAGATCTGAGGATGAATACTGAAGGGAACAAAGGAGAGTGTGTCAGCATTGATGAAGGATGTTGTCAACCCACAATAACCCTTGTATGTGTCTATAGACCCAGAAGATCTCATGAGGGTATGAGCACAATATTGTGCCTTTACAGACTTTGATTCACAAAGGAAACCCTAAACAGCCCGTACAAATTTCAACACATAATCCTGCAGCCAATATCAATTGCCCAAATACTTCTGTCATTGACTGTCAAAGTGGGCAACTTTTATACGCTGGCTCAAGCCAGGCTGCAACAAGGGACTTCTGTAACATCACTCAGGACTTTGTAGGCCACTGATACCACTTTTAGGAAAGGTGGGATTTCATTTATTTTGTGATATCCAAGACAACAGCATGAAGGGTTATCGAGTTCTATCATCCTGGTGGGTTACCAAAAGGTCAGAGGGTAATACATGAAAATCATGTTGAACTACAGACCGCTTATGTGAATCCACTAAATGTCCTGAATAGAAGAGGATTCTACTCCCTGAATGTCAAATTGTTTGTGAACAACAGCAACAAATTCTCTAATGTTTAGGCCAAACTTTCAGGGAGTTGTCACAACATTTTTTATCATGAGACAGTCCCACCTCACAGAGAAAACAGTTAAGGGTCAGGATGGGGTATGGATGTCATTGCTCCCAAAGTTCAAGTGCCTCGTCACCAGCTGAACATTGTTAAAATGATGTGCATTCATCACCTGGAGTGGTTTTTTGGAGAACTACTGAGGTTCTGAAGGGATGGCTTCAATGCCTTGATAATTTAGGACGAGTACCACCATAATCTCCCAAGCACATCTCTGCATTGTGGTTGCTTGTTCTGTTCAGCAAAATGTTGCTATTGATAAAGGAATGGAAATTGAATCCCTTGGAAGAGGTAGGCTTGGATGCTATGTCGGCTGAGGAACCTGAAACTTAACATCATACATCATGAGGACCCTGACTTGCAGGAGGCTATTATTGCAGCACCTGTCAAAATTTTCTGTGACATTTTTCACCACAATCTCCCCAATTTCAGGTAGGATCCTGACGGAGGATACCCCCCTCTGCCCGCCGGCCTTACCCTTGTGAGTAATACCACAGAAAATTGTCTATTGTTATCTATTAACTTGGAGTTGACAAAGCTTTTAGAAAGGAAGCTCAGTTTACTCGTCTCAGTAGCTCCATAGAGGAAGCATCTTTTGCAGTGTTTAAAACTGCAGTACCCAGAGTGCAGTCAGGTTTACTAATGATTTTAATATACAACCAAGTCACAGTAAGTATGTTAACAAAACTGCACAGTGGGAAAAAGCTCTATCCAATTATTCATCCAGGAAACACCATACCTGACAATATTCTCCAAATGTGGACATGTTGTTTGTAGCTGTTAATAAACTTGTTAACAATAATACACAGAGAAAAATATTAGGGTTAGACTGAGAACAGTCAAAGCCCAAACCACATAAAATTTGTGGTTTCACAGTTCAGGCAAGATGGTGTTCAAGGCTATTACTACCTGTAAAATACAACTGATGTTTAGCAGCTTTGCAGATAATTCTCTATTAATCAATATTTATGACTTCACTTTATTTTGTCCCTAATTCTAACTAGTTTCCTTCCCTTGGTCATGCTTTTAAACTTAACTCTCTTGCTCTCTCATTTTGCCTACCATTCGCCTTTTTCCCCACTTTCATACCTTTGTTAAGTCTTCATTTTCACTATTTTGATCTGGTGGAGATGAATTGTTTCTCACAGCCTCTAACAGCTAATCTGTTTGAACATATTATAACATCACAAGTTAGTCATATTACCTACAAGCTGTTCTTATTTCCAGACCTTTATGACATCATTATGGTTTTTGTTAATGACTCCATAGAAACTCTTCAGCTACACCCCAACACGCAGCAACAATCTTCCAGTATCTTACTTGAGACAGCACAGGCAGGCTTTTTGAGCAGATGTGGTGTCACAGTTCAGCCTGATCTTCTACGCATTCAACATACAAATGTGCAGACTTTCAAGCAGAGTTAATGGACTGAGATCTGGGCAGTAAATCTGGTTAATTTTCTTATCACATGGAAGAACTTTGTGCAGCTGAGTCCTAAGTTCCACAACATCAAAATACTAGAAACGATGCAGGTATGAGGGAGAGGGAACAGGTTAATTTTAAAATCATAGCCAAGGAAAGGGAATAAGGATAATTGGAATGAAGAACTAACACTTCAGGCAACATCACTACATTGATAGAGAATGCTCTGTATAACTGCTAAATGTGAGTTATACTCCATTTTTAATTTATGTATTCTTGAGATGTTAGTAATACTGACAAAGCTGTATTTATTGCCTATCTGTGGTTGCTTTAAGATGATGATGGGCCTTTCACATTGAACTGTTGTAGTCATTGTGCTGATGCTGCTCCCACATTCTAAGTAAGGAATCCTAGGATTTTCACCCAGCAATGAAGTAACACTATATGCCCAAGCCAGGATGATTCAGATGACAGAACATTCTGAGGCGGGAAGGAGAACAGTCAGAGATCATGGTCCATATTGGTATCAATGACATAGGTAGAAAGAGGAATGAGGTCCTTCAGGCAGATTTCAGGGAGCTCGTAAAGGAATTAAAAAGTAGACCTCAAACCTGGTAATCTTTGGATTATGCCCAGTGCCATGTGCTAAACAGTACAGAAATAGTAAGAGGAGAGTGAAGCTGAATGCGTGGCTGAAGAGGTGGTGCAGGAGGGAGTGCTTAGAATTCCTGGGGCATTGGGACCAGTTTTTGGGGGAGGTGGACCTATACAGGCCAGGACCAATGTCTTAGTGGGGAGGTTTGCTAGAGCTGTTGGGGAGGGTTTAAATTATCTTGGCAATGGGATGGGAACCTGAGCATAGATTCAGAAGGAGGAGAAGCAAAATTGAAAATAGATGGCAGAACATTAGTAAGCAAGTGGGCGGCACAGTGGCGCAGTGGTTAGCACCGTAGCCTCACAGCTCCAGTGACCCGGGTTCAATTCTGGGTACTGCCTGTGTGGAGTTTGCAAGTTCTCCCTGTGTTTGCGTGGGTTTCCTCCGGGTGCTCCGGTTTCCTCCCACAAGCCAAAAGACTTGCAGGTTGATAGGTAAATTGGCCATTAGCAATTGCCCCTAGTATAGGTAGGTGGTAGGGAAATATAGGGACAGGTGGGGATGTGGTAGGAATATGGCATTAGTATAAATGGGTGGTTGATGGTCGGCACAGACTCGGTGGGCCGAAGGGCCTGTTTCAGTGCTGTATCTCTAAACTAAACTAAACTAAGTATGGAAGGTATCAGTGAATGAGGTCTGTGCAAGGAATAGTGGCAAAAAAATAAAATTAAAGGCATTTATTTTAATGCACAAAGTATTTATAACAAGATAGACAAACCAGTAGCACAAATAAAGATAAATGGTTTAGATATAATCATCATTACAGAAACAAGGTTGCTAAGTGATCAAGGTTGGGAAATAAATATTCCAGGCTACTTAACATTTCAAAAAGATGGCAGAATGGAAAAAGAGGAGGAGCAGCCCTGATAATAAAGGATGACACAAGGACAGTAGTAAGAAAGGATCTTGGCTCAGAGATCAAGAAGTTGAATCAGTATGGGTGGAGATTTGGAACAACAAGGGCCAGAAAACACTGATGGGAGTGGTTTATCGGCCCCTTAACAGTAGTTATACCATTGTTCAGAGCATTAAGCAAAAAATAATTGGAGCTTGTAACAAAGGCAATGTAATTATCATGGAGGACTTTAATCTTCATATAGACTGGACAAAGCAAATTGGCAAAGGTAGCCTGGAAGATGAATTTGTAGAACACTGTCAGTACAGTTTCCCAGAACAATATGTTGTGGAATCAACTAGGGATAAAGCTATTTTAGATATTGTGTTGTGTGATGAGGCAGAGTTAATTAGTAATCTCATAGTAAAATATTCTCTGGGAAAAACTAATCGTAATACAACTGACTTCTATGTAAAGCTTAAGAGCAAAGTTCTTGAGGCCAAAACAAGAATCTTACACTTAAATAAAGCCACTTATATAGAGATGAGGGGAGAGCTGGCAAAGGTTGATTGGGTACTAAAGATTAGACTAAAAGGTATGGCGGCAATGAACAGTGGGAAACATTTAAAGGAATGATTCAAAATGTTTAATTTCAATGTGTTCCTTTAAAAATCAAAAACTCAGCGAGCCACTCTATCAGTGGCTTACAAGAGAAGTTAAGGATAGTTCTGATGAAAGGTCACAGACCTGAAACATTAACTCTATTTTTCTCTCCACAGATGCTGCCTGACCTGCTGAATAATTCTAGCATTTTCTGTTTATGTTTCAGTTTTCCAGTATCTGCAGTATTTTGTTCTTGTAAGTTAGGCATAGTATTAGATTAAAAGAGACTTATATTATTGCAAAGAATATTAGTAAGCCTGAGGATTCGGAGAGTTTTAGAAACAGCAAAGGATGACCAAAAAGTTGATGAAAAGGAAAATATAGAATATGAGGGTAAAGAAGAGTAGCTAAAATAAACATTAGTGCCTTAGAGGCAGAGACAGGATAAATTATCATGGGGAATGTGGAATGGCAGAGACATTGGACAAATATTTTGTGTTTGTCATCACAATAGAAGGCACAAATTACATACCAGAAATGGGGAGATGGTGGTGCAGTGGAAATGTCACTGAACTAGTAATCCAGAGGCCAAGGCTACTGTCCTAGGGACACAGGTTCAAATCCCACCACACCAGCTGGTGGAATTTAAATTCAATTCATTAATTATTTTAAAAAATCTGGAATTGAAACCTACTCTCAGTAATGGTGCCATGAAGCTATCATTAATTGTCATTAAACCCCATCTGGTTCACTAATGTCCTTTAGGGAAGGAAATCAGCATGTTTTACCTGGTCTGGCCTACATGTGGCTCCAAACCCACAGAAATATGGTTGGCTTCCCTCTGAAATGGCCTAGCAAGCCATTGGGTTGGGTAACAAATGCTGGCCTTCCCAGCGATGCTCACATCTCATGAAAGAATAAAAAAAGAGGATAACCAAAGAGCTAATAAGTGTGAGGAACTTAAAGTAATTAATATCAACAGAGAAAAAGTATGAGAGATAATGGATGTACTGGTTACGATTTTCCAAAAATTCCCTATATTCTAGAATGGTCTCAGCGAATTGGAAGTTAGCAAATGTAACGTCGCTATTTAAGAAAGGAGGGTGAGATAAAACAGGAACTACAGGACGGTTAGCCTGAGATCAGTCATTGGGAAAATGCTGGAATCTATTATTAAGGAAGTCTTAACAGTGCACTTGGAAAATCATAGTATGATCAGACAAAGTCAGCATGGTTTTACGAAAGGGAAATCGTGTTTGACAAATTTAATAGCGTTTTGGTCACCATATCTAAGGAGGGATATATTTGCCTTGGAGGCAGTACAATGAAGGCTCACTGGATTGGTTCCTGGGATGAGAGGGTTATTCTATGATGAAAGGCTGAGAAAATTGGGCCTATACTCCCTGGAGTTTTTGAAGAATAAGATATGATCTCATTGAAATATACAAGATTCTGAAGGGGTTTGACAGGGTAGACACTGAGAGGTTGTTTCCCCTTGCTGGGGAATCTAGAATAGGGACACAGCCTCAGGATAAGGGTTGATTATTTAGGTCTGAGATGAGGAGAAA
Source organism: Heterodontus francisci (assembly GCF_036365525.1). NCBI lineage: Eukaryota > Metazoa > Chordata > Chondrichthyes > Heterodontiformes > Heterodontidae > Heterodontus > Heterodontus francisci. The sequence continues at coordinate 75,636,898 of NC_090371.1, read as the reverse complement.
TTTCTTCACTCAGAGGGTTGTGAATCTTTGGAATTCTCTGCCGCAGAGGGCAGTGAATGGTCCATCGTTGCATATATTCGATGTTGGGATAGATAGATGTTTGATTTCTCAGGGAATCAAGGGATATGGAATGTGGGCAGGAAAATGGAGCAATGGCGCGATATTAGGCGCAGCAGCTCATTTAAATAGGCGGGTGAAGTGCCCGCCCCGATGATGTGGAGGGGGCGGTAAGTCTGTCCCCAGCAATGGCATCAGCTGCCTTTGCGCAGGTTTTGATGCCACTTTTAAAGGGCTTCGAGCCCTACCTTTCAACTTAAGTATTTAAAGATATAGTGCTTTTAAAATATTAAATAAATTGATCCTGACCCTCTTCCACCCCCTCTTCCAATAACCATGGAATTAAGTACCTGCCCTCTTCCCCCCCAAAAATTTGTGCACCTGAACCTTCCCCATCAAAGTTCATAAACTTTAAACTTTACACCTTCCCATCATTCCCTACACCAATGAAATGACTCTGACACCGCTCCACCCTGCACCCACACTGCGAAACGTACCTGCTCCCCCTTCCCCATCAGTGTTCCGCAGGAATGCCGGCCACCGGCACCAATATCACACCAGGACAGACGGTGGGAATGGGAAGGTAATTTATTCCTTAATTTAAATTATTTTAAATATTTAAATTTGGATCCCATCGCCAAGCAGCAGGAGGGCCACCACAAGGCCTCGTTGCTGCCGGCAATATCGGGCCGGGCCTTCCAGGCGTCGAAGCCCATGGCGGGCCTCTGTTTTCTGGCCCACTCCCCCCCCACCCCCACCACGACCCCCAATGATGGTGGAGGGGAGGGGCTGCAAAATTCAGTCTATTAAATGCAGAACAGGCTTGAAGGTCCATGTGGTCTACTCCTGCTCCTATTTCGTATGTTCTTATATATGTCTACAGATTCCTGAAGGTAGCAGGACAGGTAGATAAGGTGGTCAGGAAGGCATACAGGATACTTTCCTTTATTGACCGAGGCTTAGAGTATGAAAGCAGGGAGGTTATGCCAGAACTGTGTAAAACACTAGTTAGATCACAGCTGGTGTACTAGCTCTTTGAACTCCTCTTTGCTGACGATGCTGCATTAACATCTCACACTGAAGAGTGTCTGCAGAGACTCATCAACAGGTTTGCGGCTGCCTGCAACAAATTTGGCCTAACCATCAGCCTCAAGAAAACGAACATCATGGGACAGGATGTCAGAAATGCTCCATCCATCAATATCGGCAACCACGCTCTGGAAGTGGTTCAAGAGTTCACTTACCTAGGCTCAACTATCACCAGTAACCTGTTTCTCGATGCAGAAATCAACAAGCGCATGGGAAAGGCTTCCTCTGCTATGTCCAGACTGGCCAAGAGAGTGTGGGAAAATGGCGCACTGACACGGAACACAAAAGTCCAAGTGTATCAAGCCTGTGTCCTCAGTATCTTGCTCTACGGCAGCGAGGCCTGGACAACATATGTCAGCCAAGAGCGACGTCTCAATTCATTCCATCTTCGCTGCCTCCGGAGAATCCTTGGCATTAGGGGGCAGGACTGCATCTCCAACACAGAAGTCCTCGAGGCGGCCAACATCCCCAGCTTATACACCCTACTGAGCCAGCGGCGCTTGAGATGGCTTGGCCATGTGAGCCACATGGAAGATGGCAGGATCCCCAAGGATACATTGTACAGCGAGCTCGCCACTGGTATCAGACCTACCGGCCGTCCATGTCTCCGCTTTAAAGACATCTGCAAACGCGACATGAAGTCCTGTAACATTGATCACAAGTCGTGGGAGTCAGTTGCCAGCGATCGCCAGAGCTGGCGGGCAGCCATAAAGGTGGGGCTAAAGTGTGGCGAGTCGAAGAGACTTAGCAGTTGGCAGGAAAAAAGACAGAAGCGCAAGGGGAGAGCCAACTGTGTAACAGCCCCGACAACCAATTTTTTCTGCAGCACCTGTGGAAGAGTCTGTCACTCTAGTATTGGCCTTTATAGCCACTCCAGGCGCTGTTCCACACACCACTGACCATCTCCAGGTGCCTACCCATTGTCTCCCGAGACAAGGAGGCCAAAGAAGAAGAAGTGTACTAGAGTATTGTGTACTGTTCTGGTCACCACATTACAGGAAGGGTGTGATCACACTAGAGAAGGCACAGAAGACATTTATAAGGATGTTGTCAGGAATAGAAAATGTTAGCTTTGAAGAAAGATTGGATAGGCTGACACCCCCGACACCTCATCCCCTTCCCACATCTTCCCATGCAATCACAGGAAGTGTAATACCTATCCTTTTACCTCCTCTCTCCTCACCATCCATTGTCCCAAATACTCCTTCCGGGTAAAACAATGGTTTACTTGTTTCAATTTAGTATACTGTATTCGCTGCTCACAATGTGGTCGCCTCTACATTGGGGAGACCAAACGCAGATTCAGTGACCGCTTTGCGGAACACCTCCACTCAGTCCCTTACTTGCCAATTTAATTCACCACGCTGCTCGCACACCCACATTTCTGTCCTCAGCCTGCAGCAGTGTCCAGTGAAGCTCAGCGCAAGCTTGAGGTACAGCACCTCATCTTCCGATTAGGCACTTTACAGCCTTCTGGGTGAAACGCTCGAGTTCAATAATTTCAGATCATGAGCCCCATTATTTATTTATTTACTTACTTATTTTTAATTAAACCCACCCAAAATTCTGCTGCTTATCTCCTAACTCACACCAACTCCTGTTCACCCATCACTCCTGTGCTCCCTGACCTACATTAAGCAACACCATGATTTAAAAATTCTCCTCCTTGCTTTCAAATTTCTCCACAGCCTCGCCCTTCCCTATCTTTATATCCTCACAGCTCTCCGAGATATCTGCGCTTCTCTAATTCTGACCTTTTGAGCATCCCCGATTTTAATCATTCCACCATCGGCGCCTGTGCTTTCAGCTGCCAAGGTCCTAATCGCTGAAATTTCCTCCCTAGACCTCCTTTGTGGTGCTCCTTAAAACCTACCAAGGAACATAGAAACAGGAGTAGGTCATTTAGCTCCTCAAGCCTGTTCTGCTATTCAATAAGATCATGGCTGATCTGTGACTTAACTCCATTTACCCTTGCCCTTTGCCCCATCCTTTGACTCCTTTGGTTAATAAAAATCTATCAATCTCAGGGTTAAAATAATTGAACTAGCATCAATTGCCTTTTGTGGTTGAGAGTTCCATACTTCTACTGCTCTGTTTATGTAGAAGTGTTTCCTAATTTTACTCCTGAAAGGTCTGGCTCAAATTTTTAGACTACTATGCACCCTAGTCACGGACTCCCCAACCAGTGGAAATAGTTTCTCTCTATCTACATTATCTGTTCCCCTTTATATCTTGAAAGCTTCAATCAAATCACCTCTTAACCTTCTAAGGTCCAGGGCATACAACCCTAGTTTATGTAATCTCGCCTCGTAATTTAACCTTTGGAGCCCAGGTGTCATTCTGGTAAATCTTCTCTGGACTCCTTCCAAGGCCAATATATCCTTCCTAAGGTGTGTTGCCCAGAATTGCTTATAGTACTCCAGGTATGGTCTAACTAGGGCTTTGTATAGCTGAAGCATAACTTCTGCCCCCTTTTATTCTAATCCTCTAGCATTACATTAGCCTTTTTGGTTATTTTCTGTACCTGTTCATGATATTTTAATGATCAATGTGCCCAGACCCCCAAGTATCTTTGGATCTCCACTGTTTCTGGCTTTTCACCATTTACCCCTTTCTATCCTTTATTGGCCTAAAATGGATGTCTTCACATTTGCCTACATTGAAATCCATTTGCCACAGTCTTGCTCATTTCCTTAATCTATTAATAACTCTTTGCAATTTTGTGCTTCCATCCAACATCCCCTCGAATTGTTTTTTGTTGTGCATGGCCTATTCATTTAAGTGCATGGTACCTTCAATTGCTTTTACGCGGCCGCACACGCGCGTATCTTAAAGGAATCAAGTTGTCCGTGGCCTGCATGATAATATCTGGGTTGCTGCTTGGCAACGCATGCATGCAGCATAGAGGAAGCATTGCTTCAATCTACACTGTTTACAATGCCGCCTATCTTTGTGTCATCAGCAAATTTGGTATGTGGCTTTCTATTCCATCATCAAAGTCATTAATAAATGTGGTGAATAGTTGAAGCCTCAAAGCAGATCCTTACAGGGCATGATTATTTACATCTTGGCACTTAGAGTATCTGATCAAGCTTTAGTCATCTGCCCTCATATCTCCTTATGTGACTCGGTGTCAACTTTTGTTTGATAATGCTCCCGTGAAGCATCTTGGCACATGCGACTCTGCATGTCTCAGTGTATGGGAGGAAGGGGGAAAATCTGCAAGATTTAGTGTATGGGGGGAAGGGGGGAAACTCTGCATGATTTAGTGCATGGGGGGAAGGGGGAAACTGCATGATTTAGTGTATGGGGGGAAGGGGGCTACTCTGCATGTCTAAGTGTATGGGGGGAAGGGGGAAACTCTGCATGATTTAGTGTATGGGGAGAAGGGGCAAACTCTGCATGATTTAGTGTATGGGGGGCAGGGGGAAACTGCATGAATTAGTGAATGGGGGACGGGGGAAACTCTGCATGTCTTAATGTATGGGGGAAGGGAGAAACTCTGCAAGATTTAGTGTATGGGGGGGAAGGGGGAAACTCTGCAAGGTTTCGTGTATGGGGGGGAAGGGGGCATCTCTGCAAGATTTAATGTATGTGGGGGAAGCGGGAAACTTTGCAAGATTTAGTGTATGGGGGAAGGGGGCATCTCTGCAAGATTTAGTGTATGTGGGGGAAGCGGGAAACTCTGCAAGATTTAGTGTATGACAGGAAGGGGGAAACTCTGCAAGAATTAGTGTGTGTGGGGGAAGGGGGAAACTCTGCAAGATTTAGTGTATGTGCGGGAAGGGGGCATCTCTGAAAGATTTAGTGTATGTGGGGGAAGGGGGCATCTTTGCAAGATTTAGTGTATGTTGGGGAAGGGGGCATCTCTGCAAGATTTAGTGTATGTGGGGAAAGCAGGAAATTCTGCAAGATTTAGTGTACGGGGGAAGGGGACATCTCTGCAAGATGTAGTGTATGTGGGGGAAGGGGGAAACTCTGCAAGATTTAGTGTATGTGGGGGAAGGGGGCAACTCTGCAAGATTTCGTGTATGTGGGGGAAGCAGGAAACTCTGCAACATTTAGTGTATGTGGGGGAAGGGGGCAACTCTGCAAGATTTCGTGTATGTGGGGGAAGCAGGAAACTCTGCAAGATTTAGTGTGTGTGGGGGAAGCGGGAAACTCTGCAAGATTTATTGTATGGGGGAAGTGGGAAACTCTGCAAGATTTAGTGTATGGGGGAAGGGGGAAACTCTGCAAGATTCAGTGTATGTGGGGGAAGGGGGCATCTCTGCAAGATTTAGTGTATGTGGGGAAAGCGGGAAACTCTGCACGATTTAGTGTATGGGGGGAAGGGGGAAACTGCAAGATATAGTGTATGTGCGGGAAGCGAGAAACTCTGCAAGATTTAGTGTATGTTGGGGAAGGGGGAAACTGCAAGATTTAGTGTATGTGGGGAAGGGGGAAACTCTGCAAGATTTAGTGTATATGGGGGAAAGGGGAAACTCTGCAAGATTTAGTGTATATGGGGGAAGGGGGAAACTCTGCAAGATGTAGTGTATGTGGGGGAAGGGGGAAACTCTGCAAGATTTAGTGTATGTGGGGGAAGGGGGAAACTCTGCAAGAATTAGTGTATGAGGGGAAGAGGGAAACTCTGCAAGAATTAGTGTGTGTGGGGGAAGGGGGAAACTCTGCAAGATTTAGTGTATGTGCGGGAAGGGGGCATCTCTGAAAGATTTAGTGTCTGTGGGGGAAGGGGGAAACTCTGCAAGATTTAGTGTATGTGGGGTAAGGGGGCATCTTTGCAAGATTTAGTGTATGTTGGGGAAGGGGGCATCTCTGCAAGATTTAGTGTATGTGGGGAAAGCGGGAAATTCTGCAAGATTTAGTGTATGGGGGAAGGGGACATCTCTGCAAGATGTAGTGTATGTGGGGGATGGGGGAAACTCTGCAAGATTTAGTGTATGTGGGGGAAGGGGGCAACTCTGCAAGATTTCGTGTATGTGGGGGAAGCAGGAAACTCTGCAAGATTTAGTGTATGTGGGGGAAGGGGGCAACTCTGCAAGATTTCGTGTATGTGGGGGAAGGGGGAAACTCTGCAAGATTTAGTGTATGGGGGAAGGGGGAAACTCTGCAAGATGTAGTGTATGTGGGGGAAGCGGGAAACTCTGCAAGATTTAGTGTATGTGGGGGAAGGGGGAAACTCTGCAAGAATTAGTGTATGTGGGGGAAGGGGGACACTCTGCAAGATTTAGTATATGTTGGCGAAGGGGGCATCTTTGCAAGATGTAGTGTATGTGGGGGAAGGTGGAAACACTGCATGATTTTGTGTATGGGGGGGAAGGGGGAAACTCTGCAAGATTTAGTGTATGTTGGGGAAGGGGGAAACACTGCATGATTTTGTGTATGGGGGTAAGGGGGCATATCTGCGAGATTTAGTGTATGTGGGGGAAGCAGGAAACTGCAAGATTTATTGTATGTGCGGGAAGTGGGAAGCTCTGCAAGATGTAGTGTATGTGGGGGATGGGGGCATCTCTGCAAGATTTAGTGTATGTGAGGGAAGCGGGAAACTCTGCAAGATTTAGTGTATGTGGGGGATGGGGGAAACTCTGCAAGATTTAGTGCATGTGGGGGAAGGGGGAAACTGCAAGATTTAGTGTATGTCGGGGAAGGGGGAAACTCTGCAAGATTTAGTGGATGGGGGAAGGGGGAAACTCTGCAAGATGTAGTGTATGTGGGGGAAGCGGGAAACTCTGCAAGATTTAGTGTATGTGGGGGAAGGGGGAAACTCTGCAAGAATTAGTGTATGTGGGGGAAGGGGGACACGCTGCAAGATTTATTGTAAGTTGGGGAACGGGGCAACTCTGCAAGATTCAGTGTATGTGGGGGAAGGGGGCATCTTTGCAAGATTTAGTGTATGTTGGGGAAGGGGGAAACACTGCAAGATTCAGTGTATGTGGGGGAAGGGGGCATCTTTGCAAGATTTAGTGTATGTTGGGGAAGGGGGAAACACTGCAAGATTTATTGTAAGTTGGGGAACGGGGCAACTCTGCAAGATTCAGTGCATGTGGGGGAAGGGGGAAACACTGCAAGATTCAGTGTATGTGGGGGAAGGGGGCATCTTTGCAAGATTTAGTGTATGTTGGGGAAGGGGGAAACACTGCAAGATTCAGTGTATGTGGGGGAAGGGGGCATCTTTGCAAGATTTAGTGTATGTTGGGGAAGGGGGAAACTGCAAGATTTAGTGTATGTCGGGGAAGGGGGAAACTCTGCAAGATTTAGTGTATGGGGGAAGGGGGAAACTCTGCAAGATTTAGTGTATGTGGGGGAAGCGGGAAACTCTGCAAGATTTAGTGTATGTGGGGGAAGGGGGAAACTCTGCAAGAATTAGTGTATGTGGGGGAAGGGGAAACTGCAAGATTTAGTGTATGTCGGGGAAGGGGGAAACTCTGCAAGATTTAGTGTATATGGGGGAAGGGGGAAACTCTGCAAGATTTAGTGTATGTTGGGGAAGGGGGAAACTGCAAGATTTAGTGTATGTCGGGGAAGGGGGAAACTCTGCAAGATTTAGTGTATGTTGGGGAAGGGGGAAACTCTGCAAGATTTAGTGTATGTCGGGGAAGGGGGAAACTCTGCAAGATTTAGTGTATGTTGGGGAAGGGGGAAACTGCAAGATTTAGTGTATGTCGGGGAAGGGGGAAACTCTGCAAGATTTAGTGTATGGGGGAAGGGGGAAACTCTGCAAGATTTAGTGTATGTGGGGGAAGGGGGATACTCTGCAAGAATTAGTGTATGTGGGGGAAGGGGGAAACACTGCATGATTTTGTGTATGGGGGGAAGGGGGAAACTCTGCAAGATTTAGTGTATGTTGGGGAAGGGGGAAACACTGCATGATTTTGTGTATGGGGGTAAGGGGGCATATATGCGAGATTTAGTGTATGTGGGGGAAGGGGGAATCTCTGCAAGATTTATTGTAAGTTGGGGAACGGGGCAACTCTGCAAGATTCAGTGTATGTGGGGGAAGGGGGCATCTTTGCAAGATTTAGTGTATGTTGGGGAAGGGGGAAACACTGCAAGATTCATTGTATGTGGGGGAAGGGGGCATCTCTGCAAGATTCAGTGTCTGTGGGGAAAGCGGGAAACTCTGCACGATTTAGTGTATGTGGGGGAAGGGAAAAACTCTGCAAGATTTAGTGTATGTGGGGGAAGCGGGAAACTCTGCACGATTTAGTGTCTGTTGGGGAAGGGAAAAACTCTGCAAGATTTAGTGTATGTGGGGGAAGGGGGAAACTCTGCACGATTTAGTGTATGTTGGGGAAGGGAAAAACACTGCAAGATTCAGTGTATGTGGGGGAAGGGGGAAACTGCAAGATTTAGTGTATGTCGGGGAAGGGGGAAACTCTGCAAGATTTAGTGTATGGGGGAAGGGGGAAACTGCAAGATTTAGTGTATGTGGGGGAAGCGGGAAACTCTGCAAGATTTAGTGTATGTGGGGGAAGGGGGAAACTCTGCAAGAATTAGTGTATGTGGGGGAAGGGGGAAACTGCAAGATTTAGTGTATGTCGGGGAAGGGGGAAACTCTGCAAGATTTAGTGTATGTCGGGGAAGGGGGAAACTCTGCAAGATTTAGTGTATGGGGGAAGGGGGAAACTCTGCATGATTTAGTGTATGTGGGGGAAGGGGGAAACTCTGCAGGAATTAGTGTATGTGGGGGAAGGGGGACACTCTGCAAGATTTAATATATGTTGGCGAAGGGGGCATCTTTGCAAGATTTAGTGTATGTGGGGGAAGGTGGAAACTCTGCATGAATTTTTGGATGTGGGGGAAGCAGGAAGCTCTGCAAGATTTAGTGTATGTGGGGGAAGGGGGAAACACTGCATGATTTTGTGTATGGCAGGGAAGGGGGAAACTCTGCAAGATTTAGTGTATGTTGGGGAAGGGGGAAACACTGCATGATTTTGTATATGGGGGTAAGGGGGCATATCTGCGAGATTTAGTGTATGTGGGGGAAGCAGGAAACTCTGCAAGATTTATTGTATGTGCGGGAAGTGGGAAGCTCTGTAAGATTTAGTGTATGTGGGGGAAGGGGGCATCTCTGCAAGATTTAGTGTATGTGAGGGAAGCGGGAAACTCTGCAAGATTTAGTGCATGTGGGGGAAGGGGGAAACTCTGCAAGATTTAATGTATGTTGGGAAGGGGGAAACTCTGCAAGATTTAGTGTATGTGGGGGAAGGGGGAAACTCTGCAAGATTTAGTGTGTGGGGAAAGCGGGAAACTCTGCAAGATTTAGTGTATGTGGGTAAAGGGGGAACCTCTGCAAGATTTAGTGTGTGGGGGGGAAGAAGGAAACTCTGCAAGATTTAGTGTGTGTGGGGGAAGGGGGAAACTCTGCAAGATTTATTGTGTGTGGGGGAAGGGGGAAACTCTGCAAGATTTAGTGTATGGAGGAAGGGGGCATCTCTGCAAGATTTAGTGTGTGGGGGGGAAGCGGGAAACTCTGCAAGATTTAGTGTGTGTGGGGGGAAGGGGGAAACTCTGCAAGATTTACTGTAAGTGGGGGAAGGGGGCAACTCTGCAAGATTTAGTGTATGTTGGGGAAGGGGGAAACTCTGCACGATTTAGTGTATGTTGGGGAAGGGGGAAACTCTGCAAGATTTAGTGTATGTTGGGGAAGGGGGAAACTCTGCAAGATTTAGTGTATGTGGTGGAAAAGGGGCATCTTTGCAAGATTTAGTGTATGTGGGGGAAGGGGGAAACTCTGCAAGATTTAGTGTATGTTGGGGAAGGGGGAAACTCTGCAAGATTTAGTGTATGTGGTGGAAAAGGGGCATCTTTGCAAGATTTAGTGCATGTGGGGGAAGGGGGCATCTCTGCAAGATTTAGTGTATGTGGGGGAAGGGGAAACTCTGCAAGATTTAGTGTATGTGGGGGAAGGGGGCATCTCTGCAAGATTTAGTGTATGGGGGGGAAGGGGGAAACTCTGCAAGATTTAGTGTATGTGGGGGAAGGGGGAAGCTCTGCAAGATTTAGTGTATGTGGGGGAAGGGGGAAGCTCTGCAAGATTTAGTGTATGTTGGGGAAGGGGGAAACTCTGCAAGATTTAGTGTATGTGGGGGAAGGGGGCATCTCTGCAAGATTTAGTGTATGGAGGGGGAAGGGGGAAACTCTGCAAGATTTAGTGTATGTGGGGGAAGGGGGAAGCTCTGCAAGATTTAGTGTATGTTGGGGAAGGGGGCATCTCTGCAAGATTTAGTGTATGTGCGGGAAGGGGAAACTCTGCAAGATTTAGTGTATGTGGTGGAAAAGGGGCATCTTTGCAAGATTTAGTGTATGTGGGCGAAGGGGGCATCTCTGCAAGATTTAGTGTATGTGGGGGAAGGGGGCATCTCTGCAAGATTTAGTGTATGTGGGGGAAGGGGGCATCTCTGCAAGATTTAGTGTATGGGGGGGAAGGGGGAAACTCTGCAAGATTTAGTGTATGTGGGGGAAGGGGGAAACTGCAAGATTTAGTGTATGTCGGGGAAGGGGGAAACTCTGCAAGATTTAGTGTATGGGGGAAGGGGGAAACTCTGCAAGAATTAGTGTATGTGGGGGAAGGGGGAAACTGCAAGATTTAGTGTATGTTGGGGAAGGGGGAAACACTGCAAGATTCAGTGTATGTGGGGGAAGGGGGCATCTCTGCAAGATTTAGTGTATGTGGGGAAAGCGGGAAACTCTGCACGATTTAGTGTATGGGGGGAAGGGGGAAACTGCAAGATATAGTGTATGTGCGGGAAGCGAGAAACTCTGCAAGATTTAGTGTATGTTGGGGAAGGGGGAAACTGCAAGATTTAGTGTATGTCGGGGAAGGGGGAAACTCTGCAAGATTTAGTGTATGGGGGAAGGGGGAAACTCTGCAAGATTTAGTGTATGTGGGGGAAGCGGGAAACTCTGCAAGATTTAGTGTATGTGGGGGAAGGGGGAAACTCTGCATGAATTAGTGTATGTGGGGGAAGGGGGAAACTGCAAGATTTAGTGTATGTCGGGGAAGGGGGAAACTCTGCAAGATTTAGTGTATATGGGGGAAGGGGGAAACTCTGCAAGATTTAGTGTGTGTTGGGGAAGGGGGAAACTGCAAGATTTAGTGTATGTCGGGGAAGGGGGAAACTCTGCAAGATTTAGTGTATGTTGGGGAAGGGGGAAACTCTGCAAGATTTAGTGTATGTTGGGGAAGGGAGAAACTGCAAGATTTAGTGTATGTCGGGGAAGGGGGAAACTCTGCAAGATTTAGTGTAATTGGGGGAAGGGGGAAACTCTGCAAGATTTAGTGTATGTTGGGGAAGGGGGAAACTGCAAGATTTAGTGTATGTCGGGGAAGGGGGAAACTCTGCAAGATTTAGTGTATGGGGGAAGGGGGAAACTCTGCAAGATTTAGTGTATGTGGGGGAAGGGGGATACTCTGCAAGAATTAGTGTATGTGGGGGAAGGGGGACACTCTGCAAGATTTAGTATATGTTGGCGAAGGGGGCATCTTTGCAAGATTTAGTGTATGTGGGGGAAGGGGGAAACACTGCATGATTTTGTGTATGGGGGGGAAGGGGGAAACTCTGCACGATTTAGTGTATGTTGGGGAAGGGAAAAACTCTGCAAGATTTAGTGTATGTGGGGGAAGGGGGAAACTGCAAGATTTAGTGTATGTCGGGGAAGGGGGAAACTCTGCAAGATTTAGTGTATGGGGGAAGCGGGAAACTCTGCAAGATTTAGTGTATGTGGGGGAAGGGGGAAACTCTGCAAGAATTAGTGCATGTGAGGGAAGGGGGAAACTGCAAGATTTAGTGTATGTCGGGGAAGGGGGAAACTCTGCAAGATTTAGTGTATGGGGAAGGGGGAAACTCTGCATGATTTAGTGTATGTGGGGGAAGGGGGAAACTCTGCAGGAATTAGTGTATGTGGTGGAAGGGGGACACTCTGCAAGATTTAGTATATGTTGGCGAAGGGGGCATCTTTGCAAGATTTAGTGTATGTGGGGGAAGGTGGAAACTCTGCATGAATTTTTGGATGTGGGGGAAGCAGGAAACTCTGCACGATTTAGTGTATGGGGGGAAGGGGGAAACTGCAAGATATAGTGTATGTGCGGGAAGCGAGAAACTCTGCAAGATTTAGTGTATGTGGGGGAAGCAGGTAACTCTGCAAGATTTATTGTATGTGCGGGAAGTGGGAAGCTCTGCAAGATTTAGTGTATGTGGGGGAAGGGGGCATCTCTGCAAGATTTAGTGTATGTGAGGGAAGCGGGAAACTCTGCAAGATTTAGTGCATGTGGGGGAAGGGGGAAACTCTGCAAGATTTAATGTATGTTGGGAAGGGGGAAACTCTGCAAGATTTAGTGTATGTGGGGGAAGGGGGAAACTCTGCAAGATTTAGTGTATGGGGGAAGCGGGAAACTCTGCAAGATTTAGTGTATGTGGGGAAAGGGGGAACCTCTGCAAGATTTAGTGTGTGGGGGGGAAGCGGGAAACTCTGCAAGATTTAGTGTGTGTGGGGGAAGGGGGGAACTCTGCAAGATTTAGTGTGTGTGGGGGAAGGGGGAAACTCTGCAAGATTTAGTGTATGGGGGAAGGGGGCATCTCTGCAAGATTTAGTGTGTGTGGGGGGAAGGGGGAAACACTGCAAGATTTAGTGTAAGTGGGGGAAGGGGGCAACTCTGCAAGATTTAGTGTATGTTGGGGAAGGGGGAAACTCTGCACGATTTAGTGTATGTTGGGGAAGGGGGAAACTCTGCAAGATTTAGTGTATGTTGGGGAAGGGGGAAACTCTGCAAGATTTAGTGTATGTGGTGGAAAAGGGGCATCTTTGCAAGATTTAGTGTATGTGGGGGAAGGGGGAAACTCTGCAAGATTTAATGTATGTTGGGAAGGGGGAAACTCTGCAAGATTTAGTGTATGTGGGGGAAGGGGGAAACTCTGCAAGATTTAGTGTATGGGGGAAGCGGGAAACTCTGCAAGATTTAGTGTATGTGGGGAAAGGGGGAACCTCTGCAAGATTTAGTGTGTGGGGGGGAAGTGGGAAACTCTGCAAGATTTAGTGTGTGTGGGGGAAGGGGGAAACTCTGCAAGATTTAGTGTGTGTGGGGGAAGGGGGAAACTCTGCAAGATTTAGTGTATGGGGGAAGGGGGCATCTCTGCAAGATTTCGTGTGTGGGGGGGAAGCGGGAAACTCTGCAAGATTTAGTGTGTGTGGGGGGAAGGGGGAAACTCTGCAAGATTTAGTGTAAGTGGGGGAAGGGGGCAACTCTGCAAGATTTAGTGTATGTTGGGGAAGGGGGAAACTCTGCACGATTTAGTGTATGTTGGGGAAGGGGGAAACTCTGCAAGATTTAGTGTATGTTGGGGAAGGGGGAAACTCTGCAAGATTTAGTGTATGTGGTGGAAAAGGGGCATCTTTGCAAGATTTAGTGTATGTGGGGGAAGGGGGAAACTCTGCAAGATTTAGTGTATGTTGGGGAAGGGGGAAACTCTGCAAGATTTAGTGTATGTGGTGGAAAAGGGGCATCTTTGCAAGATTTAGTGTATGTGGGGGAAGGGGGCATCTCTGCAAGATTTAGTGTATGTGGGGGAAGGGGAAACTCTGCAAGATTTAGTGTATGTGGGGGAAGGGGGAAGCTCTGCAAGATTTAGTGTATGTGGGGGAAGGGGGAAGCTCTGCAAGATTTAGTGTATGTTGGGGAAGGGGGAAACTCTGCAAGATTTAGTGTATGTGGGGGAAGGGGGCATCTCTGCAAGATTTAGTGTATGGGGGGGAAGGGGGAAACTCTGCAAGATTTAGTGTATGTGGGGGAACGGGGAAGCTCTGCAAGATTTAGTGTATGTGGGGGAAGGGGGAAGCTCTGCAAGATTTAGTGTATGTCGGGGAAGGGGGAAACTCTGCAAGATTTAGTGTATGGGGGAAGCGGGAAACTCTGCAAGATTTAGTGTATGTGGGGGAAGGGGGAAACTCTGCAAGAATTAGTGCATGTGGGGGAAGGGGGAAACTGCAAGATTTAGTGTATGTCGGGGAAGGGGGAAACTCTGCAAGATTTAGTGTATGGGGAAGGGGGAAACTCTGCATGATTTAGTATATGTGGGGGAAGGGGGAAACTCTGCAGGAATTAGTGTATGTGGTGGAAGGGGGACACTCTGCAAGATTTAGTATATGTTGGCGAAGGGGGCATCTTTGCAAGATTTAGTGTATGTGGGGGAAGGTGGAAACTCTGCATGAATTTTTGGATGTGGGGGAAGCAGGAAGCTCTGCAAGATTTAGTGTATGTGGGGGAAGGGGGAAACACTGCATGATTTTGTGTATGGGGGGGAAGGGGGAAACTCTGCAAGATTTAGTGTATGTTGGGGAAGGGGGAAACACTGCATGATTTTGTGTATGGGGGTAAGGGGGCATATCTGCGAGATTTAGTGTATGTGGGGGAAGCAGGAAACTCTGCAAGATTTATTGTCTGGGCGGGAAGTGGGAAGCTCTGCAAGATTTAGTGTATGTGGGGGAAGGGGGAAACACTGCATGATTTTGTATATGGGGGTAAGTGGGCATATCTGCGAGATTTAGTGTATGTGGGGGAATCAGGAAACTCTGCAAGATTTATTGTATGTGCGGGAAGTGGGAAGCTCTGCAAGATTTAGTGTATGTGGGGGAAGGGGGCATCTCTGCAAGATTTAGTGTATGTGAGGGAAGCGGGAAACTCTGCAAGATTTAGTGCATGTGGGGGAAGGGGGAAACTCTGCAAGATTTAGTGTATGTGGGGGAAGGGGGAAACTCTGCAAGATTTAGTGTATGGGGGAAGCGGGAAACTCTGCAAGATTTAGTGTATGTGGGGAAAGGGGGAACCTCTGCAAGATTTAGTGTGTGGGGGGGAAGCGGGAAACTCTGCAAGATTTAGTGTGTGTGGGGGAAGGGGGAAACTCTGCAAGATTTAGTGTGTGTGGGGGAAGGGGGAAACTCTGCAAGATTTAATGTATGGGGGAAGGGGGCATCTCTGCAAGATTTAGTGTGTGGGGGGGAAGCGGGAAACTCTGCAAGATTTAGTGTGTGTGGGGGGAAGGGGGAAACTCTGCAAGATTTAGTGTAAGTGGGGGAAGGGGGCAACTCTGCAAGATTTAGTGTATGTTGGGGAAGGGGGAAACTCTGCACGATTTAGTGTATGTTGGGGAAGGGGGAAACTCTGCAAGATTTAGTGTATGTTGGGGAAGGGGAAAACTCTGCAAGATTTAGTGTATGTGGTGGAAAAGGGGCATCTTTGCAAGATTTAGTGTATGTGGGGGAAGGGGGAAACTCTGCAAGATTTAGTGTATGTTGGGGAAGGGGGAAACTCTGCAAGATTTAGTGTATGTGAGGGAAGCGGGAAACTCTGCAAGATTTAGTGCATGTGGGGGAAGGGGGAAACTCTGCAAGATTTAATGTATGTTGGGAAGGGGGAAACTCTGCAAGATTTAGTGTATGTGGGGGAAGGGGGAAACTCTGCAAGATTTAGTGTATGGGGGAAGCGGGAAACTCTGCAGGATTTAGTGTATGTGGGGAAAGGGGGAACCTCTGCAAGATTTAGTGTGTGGGGGGGAAGTGGGAAACTCTGCAAGATTTAGTGTGTGTGGGGGAAGGGGGAAACTCTGCAAGATTTAGTGTGTGTGGGGGAAGGGGGAAACTCTGCAAGATTTAGTGTATGGGGGAAGGGGGCATCTCTGCAAGATTTCGTGTGTGGGGGGGAAGCGGGAAACTCTGCAAGATTTTGTGTGTGTGGGGGGAAGGGGGAAACTCTGCAAGATTTAGTGTAAGTGGGGGAAGGGGGCAACTCTGCAAGATTTAGTGTATGTTGGGGAAGGGGGAAACTCTGCACGATTTAGTGTATGTTGGGGAAGGGGGAAACTCTGCAAGATTTAGTGTATGTTGGGGAAGGGGGAAACTCTGCAAGATTTAGTGTATGTGGTGGAAAAGGGGCATCTTTGCAAGATTTAGTGTATGTGGGGGAAGGGGGAAACTCTGCAAGATTTAGTGTATGTTGGGGAAGGGGGAAACTCTGCAAGATTTAGTGTATGTGGTGGAAAAGGGGCATCTTTGCAAGATTTAGTGTATGTGGGGGAAGGGGGCATCTCTGCAAGATTTAGTGTATGTGGGGGAAGGGGAAACTCTGCAAGATTTAGTGTATGTGGGGGAAGGGGGAAGCTCTGCAAGATTTAGTGTATGTGGGGGAAGGGGGAAGCTCTGCAAGATTTAGTGTATGTTGGGGAAGGGGGAAACTCTACAAGATTTAGTGTATGTGGGGGAAGGGGGCATCTCTGCAAGATTTAGTGTATGGGGGGGAAGGGGGAAACTCTGCAAGATTTAGTGTATGTGGGGGAAGGGGGAAGCTCTGCAAGATTTAGTGTATGTTGGGGAAGGGGGCATCTCTGCAAGATTTAGTGTATGTGGGGGAAGGGGGCATCTCTGCAAGATTTAGTGTATGGGGGGGAAGGGGGAAACTCTGCAAGATTTAGTGTATGTGGGGGAAGGGGGAAGCTCTGCAAGATTTCGTGTATGTTGGGGAAGGGGGAAGCTCTGCAAGATTTAGTGTATGTTGGGGAAGGGGGAAACACTGCAAGATTTAGTGTGTGTTGGGGAAGGGGGAAACTCTGCAAGATTTAGTGTGTGTTGGGGAAGGGGGAAACTGCAAGATTTAGTGTATGTCGGGGAAGGGGGAAACTCTGCAAGATTTAGTGTATGTTGGGGAAGGGGGAAACTGCAAGATTTAGTGTATGTCGGGGAAGGGGGAAACTCTGCAAGATTTAGTGTAATTGGGGGAAGGGGGAAACTCTGCAAGATTTAGTGTATGTTGGGGAAGGGGGAAACTGCAAGATTTAGTGTATGTCGGGGAAGGGGGAAACTCTGCAAGATTTAGTGTATGGGGGAAGGGGGAAACTCTGCAAGATTTAGTGTATGTGGGGGAAGGGGGATACTCTGCAAGAATTAGTGTATGTGGGGGAAGGGGGACACTCTGCAAGATTTAGTATATGTTGGCGAAGGGGGCATCTTTGCAAGATTTAGTGTATGTGGGGGAAGGGGGAAACACTGCATGATTTTGTGTATGGGGGGGAAGGGGGAAACTCTGCAAGATTTAGTGTATGTTGGGGAAGGGGGAAACACTGCATGATTTTGTGTATGGGGGTAAGGGGGCATATA
The DNA here is from genome assembly GCF_036365525.1 of Heterodontus francisci. Classification (NCBI taxonomy): domain Eukaryota; kingdom Metazoa; phylum Chordata; class Chondrichthyes; order Heterodontiformes; family Heterodontidae; genus Heterodontus; species Heterodontus francisci. Next base: position 75,619,603 of record NC_090371.1, on the reverse strand, counting down.
TGCGAGATTTAGTGTATGTGGGGGAAGCAGGAAACTGCAAGATTTATTGTATGTGCGGGAAGTGGGAAGCTCTGCAAGATTTAGTGTATGTGGGGTATGGGGGCATCTCTGCAAGATTTAGTGTATGTGAGGGAAGCGGGAAACTCTGCAAGATTTAATGTATGTTGGGAAGGGGGAAACTCTGCAAGATTTAGTGTATGTGGGGGAAGGGGGAATCTCTGCAAGATTTATTGTAAGTTGGGGAACGGGGCAACTCTGCAAGATTCAGTGTATGTGGGGGAAGGGGGCATCTTTGCAAGATTTAGTGTATGTTGGGGAAGGGGGAAACACTGCAAGACTCAGTGTATGTGGGGGAAGGGAAAAACTCTGCAAGATTTAGTGTATGTGGGAGAAGCGGGAAACTCTGCACGATTTAGTGTATGTTGGGGAAGGGAAAAACTCTGCAAGATTTAGTGTATGTGGGGGAAGGGATAAACTCTGCAAGATTTAGTGTATGTGGGGGAAGGGGGAAACTGCAAGATTTAGTGTATGTCGGGGAAGGGGGAAACTCTGCAAGATTTAGTGTATGGGGGAAGCGGGAAACTCTGCAAGATTTAGTGTATGTGGGGGAAGGGGGAAACTCTGCAAGAATTAGTGTATGTGGGGGAAGGGGGAAACTGCAAGATTTAGTGTATGTCGGGGAAGGGGGAAACTGTGCAAGATTTAGTGTATGTTGGGGAAGGGGGAAACTCTGCAAGATTTAGTGTATGTTGGGGAAGGGGGCATCTCTGCAAGATTTAGTGTATGGGGAAGGGGGAAACTCTGCATGATTTAGTGTATGTGGGGGAAGGGGGAAACTCTGCAGGAATTAGTGTATGTGGTGGAAGGGGGACACTCTGCAAGATTTAGTATATGTTGGCGAAGGGGGCATCTTTGCAAGATTTAGTGTATGTGGGGGAAGGTGGAAACTCTGCATGAATTTTTGGATGTGGGGGAAGCAGGAAGCTCTGCAAGATTTAGTGTATGTGGGGGAAGGGGGAAACACTGCATGATTTTGTGTATGGGGGGGAAGGGGGAAACTCTGCAAGATTTAGTGTATGTTGGGGAAGGGGGAAACACTGCATGATTTTGTGTATGGGGGTAAGGGGGCATATCTGCGAGATTTAGTGTATGTGGGGGAAGCAGGAAACTCTGCAAGATTTATTGTCTGGGCGGGAAGTGGGAAGCTCTGCAAGATTTAGTGTATGTGGGGGAAGGGGGAAACACTGCATGATTTTGTATATGGGGGTAAGGGGGCATATCTGCGAGATTTAGTGTATGTGGGGGAAGCAGGAAACTCTGCAAGATTTATTGTATGTGCGGGAAGTGGGAAGCTCTGCAAGATTTAGTGTATGTGGGGGAAGGGGGCATCTCTGCAGGATTTAGTGTATGTGAGGGAAGCGGGAAACTCTGCAAGATTTAGTGCATGTGGGGGAAGGGGGAAACTCTGCAAGATTTAATGTATGTTGGGAAGGGGGAAACTCTGCAAGATTTAGTGTATGTGGGGGAAGGGGGAAACTCTGCAAGATTTAGTGTATGGGGGAAGCGGGAAACTCTGCAAGATTTAGTGTATGTGGGGAAAGGGGGAACCTCTGCAAGATTTAGTGTGTGGGGGGGAAGCGGGAAACTCTGCAAGATTTAGTGTGTGTGGGGGAAGGGGGAAACTCTGCAAGATTTAGTGTGTGTGGGGGAAGGGGGAAACTCTGCAAGATTTAGTGTATGGGGGAAGGGGGCATCTCTGCAAGATTTAGTGTGTGGGGGGGAAGCGGGAAACTCTGCAAGATTTAGTGTGTGTGGGGGGAAGGGGGAAACTCTGCAAGATTTAGTGTAAGTGGGGGAAGGGGGCAACTCTGCAAGATTTAGTGTATGTTGGGGAAGGGGGAAACTCTGCACGATTTAGTGTATGTTGGGGAAGGGGGAAACTCTGCAAGATTTAGTGTATGTTGGGGAAGGGGGAAACTCTGCAAGATTTAGTGTATGTGGTGGAAAAGGGGCATCTTTGCAAGATTTAGTGTATGTGGGGGAAGGGGGAAACTCTGCAAGATTTAGTGTATGTTGGGGAAGGGGGAAACTCTGCAAGATTTAGTGTATGTGAGGGAAGCGGGAAACTCTGCAAGATTTAGTGCATGTGGGGGAAGGGGGAAACTCTGCAAGATTTAATGTATGTTGGGAAGGGGGAAACTCTGCAAGATTTAGTGTATGTGGGGGAAGGGGGAAACTCTGCAAGATTTAGTGTATGGGGGAAGCGGGAAACTCTGCAAGATTTAGTGTATGTGGGGAAAGGGGGAACCTCTGCAAGATTTAGTGTGTGGGGGGGAAGTGGGAAACTCTGCAAGATTTAGTGTGTGTGGGGGAAGGGGGAAACTCTGCAAGATTTAGTGTGTGTGGGGGAAGGGGGAAACTCTGCAAGATTTAGTGTATGGGGGAAGGGGGCATCTCTGCAAGATTTCGTGTGTGGGGGGGAAGCGGGAAACTCTGCAAGATTTAGTGTGTGTGGGGGGAAGGGGGAAACTCTGCAAGATTTAGTGTAAGTGGGGGAAGGGGGCAACTCTGCAAGATTTAGTGTATGTTGGGGAAGGGGGAAACTCTGCAAGATTTAGTGTATGTGGGGGAAGGGGGCATCTCTGCAAGATTTAGTGTCTGTGGGGAAAGCGGGAAACTCTGCACGATTTAGTGTATGGGGGGAAGGGGGAAACTGCAAGATATTGTGTATGTGCGGGAAGCGAGAAACTCTGCAAGATTTAGTGTATGTGGGGGAAGGGAAAAACTCTGCAAGATTTAGTGTATGTGGGGGAAGCGGGAAACTCTGCACGATTTAGTGTATGTTGGGGAAGGGAAAAACTCTGCAAGATTTAGTGTACGTGGGGGAAGGGATAAACTCTGCAAGATTTAGTGTATGTGGGGGAAGGGGGAAACTGCAAGATTTAGTGTATGTCGGGGAAGGGGGAAACTCTGCAAGATTTAGTGTATGGGGGAAGCGGGAAACTCTGCAAGATTTAGTGTATGTGGGGGAAGGGGGAAACTCTGCAAGAATTAGTGTATGTGGGGGAAGGGGGAAACTGCAAGATTTAGTGTATGTCGGGGAAGGGGGAAACTGTGCAAGATTTAGTGTATGTTGGGGAAGGGGGAAACTCTGCAAGATTTAGTGTATGTCGGGGAAGGGGGAAACTCTGCAAGATTTAGTGTATGGGGAAGGGGGAAACTCTGCATGATTTAGTGTATGTGGGGGAAGGTGGAAACTCTGCAGGAATTAGTGTATGTGGTGGAAGGGGGACACTCTGCAAGATTTAGTATATGTTGGCGAAGGGGGCATCTTTGCAAGATTTAGTGTATGTGGGGGAAGGTGGAAACTCTGCATGAATTTTTGGATGTGGGGGAAGCAGGAAGCTCTGCAAGATTTAGTGTATGTGGGGGAAGGGGGAAACACTGCATGATTTTGTGTATGGGGGGGAAGGGGGAAACTCTGCAAGATTTAGTGTATGTTGGGGAAGGGGGAAACACTGCATGATTTTGTGTATGGGGGTAAGGGGGCATATCTGCGAGATTCAGTGTATGTGGGGGAAGCAGGAAACTCTGCAAGATTTATTGTCTGGGCGGGAAGTGGGAAGCTCTGCAAGATTTAGTGTATGTGGGGGAAGGGGGAAACACTGCATGATTTTGTATATGGGGGTAAGGGGGCATATCTGCAAGATTTAGTGTATGTGGGGGAAGCAGGAAACTCTGCAAGATTTATTGTATGTGCGGGAAGTGGGAAGCTCTGCAAGATTTAGTGTATGTGGGGGAAGGGGGCATCTCTGCAGGATTTAGTGTATGTGAGGGAAGCGGGAAACTCTGCAAGATTTAGTGCATGTGGGGGAAGGGGGAAACTCTGCAAGATTTAATGTATGTTGGGAAGGGGGAAACTCTGCAAGATTTAGTGTATGTGGGGGAAGGGGGAAACTCTGCAAGATTTAGTGTATGGGGGAAGCGGGAAACTCTGCAAGATTTAGTGTATGTGGGGAAAGGGGGAACCTCTGCAAGATTTAGTGTGTCGGGGGGAAGCGGGAAACTCTGCAAGATTTAGTGTGTGTGGGGGAAGGGGGAAACTCTGCAAGATTTAGTGTGTGTGGGGGAAGGGGGAAACTCTGCAAGATTTAGTGTATGGGGGAAGGGGGCATCTCTGCAAGATTTAGTGTGTGGGGGGGAAGCGGGAAACTCTGCAAGATTTAGTGTGTGTGGGGGGAAGGGGGAAACTCTGCAAGATTTAGTGTAAGTGGGGGAAGGGGGCAACTCTGCAAGATTTAGTGTATGTTGGGGAAGGGGGAAACTCTGCACGATTTAGTGTATGTTGGGGAAGGGGGAAACTCTGCAAGATTTAGTGTATGTGGTGGAAAAGGGGCATCTTTGCAAGATTTAGTGTATGTGGGGGAAGGGGGAAACTCTGCAAGATTTAGTGTATGTTGGGGAAGGGGGAAACTCTGCAAGATTTAGTGTATGTGAGGGAAGCGGGAAACTCTGCAAGATTTAGTGCATGTGGGGGAAGGGGGAAACTCTGCAAGATTTAATGTATGTTGGGAAGGGGGAAACTCTGCAAGATTTAGTGTATGTGGGGGAAGGGGGAAACTCTGCAAGATTTAGTGTATGGGGGAAGCGGGAAACTCTGCAAGATTTAGTGTATGTGGGGAAAGGGGGAACCTCTGCAAGATTTAGTGTGTGGGGGGGAAGTGGGAAACTCTGCAAGATTTAGTGTGTGTGGGGGAAGGGGGAAACTCTGCAAGATTTAGTGTGTGTGGGGGAAGGGGGAAACTCTGCAAGATTTAGTGTATGGGGGAAGGGGGCATCTCTGCAAGATTTCGTGTGTGGGGGGGAAGCGGGAAACTCTGCAAGATTTAGTGTGTGTGGGGGGAAGGGGGAAACTCTGCAAGATTTAGTGTAAGTGGGGGAAGGGGGCAACTCTGCAAGATTTAGTGTATGTTGGGGAAGGGGGAAACTCTGCAAGATTTAGTGTATGTGGTGGAAAAGGGGCATCTTTGCAAGATTTAGTGTATGTGGGGGAAGGGGGAAACTCTGCAAGATTTAGTGTATGTTGGGGAAGGGGGAAACTCTGCAAGATTTAGTGTATGTGGTGGAAAGGGGGCATCTTTGCAAGATTTAGTGTATGTGGGGGAAGGGGAAACTCTGCAAGATTTAGTGCATGTGGGGGAAGGGGGAAGCTCTGCAAGATTTAGTGTATGTGGGGGAAGGGGGAAGCTCTGCAAGATTTAGTGTATGTTGGGGAAGGGGGAAACTCTGCAAGATTTAGTGTATGTGGGGGAAGGGGGCATCTCTGCAAGATTTAGTGTATGGGGGGGAAGGGGGAAACTCTGCAAGATTTAGTGTATGTGGGGGAAGGGGGAAGCTCTGCAAGATTTAGTGTATGTTGGGGAAGGGGGCATCTCTGCAAGATTTAGTGTATGTGGGGGAAGGGGAAACTCTGCAAGATTTAGTGTATGTGGTGGAAAAGGGGCATCTTTGCAAGATTTAGTGTATGTGGGAGAAGGGGGCATCTCTGCAAGATTTAGTGTATGTGGGGGAAGGGGAAACTCTGCAAGATTTAGTGTACGTGGGGGAAGGGGGCATCTCTGCAAGATTTAGTGTATGGGGGGAAGGGGGAAACTCTGCAAGATTTAGTGTATGTGGGGGAAGGGGGAAGCTCTGCAAGATTTAGTGTATGTGGGGGAAGGGGGAAGCTCTGCAAGATTTAGTGTATGTTGGGGAAGGGGGAAACTCTGCAAGATTTAGTGTATGTGGGGGAAGGGGCATCTCTGCAAGATTTAGTGTTTGGGGGGAAGGGGGAAACTCTGCAAGATTTAGTGTATGTGGGGGAAGGGGGAAGCTCTGCAAGATTTCGTGTATGTTGGGGAAGGGGGAATCTCTGCAAGATTTAGTGTATGTTGGGGAAGGGGGAAACACTGCAAGATTTAGTGTGTGTTGGGGAAGGGGGAAACTCTGCAAGATTTAGTGTATGTGGGGGAAGGGGGCATCTCTGCAAGATTTAGTGTATGTGGGGGAAGGGGAAACTCTGCAAGATTTAGTGTATGGGGGGAAGGGGAAACTCTGCATGTTGTAATGTATAACTAAAATCTGCATTATTGTACTGTGTGGCAGCCTTTTAAAAATGGCACCAGCACCTTCTCCTGCATCATGAATGGCGTCGTCAATGCGGCCTCCACCACATGATTCGAGGTGGTGAGGGGGGGGGGGGGGTGGTGGGTGGGGGTGTGCGGGCACTGCCGTTGATATGTTAAGTGGCTATCCATCGCGTAATTGCGGTGACGTGGCAGCATAGGTCCCATGGGGGACGGCCACCATATTCCGCGCCTGCCAGCACTCCTGGTGGTGGGACTACAAAATCCAACCAGTTGTTGTGAATTCCCATTGAAAATGTTTTCCTTGCAGTTAGCAATGGTGTGCATCATTGACAAAATTTTTAATATTGTATCGATAGATATGATTGGTCCAGTTAACTTTCCATCAACGTTGGTGATGCTAGTGCTGTTGCAGGTCAAGGGAGTTAGTTGTATCTCTTCCTGTTAAATAACAGCAACCTCGCAACTAAATGTGGGAAAGTCCTTTAGAAAACAGTCAGTTCCTTATATGATCTATCAACTAGTTAAGGGCTTTTATTGTTTTTAAAAGTGGCACATATTTTATAAATGCTCTGAGCACTTCCAGCAATTCTAAGTCACAGTGGCAATATAGCTTTTTCTAACATGGAGTTAGGTGTAAGGCTGCTGGAGGATTGGAGTTGCGGCAATTGATACAGGTGATTGGATAGCATTGACAAGATGGCAAAGGCGGCCTGTGGTAAAGGTAGGGAGAGGCTGAGAAGGATGGTAGTGCACGCAGGTATTGGGAACCAAAGCCTGGGAGATGGTGAGACTTTCAGTAGATGGGCGGCACTGCTGAACAGGGGATGATGGCAATAAACAACAGTAAAGGTAGGAATGTTGGCAATGGCAGAAGGAAGAGGAGGTAGAGGATGTGAAAATAGTTTCAATGTTGGCAGGCGATGGATGAGAGAGGCTGTAGAATCAACATAACTTCAGGTTGGCAGGTTTGAGGAGGACATTTTGAAAGGAACATTTATTAATGGGACTTCCAAATGACAAGCTTGGAAGAAGAAGGAAATGTATTATTTAGTTTGGTGGTATGACAGGAAACTTACAGGAAAGTGTAACGGGTAAGTGTTGACAGATTAATACTGGAATTCCTATTGAAAATGTTTACCCAGCAGTTAGCAATGGTGTGCGTCATTGACAAAGTTTTTAATATTGTATAGATATATATGCATTCATACATACAGCCAATGGATTGGGGGTGGGTGGTGGAAAAACAGAATTGTAAATTAACTGCACAGAATTGTGGGTGGCACAGTGGCGCAGTGGTTAGCACTGCAGCCTCACAGCTCCAGTGACCCGGGTTCGGTGCTGGGTACTGCCTGTACAGAGTTTGCAAGTTCTCCCTGTGACTGCATGGGTTTCTGCTGGGTGCTCTGGTTTCCTCCCGCAGCCAAAGACTTGCAGGTTTATAGGTAAATTGGCCATTGTAAATTGCCCCTAGTATAGGTAGGTGGTGGGGATGTGGTAGGGAATGTAGGATTAGTATAAATGGGTGGTTGTTGGTCGGCACAGACTTCAGTGGGCTGAAGGGCCTGTTTCAGTGCTGTATCTCTCTCTATGACTCTAATTGAGAGCAGGAATAAAATCCAGTAATTATGAATAGGAAGAAATTAATAACAGTAACAAAAATAGCATAAATTACAATTTAAAAAAATAGACAAGGTCTTCCAAAGAAAAGTACCAACTTCTGACTCCAGTTGCTTGTTGATGATTGAAGCTTTCCACTATCTTGGTTCCTGTAGCCAGTAATACTGTATTATTGTTAATAAACACAACCATTTGCTTTACTTGTCACTGACTAATTATAGAAAACACAATGGAGCAGATATTATAAAGTTACGTTCCTAGCACAAAACCTTGTTATCAGGAACATAGGATTAGGGTGTGGAAGTCAGGGAACCAACAGGTTTAGGGTCCTCTGCAAAGAGTAGGTGGGAAAATTCTGTGAAGCATGCTGACCTCTGTACTTGAGTTCTTGATATGTGTCCTATGCATGTGAAGCTCTGTGTCGGGAGTGTGACTACACAGCAGCTACCCCGATATGTGTACTGATTAAAATGGACACTAGCTAATTCACTTGGCTTGAAGTACATTTCTCTCTAAAGAACATTCTAACTTATCTTCTGATTTTCCAACTCAAAAGCAGACTACAAAAAAAATTGAAACATGACTATTTGATCTATCATTGTGTTCCAGAGGTGTATTAAATAGTGCTTTTCTTTCACTTCAGTTGCAGAATGTTCTGAATTGTAACAGTAGGTTCTGACAAAATTAGAAGATACAGTGCAAGATTTTAGGTGACATTAGAAATGTCTAGTTATATTAAAAATAAAAACAAGAAATGCTGGAAATACTCAGCAGGTCTGGCGGCATCTGTGGAGAGACAAGCAGAGTTAGCGTTTCAGGTCTGTGACCCTTCTTCTGAGTTCTGATGAAGGGTCACAGACCTGAAACGCTAACTCTGCTTCTCTCTCCATAGATGCTGCCAGACCTGCTGAGTATTTCCAGCATTTCTTGTTTTCATTTCAGATTTCCAGTATCTGCAGTATTTTGCTTTTATTGTAGTTAAAGTAAAGACGAGTTAACATTTTCTCAATATTCAAATAAAAAATGAGGCATAAACTATGGAACCACAAATAGAAAGTAAAAAGAAAGGGTTTATATAGGGTGTGACAGAAACCACACCTGCCAAATAGAAACATATAATTTTGTCAGATGGAACACTACTTGAAACCTTTTACTAGACATTGCACAGAACTTGCTTGAAAAAAAAGACCACAGAGTTGGACAGCTGGAACATGGTTGCACATTTGCATTCTGAGAGACAGTTGAATAGAGAGTCAATGGGAGTTCTCACTGATTCAATTAACAAGATTGGTCTGGGCAATCATAATAATCAACCTTCTTTGTCTGTGTAAGAGCCAGAGCTCCACACCCCACCTGGAAAACTTTGAGAATCAACAACTCTCGCAGACGATGCTGTTTCAAACTAACAGCTGGTCACATGACTTGCCTGCTGGCCAGACTGGGAACTGTTTGAATTATGCATCACAGAAAGGTTTGGGCAGACTACAATTTGAAGACAGAAGAGAAGGAAGGTCTCTCCCTCTCTCTCTCTCTCAAACAAAGTCCCAGGGACCCACAGAAGCAGCTGAAACCTCAAGACGGAGGATCTCTTCAGCTTTCTGGTATCAGGGAAGCAAATTTGAAAGTGTGCACTGGGCTCCAGCAAGACCTCAACTCCAACCAAGGACTTTACATCAAAACCGAAAGACAGTAACTGAATTCTATTTACTGCCAACCCTACTTAAACCTGCCCCTTTAATCTTTCTCCCCCTCTGTATCTATTTCTGTGTGTGTTTATCTCGTATGCATGCTAGCGTGGTTGTGTCGTGTATGTTTAGTAATTTTAACTGAGTTAGAGTGTTAAGGCTAGTAAACTTACATCTTTCTTGTTTAAACCTAAGAAAACCTTTCTGAGTGGTTAATTTTCCAATTACAACTAGTGAGCAGTGAGCAAGAACTCACTGAGGTGTTATGCTAAAAACACTGGCCGGAATTTTACGTCGCCCCAGTGGGTCGGATGGTGGCGTGGGGGCAGGGTAAAATTAAGCGGCAGACTCCGGGAAGCCTAACTGCCCCGATTCCACCTCCGATCAACTTTACAGAGGTCCGGCCGCGGGGGTGGGGACGGTGAGAAGCGGCCCGCCCGCCCGCCCGAGACCAATCAAGACCCTTAAGTGGCCACTTAACGACCACTGAGGGGCCCTCGCCCGCCTCCATGAGTATTTTACCCGTGGCAAGCGGGTGTGCTAGGAACGTGAACAGCCACCCAGCTATAACTGCCGGCCTTTCCGCACCCCGGGGGGCCTGGCAATCAGGCACAGGGTGCCGATTGAGGGCCACCCCCGCCTCCCAACCCAACCCCGGGATCCAAGACGCCCCCCCCTCCCCCCAAACAACCACCCTAGCCTCACCAGGGCACGACCGATTCCCCTTGTGAGGCAACTTACCTTCAGTCCCGGCTCCTTGGTCTCCTCCTCGGTCGGCTGGGCTGCAGTCCCAGCAGTGGCCACCACTCCCGGTGGCACTGCTGAGACTAAGAGCAGCCAGCCCGCTGATTGGCCGGCAGCCCACTGAGGCGGGACCTTCTCCCTCAAGTGGGTGGAAGTCCCGCTTCGGGTCAATTAAAGTCTGGGGATCCGTAAAATACGGGACGGATCCCCAGGCTGGGCGGAAGCGGGTTCAGCACCGACATTTACGTCGGAGTCCAGCTCCTGTCCGCCCAGAGTAAAATTCCGGCCACTGTGTTTAAAAAGATAAACCCTGTTACGGCCAAACCAGGAAAGGTGCACGAGGGGAGCCCGAGACCCCTTCCTCACCCGTTGCAGCAAGCACTTTTCATGACCTCAGGAAGTCCTGAATTAGTTTATAGCCAACTTTTGCAGTCATAGTTGTATTATAGGGAAACATGGCAGCAAATTACATACAGCAAAATCCCATAAACAGTAAGCACTGAAATGATCAGTTAATCTATTTTAGTAGTATTGGTTGAGGGATAATTATTGGCCATGACAGCATTTGACACAATTCTTCATGTGAGACTTTCCAAAAAATCAAGGCTCACGGAGTTAATGGCAACTTAATGAAAACTGAAATAAAAACAGAAAATTCTGGAAATACTCAGCAGGTCTGTGGAAAGAGAAACAGATTTAATGTTTCAGGTCTGTGACCTTTCATCAGAACTAGGGAAAGTTAGAAATATAATAGGTTTTGAGCAAGAGAAAGGGGGAGAGCGGGAAGAAGAAGAAAAGGTAAGGTATGTGATAAGGTGGAGGGCAGGAGAAATTAAATGATAAAAGGGTTCATGGTGCAGGGCCAAAGGGAGCAATAATGGGACAAATAAAGAAATAAAAGATGAGTCTGGAAGAAGTGTGAATGGCAGGATCCTGAATAATTGTCATCTGAAAGCAAAGGAAATAAGAAAGAAACAAGGGAGAGAAAAAAAACAAACCAGCAAAGAGAAACAGAACAAAATGGGGGCAGAGGTTATGATTTTAAATTGTTAAATTCACTGTTGAATCCAGAAGGTTATAAAGTGCCCAGTCGAAAGATGAGGTACTGTTCCTTGAGCTTGTGCAGCTTCATTGGAATACTGTAGCAAGCCAGGGACAGATAGGTCAGAATGGAGGTAAGGTGGAGAATCAAAATACAGGTGACTGGAAGCTCGGGGATTGAACGGAGGTGTTCGACAAAGCGGTCACCCAATCTGCATTTGGTCCTCCCAGTGTAGAGGAGACTACATCGTGAGCAGTGAATAAATACAGTGTACTACATTGAAGGAAGTACAAGTGAATCACTGTTTCACTTGGAAAGAGCATTTGGGGCCTGGAACGGTTATCTTGACATTAATGAAAACTGGCTTGGCAATAGAAAGTACAAGCTGATTATAAATGGGAAAAGCTCTGCTGGATGTAGCTCTGCCATGGTGAATAGGCTCCCATTGTGCTATGGCGGGTATTTTAGTGCAAAATGTAAACAGCATTCAGAAGGATCTGAAAAAGTAAGCAAATGGATTAAGAATGGTTGGTAGATCTTAATAGAAATATATTAAAGGCATTGTATGACGCAATGGGGAATAACAGTAATAATAGAATGAACGCAGGTTCATTAACAAAAGTAGAAAAGATAAAGAATTTGGTGTGAATATCAATCAGTCATTGAAAGTATCCAATCAATGTGAAGTTGCTATTAAAAAATCAAAATACTGCAAATACTAGAAATCCGAGCTAAATAAAGAAAATTCCAGAAACATTCAGCAGATCTAGCAGCATCTGCGGAGAGAGAAACAGAGTTATCGTTTCAGGTCTGTGGCCTTTCATCGATTCCAGCATTTTCTGAAGTTGCTATTAGCTTGGTCAATTAAGTACTAGGATGTATCTTGAGGGAATTTGAATACAAGTTGAAATAGTTTGTTTGAAATCTCAAATAAGTTATTTGTAAGACTAATAATAGCCTGCTAAGTGCAATTTTGGGCATTCTTATCGGAATATGATATTGATCAATTGGAGAGCGACACAAATGATTCTAGGGCTTAATGCTCTGAGTTACAAGCAGAACTTATTTCCATTGAATATTAGGCGCAGTCCACCCATCAATTCTTTGGAGTAGGGGTTACATTGACCCATTCGTGGAGTAGTGGGGAGAAGAGCAGGACATACCTCTACCAGAAACAAATTGTGAGGGGGAACCTAGCTCAGTTCTAACCAGCAATATACAGCACTCAATAATAATCTATGCTGCGTCCTGCCATTAATGTGCTGATTGCATGATACAGCCACTAGATGGCCTCAGTAAGGTACACATCTCATCTGCACTTTCAAATTACCATGGCCACGTTTGGACTTTGTTGAATATGTTCACAAGTTAAATTCGAGAACCGAGGAATGTCATATGAACACATTAAGCATTTATTTGCTAATATCAACAACAGTAATTACTTTTGCTCGGTTGGTAGCACTCTTTCCTGTGAATCAGAATGTTGTTGGTTTGTGCCACAATCCTGGGCTTCAGCACATAAACTAGGCTCACAAGAGTGCAGTGCTGAGGGAATGCTGTCCTTCAGATGAGATGTTGAACTGAAGCTACGTGAATGTAATGGATCCCATCTCACTATTTGGTGCCCTGATCAACATTCCTCTCTCAACCAACACAACCAGGTTAACCAGACATTCATCTCATTTGCTGTTTGTAGGACCTGAGTTTTTTTTTATTCATTCATGGGATGCAGGCGTCACTGGCCAGGCCAGCATTTGTTGCCCATCCCTAATTGCCCTTGAGAAGGTGGTGGTGAGCTGCCTTCTTGAACCGCTGCAGTCCATGTGGGGTAGGTACACCCACAGTGCTGTTAGGAAGGGAGTTCCAGGATTTTGACCCAGCAACAGTGAAGGAACAGCGATATAGTTCCAAGTCAGGATGGTGTGTGACTTGGAGGGGGAACTTGCAGGTGGTGGTGTTCCCATGCATTTGCTGCCCTTGTCCTTCTAGTTGGTAGAGGTCACAGGTTTGGAAGGTGCTGTCTGAGGAGCCTTGGTGCATTGCTGCAGTGCATCTTGTAGATGGTACACACTGCTGCCATTGTGCGTCGGTGGTGGAAGGAGTGAATGTTAGTAGATGGGGTGCCAATCAAGCGGGCTGCTTTGTCCTGGATGGTGTCGAGCTTCTTGAATGTTGTTGGAGCTGCACCCATCCAGGCAAGTGGAGAGTATTCCATCACACTCCTGGCTTGTGCCTTGTAGATGGTGGACAGACTTTGGGGAGTCAGGAGGTGAGTCAGTCGCCTCAGGATTCCTAGCCACTGACCTGCTGTTGTAGCCACGGTATTTATATGGCTACTCGAGTTCAGGTTCTGGTCAATGGTAGCCCCTAGGATGTTGATAGTGGGGGATTCAGCGATGGTAATGCCGTTTAATGTCAAGGGGAGATGGTTAGATTAACTCTTGTTGGAGATGGTCATTGCCTGGCACTTGTGTGGCACAAATGTTACTTGCCACTTATCAGCCCAAGCCTGGATAATGTCCAAGTCTTGCTGCATTTCTACACGGACTGCTTCAGTATCTGAGGAGTCACAAATGGTACTGGACATTGTGCAATCATCAGCGAACATCCCCACTTGTGACCTTATGATTGAAGGAAGGTCAGTGATGAAGCAGCTGAAGATGGTTTGGCGTTAGGACACGACCCTGAGGAACTACTGCAGCGATGTCCTGGAGCTCAGATGATCGACCTCCACCAACCACAACCATCTTCCTTTGCGCTAGGTATGACTCCAACCAGCAGAGGATTTTCCCCCTGATTCCCATTGACCTCAGTTTTGCTAGGGCTTCTTGATGCCATACTCGGTCAAATGCTGCCTTGATGTCAAGGGCAGTCACTCTCACCTCACCTCTTGAGTTCAGCTCTTTTGTCCATGTTTGAACCAAGGCTGTAATGAGGTCAGGAGCTGAGTGGCCCTGGCAGAACCCAAACTGAGCGTCACTGAGCAGGTTATTGCTAAGCGATGCCGCTTGATGGCACTGTTGATGACACCTTCCATCACTTTACTGATGATTGAGAGTAGGCTGATGGGGCGGTAATTGGCCGGGTTGGACTTGTCCTGCTTTTTGTGTACAGGACATACCTGGGCAATTTTCCACATTGCTGGGTAGATGCCAGTGTTGTAGCTGTACTGGAACAGCTTGGCTAGGGGCGCGGCAAGTACTATTGCCGGAATATTGTCAGGGCCCATAGCTTTTGCAGTATCCAGTGCCTTCAGTCGTTTCTTGATATCACGCGGAGTGAATCGAATTGGCTGAAGTCTGGCATCTGTGATGCTGGGGACTTCAGGAGGAGGCCGAGATGGATCATCAACTCGGCACTTCTGGCTAAAGATTGTTGCAAATGCTTCAGCCTTATCTTTCGCACTGATGTGCTGGGCTCCCCCATCATTGAGGATGGGGATACTTGTGGAGCCACCTCCTCCAATTAGTTGTTTAATTGTCCGCCACCATTCATGGCTGGATGTGGCAGGACTGCAGAGCTTAGATCTGATCAGTTGGTTATGGGATCGCTTAGCTCCGTCTATCACATGCTGCTTACGCAGTTTGGCATGCAAGTAGTCCTGGGTTGTAGCTTCACCAAGTTGACACCTCATTTTGAGGTATGCCTGGTGCTGCTCCTGGCATGCCCTCCTGCACTCTTCATTGAACCAGGGTTGGTCTCCTGGCTTGATGGTAATGGTAGAGTGGAGGATATGCCGGGCCATGAGGTTACAGATTGTGGTTGAGTACAATTCTGCTGCTGCTGATGGCCTACAGCACCTCATGGATGCTCAGTTTTGCATTGCTAGATCTGTTCGAAATCTATCCCATTTAGCACGGTGATAGTGCCACACAACACGATGGACGGTATCCTCAGTGTGAAGGCGGGACTTCGTCTCCACAAGGACTGTGCGGTGCTCACTCCTACCAATACTGTCATGGACTGAAGCATCTGCGGCAGGCAGATTGGTGAGGACGAGGTCAAGTATGTTTTTCCCTCTTGTTGGTTCCCCCACCACCTGTCGCAGACCCAGTCTAGCAGCTATGTCCTTTACGACTTGGCCAGCTTGGTCAGTAGTGGTGCTACCGAGCCACTCTTGGTGACGGACATTGAAGTCCCCCACCCAGAGTCCATTTTGTGCATCGATTGGCTGCTGCATTTGCCTAAACAACAACAGTGATGACATATTGTCACAAACACGTGCTCTGCCAAATGAGGACTTATTAATCCATCAGCTGGAAACTTTAATTAAATTTTAAAAAAGGAACAGACCAAAAGGTGACTGCAAGCAGCTAAGATGGCCACCAAAATTTGCATCAAAATCCTTTACATTCCACTGCATTGAGAGGGAGTCGGAATGTCTGGCCAGTCCCCTCCAGAACTATGACTTGAGAAGTTTGGAGTGCCTCATCTGGCCAGTCTCCATTAACATTAAAGGCAATCTTCGAACATTAAACTGGTGGAGACAGACCACTCAAAGGTCATTGGGACAATGGGATCCTGATTGAGAGACAGGGAATTCCTAGACATGAACTAATTAAGTTGCAAGAGGGAATATACATTGAGCGATCATGTGACAGGCCCACTGCAGACAAGCAACTCACACTGATCAGAAGACACCTAAGTGGGGTCCCTCTCTCTTTGCGCAGTCCACCTGGCAAATTTCTAACCCTGCCTGCTGGCTGTGACCACCTAAGTCTATCATTGCTGCAGACAGAGAGAGACTCCATGAAGGAAACCATTTGCATTTCTGTTCTCCAGAAAACCCCAAATCTGCTGGCCACCTCTACAAGCTGGAAGCCGCAGGACCACCAATTTCAGCTGGAAGACAACCACGTCACCAAACATCAGACTGCATATCCCATTTTATTGCACCATGCTCTATCCGACCAATCTATCCTTCCCCACTTGGTAGTGTGTGTGTGTGTGTGTGTGTGTGTGTGTGTGTGTGTGTGTGTGTGTGTGTGTGTGTGTGTGTGTGTGTGTGTGTGTGTGTGTGTGTGTGTGTGTGTGAGAGAGAAAATTGGAGCGCAGTTTATTATTTTACTTAGATCAGTTTACGCACAACAAAGCTAATCTCTTTCTTTGTTAAACTCAAGAAAACCTGTCCGATTGGTTGTTTCATGATCATAGCACGTAAATAGTGAAACACTCACTGAATTTGCAAGTACATTTACTTTTAAAAAAGAAATAAACCCTGTTGCGGTCAAACAAGGAGAGGGACAAGAGGGGAGCCCTGCAATCCCTCCTCACCTGATTGGAACAATACCAAAAGTAATTAATTGGCTGTAAAGCACTTTGGGATGTCCTGAAGATGTGATAAGGTGCTAATGTTGTGAGATAGGGGCAGAAAAAGTTTAATGTGTATTTTAAGAGAACATGGAAGTTAAACATAGAATCGTATGCTTAATTTTCCATACTGGAATCCAAAACCTGGCCTCAAGAGAAGATCAGCAACTACATGCTTATCTTATCTAGAACCCATACATGATAGTGTGTGAGACTGAGTGAAGTCGGTCTGCTGACCGCTAATGAGAAAGAAAGGATGTATGTGAAAGTGAAGGGAAATACCATTTTGCAAAGATGTCATCTCACCCAATAGTATAACTTTACCCACTGAATATTTACACATCTATCTTATAGTTTAAAAGGGTTATAAGGCAATTAGATTCTCTGGCACCACATTCATGATCCCTTGCCACACTGATACACCTCCATTCACAATTATCCTATTTTCTTTCTGATTTAGTCAATTTTCAATCACCTCAAAAGCTTGCTTCATATTCCACGTCTTCCTACTTTATGGACTAATTACTTGTGTGACATGGGATCAAAAGGATTGCCAAAATCTAAATATATCACTTACCACAGAATTCCATTGTCAATAAGGTCCATTGTTTCCTCAATGAACCCCTGGAAATTTGTTAGGCAAGAACATTCTCTCCTTATCCATGCTGACTCCCTCTTATCATGCTGCACTTATGCAATTTGTTCATTATCCTCTCTTTCAGGATGTCTCTAATACCTTATGCACAACAAATGTTCGGGCCACTGGCCTCAGTTAATCCAATGGACCTTTCTAAAGGTGCCATGTTAACTATTTTCCAATACATGACCTCTGCTCCAGACTTGAGAGAGAACCTAGCACACAATTCCAAATATTTGCAGACCTTGTGATTGTCATATTCACAACTGAATCTATCTGTTATTTGTTGAATGAAGTTGGAAGTTATGAATTTGTAATGAACCTTGGTGACACACTGAAATGAAAGGATAATAACATAAAAAAGAGAAAATGTAAAAGCAGTCCTACATAGAAGTCTGTGGAGTGGTGTGGAATCAAACAATCAAATCTTGTTGTTAGGAAGGTAGATTTTAGCCAACTCTCCAGTTATAAAGGAAACAAGACTGAGGGCAGTTCCATATTTCACAGCTGTTTCTAGAGATACAGATTAGCATTAAAAATTGATTAGATTTGATATATACAGCGCATGCACTGCAGAGGCCAGATTCCCATACCTATACCTGCAGCATCGCTAATGCATTGAGGAGATTTGCTTTGTCCTGCCTTTTTTGTGGGTAAAGCCACAGATGACATGTTATCATATTGTTATATATTGGTTTGTTCATTATTTAATAAATTTGCTTAACAGTTAGGTCTAGGCCATAGAATCATAGAGTGATTTATGGCACAGAGCTGAACTCAACAGGTGAGGTGAGAGTGATTGCCCTTGACATCAAGGCAGCATTTGACCGAGTATGGCATCAGGGAGCTCTGGCAAAGCTGGAGTCAATAGGAATCAGGGGGAAAACTCTCCGCTGATTGGAGTTGTACCTAGCACAAAGGAAGATGGTTGTGGTTGTTGGAGATCAATCATCTGAGCTCCAGGACATCACTGCAGGAGTTCCTCAGGGTAGTATCCTAGGCCCAACCATCTTCAGCTGCTTCATCAATGAATTCAGTAGGCCTCCCATAGAAGAGGCGATGCAGGGATCTTGGAGTCAATTTCCCTGACTTTGAGATCCTGCTGCCAGCATAAAATTCCCCCCTTCAGCACTCCACTATTGTCAGCCATGCCTTCAGCTACCTAGCATTAAGCTCTTGAAGTCCTTTTCTAAACCTCTCCCCCTCTCTCTCCTCCTCTAAGGCACTCCTATTCTTTGATTAAGCTTTTGGCCACATGCCTCAATATCTCCTTATTTGGCTGGGTGTCAAAGTTTGCTTGGTAATACTCCTGTGAAGTGCCTTGGGATGTTTTACAATGCCAAAGGCACTACATAAATATAAGTTGTTGTTAATAAATCAGCTTAAAAGAAACACTGTCCCAGTTACATAAAAAATATCCCTGGAGATGCTTGATGTGTTTATGATGATTCTGAGCAGTTTGTGGAATTTCTAATATCTTTCTGGATTTACAGGAACAATTTTCAGCAACAATTTACATTTAACACAATACCTTTAATGAAGAAAAACATACCAAGGTGCCTGACAGAGGTGCAATAAAAAAAAAGATGCTGAACCACAGGAGATATTAAGAAGGATGATCAAGCGCTTCACCAAAGAAGTAGGTTTCAGGAAGGTCTTAAAATAACAGCAAGTGAAGAGGCAGAAAGGTTTAAAGATGGAATTCCAGCACACGGGGTCTAGGCAAGTGAAGGCAATGGTAGGGTGAAGTTCTTGGGGATGCACAAGGTCCGAGGACAGAGAGTGGGGGTTGGGGGGAGAGTTGTAGGACTGTAGGAGGCCACAGAGACAAGAAGATGCAAGGCCATGAAGGGATTTAGATCAGAATTTTAAATTTGATACATTGTGGGATCGGGAGCCGAAGTAAGTGAGGAAGGCCAGGGTGATAGCAAAGGTTATGAGCATCAGAGGTTTGTATAATGTGGTGATGGGAGGTTGGCCAAGAGAGTATTGGAATCATTGAGGCTGGAGGTTACAAAGACATCGATGAGGGTTTCAGTGGAAGATGGGTTGAGGTAAAGGTGGAGATGATGCTGAGGTGGAAGTAGATGCTCTTTGTGATGGTGAGCACTTGGGGTATAAGAAGCTCTCGGGATCAAATAGGACATTAAGGCTGCAAACAGTCTGCGACAGCGGTCAAGAAGGGGAATGGAATTGGTGGCAAGAGCATGGAGTTTGCAGCAGAGCCATCTTGACTGGGTTCAGGGTGCACTTTTTTTGAAGGAGGAACTAAATAATCAGGGAGGTTTGAGAATAACGTTAGACTGTTTTTATCTAAAGGAAATTGAATAACTGCTGTGTGTACTTTTGCAGTTAGTTCCCTCTTTAGGCCCTTATATGGGTAAGTGCAGCCCACTGCAAGGCCGGGAAAATGACGTTTCTGCAAGCACTTTCCTTTTCAATACGTAGTCTGTCTAAATATAAACCGCATATAAGATACAGCTGCCAACTTCCTCGTTACACAGAGTGAGACACGGCATTCAGTTGTTTGCCTGCCTACGTCTCTGGTATTCCCCTGCTTCAGCCAACAAGCTGGTTATAAAACCAGAGTCTGTCTCGACAGCGCAGGAGAAGCCAGCGAGCAGCGATCGTTCACATTGTTGCCTGTCCGAGAGAAGTGAAATAGCCCAGCCCCGGAGACAAAATGAAAGTTCGTGTGGGGTCATCGAGAAAAAGCTTTGGACACCCGCGTCCAACTCCATGCAAGGGTAAGTGTCCTGAGAGCCCCATTCAAGGATAAGTCTCCTGGGATCAGCCTGACCGGCCTGGATCCCTGTGTAAGCAATGGGTTGTCAGTTGAGTTCTGCTGTCCACGCCCGACTTGGATACTGGGGCAAAACAAATCCCAAGCGCTCCTACACAAATATCTCTAATAATGAAACAAATATATCGAAGAATGAAACCAAGAGAGAGCAGCGGTGGACCAAGCAGTTCAGTGTGTTTTTTTTTAAATAATAGATTTTAGGCAGAAAGTTAAAACAGGGATCAACAAACTATTGTTTTTACTTCTTTCAGATCCAAAGGCTTTGAAGGAATGTGCCCTGGAGCTGAGGAATATTGGAGATCTTTTTAATTTCCTCCAGCTCATGCTGAATACCGTCAGCAAAGTGTTACAACAGTCCACCTGAACGGCCGAGCCGAAACTATCAAAAACAACTCAAGGTTACAACACCGTAAAATGGTTTAAAAAAAAAGTGGTCTCAGCTTTCTTTACCAGCTTTCCAGGCTGGGCTTTCCTCACACAAGTTGTCGGATGTTGGACTCAGTTGGCCTTTGGAAGAATTCAAGTCTGGGCATGTTAGTAACTGAGAGCGGATTGCAATGTTTGTCAAGAGCAGCTGTGGTTGTCAAATGGGGAAGGGTAAATATATATATATATATATATATTGAGAGGATCATGTCTTAAAAGATGAAGAATAAATTCCAGTGGGCGGATTAGACACAAAAAGTAGACGGCGGCGAGCAAAAGGTGCGAAACATTGTAAAAGCATGAAGGTTTAACTTGTATGTTTATAAAATTGCAATGGCTGAATGTTAAAATGTAAACTCAACCAAAATGCCTTATGAGTCTTGTGCCCAATTAATACTTGAGATTTCTAAATATCGGAAGTTTGTTTCTGAATGAACAGCGGTGAGATTTTTATTGTGGAAAAAGCTACAAATACAACCTTAAATATGAAATAAAACAGATAAAACATAGATTACGTTTTCATGTGTAAATCATGTAAGACTTGTAGTGGATTTTGAGCAATGTTTGTTTCATATGAGATAGTTTATGTTTACTAAACGGTCTACAAAGGGTGTTTGAGAGATATTCGAATTTAAATTAGTACTATAATGGCACTAATGTTAAATGTTGATTTAATGAAATATATAACTGCTTTGTCTTTGTATTAACTAAAAGTAGCTATTCGAGAGGAAACCTATTGGAAGCAAATTTTTAAGGTTTCATAGGATCACCAGTAAAAACATCTTTTAATATTTCATTCTTTATTAATGCCAGGATATCTTTGCAACTTACCTATGTATGGTAATTCTATTGTGAAGAAGCATTGCAGTAATTCTGAGCTGTTTGACACTGTAATTCTCTTCAATTTGTATTAAATGCTTTTAAAACTGCGGTCATTGTACACCTGTTGTGGTCTGATTTGTGTTCTCTGCCTTTGCCTCTACCTTAACATCAATGCTGCCAAAACCCTAGCTATACCATTGTTACCTCTAGACTCAATGGGGGCAAATTTAGACTTCCACTCAAAATGGATGTGAGGTCAATGGTGTGGCTGCACTGCCTCAATCATAGGCGAGATCTCTGAGCACTTCTTTAGATCCCTCAGCTGTCACATCTTCAATTGTCCAAAACCCCAACCCCACTTGCTCATCACTCCCTTCCCACTGTGGATTATTTTTTAAGTACAGTGCAAAGTTGAAACTTACGAATGAGGAATATTTGTTGTGGAAGGCAGGTCAAAGTAGTGTAGCAGTACATTTAATTTTTTAGGTTTTCAGAGCTGAATAATTTACAGGAAACAAACCACTTATGACTCAACCAAAAATATAATAACACGATACTTTTTGGGCAGGAGACATCCATTAATTCACTCCCTGCCCTTCCAAAGCTCTCATCAGGTTCCTTACCTAAAGGCAACTGAGTTGTGCATGTACAGATTAGCCATAATCTAATTGAATGGTACAGCAGGTTTGAGGGGCTGAATGGCCTACTCCTGTTCCTATGTATCTAGAATGTTTGTGAATTATGTGACCAGAGCTTCACTTTCATAAACCTATAGACCCTATTATATAACCTCTGTTTAATCGAATTATAGAATGTTGCAGTGCCAAAACAGCCCAGCAAGTCTGTGTCAGTGTATTTCTCCACCTAGTGTAATTCCAGTCTCCTGCTTACTCCCTATACCCTTTAATCCTCTTTTTCAGGTCTGGCCTGCATGTGACTCCCGAGCCACTACAATGTGGTTAACTCTTACATACCCTCTGAAATGGCCTAGCAAACCATTCAGTTGTATGTAACCGCTACAAAGTCAATAAAAAAGAATGAAACCGGACGGACCACCCGGCATCGACCTAGGCACCGGAAACGACAACGTCAAACCCAGCCCTGTCGACCCTGCAAAGTCCTCCTTACTAACATCTGGGGGCTTGTTCCAAAGTTGGGAGAGCTATCCCACAGACTAATCAAGCAACAGCCTGACATAGTCATACTCACGGAATCATACCTGACAGACAATGTCCCAGACACTGCCATCATCTTCCCCGGGTATGTCCTCTCCCACTGGCAGGACAGACCCAGCAGAGGTGCTGGCACAGTGCTATACAGTCGGGAGGGAGTTGCCCTGGGAGTCCTCAACGTCGACTCCGGACCCTATGAAGTCTCACGGCATCAGGTCAAACATGGGCAAGGAAACCTCCTGCTGATTACCACCTACTGCCCACCCTCAGCTGATGAATCAATACTCCTCCATGTTGAACACCACTTGGAGGAAGCACTGAGGGTGGCAAGGGTGCAGAATGTACTCAGGGTGGGGGACTTCAATGTCCATCACCAAGAGTGGCTCGGTAGCACCACTACTGACCAAGCTGGCTGAGTCCTAAAGGACATAGCTGCTAGACTGGGTCTGCGGCAGGTGGTGAGGGAACCAACAAGAGGGAAAAACCTACTTGATCTCATCCTCACCAATCTGCCTGCTGCAGATGCATCTGTCCATGACAGTATTGGTGGGAGTGACCACCGCACAGTCCTTGTAGAGACAAAGTCCCGCCTTCACATTGAGGATACCCTCCATCGTGTTGTGTGGCACTAAATGGGATGGATTTCGAACAGATCTAGCAATGCAAAATAGGGCATCCATGAGATGCTGTGGGCCATCAGCAGCAGCAGAATTGTACTCAACCACAACCTGTAAACGTATGGCCCAGCATATCCCACTCTACCATTACCATCAGGACAGGAGACCAACTCTGGTTCAATGGAGTGCAGGAGGGCATGCCAGGAGCAGCACCAGGCATACCTCAAAATGAGGAGTCAACTTGGTGAAGCCACAACCTACATGCCAAACTGCGTAAGCAGCATGCAATAGACAGAACTAAGCATCCCATAACCAACGAATCAGATCTAAGCTCTGCCGTCCTGCCACATCCAGCCATGAATGGTGGTGGACAATTAAACAACTAACTGGAGGAGGTGGCTCCACAAATATCCCCATCCTCAACAATGGGGGAGCCCAGCACATCAGTGCGAAAGATAAGGCTGAAGCATTTGCAACAATCTTCAGCCAGAAATGCCGCATTGATGAGACATCTCGGTCTCCTCCTGAAGTCCCCAGCATTACAGATGCCAGACTTCAGCCAATTCAATTCACTCCGTGATATCAAGAAACGGCTGAAGGCACTGGATACTGCAAAGGCTATGGGCCCTGACAATATTCCGGCAATAGTGCTGAAGACCTGTGTTCCAGAACTTACCACGCCCCTAGCCAAGCTGTTCCAGTACAGCTACAACACTGGCATCCACCCTGTAATGTGGAGAATTGCCCAGGTATCTCCTGTGCATAAAAAGCAGGACAAGTCCAACCCGGCCAATTACCGCCCCATCAGCCTACTCTCAATCAGTAAAGTGATGGAAGGTGTCATCAACAGTGCCACCAAGCGGCACTTGCTTAGCAATAACCTGCTCAGTGACACTCAGTTTGAGTTCCGCCAGGGCCACTCAGCTCCTGACCTCATTACAGCCTTGGTTCAAACATGGACAAAAGAGGTGAGGTGAGAGTGACTGCCCTTGACATCAAGGCAGCATTTGACCAAATATGGCTTCAAGGAGCCCTAGCAAAGCTGAAGTCAATGGGAATCAGGGGGAAAACTCTCTCGTGGTTGGAGTCATAACTAGCACAAAGGAAGATGGTTGAGGTTGTTGGAGGTCAATCATCTGAGCTCCAGGACATCACTGCAGGAGTTCCTCAGGGTGTCCTAGGCCCAACCATCTTCAGCTGCTTCATCAATGACCTTCCTTCAATCATAAGGTCACAAGTGGGGATGTTCGCTGATGATTGCACAATGTTCAGCACCAATCACGATGCCTCAGATACTGAAGCAGTCCGTGTAGAAATGCAGCAAGATCTGGACAATATTCAGGCTTGGGCTGATAAGTGGCAAGTAACAGTCGTACCACACAAGTGCCAGGCAGTGACCATCACCAACAAGAAATAATCTAACCATCTCCCCTTGACATTCAATGGTATTACGATCGCTGAATCCCCCGCTATCAACATCCTAGGGGCTACCATTGACCAGAAACTGAACTGGAGTAGCCATAAAAATACTGTGGCTACTGTGGCAGGTCAGAAACTAGGAATCCTGCATCGAGTAGCTCATCTCCTGACTCCCCAAAGCCTGTCCACCATCTACAAGGCACAAGTCAGGAGTGTGATGGAATACCTCCACTTGCCTGGATGGGTGCAGCTCCAACAACACTCAAGAAGCTCAACACCATCCAGGACAAAGCAGCCCATTTGATTGTCACCCCATTCACAAACATTGACTCCCTCCACCACCGACGCACAGTGGCAGCAGTGTGTACCATCTGCAAGATGCACTGCAGCAATGCACCAAGGCTCCTTAGACAGCACCTTCCAAACCCGTGACCTCTACCAACTAGAAGGACAAGGGCAGCAAATGCATGGGAACACCACCACCTGCAAGTTCTCCTCCAAGTCAGACTTGGAACTATATTGTCGTTACTTCACTGTCGCTAGGTCAAAATCCTGGAACTCCCTTCCTAACAGCACTGTGGGTGTACCTACCCCACATGGACTGCAGCGGTTCAAGAAGGAAGCTCACCACCACCTTCTCAAGGGCAATTAGGGATGGGCAATAAATGCTGGCCTAGCCAGCAACACCAACATTCCATGAATGAATAAAAAAAAACGATCTAATTCCCTAAGAATTTATGGATTGGAAGAGGGCTAATTGCAATGCAATGAGAAGGGATCTAGCCAGGGTAGAATGGAATCAAAGAATGGCAGGCAAACTATAACAGAACAATGGGTTATCTTTAAGGAAGAGATGCTTCAGATACAGTCTCAGAATATTCCAACAAGGGTGGAAGGTAGGGGAACCAAAATAGGGCACCTTGGATGACGAGGGAGATAGAGATTACGATGAAGCAAAAAAAGAGGTTGTATAATGCATTGCAGGTGAATTCTTCCAGTTAGAACCAGGTCATTTACAATAAGTTGAGAGGGGATGTGAAGAGGAAAATAAGACTGGAAAAGAGAGAATATGAGAATATAATGGCAGTCAACGTAAAAGGGAACCCAAAAATCTTTTACCGGCATGTAAATAGTAAGCAGGTGGTAAACGGTGGAGTGGGGCCTATTACGGACAAAGAGGGTAATATATATTAAGAGGCACAGGGCAAGGCTACAATACTTAACGAGTACTTTGCATCAGTGTTTCCAAGGAAGAGGAATCTGATAAAATATTGATAGAAACGGAGAAAGTAGAGGCAATGTATAGGGTAAAAATTGAGAGTGAAGAGGTACTGGAAAGGCTGGCAATGTTTAGGGCAGATAAGATGCCCGGTCCGGATGGCTTGCATCCCAGTTTGCTAAAGGAACTGGGAGTGGAGATAGCGGAAGAGCTTACCATAATATTCCAATCTTTCCTAGATACAGGGAAGGTGCCAGAGGATTGGAGAGTGGCAAATGTCATTCTTATTCAAGAAAGGGTGTAAGGACAGTCCTAGCAACTCTAGGCCAGGGCCAGTTAGTTTAACACCAGAGGCGGGTAAGGTTTTAGAAACAATAATCAGGGGAAAAAATCAACAGGCACTTGAGAAGTTAATTAAGGATAACCAGTGTTGTAGGGTATTGCCAAGCGCAGAGGCACCTGCAGTAAATATCATACTGTTTATATGTTATTTGAGTAAGTAGATTCATATAATCCTAGTGAATATATATATATACACAAGTTGAAAGTATAGCCACATATTGTTACAAAATGGAGTACTTACCCAAGGCACTGTGGGAACAAGATTGGCTAAGTCATATCCCTGAGAATGGTACTGTGAGACACAGACAGTTAGGCTGACCAAGCAGGGCCCCTCATATCAGTGTATAAGACAGTTGCTTTGTGTAACTGCAGACTGCATGAAGCAATCAGGAATGCAAGCTTGATAAAGGTAGAAGGATTCATTGTGAAGACTCAAGGATAATTGATAAGAGGGTCTGGGAAACATCACAAGATGATCAGGGGGCTTGCTATGAGCTGATCACGTAACCACATGATGCCTAATGAGTAATCTAATTGGTAATATGTGTAATGTATGTAATCAATAACCATTATGATTGGATCATGTCCGGCCGGGATGGGCTGAGTAACTGTTTGAAAAAAGTATAAGTATGGATGATTTTCCTTTGTTCAGTGGAGAGGCATCTGGACAGCCCAGTGACCTGCTCCCCGCTGGCGTAACTAAATAAACTGTTTGACATTGGAGCAGACCTGAGTGTCGAGTGGTTCTTCTAGATTCATTCCCGCTAACACCAGCACGGATTTGTAAAAGGCAGATCATGCTTGATTAATTGAATTGAATTTGTTGATGAAGTAACAGAGTAGATTGATGAAGGGAATATGATGTCCATATGGATTTTAAGAAAGTACCACATCAAAGGTTGGTAACAAAATGTAAGCTCATGGAATAGGTGGATCAGTGTTCAATTGGATAAAAATTGGCTTAAGCACAGAAAACAGCAAGTCGTGGTAAATGGTTGTTTTTCAGACTGGAGGATGCTAGACTGTGGTGTTCCCCAAGGGTCAGTGCTAAAACCACTGTTTTTTTTTGCTATATATAAATGACATGGATCTTGGAATACAGAGTAGAATCTCATAATTTGACAATGATACCAAACTTGGAGGAGTTGCAAACAGTGAGGATGATATGAATCACCTGCAACAGGACATAGACTAGCAGAATGGGCATACAACTGGCAGATGGAATTTAATACAGACTAGTGTGAAGTGATGCATTTGGGCAGAAGGGATAGGGTGAGGCGATATATACTTAATGGCACAGTTCTAAAGAGTGTGCAGGAACAGAGGGCCCTGGGAATGCATGTGCATCGACCTTTCATGGTGGCAGGACAGATTGAGAGAATGGTTACCAAAGTATATGGGATCTTGGGCTTCATAACCAGAGGCATAGAGTACTAAAGCAGGGAGGTTATGATGAATCCTTATAAAGCTCTGGTTAGGCCCAACTAAAGTATTGCTCCCAGTTCTAGTCATCAGACTTTAAGAAGGATGTGAGTGTCCTTGAGTGAGTGCAGAGTGGGTCCAGAATGGTTCTAGGGAAGGGAGATTTTATTTACAAGGTTAGGTTGGAAAATCTGGGGCAGTTTAAAATAACTTATCTTTTGTTGCAGCAGCTTTTTCGGAAGCAGGATAGTGCGAGCGAGTTATCAGCTGGGAAGGTGAGTTTCAGCTTAAAGTAAATTACCTTTTGTTTTGGCGGACCAGGGGACTGCTGGGTAAGTAAATCCTATATATTTGGGCAGTGGCTAAACCTGAAACACTACAAGTGTAGTGTCTCCCACCCATCCTCCTCCTCTAACCAAAAAAAAAGGGACTCTTGAGTGGAGGGTTTGGTAAGGTAAGGTTTTCCTTTTTTTTTAAATTGTTGTCAATTTAGTGCGGAGGTGATGGAAGCTAGGGCAGTTGCATGCTCCTCTTTCAGGATGTGGGAGGTAAGGGTCACCACTTGTGTCCCTGCTGACTTCACCTGTGAGAAGTGCACCCAACTCCAGCTCCTCGCAGACCGCGTTAGGGAACTGGAGCTGGAGCTGGATGAACTTCGGATCATTCAGGATGCAGAGGGGGTGATAGCGAGTAGTAAAAGGGAAGTAGTGACACCTAAGTTACAGGATAAAGGTAGCTGGGTGACCATCAGGGGAGGGAAAGGGAATAGGTGCACAGTGCAGGGATCCCCTGTGGTCATTCCCCTCAATAATACATATACCGTTTTGGATACGGTTGGGGGGGACGACCTACCAGGGGAAAGCCACAGCAGCCATGTCTCTGGCACTGAGCCTGGCTCAGTGGCTCAGAAGGGAAGGGGGGAGAATAGGAGAGCGATAGTGATAGGAGATTCAATGGTTAGAGGAACAGACACGAGATTCTGTGGTCGCGAACGAGACTTCCGGATGGTATGTTGCCTCCCTGGTGCCAGGGTCAGGGATGTCTCGGATCGAGTCTATAGGATTCTTAAGGGGGAGGGGGAGCAGCCAGAGGTCGTGGTACATATCGGTACCAATGACATAGCTAGGAAAAGGGATGAGGACCTGAAAAGCGAATATAGGGAGTTAGGTTGGAAGCTGAAAGGCAGGACAAGCAGAGTAGTAATCTCAGGATTGTTACCGGTGCCACGTGCCAGTGAGGCTAGAAACAGGGAGCGAGTGCAGCTGAACACGTGGCTACAGAACTGGTGTAGGAGGGAGGGATTCAGATATGTGGATTATTGGGATACCTTCTGGGGAAGGTGGGACCTGTACAAGAAGGACGGGTTGCATCTGAACTGGAGGGGCACTAATATCCTGGGCGGGAGGTTTGCTAGAGCTCTTCGGGAGGGTTGAAACTAATTTGGCAGGGGGATGGGAACCGGAGCCACGGATCAGTGGATGGGGTAGCTGTTGAACAGGCAGATACAGAGTGCAGAGAGTCTGTGAGGAAGGTTAGACAGTTGACAGGGCAAAGTTGCAGCCAGTATGATGGGTTGAAGTGTGTCTATTTTAACGCAAGAAGTGTCAGGAATAACGGTGATGAACGTAGAGCATGGATCAGTACTTGGAGCTACGATGTTGTTGCCATTACGAAGACTTGGATATCACAGGGGCAGGAATGGATGTTGGATGTTCCGGGGTTTAGATGTTTCAAAAGGAATAGGGAGGGAGGTAAAAGAGGTGGGGGAGTGGCATTGTTAATCAGGGATAGTATCACAGCTGCAGAAAGGGAGGTCGTCGAGGAGGGTTTGTCTACTGAGTCATTATGGGTGGAAGTCAGAAACAGGAAAGGAGCAGTCACTTTATTGGGAGTTTTCTATAGACCCCCCAATAGTAACAGAGACATGGAGGAACAGATTGGAAGGCAGATTTTGGAAAGGTGCAGAAGTAACAGGGTTGTTGTCATGGGTGACTTCAACTTCCCGAATATTGATTGGAACCTCCTTAGTGCAAATAGTTTGGATGGAGCAGTTTTTGTCAGGTGTGTCCAGGAAGGTTTCCTGACTCAATATGTAGATAGGCCGACTGGAGGAGAGACTATGTTGGACTTGGTGCTTGGCAACGAACCAGGCCAGGTGGCAGATCTCTCGGTGGGAGAGCATTTCGGTGATAGTGATCACAACTCCCTGACCTTTACTATAGTCATGGACAGGGACAAGAGCAGACGGGATGGGAAAATATTTAATTGGGGAAGGGGGAATTACAATGCTATTAGGCAGGAACTGGGGAGCATAAATTGGGAACAGATGTTCTCAGGGAAATGCACGACAGAAATGTGGAGGTTGTTAAGGGAGCACTTGCTGCGACTGCTGGATAGATTTGTCCCGATGAGGCAGGGAAGGGATGGTAGGGTGAAGGAACCTTGGATGACAAGAGATGTGGAACAGCTAGTCAAGAGGAAGAAGGAAGCTTACTTAAGATTGAGGAAACAAGGATCAGACAGGGCTCTAGAGGGTTACAAGGTAGCCAGGAAGGAATTGAAGAATGGACTTAGGAGAGCTAGAAGGGGACATGAAAAAGTCTTGGCGGGTAGGATTAAGGAAAATCCCAAGGCGTTCTACACTTATGTGAGGAACAAGAGGATGGTCAGAGTGAGGGTAGGGCCGATCAGGGATAGCGGAGGGAACTTGTGCCTGGAGTCGGAGGAGGTAGGGGAGGTCCTAAATGAATACTTTGCTTCAGTATTCACTAGTGAGAGGGACCTGGTCGTTTGGGAGGACAGCGTGGAACAGGCTGATACGTTCGAACAGGTTGAAGTTAAGAGGGAGGATGAGCTGGAAATTTTGAATGATATGAGACAGATAAGTCCCCGGGGCCAGATGGGATATACCCAAGGATATTAAGGGAAGCGAGGGAAGAGATTGCCGCGCCTTTGGCGATGATCTTTGCATCTTCACTGTCCACTGGAGTAGTACCGGATGATTGGAGGATGGCAAATGTTGTTCCCTTGTTCAAGAAAGGGAATAGGGATAACCCAGGGAATTATAGACCAGTCAGTCTTACGTCGGTAGTGGGCAAATTATTGGAGAGGATTCTGAGAGACAGGATTTATGATTATTTGGAAAGGCATGGTTTGATTAGAGACAGTCAGCATGGCTTTGTGAGGGGCAGGTCTTTGAAGATGTGACAAAACACGTTGATGAAGGAAGAGCAGTGGATGTGGTGTATATGGATTTTAGCAAGGCGTTTGATAAGGTTCCCCATGGTAGGCTCATTCAGAAAGTAAGGAGGCATGCGATTCAGGGAAAGCTGGCTGTCTGGATTCAAAATTGGCTGGCCCATAGAAGTCAGAGGGTGGTAGTAGATGGAAGGTATTCAGCATGGAGCTCGGTGACCAGTGGTGTTCCACACGGATCTGTTCTGGGACCTCTGCTCTTTGTGATTTTTATAAATGACTTGGATGAGGATGTGGAAGGCTGGGTTAGCAAGTTTGCCGATGACACGAAGGTTGCTGGAGTTGTGGATAGTGTGGAAGGCTGTTCTAGGTTGCAACGGGACATTGACAGGATGCAGAGCTGGGCTGAGAAGTGGCAGATGGAGTTCAACCTGGAAAAGTGTGAAGTGATTCATTTTGGAAGGTCAAATTTGAATGCAGAATACAGGCTTAAAGACAGGATTCTTGGTAGTGTGGAGGAACAGAGGGATCTTGGGGTCCATGTCCATAGATCGCTCAAAGTTGCCACCCAAGTTGATAGGGTTGTTAAGAAGCGTATGGTGTGTTGGCTTTCATTAACAGGGGGATTGAGTTTAAGAGCCGCGAGGTTATGCTGCAGCTCTATAAGGCCCTGGTTCGACCACACTTGGAATATTGTGTTCAGTTCTGGTCGCCTCATTATAGGAAGGATGTGAAAGCTTTAGAGAGGGTGCAGAGGAGATTTACCAGGATGCTGCCTGGACTAGAGGGCATGTCCTACGAAGAAAGATTGAGGGAGCTAGGGCTTTTCTCATTGGAGCGTAGAAGGATGCGAGGTGACTTGATAGAGGGGTACAAGATGATGAGAGGCATAGATAGAGTGGATAGTCAGAGACTTTTTCCCAGGGTGGAAAGGGCTATCACCAGGGGGCATAATTTTAAGGTGATTGGAGGAAGGTTTGGGGGAGATGTCAGAGATAGGTTCTTTACACAGAGAGTGGTGGGTACTTGGAATGCGCTGCCAGCGGTGGTAGTAGAAGCAGATACATTAGGGGCATTTAAGCGACTCTTGGATAGGTACACAGATGATAGTAGAATGAAGGGTAGGTAGTTAGTTTGATATTAGAGTAGGTAAATGTTCGGCACAACATCGTGGGCCGAAGGGCCTGTACTGTGCTGTACGGTTCTATGTTCTATGTTCTATGTTCTCCCTGGAGCAAAGGAGATTGAAGGGAGATTTGATAGAGATGTACAAGATTATGACAGGCTTAGATAAGTGAGACAAAGAAAAGCTATTCCCACTAACTAATGGTACAAGGACTAGGGGACACAAATTGAATGCTTTTGGCAAGAGTTGCAGGGGTAATGTGAGGAAGAACTTTTTTTATGCAGCGAGTGGTAATGTCCTGGAACTTGCTGCTCACAAGGGTGGTGGAAGCAGAAACAATCAATGATTTTAAAAGGAAATTGGATGGGTAGTTGAATGAAATAAACTTGCAGGGCTGCGGGGATCGAGTGGGGGTGTGGGGCTGACTGGATTGCTCTGCGGAGAGCTGGCATGGACCTGCTGGCATGCCGTAAATGACTCTGTGACTCTGTATCACAAACACTCTGTAAGTGAAAAGATTTATGAGAATGGTTCCAGGGATTATGTGGATGGATTGGAGAAGCTGCAGCTGTTCTCCTTGAAGAAAAGTTTGAGAGGAGATTTGCAAAATCATGAGGGCTCTGGACAGCATAGATAGAAAGAAACTGTTCCAATTGGCAGCAGGGTCAAGAACCAGAGGACACCGATTTAAGGTGAATGACAAAAGAGCCATAGGGAACATGAGGAGAATTTTTCTTTTTACGCAGTGAGTTGTTAAGATCTGGAATAAACAGCCTGAGAATATGATGGAGGCAGATTTAATCTTGGCTTTCAAAAGGGAGTTGGATAATAACCTGAAGAGAAAAAAATTGCAGGCCTATGAGGAAAAGGCAGGGGAGCGGGACTAGCTGAGTTGCTCTTGCAGAGAGCTGGCATGGGCACGACAGGCTGAATGACCTCCTTGTGTGTGGCAACCATTCTTTGATTCTATGATAAATGTTTTCGTTTTTAGTAAGTCTGTTTTTGTAATTTTTTTTAACTACTGTAATGCTACATGAAAGATAGCCAGCAGGGATTTGTTAAAGGCAAGTCGTTTTTAATAAGTTTAATAGTTTAGTGAAGGAGTGGCTAACTGGATAGATAAGAGGAATGCAGTAGCTATCGTGCATATGGAGTTTCAGAACAGGTTTGATAAGATGTCTCACAAGTTTTGTTAGAAAATTTAAGGTGCAGACTCTGAGAGGAAATAGAAAAGCATTGACAGAGAGTTGGTTGTGGTTCAAGAAACAGAATTAGAATAAATGGATATCATTAGAGTTAGCTTTCTGTTGCCCTTTTTGTGAAGAAGTGCTTTCTGATATCCCTGAATGGTCTAACTCTAATTTTATTTCCTCTTGTAATGGACTCCCCTATCAGAGGAAATATTTTCTCTCTATTTACCCCATCAGATCTATTAATCATCTTAAATACCTCAATTAGATTACCCATTACAATTCTTTATTCAAGAGAAAATATAGTCCATGCAACTTGTCCTTATAATTAACCCATTTGGTCTAATAGAATCAAAATTTGCCCCATCTCCGGTTTCCTCTCTGCGAATCGTTCTTCCCCTCTTTCCCACTCTCGGTTTCTCTTCACCTTTTGTCAGTGGTCTCCTGGTTCTCTGAATTTCTTATAGAATAGGAGCTGCTGTGAAAACACAAGCAAAGATACTCAACTACAGGGCACTAACCGGCATTGTTGTAGCCATAGTCCCAAAGGACCATAGGCATCTCTCCCATTTGAGAGAGACAGTTGGTGATGTATAACTTGAGGGTCACCACTCCACAAGTGTGGGGCAAGGCAAGGAGGCAGGCCTCCATGAACTACCACAGCTGTTATGGCAATTGAACCCATGCTGTTGGTGTCTTTTTGCATCACACACTAACCCACTGGCCATCTAAGCTAACTGACCCCCCCCAACCAGTATAAAGTACATACATAACATTTGCAAATGTCATGTGAGCAGATAGCATGCGAATAGATGTCACATGCTCAAGCCTCTAAGAATATCTCAAACCAGTGTTGGAAACCCTAGGTTAGCTCTGGTTGTGACTCAGCCACTGACTATTTAATTTTGTTGAACCAGCAAATAAATCCTTGTTACATTTTTCACTGCGGCTTTACACCATCACTTCCAGTACTCACTATTCACTATGTCCAAGAAACTGTGCATTAACACCAGTTCTGATTTCTTTAATTTATTACAGAAAATAGAATATAGTAGTCTTCTTCCAAAAGAAACTGCATCAAAGAACAAATAACAAAGAAAAGTACAGCACAGGAACAGGCCATTCGGCCCTCCAAGCCTGCGCCGATCTTGATGCCTGCCTGAACTAAAACCTTCTGCACTTCCGGGGACAGTATCCCTCTATTCCCATCCTATTCATGTATTTGTCAAGATGCCTCTTAAATGTCAAATTCGTACCTGTTTCCACCATCTCTCCCGGCAGCAAGTTCCAGGCACTCACCACCCTCTGTGTAAAGAACTTGCCTCGCACATCCTCTCTAAACTTTGCCCCTCTCACATTAAACCTATGTCCTCTAGTAACTGACTCTTCCACCCTGGGAAAAAGCTTCTGACTATCCACTCTGTCCATGCTGCTCATAACTTTGTAAACCTCTATCATGTCACCCCTCCACCTCCGTCGTTCCAGTGAAAACAATCCGAGTTTATCCAACCTCTCCTCATAGCTAATGCCCTCCAGACCAGGCAACATCCTGGTAAACCTCTTCTGTACCCTCTCCAAAGCCTCCACATCCTTCTGGTAGTGTGGTGACCAGAATTGCATGCAATATTCCAAGTGTGGCCTGACTAAAGTTCTGTACAGCTGCAGCATGACTTGTCAATTTTTATACTCTATGCCCCGACCAATGAAGGCAAGCATGCCGTATGCTTTCTTGACTACCTTATCCACCTGCGTTGCCACTTTCAGTGACCTGTGGACCTGTACGCCCAGATCTCTCTGCCTGTCAATACTCCTAAGGGTTCTGCCATTCCCACCCGCATTAGACCTTCAAAAATGCATTCCCTCACATTTGTCCGGATTAAACTCCATCTGCCATTTCTCTGCCCAAGTCTCCAACCGATCTATATCCTGCTGTATCCTCTGACAATCCTCATCACTATCCGCAACTCCACCAACCTTTGTGTCGTCCGCAAACTTACTAATCAGACCAGCTACATTTTCCTCCAAATCATTTATATATACTACAAAGAGCAAAGGTCCCAACACTGATCCCTGCGGAACACCACTAGTCACATCCCTCCATTCAGAAAAGCACCCTTCCATTGCTACCCTCTGTCTTCTATGACAGAGCCAGTTCTGTATCCATCTTGCCAGCTCACCTCTGATCCCGTGTGACTTCACCTTTTGTACCATTCTGCCATGAGGGACCTTGTCAAAGGCTTTACTGAAGTCCATATAGATAACATCCACTGCCCTTCCTTCATCAATCATCTTTGTCACTTCCTCAAAAAACTCAATCAAATTAGTGAGACACGACCTCCCCTTCACAAAACCATGCTGCCTCTCGCTAATAAGTTCGTTTGTTTCCAAATGGGAGTAAATCCTGTCCCGAAGAATCCTCTCTAATAATTTCCCTACCACTGACATAAGGCTCACCGGCCTATAATTTCCTGGATTATCCTTGCTATCCTTCTTAAACAAAGGAACAACACTGGCTGTTCTCCAGTCCTCCGGGACCTCACCTGTAGCCAATGAGGAGGCAAAGATTTCTGTCAAGGCCCCAGCAATTTCTTCCCTTGCCTCCCTTAGTATTCTGGGGTAGATCTCATCAGGCCCTGGGGACTTATCTACCTTAATGCTTTGCAAGACACCCAACACCTCCTCCTTTTTGATAATGAGATGACTGAGACTATCTGCACTTCCTTCCCTAGGCTAATCATCCACCAAGTCCTTCTCTTTGGTGAATACTGATGCAAAGTACTCACTTAGTACCTCGCCCATTTCCTCTGGCACATAGATTCCCTTCTCTGTCCTTGAGCGGTCCAACCCTTTCCCTAGTTACCCTCTTGCTCTTTATATATGTATAAAAAGCCTTGGGATTTTCCTTAATCCTGTTTGCCAATGACTTTTCATGACCCCTTTTAGCCCTGCTGACTCCTTGCTTAAGTTCCTTTCTACTGTCTTTATATTCCTCAAGGGATTCATCTGTTCCTAGCCTTCCAGCCCTTACGAATGCTTCCTTTTTCTTTTTGACTAGGCTCACAATATCCCGTGTTATCCAAGGTTCCCGAAACTTGCCAAACTTATCCTTCTTCCTCACAGGAACATGCTGGCCCTGGATTCTAATCAACTGACATTTGAAAGACTCCCACATGTCAGATGTTGATTTACCCTCAAATAGCCGCCCCCAATCTAAATTCTTCAGTTCCTGCCTAATATTGTTATAATTAGCCTTCCCCCAATTTAGCACCTTCACCCGAGGACTACTCTTATCCTTATCCACAACTACCTTAAAACTTATGGAATTATGGTCACTGTTCCTGAAATGCTCCCCTACTGAAACTTCGACCACCTGGCCGGGCTCATTCCCCAATACCAGGTCCAGTACGGCCCCATCCCTGTTGGACTATCTACATATTGTTTCAAGAAACCCTCCTGGATGCTCCTTACAAATTCTGCCCCATCCAAGCCCCTAGCACTAAGTGAGTCCCAGTCAATATATGGGAAGTTAAAATCACCCACCACTACAACCCTGTTACCTTTACATCTTTACAAAATCTGTTTACATATCTGCTCCTCTACCTCCCACTGGCTGTTGGGAGGCCTGTAGAAAACCCCCAACATCGTGACTGAACCCTTCATATTCCTGAGCTCCACCCATATTGCCTCGCTGCACAACCCCTCCGAGATGTCCTCCCGCAGTACAGCTGTGATATTCTCCTTAACAAGTAATGCAACTCCCCCACCCCTTTTACATCCCCCTCTATCCCGCCTGAAGCTTCTAAATCCTGGAACATTTAGCTGCCAATCCTGTCCTTCCCTCAACCATATCTCTGTAATAGCAACAACATCATAGTTCCAAGTACTAATCCAAGCTCTAAGTTCATTTGCCTTACCTGTTATACTTCTCGCATTGAAACAAATGCACTTCAGACCACCAGCCCCGCTGTGCTCCACAACATCTCCCTGCCTGCTCTTCCTCTTAGTCTTACTGGCATTATTTACTAGTTCCCCCTCATTTATTTCACTTGCTGTTCTCCTGCTCTGGTTCCCACCCCCCTGCCACACTAGTTTAAACCCTCCCGAGTGACGCTAGCAAACCTCGCAGCCAGGATATTTGCGCCCCTCCGGTTTAGATGCAACCCGTCCTTCTTGTACAGGTCCCATCTGTCCCTGAAGAGATCCCAATGGTCCAGATATCTGAAACCCTCCCTTCTACACCAGCTGTTCAGCCACGTGTTTAGCTGCACTATCTTCCTATTTCTAGCCTCACTGGCACGTGGCACAGGGAGTAATCCCGAGATTACAACCCTAGAGGTCCTGTCTTTTAACTTTCTACCTAACTCCCTAAACTCCCCCTGCAGGACCTCATCACTCTTCCTGCCTATGTCATTGGTACCGATGTGTACCACAACGTCTGGCTGTTCACCCTCCCCCTTCAGAATGCCCCCTGTCCGTTCAGAGACATCCTTGACCCTGGCACCAGGGAGGCAACATACCATCCTGGAGTCTCTTTCACGTCCACAGAAGCGCCTATCTGTGCCCCTGACTATAGAGTCGCCTATAACTATCGCTCTTCTGCGCTTTGTCCCTCCCTGCTGAACAACTTTGCCAGCCATGGTGCCACTGCTCTGGCTGCTGCTGTTTTCCCCTGATAGGCCATCCCCCCCAACAGTATCCAAAACGGTATACTTGTTAGAGAGGGGGATAGCCACAGGGGATTCCTGCACTGACTGCCTGCCCCTTCTAGCAGTCACCCATCTATCTGCCTGCACCTTGGGTGTAACCACTTCTCTAAAACTCCTGTCTATGACGCTGTCTGCCACCTGCATGCTCCTAAGTGCATCCAGTTGCCGCTCCAACCGATCCATGCGGTCTGTGAGGAGCTGCAACTGGGTACACTTCCTGCAGATGTAGTCGTCCGGAACGCTGGAAGCGTCACGGACCTCCCACATCTCACAGCTGAAGCGCTTCCTTCTGAGATTATGTCTAAATACGAGCTGCAACAATTACAATTTATGAACATGATGTGACCAAATGCAACTACCAATTTAATTCTGGAGTAAATAAAAATTTCTAAATGTAACAGTGTGCCTGACATTCCTTGCAGCAACTCACCAAAGTTACTTCAACAGAATTTCCCTTCCCTGTGACCTTTACCACTAAAAAGGACAAGAATGGCAAGTAATTGGAACATCATCACCTTCAAAGTCCCCAAAGTCATATACAATCCTGACTTGGATATGTATCATTTATTCCTTCTTTGTGGCTGGGTCAAAATCCTTGAACTCCCTGCCTAACATCATTGTTGTACTGCCATCTCACTTCTGTGTCCAGTAACCTGTAACCATTTTGTGTGCATTCCCATTGTTTACTTCCTTCCTTAGTCTCATTTGTCCATGTTAAAATTGGTGGTGTGGCAGCATAGTGGTATGATACTGAACTAATAATCCAGAGGTCTGGGCTAATGATGAAGGGGCACGAGTTCATAATCAAACCACAGCAGCTGGGGAATTTGAATTCAATTAACTAAATAAATCTGAAATAAAAAGCTAGTATCAGTAATGGTGATCATAAAAATCCTTCAGGGGAGGAAATCTGCTGCCCTTAACGGTCTGGCCTAGATGTTACTCCAAACCCACAGCAGTGTGGTTGACTCTTAACTGCATTTTGAAATGGCCAAGCAGAGCCTCTGAGTTGTATTTAAGAAGGTGGCTCACCACCTTCTCAAGGGCAATTTCGGATGTGCTATAAATACTGGCCTTTCCAACAACAACCACATCCCATGAATGAATAATAAAAAACTAAATCACCCAAAAATTGCCCTCTACCAAATTATTTGGATTCTTTTGTATTTTGAAAGCCTCTTACCTATTGTTTGAACACCCACCCAACCCCACATACACACACACATAATTTAGTTTCAGTTCTGGGTACTGCCTGTGCGGAGTTTGCAAGTTCTCCCTGTGACCGCGTGGGTTTCCGCCGGGTGCTCCAGTTTCCTCCCACAGCCAAAGACTTGCAGGTTGATAGGTAAATTGGCCGTTGTAAATTGCCCCTAGGTGGTAGGGGAATGGTGGGGATGTGGTAGGGAATATGGGGTTAATGTAGGATTAGTATAAATGGGTGGTTGTTGGTCGGCACAGACTCGGTGGGCCGAAGGGCCTGTTTCAGTGCTGTATCTCTAAATAAAAAAAATAAAAATAAAATAAAAAAATAGTATTGAATTGGCCCTTACCAAAGACAGAAATTACATCCTATGCGACTCTGATCATGGTAATCTATCACTTCTTGACCTGTCTGCAGCCTTTGACACATTTGATCATTTCATCCTCCTCCAAATCTTCTCCTCTGTCATTCAGCTGGATACCATTGACTTCGCCTGGTTTGATTCTTATCTATCCAGTCATAGCCAGAGTTTCTCTCCATGTTCTCACACCATTACTTCTGGAGTCCCCAAGAATCAATCCTTGGCCCCTCCTATTTATCATCCAGAAACATAGAAACATAGAAAATAGGAGCAGGAGGAGGCCATTTGGCCCTTCGAGCCTGCTCCGCCATTCATTTTGATCATGGCTGATCATTCAACTCAGTAACCAGTTCCCGCTTTCTCCCCATACCCTTTCATCCCTTTAGACCCAAGAGCTGTATCTAACTCCTTCTTGAAAACATACAATGTTTTGTCCTCAACTGCTTTGTGTGGTAGCGAATTCCAAAGGCTCACCACTCTCTGGGTAAAGAAATTTCTCCTTATCTCAGTCCTGAAAGGTTTACCCCGTATCCTTAGACTTATGACCCCTGGTTCTGGACTCCCCCACCATCGGGAACATCCTTCCTGCATCTACCCTGTCAAGTCCTGTTAGAATTTTATAGGTTTCTATGAGTTCCCCCCTCACTCCTCTGAACTTCAGCGAATATAA
Organism: Heterodontus francisci; assembly: GCF_036365525.1. Classification (NCBI taxonomy): domain Eukaryota; kingdom Metazoa; phylum Chordata; class Chondrichthyes; order Heterodontiformes; family Heterodontidae; genus Heterodontus; species Heterodontus francisci. The sequence goes on along the minus strand of NC_090371.1, from coordinate 75,579,749 downwards.
TCCTAACCGACTCAATCTCTCCTCATACGTCAGTCCCACCATCCCAGGAATCAGTCTGGTAAACCTTCGCTGCACTCCCTCTATAGCAAGAACATCCTTCCTCAGATAAGGAGACCAAAACTGCACACAATATTCCAGGTGTGGCCTCACCAAGGCCCTGTATAATTGCAGCAAGACATCCCTGCTCCTGTACTTGAATCCTCTCGCTATGAAGGCCAACATTCCGTTTGCCTTTTTTACCACCTGTTGCACCTACATGCTTACCTTCTGAGACTGGTGTACGAGAACACCCAGGTTTCGTTGCATATTCCCCTCTCTCAGTTTATAGCCGTTCAGATAATAATCTGCCTTCCTGTTTTTGCTACCAAAGTGGATAACCTCACATTTATCCACATTATACTGCATCTGCCATGCATTAGCCCACTCACTCAACTTGTCCAAATCACCCTGAAGCCTCACTGCATCCTCCTCACAACTCACCCTCCCACCTAGTTTTGTGTCATCTGCAAATTTGGAGATATTACATTTAGTTCCCTCATCTAAATCATTAATATGTATTGTGAATAGCTGGGGTCCTAGCACTGATCCCTACGGTAGCCCACTAGTCACTGCCTGCCATTCAGAAAAAGATCCATTTATCCCTACTCTTTGTTTCCTGTCTGCCAACCAATTTTCTATCCATCGCAATACACTACGCCCAATCCCATTTTACATGCTAATTTCTTATGTGGGACTTTGTCGAAATCCTTCTGAAAGTCCAAATAAACCACATCCACTGGCTCCCCCTCATCAACTCTACTAGTTACATCCTCGAAGAATTCTAGTAGATTTGTCAAGCATGATTTCCCTTTCGTAAATCCATGCTGACTCTGCCCGATTCTACCACTGTTCTCTAAGTGCTCTGCTATAAAATCTTTGATGATGGACACTAGAATTTTCCTCACTACCGACGTCAGGCTGACTGGTTGAATTCTAAACTGCTCCCAATCCTCAGGTCTGTTGTTTTTTCTGGCAGATTTATATGCCTCTTCCTTGGATCTAACGCTATCTCTAATGCTTTCTCTTTACCTCCCTTTTTAAATTAGCTACCCTCCAATCTGTAGGAACTTTCCAGAGTCTATAGAATCTTGGAAGATGACCACCAATGCATCCACTATTTCTAGGGCCACTTCCTTAAGTACTCTGGGATGCATACCATCAGGCCCTGGGGATTTATCGACCTTCAATCCCATCAATTTCCCCAACACCATTTCTCTACTAATACTGATTTCCTTCAGTTCCTCTCTCTCACTAAGCCCTGTGTTCCCCAACATTTCTGGTATGATATTTGTGTCCTCCTTTGTGAGGACAGAACCAAAGTATGCATTTAGTTGGCCAGCCATTTCTTTGTTCCCCATAATAAATTCCCCTGTTTCTGACTGTAAGAGACCTACATTTGTCTTCACCAATCTTTTTCTCTTCACATACCTATAGAAACTTTTACAGTCAGTTTTTATGTTCCCCGCAAGCTTACTCTCGTACTTTGTTTTCCCCTTCTTAATCAATCGCTTGGTCCTCCTTTGCTGAATTCTAAACTTCTCCCAATCCTCAGGTCTGTTGTTTTTTCTGGCAGATTTATATGCCTCTTCCTTGGATCTAATGCTATCTCTAATTTCCCTTGTAAGCCCTGGTTTGGCTCCCTTCCCTGTTTTACTTTTGCACCAGACAGGGATAAACAATTGTTGCAGTTCATCCATGCACTCTTTCAATGTTTGCCATTGCCTATCCACTGTCATCCCTTTAAGTAACGTTTCCCAATCTGTCATAGCCAATTCGCGCCTCATACCTTCGTAGTTTCCTTTACTAAGATTCAGGACCCTTGTCTCAGAATCAACTACGTCACTCTCTATCTTGATTAAGAATTCTATCAGATTATGGTCGCTCATCCCCAAGGGGTCTCGCACAACTAGATTGTCAATTATTCCTGTCTCATTACACAATACCCAGTCTAGGATGGCCTGTTCTGTAGTTGGTTCCTCAATGTATTGGTCGAGAAAACCATCCTGTATACACTCCAAGAATTCCTCCTCTATGGTATTGTGACTAATTTGATTTGTCCAATCTATATGCAGATTAAAGTCGGCCATAATTACAGATGTTCCTTCATCACATGCATCTCTAATTTCCTGTTGAATGCCATTCCCAACATCACCACTACAGTTTGGGGGTCTATATTCAATCCCCACTAACTTTTTTGCCCCTTAGTGTTTCTCAGCTCTACCCATACAGATTCCACATCGTCAGAATTAATATCTTTCCTCACTATTGCATTAATTTCCTCTTTAACCAGCAATGCAACTCCACCGCCTTTTGCTTTTTGTCTGTCCTTCCTAAATACAGAATACTCCTGGATGTTCATTTCCCAATTAATTCATCCAATTTATTGCGAATGCATGCTGTCCTTCAGCGACATCATCTAAAAACACATCAGGTTCCACATGCATGCTGACGACATGCAGCTCTACCTCATCACTACGTCTCTCAACCCCTCCCTTACCTCCAATTTGTCTGATATCCAGTATTGAATGAGCAGAAATTTCCTCCCATTATTGTGAAGAACAAAGCCATTGTCTTCTGTCCCTGTTACAAACTTTGTTCCCTAACCACCAACTACAACCCTGTCCCTAGTGAATGAGACTGAACAAGGATATTCGCAGCCTCTTTGTCCTATGTAACCTTAAGCTGAGCTACCAACTTGTTCAAAACAGGGTGTAAAGATAAACCTAGCAACTACAAGCCAGTCAGTTTAACCTCAGTGGTGGGAAAGCTTCTGGAAATGATAATTCGGGACAAAATTAATAGTCACTTGGGCAACTGCGGGTTAATTTGGGAAAGCCAGCACAGATTTCTGAAGGGCAAATCATGTTTTACTAACTTGCTGGAGCTTTTTGCTGAGGTAACAGGGAAGGTTGATCAGGGCACTGTTGTTGATGTGGTGTACATGGACTTCCAAAAAGCATTTAATTAAGTGCTGCACAACAGACTTGTGAGCAAAGTTATAGCTCATGGAATAAAAGGGACAGTAGTAACATGGATACAAAATTGGCTGAGTGCTAGGAAACAGAGCATAGTAATTCATGAATGTTTTTCAGACTGGAGGAAGGTTTGTAGTGGAGTTTCCCAAGGGTTGGTGTTAGGAGCTTGCTCTTCCTGATATATATTAATGACCTAGACCTTGGTGTACAGGGCATCACTTCAAAATTTGCGGATAATACGAAACTTGGAAGCACTGTGAACTGTGAGGAAGATAGTGTAGAACTTCAAAAGGACAAAGACAGGTTGGTGGAATGGGCAGACAAGTGACAGATGAAATTTAATGCAGAGAAGTGTGAAGTGATTCATTTTGGTAGGAAGAACAAGGAGAAACAATATAAAATAAAGGGTACAATTCTTAACAGGGTACAGAAGCAGAAGGACCTGGGCGTGCATAAGTTATTGAAGGTGGCAGGACAGGTTGACAGTGCAGTGACTAAAGCATACAGCATCCTAGGTTCATTAATAGGGGCATAGAGCACAAAAGTCAGGAAGTTATGTTAAACTTGTATCGAACACTGGTTCAGCCTCAAGTGGAGCATTGTGTCCAGTTCTGGGCACCACACTTAGGAAAGATATGAAGGCATTAAGGAGAGTGCAGAAACGATTCACAAAAAATGGTTCCAGGGATGAGGAACTTCAGTTACATGGATAGATTGGAGGAGTTAGGACTGTTTTCCTTGGAGTAGAGAAGATTGAGAGGAGATTTGATAGAGATGTTCAAAATCATGAGGGATCTGGACAGAGTAGATTAAAAAAACTGTTCCCATTGGTGGAAGAATTGAGAACAAGAGGGCACAGATTTAAGGTAATTGGCAACAGAAGCAATGGCAACATGAGGAAAAACGTTTGCACACAATGAGTGGTTAGGATCCGAAATGCACTGCCTGAGAGTGTGGTGGAGGTAGGTTCAATTGAGGCATTTAAGAGGAAATTGGATTATTATCTGAAAAGGAAGAGTGTGCAGGGCTATGAGGAAAAGGTAGGGGAGTGGTACTAGGTAAATTGCTCTTTCAGAGAGCCAGTGCAGACACGACAGGCCGAATGGCCTCCTTCTGTGCTGTAACAATTCCGTGAAACCGTGATTGCACATCCTCTCCAGCACCAAGACTAACATTACCCATCTTTGCTCCTGCCTCAGCTCATCTGCTGCTGAAACCCTCATCCATGCCTTTGTTACCTTTAGGCCTGACTATTTCCAGTGCACTACAGGCCGTCCTCCGACCTTGCATTCTCCACAAATTTGAGCTCATCCAAAACTCTGCTGCTTGTGACTTAACTTGCACCAAGTCCCCTTTATTCATCACCCCTGTGATCGTTGACTTAGATTAGCACCTGGTCCAGCAATGTCTTGATTTTAAAATTGCCATCCTTGTTTACAAATCTCTCCATAGCCTCACTCCTCCCTATCTCTGTAATCTCCTCCAGCCCCACAACCCTCTGAGATATGGAGGCTCCTCCAATTCTGGCTTCTTGAGCATCCCTGATTTTAATCACTCTGCTACTGTAGCCTGCTTTCAGCTGTCTGGCCCCAAGCTCTGGAATTCCCACCCTACACCTCTCTGTCTCGCTTTAAGTCCTCCTTAAATCTTACCCCTGTCCTACTATTACCATATGTGGCTGGTGTCAAATTTTGTTTGATAATTGCTCCCGTGGGGGACCTTTGGATGTTTTCTGACGTTAAAGTGGCTATATTAATGCAAGTTGTTGTTGTATACAGCAGTGAGCCAGGCACTGATCCTACTGGCATCCTGCTAACAACCCCTTTCCATGCCAATGCAGCTCATTTACACCATCCTTTAATTTGTCTAGTTCAATTGCTTCTCCATTCACCTTGAGAAGCTCCCTTTCAGTTCCATGCTTTCCTATTTTAGGAAGTTTGGAAAGCCTCTCTGAAATCTAAACTGATCCCACCCACCGAATTTCACCAAGGTGACCGTTACTGCTGCATGACTACTACATATAGCATTTATTGGAGACAAAATTTTCCAGTGATGAAAATGTCTTATGATAAGCAGGTATATGCCCAACGTGATGTTGATTGAAGTTGCCTTTCTTCCCAGAAAGGTTCGCTCGCTGTCGTACTTTCCCAGCCGCAGGTATAGACAGAAACCGCCTCCCACTCTTGCTCAATAGCCACAGACTTAACTCCATGTTATAAATTCTACTCTCGGGTTCAGAACTCATTCAACCCCAGTCTTTAGCACAAGTGAACAGTCGCTCGCGCTCAGGCAGATTGACTGCGGAAACTTGACTGAGTCGTATCACAAGTGGAACCGGAGCAAAAAGTGATGAAGCCACAAAGGCGGACAACAGTCAAAAGATCAGAGAGTCAGGATTTCCCCACAGGTGAGCGCACCTTGCATCTTATATCATCGTACATCTGCTGCTAATGACACTAATATTGGCAATGGCAGGCCAGACCTTCGCTTTGTTTCCGCAGTCTATAGTGCTGAGGTTTTTTAAGAGTTAAGATTTAATGTTGTAGCTCACTCGCGTATAGTTACTATAATTGCCATCGATGCTAATCTCTAACCGTGTGCTGTATTTTATTATACTTCACTATAATGATTAACCTGGACAGCTTGATCTCCGAAAAGTAATAAAGATTAAATTGTTTTTTTATGGGATTAACTGGGTGGCGGGGGCAGTGAGACAATACAATGCTCTGAGCCCAGGAATCAAAACTAATAGGATGGAATTTTCTTGCCTGCTTACTGAGGGACCTCTGTGAAATGAGTTTAAGCACCTTGGGACATTTCCCTACATTAAAGGTGCTATATAAATGCGAATTGTTGTTAAGTTTGGGTAGTCTAAAACTTGTTGATAGTGAGTACAAAACTAAACAAAAGGTGGCAGATGTGGAGAAATTGACACTGATGCAATAGTTGGGGTTAAAGCATATTATTAGAGCACAATACTGTAAGTTTTATTTAGCACACAACCCGCATCACACCTGATTTATTCTTGCCAATAATCTGTAACAAAAATAGAAAAAAATGTGCAGGTCTTCAGTGTTGAAAGCTTAATGGACATAAAAAATAGATTTAATTTAGAGCCAAATTGAGGTTTTATATTTTAGAGCCAAATATTATAACAATGTAAAATAATGTGTTTATTCCAGATTCAAAAGTCATAAAGGAGCTAGCATTGGAGCTGAAGAAAATGGGAGATATTTTGCATCTGAGATATTTAATACTCAACAATCTCCAAACTGAACAACGTTACAAGAAAAACTATAGAGAAATCAAGAAAAAATGAAACAATGGCTTATAAAGGACTGATTTCTTGGAAAATGATAGTGGATTGATGCCATTCTTGAAGATGGAGAGAAAGGGACAATCGGATGCTGGGTACCTTCAAGCTAGGCGCATGTGAGGGTCCAGGAGAGCGACAGCATCAGATAACCTCCAGATCTGTGAGCAGCTCCAGAGGAAAATCAGATCAAATAGAGCCATGAAAAACTCTTTAAAAAGACACCATTTTACAATGTACTTTTAAACAGATTTAAAAATTATTGTAAAATGGAGCCAAATTCTACCTTTAGCATGCATTTAAATTACATTAAAAAGTTTGTGTGGAATCTTGTGTTAAGTCCTTTAAATAACCCAGGAGACTATAACATTAAACACAATATTAATCATGTTGTATCGTTAACACATTTGGGAGCAGTATGAATACACAAACCAGTGTTCATATATGTTGGAACTCACTTTAAGATATTAAAACATCTATGTACATTTTTATAATGCATAAACTGCATTGATTGTCCTCATAATGTTACTATCATCTGGTCATTATTGACCTTGGTGTGAAGTTGCCTTCATAAATTTCAAATTCCCAATGAATTAATTTACCTAAGAATAAAATGCATAATTCCTATGATTACCTCACACTCTGCTGCCTTGTATTAAGAACTGACTGGAAGGGCAGAATCTTGTGCACTTTAAAAGAATAATGAAGGGTCAGGACCATTTCCGGGTCCCGGCTCCACACTGACTGTCAGGGCGCCCACCTTTCCGGAGGTGGCCCATTAAGAGGAGGCCTCCGGGTCCACTGTCCAATTAAGGATGGTGGGCGGGTCCCTGAGCCTGCACTGTTGGAAGGACGGCAGCCCCACTGCCAGAGGCACTGCTGGAGGATGGGGACCGGGATAGTGCCTCTGTATTGAGGCGCCCTCTGAATTCAGTTCAATAGAATGAACTGAATTCAATAGAATAGTGACCACAGTTGCCAGGCCACCCCTGTGGAGGGGAAACCTCTCCACAGGATGGCCGGTAGCCGGAGCTGTGGCCCCGGTGAGGGAGGTGAGTGTAGGAGGCCTTGCAGGACCCATGCCAGCTGCCGGCAAGCTGCCTCCAGGCAGCTCCCGGGTTTGGCCCTCAGTGGGGGCAAGTTCCTAGCACGTCCCAAATCAGCCTTCAAAATAGGCAGTGAATTATGCAGATTGACTACCCACCACTGCCTTTTCTGACTTTCCTCCCAGTCCTGCCTTCAAGCCCCCTTCCGCAGATCCGGGTAGATTCCACCCTGAGGGTCATCGTCAGCTTTAAGCCCAATCTTCACGGGGGTACATTTCAATTCGCAGACATTATCATCATTGCTGACATCTAAAACAAATGAAAAGTGCTGCAGAAACTGGAAATCTGAAATAAAAATGCTGGAACCCAGTCAGCACATCAGGCAGCATCTGTGGAGAGAGAAGCAGAGGTGAAGAGCCAGCAGGCCTCGCTCTTTGCCACGGAGGCCTCCAAGATCATCTTCCGGTCCAGAGTCCGCTCCATCGAGCAGGACAAGACATGCTCGCATTACTTCTTCCAAAAGGTAGACAGAGAGAGCTCTGTTATCAGCAGCCTGAAGGAAGAGGATGGCTCGGTAACATCTTCGCAGTCCGACATACTAAGGATCAGCAAATCCTTTTATGCTGGGCTGTATGACGCGAAGCCCACAGAGAGCAGAGCCTCCCAGTCCTTCCTGTCATCTATCACAGAGGTCCTAGGTGACAGCAGGAGGGAGAGACTGGATAAGCCGCCAACTCTGGATGAGCTGACAAAGGCCGTCGAGTCCTTCGACATGAGTAAAACTCCTGGAAGCGACGGCTTACCGGTCGAGTTGTACTCGGCCCTGTGGGACCGGGTCGGCTTGGACCTGCTGGAAGTATACGAGAGTATGCTCCTGGCCGGCAGCATGTCAGAATTCATGAGGAAAGGCATCGTCACCCTCATTTACAAGCGGAAGGGGGAGAGGGCAGAAATCAGAAATTGGCGGCCCATCTCACTGCTTAATGTTGACTACAAGATTCTGTCCAAAGTCATAGCCAGTCAAGTCAAGTCTGCTCTGGAGTCAGTGATCCACCCTGATCAGACCTGTACTGTACCAGGCAGGAAGATCTCTGATAGTCTCGCGCTACTCAGGGATACGATCGCCTATGTGTGGGACAGGAGGGTAGACACCTGCCTCATCAGCCTGGACCAGGAGAAGGCTTTTGACAGGATATCGCACACCTACATGATGGACGTGCTTTCCAAGTTTGGGGAGGGAATCTGCAATTGGATCATATTGCTCTACGCAAACATCAGTAGCGCAGTCTCAATCAATGGGTGAGAATCGGAAAGTTTCCCGATCCAATCTGGAGTCAGACAGGGCTGTCCTCTCTCCCCGGTCTTGTTTGTTTGCTGTATTAAACCCTTTGCTGAGTCTGTTAGGAAGGATGCGAGCATAAGAGGGGTGACAATCCCAGGCAGTGGAGGCACTCAGGTTAAAACCTCCCTGTACATGGATGACGTCGCCGTCTTCTGCTCGGATCCGCTGTCCGTTCGCAGACTGATGAGCATCTGCGGCCAGTTCGAACTGGCCTCGGGAGCCAAAGTTAACCACGGCAAGAGCGAGGCCATATTCTTTGGGAACTGGGCTGACCCATCCTTTGTCCCCTTCACCGTCAGGTCAGACTACCTGAAGGTGCTGGGGATATGGTTCGGAAGGGCCGGGGCGTGCACCAAAAGCTGGGAGGAGCGAGTAGCCAAGGTACAACAAAAGTTGAGCATGTGGGGGCAGTGATCTCTCTCCATTGTGGGTAAGAACCTGGTCATCAGGTGTGAGGTGCTCACGTTGTTGCTGTACGTGGCGCAGGTCTGGCCCATACCCCACTCCTGCACTGTGGCGGTCACCCGAGCCATTTTCCGCTTCATCTGGGGATCTAAAATGGACCGGGTCCGGAGGGACACGATGTTCAAACCTCTGGATAAGGGCGGGAAAATGTACCCAACGTGGCCCTCATCCTGATGACCACCTTCGTGTGCGGCTGCATCAAGCTGTGTGTAGACCTCCAGTACGCAAACTCCAAGTGTCACTACGTGCTGAGGTTCTATCTGTCCCCGGTGTTGCGAAGGATGGGCCTGGTCACATTGCCGTGGAACGCTCCATGCAGTTGGGCCGTGCCGTACCACCTATCCTTCGTGGAGCAGTTTTTGCGGGAAAACACCTTTGACCACCGATCCATCAGGCAGTGGTCTGCACAGAATGTCCTCAAGGCCCTACGGGAAAAGGAGACGGTGGATCCTGTCGGATGTTTCCCCGAGCAGACTGCCAAAGTCATTTGGCGAAATGCCTCATCACCAGAACTTTCAAACAAGCACCAAGATGTAACTTGGCTGGTGGTGAGAAGAGCCCTCCCCGTCAGATCTTTCCTGCATGCCTGAAGTCTCGCCCCCTCCGCGCAATGCCCCCGCGGTGGCTGTGGTGGGGTAGAGACGGTTGCCCACCTCCTCCTGGAATGTGTCTTTGCAAAGCAGGTGTGGAAAGAGATGCAGTGGTTTTTGTCAAGGGTCATCCCAAGCTGCTCTGTAACACAGGAGTCTGTGCTCTACGGGCTGTTCCCAGGGACGCACACCGAGACAAACATCAACTGCTGCTGGAGGACTATCAATTTGGTGAAAGGCGCCCTTTGGTCTGCCCGAAACATGCTGGTCTTCCAGCACAAAGAGTTGTCCACCACCAAATGTCGCAGACTGGCACATTCCAAGGTCCAGGACTACGTGCTGAGGGCCGCACTAGAGCTTGGGGCAGCCGCAGCAAAGGCTCAATGGGGAAAGACCACAGTGTAAGGTCCCCCCACCAAGCTGAACGGAGGGGCTGGATCCATGGGAAACCCCTCGAACTGTATCGGGAAAATTTTCATTTGCTGTAAAATGTAAAAATGTTAATGGCATGACAAATGAAATGGAAGGCAACTCATGATTGTATTGAAGGAAACTGATCTCCCTTGCAATGTTTGTATTTTTTGGTGCTGTTTGAAACTGTTTGGCAATGTAATTTTTACAGATTTTTATGAATAAAGTATATTTTGGAAATAAAAAAAAAAGTTAACGTTTCAAGTCAATGACCTGATGAAGGGTCGCTGACCTAAAACGTTAACTCTGCTTCTTCTCCACAGATGCTGCCAGACCTGCTGAGTATTTCCAGCATTTCTTGTTTTTATTATAGTTAATGTTTCAGGAGTTGTTCTGACCAAAGGTCATCAAACCTGAAACGCGGAAGTGAATTTTTACTGACTTGACTCAGTAAATGGGATGAGTTTGGGATTCCCCCACAGCGGGTCATTGACATCACTGATCAGTTCCCCACCCAGAGACCAGTCTGAGCCTCCAGTCAGTGAAAGCCACACCAGCAAGTAAGGCCATGACTGGGATGGGCAGGGGGGAATGATTGGATCAGTCAGATGGGCTGCTGATCCCAGGGTGTGGGAGTTTGGTGCCTGAGGCCTTGTGGTGGTGGTCAGATGCCTTTGGAGAGGGAGGGAGGGGAATCTTAGCAGGGTCGATTAGGCTGTGTGTTCCCATGTCATGTTCAGTGCTTAGGTCAATATCAAATGAACTGTCCAGTTTTTTGTTATCAGACTTTTTCGTAATGCTTTATGTACAACTGAGTGTCTTGCCAGGCCATTTCAGAGGTCTTTTAAGAACCAACCACATTCTTGTGGGTATGGAGTCACACCTTGGTCAGACCAGATAAGACCAGGCAGATTTTCTTCCCTAGAGAGCATTAGTGAACCAGATGGGTTTTTATGACACTCCGGTAGTTTCATCAGCACATGGCCGATCCTAGTTTTTTAATTCCAGACTTATTTAATCAATTAAATTTAAATTCTCCAGGTGCCCTAGTGGAATCTGAACTCCTATCTTTGGGTGATTAGTCAAGGCCTCTGGATTACTAGCCCAGTAACAACAGCTCCCAATGCTTTACCTTTCGCACTCTGCTCCTCTCTTATCAACTCACACCTTAAAAAAATCTGCCAAAAACCTCTCTGGGTCTAAGCTTCTGGTCACATTTCCTGATTTAAACATTCTGTTCCCCTCATTTTTTTTTCTGTTAAAGCATGCTATATAAATGCAGATTGTTGTGTATTAAAATATATTTGGCTCAGTACGGTGACAAATATCTACAGTTACATAGACTGGATCTAAGGAAGGATTGGGAAGTGTTTTTACACTTACAGCAAAACAAGGGAATCTTTGCTCTTTGTTGAAAGTGACTAGCGTGAGCGATTTTGCAGAAAGGGCAGAATTTACGGGAAGGAAGCACATACACTCTGATCACAAACATCACGCTCAGACCGTGTGACTCTCTCCACATCACCCACGCATCCAGAGCGTCACGCAGGGCTGGGCGGATCCAATTCAATCCTTCAGACGCATGAAGAGGGGAGGGAGCGTCATGCTGAGTCTCGCCCCAAGGCTCAGCGGTGACCGCAAGGGTCGTTCAGGGCAGAGGTGCAGTCGATAAGAACTTGGGCTCAATTTAAGTGAAAGCCTTTACTAGAAAATTACTACAATGACACAAAGTTCCTTCGTGGGGTAAATAATAAAAAATAATAAACAAATACAACATTAAACTCGGCAGCAACTTTAGAGAAAGTATTTCGTGTTGGTGATGAAGAGAGATTATCTTAAGCTCAGCGACAAGCTCCTCTCAGCCCGGCTGAATCGGAGAATGTGTTTCTCATAATAAATAAAAACAGAAAGGGCTGGAAATACTCAGCAGATCTGGCAGCATCTGTGGAGAGAGAAGCAGAGTTAACGTTTCTGGTCTGTATTTCTCTTGTTGCTGATGGGAAAGTGAAGAATCTGAACGCCATGAAAAAGTGTGCACTGGATTTGAGAAAAGTTGGGCATCTGTGGGATTCAAAGCAAAGCTACCAAAACCAAAAATAGAAAAACAATTTCAATCTGTCAGAATGAAAAGCAAAATACTGGCTGATGCTGGAAATCTGAAATACAGAAAATGCTCAGCAGGTCTGGCAGGTTCTGTAGAGAGAGGAACAGAACTAACTGATGAAAGGTCACAGACCTGAATCTAAACCCCCCCCCCCACCAAAAGAGCGGGCTGGTGATTGGTGGAGGGTGCATAACATGGAGTGGGTAGCTGGGGGGGCCCTTCCCGACCTGCTTCTGCCTCCACTGCAAATTAACATGGTGCAGCAGCAGTGGTGAGAAACAGCCCACCCACCCCAGGCCAATCAAAGCCCTTACGTGGCCAATTAATTGGTACTTAAGGGCCTCCGCCTGCCGCTACGGGTATTTTACCTGGCTGGCGAGCAGCTGAGGCCTCAGAAAGCCCGCCTGATGAAACTAGACTGCTTTCTTGCAACGCACAACATGCCCGTCACCAACCCCCCTTTGCCTCGCCAGGGCCCGACTGATTGTCCCTGGCGAGGCCCCAAAAACATAGCTTTTTTCCGGGGCCATCCTTCATCTTCCTCCTGAAGCTGGGTGTAGTCCCAGCACTGCTCCCAGTGTTACTACTGGAACTAAGAGCTGCCGTCTGCTGATTGGCTGGCAGCTCCATTAGATGGGATGTCCTGCCTCAAGGAGGTGGAAGTCCCGCCCAAGAGCACTTAAGGGACTGGGGAGCATAAAATCCAATCTGGATCCCCAGGCCTGGTGGAGGCGGCCTTACCACTGACTTTTTGGCTGGTGGACGGGGCCCCCTACCCAACAAAAAATTCAGTCCGTTAATTATGTTTCTCTCTCCACAGATGCTGCCAGCGCTGCTGAGTATTTCCAGCACTTGCTGTTTTTATTCCAACCTGTCATGCTTGGCTCAGTGACCAAACTCCCCCATCTAAGTCAGAAGGTTGTTGTTACGACTCACATGCCAGAGATTTTAACACATAATCTAGGCTAAATTAGTGTTTTTATAAATGCTTTTTCCTTGAAGGTTCAGATTCTGATAGTGTTAGCTATGGCTCAGTTGGTAGTGCTCTTGCCTCTAAGTCACACGATTCTGGATTCAAGTCCCACTCCAGGACTTGGGCCCAAAAATCAAAGCTAACACTTCAGTGCAGTACTGAGTGCTGCACTGTGGGAGGTGCCTTCTTTTGGGTGAGATGTTAAAACTGAGGCCCTGTCTGCCTGCTTGGGTCAATGTAAAAGGTCCCACAACACTATTTCGATGAAGAGCAGGGGAGTTATCCCTGTTGTCCTGCCCAATATTTATCCCTCAATCAACATCAAAAAAAATTATCTGGCCATTATCACATTATTGTTAGCAGGAGTTTGCTGTGTGCATACTGATTGCCATGTTTCCCTGCATTGTAACATTGGCTAAACGTCCAAAAGTACTCCATAACGGTGGCTGTGGTGGGGAAGAGACGGTTGCCCACCTCCTCCTGGAATGTGTCTTCGCAAAGCAGGTGTGGAAAGAGATGCAGTGCTTTTTGTCGAGGTTCATCCCAAGCAGCTCTGTAACACAGGAGTCTGTGCTCTACGGGCTGTTCCCAGGGACGCACACCGAGACAAACATCGACTGCTGCTGGAGGACTATCAATTCGGTGAAAGACTCCCTTTGGTCTGCCCGAAACATGCTGGTCTTCCAGCGCAAAGAGTTGTCCACCACCGAATGTTGCAGACTGGCACATTCCAAGGTCCAGGACTACGTGCTGAGGGACGCACTAAAGCTTGGGGCAGCCGCAGCAAAGGCTCAATGGGGAAAGACCACAGTGTAAGGTCCCCCCACCAAGCTGAACTGAGGGGCTGGATCCATGGGAAACCCCTCGAACTGTATCGTTAATATTTTCATTTGTTGTAAATGTAAAACTGTAATTGGCATGACAATTGTGAAATGGAAGGGTTGTGAAGAAACTCATGATAGTATTGAAGGAAAATGATCTCCCTTGCAATGTTTGTATTTTTTGGTGCTGTTTGAAACTGTTTGGCAATGTAATTTTCACAGAATTTTATGAATAAAGTATATTTTGGAAAAAAAAATAGGCTGTAAAGCAATTTGAGACGTCTTGTGGTTGTGAAAGGCACTATATAAATGCAAGTCTCTTTTTTTCCTGACCCTGGTCTGGATCCCTAGCTAGATCCCATTGTACCTGGTCGACAATACCATAGGTCCCACAGAAACTCCTGAAGTATAGAGTCTCTGCCCCATGACCCCTTATAACGATGGCCTTGGAAAAGATGGGTAGAGGTTCCACATTTCCAAAGGCCATGTGGCATTTGTCACTATGTTGGGACCAGCTCAGTTTTCCACTCTTATGACGTACTCTTGCCGAAGTTACAGTGGGGGAGTTTGCCAGATTTTTGGGTCTGTGCCCCAGCGCTCCCTGGCATACACTTAAATGGCCCACAAAGACAAAAGCTTTGATGCCAGTTATTCTCTTTTAGGCATGAGGGAGTTGTTGTCAGGAGTGCAGAGCTGCAGTATGGCTCTTTTTCCTTTCCTGTGGGAATTCAGAATATTTTGTCAGGGTCTTTTTTCAATCTGAACTGCTTCACAACAAGTCCCTGAAAATCCATGGGGCACAATCCTGCTGATTTCACTACGCATTCGAGCAGTGACCCCACCAGATGCCTCTAATTTGCACAGAGAAGGTGGGAACCAGTGTCACTACTGGCACATGTCCATCACTTACCTATGAAGGGTCACTGACCCGAAACGTTAACTCTGCTTCTCTTTCCACAGATGCTGCCAGACCTGCTGAGTGGTTCCAGCATTTCTTGTTTTTATTTCAGATTTCCAGCATCCCCAGTATTTTGCTTTTATCCATCACTTACCTGCTCTGTACAGCTAAATAATTTGCATGCCTGCTACTGGAAAGGTTTCCTTCTCTCCAGATCCCAGCCGCATCCACTTTAGATCCCTGTGTAATCAAGATAAATCAGAAAAAAATCTTTAACTTCCTGCTTGCCTGGCATGAACCCTCCCTTCCCCCTACATGGAGCCCATTTACATTCATTTGTAGGTGGGTACAGCTCATCTCACTGGGTGCACTGGCCTTGATTAGTATGCTGTGTTTCAAATGAGCCAGATAAGCAACAGCTCCTATCATAAGGAATCTCCACCGTCGGCTACGCCTAACTGATGACATTTGCTTTCTCAGGCGAGTGGAGGTTCCTCCCCTTATAAGGTAGTCTGGAAATTCCCAATAACTGTGGAGGTTTGCCAGAACTGGATCCTGCAATACCTGCTCTGAAGAAAGTTTGACTGAGGAGGTGTCCAACAATTTGATCGTATAGTCTGACCCTTGAGTGGAATATTGAGAAGCAGGTTCAGGTGTTAGTGTTGCCAACTGTGGTTGGAGGCATTCCTGGAGGTTTGATTACATGATGATCTAACTACATGGCACCTGACCATGTGACATCTGATCACTTGATGTCTGGAAATGTTAGCGCATTTACCTTATAAAGGTTAGATTCCCTGTAGTTGAGTAACTTTCATTCTGGTTTTGCACCAGCAGCTCTTGTATCAGAAGTATTAGCAGAAGAAGATGGGACACGGAGGGTGGGGAAGAGGGGAAATTAAAGATGAGGGAGGAATTTGCAGAGGGGAAACCAGAGGTTAGAGAAACTTTGATTCCACCAGTAACTAATAGTAACTCACTTAAGTTACAGTAACCAATACTAGTGACACTCAGATTCTGCTCATAAGCAGCAGTAATACAAAACTCACTAATAATCTATATGTAAAAAAGTAATCGGTATAATGCCCTGATATTTTACCTGTAACAAATAGTAATCCTATAACATGCTGATACTCACTTTGAAACTACAACCAGATTCTCTCTGCAACATACACGCTGTGGTCAGGCCTCCCCAGTCAATGCCACATTTAACAGTCCCAATAGCATTTGTACCTCCTTGGCCTCTGGTTTTGACTCAAATTGTGTGAGATGGTGACAATTCTGAACTAGGAGTCTCAGTCATTGCTCATCTATACTTAGGCGTCACACAGCAAACCTGGCCGGCACAGATCGACCTGAACCAAACTGAGAAATCACACAAGGAGCAGCAGGTTCAGTATCTGAGGTACTTCTCACTGGGCACATTGTCCTAAACTAGTTCAGCACCAACATTATTTAAACAGCTTTCCAGGCACAGACTCAGTTAAATAAGAGTTTCATAGAATGATAGATATTACAGCACAGGAGGAAGCTATTTAACCCACCAAGACATTTAAAAAAAACTCATAAGACACTATGGCTGGTGGAACGCAAGCCTCAAGGAGAATCCATGAGGCTGGAGGAGAAAACAGGTACTGGACACCAAATGATTCAGTGAATAAAAATATCCTGTTAAAAATAAAAGCACGTACATTGAGGAATGACCACAATATATGATTAGGATGCATTTTTATTTCATAAAATAGTGTTTTGAATCAATATAAAACCTTGTTTACAGATTTTCCAGCTTTAAATAATGAGTGCAAAACCACTTTTAAAAATATACAGTCCATCTTGTAGTATTGCACTCTTTTATTCCCCTATATTTCTTGAAGGCATGTAAGACAACTGTTGACAAAGCAGTCATATTCTTACACAAATAAAAATATTTTTACAACAGTATTTTACAGTTTGTGCACCAAAATGTTTCTTTTCGAAACATAAGCAGGTTGGTCTAAAATTCTAAATTCATTAGATGTTAACTTTAAATGATTTATTCATCGATAATTCGGTACTTTTGCAGAGTTAAAATGGAATCACTAAGAAGTGCAGAGTTTTAATTTGTGCAAGTTGTAATAATGCTAGAATATGCTAGTTTTACAGAACTGTTTGTAATTCCAATGACTATCTTTACATTACAACTAATAATGTTTTCAAGAAAGTGAGTGACCAAACAGATGCTGGCAATTTGAACTCAAACAAAACAATATAGATAAATAGGGATGGGATGGAGGTTTGAGGCTGTGAATGTTTTTATTTGTCATACACTGTGAAATTTGGTGTTCACCTGTTGATGTCTATATTATGTTTTCCAAATGCAGACAAATGACCTATTGACTAGCTTCAATATTACAGTCGCAGGATTTCTAGGATCACTAGAATCGCTGTGCAATTTAAACAGAAGTGGGATTTATACATTCGGGGATTTCTGACGTGAGTGAAAAGTAATTTCAGTCACTATGGTCCAGACACTTGCTTTTGTAAACATCCTCTCCGCCACAAACATTGAAAACATTATATTGAGGAATTCTTGAAATAATTTGGGCAGAGAGGCAGATTCTGATTAATGTATTGTCCATACATCAGCTGTTTGAAACAATCCATTCCAAACAGGGGATTTTCAAAGCAACAAGGTACACCAGGGCAAACAGAACAAATCGGTCTGGAACCTCGATGCCCTTTGACTCAGACATCCAAGGTAATGAGTTTGTATGAGATTCCAGACAGAAATTTCAGAAAAGTGCAACTATTTAATCTGTACAATGATTTATTTTAACATAATGTAATTTAAAAGGAAACTAATTTTAATTAGTTTCTAATATGTGCCTTGATTCATAACAATACACATGTCACCTCATCTGATCTTTCTTCTCAACCTTTACTAAATCTAGTTTCTTCATTCTTGGGTGCAGTCCATTCAGTGTCTGCATTCGGGTTGAAATAGATCAAAATAATAGTTTTAAACCATGTTTAGCTTCATTCCTTCCTGTGAAAGCTAACTTGAAAAGAAATAAGCCTTGAATGAGTTCAGCTATTTATTTTTTTAGAAGCTCAGCTTACTCGTATTTTTAATCCTGCTTTTAAGTGATGTATCTTTATCCTTTGTAAACGTACTCAGATGTATTGCTGCACGTGAGCGGCAATTACAATTTGTAATTAATAACCATATTAGGAATAGCAGTGGGCCATTGAACCCCATTTAGATCAGGGCTGATGCGTACCTCAATTCCATTTAGAGAAGATTTTGATAAGTTCAGTGGGAGATCAGCAGAAATGGCGGAAACAATTGGAAGAACACCTGCAGAAATCCCAGGTGGTTATATTTTTTAATTGTTTTGGATTGGCATTTTCTCATTGCTAAGCTCTAGAATCTGTGACCTAAACACTACCACCTCTTCTCCTCCTTGTTGGGCCAAGTGACCTCCTTCAGTGCTGTATGATTCTAAGATTTAGCACTTACTGAAAAGAAGGAAATACATTTGTAATTTTCATATCAATCTTTTTCAATAATACATTAAAAATATAATGTATATGGCAATATTAGGGCAAATGGCCAAAAGATTGGTCAAAGAGGTAGGTTTTAAAGAAGGAAAGAGAGGTAGACGGGTAGAGAGGTGTACAGAGGGAATTCCAGAGCTTAGGGCCTAGGCAGCTGAAGACACGGCCACCAATACTGAAGCAATTAAAATTAGGGATGCTGAAGAAGTCAGAATTAGATCACAGGTAACTTGGAGGGATGTAGAACTGGAGGCGATTACAGAGATAAGGTGGGGTGAGGCCATGGACGGATCTGAAAGAATTTTAAAATCAAGACATTGCTTGACCAGGCGCCAATGTAGATCAGCGAGCACAGCAATTTGCAGATGATAAATAAATAAATAAAGTTGCAGGGCTGCAGAAATAGAGTTGGGGAATGGGACTGACTGGATTGCTTTACAGAGAGACGGCATGGACTCGATGGGCCGAATAGCCACATTCTGTGCTGTAATAACTCTATTTTAAGATGCTCCTTAAAACATCTTTGACCAGGCTTTTGGTAACCTGCCCTAATATCCCTGACAATTTTGTCTGATAACATTCCTGTGAAGCACTTTGGGACGTTACTATGTTACAGGCGTGACACAATTCAAGTTATTTCTGTCTTCTTACTGAATACACCTACAGAATAGTTTGACATCCCTACATAAGACCATTGTGGGAGCTCCATTACCATAAGACCTGCAGCAGTTCAAAAAGATCTATTAGGGTAACAAAGGGTGGGCATTAAATGTGGCCTTACCAGTGCTGTTCACATTCCCAAAAGAAATTAAATATCTTTGTTATCTTTAGAATAGGAATTATAGTTCCCTTGACAGAAAGATTTGCGATGACAAAGGATGTGGTAATTATGCCACCTATAGGGAAACAATCTAGTTGCATGGCCCCAGGTGCAGAGAAAATTATATTAAATTGGCTGTTAACGTTGAAGGGCTGGCTGCTTGTGAATTCCTTTAGATCCACTAGTTGTGCAATTGACTCACTAATGACATGAAATTGTACACGTGGCATTAGTTACGAATGATTATGCTTTCATATGAGATTCCTATTCTACTATTTTAGTGGAGGCATTAACCTATTTATTTTAATGCCTTGTGTATCATATGCTAATAATAACATACAGCATAGTTTCACCCCATAACCTTTTTATGCCTTTCTACTTTCTTACCCTACAGGCAGTTTGGAATTACTGATGTTGCTTCAGTCAGGTAGCTTGCACAATTCAGACTGTTTGTTTCTTCACAACCAGCTCTTGACGCTACACAGTGTGATTCGCCAGTTTGAAGTAGGATTCAGGGAAAGGTGGTTGTGTGACGTAATGTCAGTCCGAACTCCCTTTCACCAATGAAGCACCCCAGAATCCTTCCTCTCGATCTCTGATTTGAGAACCGCAGGATGAAAAGTGTAGCAAATTTAGGCAGATTGGAGTGATGCGCAACTTGGGGCCTCAGTGCTCATGACCTTGTGGTAAGGAGGAACAGCCTTTCCTGCTCAAAGACACTTGGGACAGCACCCAGGCATGATCGCAGCAGGGTCAACCAACTAATCACATTAACTGGACGTAAGCTGCTGACGTTATACTGCCTAACAGAATAAATGGATGGAAGATTGTGTGCATCTGGCATATCAATTTGCTTCCATCCCACCAAGTTCTTATGCCGGGGTCTTAAACAGGAAAACCTGCCCCACTGTACTTAAATACAGACACTGAACAACTGATTTTAATAAGGGGGGAACTAATATTATTTTAGAACAGATCCACATTATTTCTTTACATGGAGAGACGCTAATGAGGAAAGAGCCTGAGATTTGAAATGATTGCCGCTGGAAGGTGTTACCTTTCTTAGTGGATGAACAGGAGAACGTATGCTCCAAGATTTGGTTCTTACAATGATTGAGGAACAATGGGTTGCAGTGAGCCAAGTGGCTCCTGTAAGCTTTACATTTGCAACTGGTGGAAAGACAGTCCAGTGGGGTGTGGTGTATGTCATGCTATGGTCAAGAGGGTAGTGGTATGTTGCTCATTAGTAGTTCCTGGTACCTGCTGCCTATGTAACAAAGTCTCAAACTTGCACTTGGCTGATATTTAAAAATCAACTAGTATCTGTTATCCTTCAGGTGTGGGAAATAAGTAGAATCACATTTGGGGTTGAGAGGCCTAAAAAGTAATGTGCCGGCAATGAAAGATTGGAACCAATTCAACTATCTGTGGTGGACTCAGTACTCTGATTTGTCAGCCAAGCAGCTCTGCAGTATTCCAGGATACGGTTGGTCATTGACCAACCGGTCTGGCTCATTAATGGGATCTGGAAGGATGGATCTCGCATATAGGTTGCAATTCTGCCTTCTTAGTTCTAGGTGACTCCATATACCAATATCCTAACTGATAGGACGGTCCTGGTTGGATAAACAGCAGCAAGTTTCCCAGTGCTCTGTTAGTAAACTGCTTGGTTTTAGCTAGTTAAACTCCAGGGGCCCCTAAGCTTTGGATTCTTACCATTGTGCATTTAAGAATTGGGTCTCTATAGAGAGTATGTAGTTCATTTCAGGCAATGAATTTCTCAGTACCTTGATTTGGAAATTCTTAGGCATGGTAATAGGTTTGTGCAAGTGTCAGTGCTGAGCTGACCAAAACTAAGGATTATTTGAACATCATTTGAACTCCACTGTCTATTCTGGAATACAATTAAAGAATCTGAAAATGCTTTTTTCTCTCACCTTTTCTTATAACACTTAGAAAGCATATTTACTTGTACTGAAAAGGCCTCTGAATCCGGAAGATTCACAACTTGGCTCTAACCTACCTCGTTATTTCCGAACTCTCATTCCTTCAAGAAAAAAGTTGGTAGAGGTAATTTTGATGGGATTTGAGAAAACTGCCAGCAGCTCCTTGGGTTAACACTTTGCTTTGGCACAGTGATGTTATTGGGCATGCTCCAATACACCGATAAAATCTCAATCATTAAACTGTTTTAATTTTCCGAATCAGTAACTGGACAGGTCCTTCAGGGACAGACTTGATGATGTTCCAAGCATCATAGTGCATGAGGCCGTGCAGGAATCTGCCATTGATTGCGAGCAATTCATCCCCAACATCGATCATTCCAGACTGCTCGGCAGCACCACCTGCAGGTTACAACAGGTAAAATATAGTGTGAATAATGTCGTGAAATTTAGTGCCAGCGCAAGACTAAGCCTGAGTGGCCTCCTGCTGTTTCTATGAATATCTGTTTACTTTTAAGGGGCTTTAGCCTTTTTGCTGCAGAGGCAGAGTGGCCAGAAGAGGAACAAAAACTTGCATTGTGATATTACAGGAAATAACAGTGGCAATTTCACAATTGTACGCAGTGCTTTCATATGATAAAGTAAAATGATGTGACAATCTTGTCACATATCTGCCAAAAACCTTTATTTAAAATTCATTCTTAGGATGTGAGTGCCGCTGGCATTTATTGCCCATCCCTAATTGTCCTTGAGAGGGTGCTGATGAGCTGCCTTCTTGAAACACTGCAGTCCATGTGGTGTAGGTACACCCACAGTGCTGCTAAGGAGGAAGTTCCAGGATTTTGACCCAGCGACAGCAAAGGAATGCCGATATATTTCCAAGTCAGGATGATGTGTGGCTTGGAGGGGAACTTGCAGGTGGTGGTCTTCCTATGCATCTTCTGCTCTTGTGGTAAAGGTTGTGGGTTTGATAGGCGCTGTTGAAGGAGCCTGGGCTTGTTGCTGCAGTGTATCTTGTGGATGGTACACACTGCTGGCACTGTGCACTGGTGGTGGAGGTAGTGAATGTTTAAGGTGGTGGATGGTGCCGATCAAGTGTGCTACTTTGTCCTGGATTGTGTTGAGCTTCTTAAATGTTGTTGGAGCTGCACTCATCCAGGCAAGTGGAGCGTTTTCCATCACACTCCTGACTTGTGCCTTGTAGATGGTGGACAGGCTTTGCGGAGTTAGGAGGTGAGTTATTCGCCGCAGAATTCCCAGCCTCTGACCTGCGCTTGTAGCCACAGCAGTTTATATGGCATGTCCAGTTAAGTTTCTGGTCAATGGTAAACGGTAGGATGTTGATGGTGTGCGATTCAGCGACGGTAATGCCATTGAATGTAAAGGGGAGATGGTTAGATTCTCTCTTATGGGAGATGGTCATTACCTGGTACTTGTGTGGTGTGAATGTTGACTTAAATATGTAACCTATTTTGATATATCTCACTCTTTAAAAATAAACACAGTCCCATGTGATCAGACTTAATCTTTTTGATCTTAAATCTCATCCTTGACAGTTTCCTAATCTTGACAATAACGTTGTTGAAACCAAACATTAAGTGGGGATGAATTCTCTTTGGGGTGGAGTTCCGATGGAACAGAACTGCTGTCCACCATTCTGTATCAAACCAAGCCCCACCCCATTTTCCTGGGTCTGAGCGTTTTAAATATAAGTAGATTTCCAGCAGGATTCCTGCCACCAGCTTGTGGCTGTTCATTTTTCAGTCCATTAACACCCTATCTGTACTAATGTTTTGTCTTTCAACACACCGTTAACATATTGTTTGCCTTTGCTCCATGACCTTCTGGTTGGTTATTCTCTGTCACCTTCTCCTATTTACAACTTGTCCTTTGTTATCTCTTGCCCAACCCCCACTTTCCTTGCTTAAAACCTTTCGTATTTCTAATATCTGCTATATCTGAAGAAGGGTCACTGACCTGAAACGTTAACTCTGCTTCTCTCTCCACAGATGCTGCCAGACCTGCTGAGTATTTCCAGCATTTCTTGTTTTTATTTAGGTCTGGTAGATGGGGAAGGAGTAGGCAGTGGCCATGTCAGCAATGGTGGTGGGAGGGTTGGGGATCTGGGATTATTTATTTATTTCACAGGATGTGGGCATCACTGGCTAGGCCAGCATTTACTGCCCAGCCCTAATTGCCTTTGACAACTGAATGGCTTGCTAGACCATTTCAGAGGGCAGTTAAGAGTCGCCACATTGCTGTGGGTCTGGAGTCACATGTAAGCCAGACCAGGTAAAGACGGCAGATTTCCTTCCCTAAAAGACATTAGTGAACCAGATGGGTTTTCACAACAATCGATGACAGTTTCATAGCACCATTACTGAGATTAGCTTTCAATTCCAGAATTTTTCTAATTAATTGGATTTAAATTCCACTAGCTGTTGTAGTGGTATCTGAACCCGTGACCCCAGGTATCAGCCTGAGCCTCTGGATTACTTGTTCAGTGACGGTAAGGCAGCAGTAGGCTTAATGCCCCATATTTCCACCATGAAAGAAAATGACCCATCCCCACCGCAAAGAAATTTTTATTTCAAATTGTAATTCTTTGTTGAAAAGCAAAGGCCTTTACCATGGGATGGACAGGAGCTCCATCTAGTGTCCTGGCTGGCAATGCAAACCTTATCTGAATTGGAAAGAGGCAGGTTTGAACACTATGCAGGCATGCTCATTCGGGATTTGAAGCAATTTGCTGCTTATACTGTTGACCGTCCTCCTAATAACATGTTAATGATGTCACAGAACTAGCAGAGGTTGTCAACAAACCAGGTGTGCTTCATCCTCACTGGGATTGCACATTTTATTTAAAGGCTGACCTTGCTAGGCAACAGCTCATTTAAATAATTATAAGGTCAGCCCATGTAACTCAGAGCTTTCCGTAAAGATTGCACATGCAGTGGAGAACTCGCCTAACTGTGGCAGCACATAAAACCATGTAAAACTGCACACAAGGCTACTGCTGAATCTTAGGACTATAGGGGATGTAGGACTACACTTAAGAAGGAAATTAGGAGGGCGAAAAGGGTCCATGCGATTTCCCTGGCAGATAAGATAAAGGAGAATCCTAAAAGATTCTACAAGTATATTAAGAGTAAAAGGGTAGCTAGGGAGAGAGTATGTCCCCTTAAGGATCAGTGTGGCAATCTATGTGTGGAGCCATGGGAAATGGGCGAGGTCTTAAATGAATATTTCTCGTCTGCATTTACCTTGGAGAAGGTCATGGAAGCTAGTGAGTTCAAGGGAGGGAACACCGATATCCTGGAGCATATCAACATTACAAAGGAAGAGTTGTTGGAGGTTTTGAAGCACATTATTGCACTGGAGTGCTGACTTGGGGCTGCATTAGAGTGCTAAAATGGGAGTTTTGTGACCGAGGGTAATTAAGGGTTAGTTTTATCTAAAGTCTAGTCTTTCTTTTATTTAGCAAATTGTTGTTTAGGGAGCACTTGCGACTGCTGGATAGGTTTGTCCCGATGAGGCAAGGAAGGGATGGTAGGGTGAAGGAACCTTGGATGACAAGAGATGTGGAACAGCTAGTCAAGAGGAAGAAGGAAGCTTACTTAAGATTGAGGAAGCAAGGATCAGACAGGGCTCTAGAGGGTTACAAGGTAGCCAGGAAGGAATTGAAGAATGGACTTAGGAGAGCTAGAAGGGGACATGAAAAAGTCTTGGCGGGTAGGATTAAGGAAAATCCCAAGGCGTTCTACACTTGTGAGGAACAAGAGGATGGCCAGAGTGAGGGTAGGGCCGATCAGGGATAGTGGAGGGAACTTGTGCCTGGAGTCGGAGGAGGCAGGGGAGGTCCTAAATGAATACTTTGCTTCAGTATTCACCAGTGAGAGGGACCTGGTCGTTTGTGAGGACAGCGTGAAACAGACTGATATGCTCGAACAGGTTGATGTTAAGAGGGAGGATGTGCTGGAAATTTTGAAAGACATGAGGACAGATATGTCCCCGGGGCCAGACGGGATATACCCAAGGATATTAAGGGAAGCGAGAGAAGAGATTGCCGCGCCTTTGGCGATGATCTTTGCGTCCTCACCATCCACTGGAGTAGTACCAGATGATTGGAGGGTGGCAAATGTTATTCCCTTGTTCAAGAAAGGGAATAGGGATAACCCTGGGAATTATAGACCAGTCAGTCTTACGTCGGTAGTGGGCAAATTATTGGAGAGGATTCTGAGAGACAGGATTTATGATTATTTGGAAAAGCATAGTTTGATTAGAGATAGTCAGCATGGCTTTGTGAGGGGCAGGTCATGCCTCACAAGCCTTATTGAATTCTTTGAAGATGTGACAAAACACGTTGATGAAGGAAGAGCAGTGGATGTGGTGTATATGGATTTTAGCAAGGCGTTTGATAAGGTTCCCCATGGTAGGCTCATTCAGAAAGTAAGGAGGCATGGGATACAGGGAAAGTTGGCTGTCTGGATACAGAATTGGCTGGCCCATAGAAGACAGAGGGTGGTAGTAGATGGAAAGTATTCAGCCTGGAGTTCGGTGACCAGTGGTGTTCCGCAGGGATCTGTTCTGGGACCTCTGCTCTTTGTGATTTTTATAAATGACTTGGATGAGGAAGTGGAAGGCTGGGTTAGCAAGTTTGCCGATGACACGAAGGTTGCTGGAGTTGTGGAAAGTGTGGAAGGCTGCTGTAGGTTGCAACGGGACATTGACAGGATGCAGAGCTGGGCTGAGAAGTGGCAGATGGAGTTCAACCTGAAAAAGTGTGAAGTGATTCATTTTGGAAGGTCGAATTTGAATGCAGAATACAGGCTTAAAGACAGGATTCTTGGTAGTGTGGAGGAACAGAGGGATCTTGGGGTCCATGTCCATAGATCGCTCAAAGTTGCCACCCAAGTTGATAGGGTTGTTAAGAAAGCGTATGGTGTGTTGGCTTTCATTAACAGGGGGACTGAGTTTCAGAGCTGCGAGGTTATGCTGCAGCTCTATAAAGCCCTGGTTAGACCACACTTGGAATATTGTGTTCAGCTCTGGTTGTCTCATTATAGGAAGGATGTGGAAGCTTTAGAGAGGGTGCAGAGGAGATTTACCAGGATGTTGCCTGGACTGGAGGGCATGTCTTACAAAGAAAGGTTGAGGGAGCTAGGGCTTTTCTCATTGGAGCGAAGAAGGATGAGAGGTGACTTGATAGAGGGGTACAAGATGATGAGAGGCATAGATAGAGTGGATAGCCAGAGACTTTTTCCCAGGGTGGAAAGGGCTATCACCGGGGGGCATAATTGTAAGGTGATTGGAGGAAGGTTTCGGGGAAATGTCAGAGGTAGGTTCTTTACATAGAGAGTGGTGGGTGCGTGGAATGCACTGCCAGCGGTGGTAGTAGAAGCAGATACATTAGGGACATTTAAGCGACTCTTGGATAGGTACATGGATGATAGTAGTATGAAGGATATGTAGGTAGTTTGATCTTAGAGTAGGTTAAAGGTTCGGATCAACATCGTGGGCCGAAGGGCCTGTACTGTGCTGTATTGTTCTATGTTCTATGAACTTAACAGTTGATGTTTGGGTTGGAGGTGAGTTTTCGACCAGCTTTAAACACAGTTCAGTCAGGCTCTGCTTGCAGCTGCACCTTGTTAATTAGATAACTGGCTCAAATCAGTTTTCAGGAGCTCGAGTCAGACAGTATAAAAGTGGGCCATCTTACAGTGCTGACTTTGTTTGCACTAGAGTGCTGACTTGGGGCTGCATTAGAGTGCTAAAGTGTGAGTTTGGTGACTGAGGGAGTTCGGTGAGGAGGGAGCGAGGAGCTCCTTTCATTTCCTCCCTGTCCTCAAAGAGCGTAAGGGGAGCCGAGAGTTTCCAAAGAGCACAGCTGACTGGTGAGTAAGTCCTGGTGGGCATTTTCAAACTAGATTGAATTGTAAGTCATTGTTTTAGCAAGAATTAGTTGATTTGTTTTTTTTATTATAACAGTCTAAAATTTAAAGGGTTTAGTCATGGCAGCAGAGCTTAAAGCTGTGGTTTGCTCCTCTTGCTGCATGTGGGAATCTGGGAACATTTCCAGTCCCCGGGACCAGCATGTGTGTAGGAAGTGTGTCCAGCTGCAACTTCTGGAAGCTCGGGTTTCAGAGCTGGAACGGCGGTTGGAAACACTGTGGAGCATCCGCGAGTCTGAGAGCATCATGGATCGCACGTATAGAGAGGTGGTCACACCGCAGCTGAAGGAACTTGAGGAAAGAAGGGAATGGGTGACCACCAGGCAGTCCAAGAGAAACAGGCAGATAGTTCAGGAGTCCCCTGGGATCCCGCTTGCAAATCGGTATTCCATTTTGGAGGCTGATGAGGCTGGTTTTTCCAGGGAATGCGGACAGAGCCAAGCTTCTGGCACCACACGCAGCCTGTCTGCACAAGAAGGGGGAAAGAGAGGAAGAGCAATAGTAATAGGGGATTCTATAGTCAGTGGAACAGACAGGCGCTACTGTGACCGTCAACGTGACTCCAGGATGATGTGTTGCCTCCCTGGTGCCAGGGTTTGGGATGTCACTGAACGGCTGCAGGGCAGCCTGAAGGGTGAGGGTGATAAGGCAGAGGTCATGGTACATGTTGGTACCAATGACATAAGTAGAAAGAGGGATGAGGTCTTGCATCAAGAATTCAGGGAGTTAGGCAGTAGACTAAAAAGCAGGACCTCTCGGGTTGGATTCTCTGGATTACTCCCAGTGCCACGTGCTAGCGTGTATAGAAATAGGAGAATAGCACAGATGAATGCGTGGCTTAAGAGCTGGTGCAGGAGGGAGGGTTTTAGATTTCTGGACCACTGGGACCGTTTCTGGGGAAGGTGGGACCTGTACAAGTGGGAGGGTCTACATCTGAACCAGAGGGGGACTAACATCCTTGCTGGTGGGTTTGCTGTTGGGGGAGGAGTTTAAACTAATTTGGCAGGGGGATGGGACGCAGACTCCTAACCAAATAGGGACACAGCTAAACACAGGAAAGCAAACAAGTCAGAGGGAATACAGCGGAAGTAAGTTTCAAGGGAGTAAGACCAGGATGGATGGCCTCTACTTTAATGCCAGGAGTATTACAGGTAAAATGGATGAGTTAAGGGCAATGATTGACACATGGAATTGTGATATAGTAGCCATCACGGAGACATGGTTGAGGGAGGGGCAGGATTGGCAGCTCAATATCACGGGATATAGAATCTTCAGGCGAGACAGAGGAGGGGGTAAAAGAGGAGGGGCATTGCAATATTAGTTAAGGAGTCAGTTACTGCAGTAAAGAGAGATGATATCTTGAAGGAGGCATCAAATGAAGCTTCATGGGTAGAGTTTAGGAATAAAAAAGGGACAGCCACATTGCTGGGTGTTTATTATAGACCCTCAGATAGTCAACGGGAAATTGAGGAGCAAATATGTGCGCAATTCGCAGAGGTGTGTAAAAATAATAATAGGGTAATTATATTAGGTGATTTCAACTTTTCCAACATTAATTGGGATAGTCATCCTGTTAAGGGCTTAGATGGAGTGGAGTTCTTAAAATGTATACAGGAGAACTTTTGAGCTCAATATGAAGAGGATCCAACAAGGGAGGGTGCAGTGCGGGACCTAATTCTGGGGAATGAAGCCGGACAGGTGGTTGATGTGTTGGTGGGGGTGCATTTTGGTGATAGTGATCATAACATGGTACAATTTAAGCTTGTTATGGAGAAAGAAATAGACAAGTTGCAAAAAAAGGTTTTGGATTGGGGGATAGCGAATTTTAGTAAAATAAGGCAGGATCTGGCCAAGGTAGACTGGAAAGAGTTACTTGTCGGGAAATCGACAGAAGAGCAGTGTGGGGCATTCAAAAAGGAAATGGGGAGGGTACAGGCCCAACCTGTTCCCTCTCGGGTAATAGGTCGGAGCAACAAGCCCAGAGAACCATGGATGACCAGAAACATTCAGGGTACGATAAGAAGGAAAAGAGAGGCTTATAGCAAATACAAAGAGAGCAAATCAACGGAAGCATTAGTGGAGTACAGAAAGTGGAGGATGGAGCTTAAGAAAGCAATTAGGAGAGCAAAGAGGGGATATGAGAAAGCCCTGGCTGGTAAAAGTAGGGAAAATCCCAAGATATTCTATAAGTATATCAATGGGAAGAGGATAACCAGGGAAAGAGTAGGACCCATTAGGGACCAAGGGGGAAATCTGTGGGTGGAGCCAGAAGACACTGGTAGGGTGTTGAACGAATACTTCACATCTGTCTTCACCCAAGAGAATGAGGATGTAGATATGGAACTTAGAGAGACTGTGAGGTTCTTGAGCCAATTGTCATAGGGAGTGACAAGGTATTGGAGGTTTTGGCAGGCTTAAAAGTGGACAAATCTCCAGGTCCGGACGATTTGTGTCCCAGGATGTTGTGGGAGGCGAGGGTGGAGATTGCAGGGGCTCTGACCCTAATTTCTAATTCCTCTCTGGCCACGGGGGAGGTGCCAAAGGACTGGAGAACAGCCAATATGGTCCCACTATTTAAGAAAGGTTGTAGAGATAAGCCAGGGAACTACAGACCAGTGAGTCTCACATCAGTGGTAGGGAAATTATTGGAGAAAATTCTGAAGGAGAGAATCTATCTCCACTTGGAGAGGCAAAATTTGATTTGGAATAGTCAGCATGGCTTTTTCAGAGGGAGGTCAAGCCGAACAAATTTGATTGAATTTTTTGAGCATGTGACCAGGTATGTAGATGAGGGTAGTGCAGCTGATGTAGTTTAGTTTAGAGATACAGCACTGAAACAGGCCCTTCGGCCCATCGAGTCTGTGCCGACCATCAACCACCCATTTATACTAATCCTACACTAATCCCATATTCCTACCACATCACCACCTGTCCCTATATTTCCCAATTTATAATGGCCAATTTACCTACCAACCTGCAAGTCTTTTGGCTTGTGGGAGGAAACCGGAGCACCCGGAGAAAACCCACGCAGACACAGGGAGAACTTGCAAACTCCACACAGGCAGTACCCAGAATTGAACCCAGGTCGCTGGAGCTGTGAGGCTGTGGTGCGGTTTACATGGATTTCAGCAAAGCCTTTGACAAGGTCCCACATACAAAGAACAAAGAACAGTACAGCACAGGAACAGGCCATTCGGCCCTCCAAGCCTGCGATCTTGATGCCTGCCTAAACTAAAACTTTCTGCACTTCCAGGGACCGTATCCCTCTATTCTGATCCTATTGATGTATTTGTCAAGATGCCTCTTAAACATCATTATCGTCCCTGCTTCCACCACCTCCCCTGGCAGCAAGATCCAGGCACTCACCACCCTCTGTGTGAAGAACTTGCCTCGCACATCCCCTCTAAACTTTGCCCCTCTCACCTTAAACCTATGTCCCTAGTAATTGACTCTTCCACCCTAGGAAAAAGCTTCTGACTATCCACTCTGTCCATGCCTCTCATAACTTTGTAAACCTCTATCATGTCACCCCTCCACCTCCGTCGTTCCAGTGAAAACAATCCGAGTTTATCCAACCTCTCCTCATAGCTAATGCCCTCCAGACCAGGCAACATCCTGGTAAACCTCTTCTGTACCCTCTCCAAAGCCTCCACGTCCTTCTGGTAGTGCGGAAACCAGAATTGCACGCAATATTCTAAGTGTGACCTAACTAAAGTTCTGTACAGCTGCAGCATGACTTGCCAATTTTTATACTCTATGCCCCGACCGATGAAGGCAAGCATGCCGTATGCCTTCTTGACTACCTTATCCACCTGCGTTGCCACTTTCAGTGACCTGTGGACCTGTACGGCCAGATCTCTCTGCCTGTCAATACTCCTAAGGGTTCTGCCGTTTACTGTATACTTCCCACCTGCATTAGATCTTCCAAAATGCATTACCTCACATTTGTCCGGATTAAACTCCATTTGCCATTTCTCTGCCCAAGTCTCCAACCGATCACATGGGAGACTTATCAAGAAAGCAAATGCACATGGGATACAGGGTAACTTGATAAGATGGATTCAAAATTGGCTTAGCTGTAGGAGACAGAGAGTGATGACAGATGGCTGTTTTAGTGACTGGAAGCCAGTGTCCAGTGGCGTACCACAGGGATCTGTGCTGGGTCCCCTATTGTTTGTCATTTATATAAACGACATAGATGACTATGTGGAGGGTAGGATCAGTAAGTTCGCGGATGACACAAAGATTGGCTGAGTGGTTAACAGTGAGGTTGAGTGTCTTTGGTTACAGGAAGATATAGACGGGATGGTCAAATGGGCAGAAAAGTGGCGGATGCAATTTAACCCTGAAAAGTGTGAGGTGGTACACTTTGGCAGGAGTAATGTGACATGGTGGTATTCAATGAATGGCCTGACACTGGGAAGTTCCGAGGAACAAAGGGACCTTGGCGTGTTTGTCCATAGATCTCTGAAGGCAGAAGGGCAGGTTAATAGGATGGTGAAAATGTCATATGGGACACTTGCCTTTATCAATCGAGGCATAGATTACAAAAGCAGGGAGGTCATGTTGGAGTTGTACAGAACTTTGGTAAGGCCACAGTTGGAGTACTGTGTGCAATTCTGGTCACCACATTTTGGGAAGTATGTGATTGCACTGGAGGGGGTGCAGAGGCGATTCACCAGGATGTTGCCTGGGATGGAACATTTAAGCTATGAAGAGAGGTTGGATAGACTTGGGTTGTTTTCGCTGGAGCAGAGAAGACTGATGGGTGACCTGATCGAGGTGGACAAGATTATGAGGGGCATGGAAGGGTGGATAGGGAGCAGCTGTTCCCCTTAGTTGAAGGGTCAGTTACGAGGGGACACAAGTTTAGGGTGAGGGGAAGGAGGTTTAAGGGGAATTTGAGGAAGAGATTTTTTACCCAGAGGGTGGTGACGGTCTGGAATGCACTGCCTGGGAGGGTGGTAGAGGCAGGTTGCCTCACATCCTTTAAAAAGTACTTGGATGAGCACTTGGCACGTCATAACATTCAAGGCTATGGGCCAAGTGCTGGCAAATGGGATTAGGTAGACAGGTCAGGTGTCTTTAATGCATCGGTGCAGACTCGAGGGGCCGAAGGGCCTCTTCTGCACTGTATGATTCTGTGATTAAGGTGGATAAATCCCCAGGGCCTGACCAGGTGTATCCTAGCATGCTCTGGGAAGCAAGGGAGGAGATTCCTGGGGCCCTGGCAGAGATTTTTGTATCATCGTTAGCCACGGGTGAGGTACCAGAAGACTGGAGGATAGCTGATGTTGTGCCTTTATTTAAGAAGGGCAGCAGGGATAAGCCAGGGAACTACAGGCCGGTGAGCCTTACATCAGTGATAGCAAAGTTATTGGAAGGGATTCTGAGAGACAGGATTTATATGCATCTGGAAAGGCATGGTCTGATTAGGGATAGTCAGCATGGCTTCGTGCGTGGGAAATCATGTCTCTCAAATTTGATTGAGTTTTTCAAGGAGGTGACCAAGAGGATTGATGAGGGCAGGGCAATGGACGTTGTCTACATGAACTTTAGCAAGGCCTTTGACAAGGTCCTGCATGGTAGGCTGGTCCAGAAGGTTCGAACACATGGGATCCAGGGTGAGCTAGCAAATTGGATACAAAATTGGCTTGGTGATAGGAGGCAGAGGGTGGTAGTGGAGGGTTGGTTTTCAGATTGGAGGCCGGTGACCAGTGGTGTGCCGCAGGGATCGGTGCTGGACCCTCTGTTGTTTGTTATATATATTAATGACTTGGACGTGAATGTAAGGGGCATGATTAGTAGGTTTGCAGATGACACCAAAATTGGTGGTATTGTGGACAGTGAAGAAGGTTGTCTAAGGTTACAACAGGATATAGATCAACTGGGAAAGTGGGCAAGGGCGAGGCAAATGGAATTTAATGCAGACAAGTGTGAAGTGATGCATTTTGGGAAGTTAAACCAGGGCAGGACATATATAGTGAATGGCAGGGCCCTGGGGAGTGTTCTTGAGCAGAGACCTTGGGATGCAAGTACATAGTTCCCTGAAAGTGGTAACACAGGTAGACAGGGTGGTGAAGAAGGCGGATGGCATGCTTGCCTTCATCAGCCGAAGCATTGAGTACAAGAGTTGGGACGTCATGTTACAGTTGTATATAACGTTGGTTAGGCCGCATTTGGAATACTGTGTGCAGTTCTGGTCGCCGCACTACAGGAAAGATGTGATTAAGCTAGAGAGGGTGCAGAAAAGATTCACAAGGATGTTGCCTGGTTTGGAGAGCTTGAGTTATAAAGAGAGATTGGATCTGGGTCTGTTTTCCATGGAGTGAAGGAGGCTGAGAGGGGACATGATAGAGGTATATAAAATTATGAGAGGCATAGATAGGGCAGATAGCCAGAGCCTGTTTCCCATGGTAGGGGTGACTAAAACTAGAGCGCATAGATTTAAGGTGAGAGGGAGGAGGTTTAAAGGGGATCAAAGGGGTAAATTGTTCACACAAAGAATAGTGAGTATCTGGAATGAGCTGCCTGAAGAGGTGGTGGAGGCAGGAACAGTAGTGACATTTAAGAGGCATCTGGACAGGTACTTGAATGAGCAAGGCATAGAGGGACATGGAATTAATGCAGGCAGGTGGGATTAGTATAGATAGGCATTATGGTCGGCATGGATGCAGTGGGCCAAAGGGCCTGTTTCTACGCTGTACGACTCTATGACTATGACTATGACTAAATGCTAAAGGCACAACATTTACTTTAAAACAACAATTTTTGAAAAGGATGTATTGGGAAGACCATAAGAAAAACAAAATGAAGGTAAACCAATGTGGAGACACAGAATGGACTCTGTGGGGAGCTGACTGATGAAATGGATGTTTTGCTTCATGAGGTGGGTGTAAGGAGGATTGCCCGAATTAG
The DNA here is from genome assembly GCF_036365525.1 of Heterodontus francisci. Classification (NCBI taxonomy): domain Eukaryota; kingdom Metazoa; phylum Chordata; class Chondrichthyes; order Heterodontiformes; family Heterodontidae; genus Heterodontus; species Heterodontus francisci. The sequence goes on along the minus strand of NC_090371.1, from coordinate 75,545,603 downwards.
AACTACACAGCACCTTCCCTATGATGACAGTGAACTGTATCTGGCAAGAAGTAATGGACAGACTTAGCACTGTATACATAACCTGAAGGACCTGAAGACAGATGCAGGAGAAGACAGCTATCGGACAAAGCGTGGCTAGCCAACAGTACTGTGTGACAGAAATTGCATGCCATAATGTGTTGCCCCTCAACATGTCCTACATTTGCTCCTCATCCATCCAAAGCCCTCACAATATTAAAGTTTCACCTGTACCTCAGGCAAACTGTAACTTAATTTGAAAGCCTTGCTACTGTTTTCACAGAATGTATGCCACAGTCTGGTCTTGACTGGTCAGTGATGCAAATGGCATAAAGAAGGATGGAATGGATGCCAGATATGCCCCAGCTGGTGTTTCCCTCCAGCGATCGTGGGTGAGGTAAACCTTTTACTGTTTTATTGGTACTGTCATGGGAATACATATTAGTGAAGGAGAGAAGTTTAAACACTAAGAAAAATTACAACAGTTTAGACCAACTAGAATACAGAATCTAAGCACTTAATTTAATATTAAAAACATCATAATGATGGTATAAGAGGGCTGTTTTTCTGAGTTCAGGTAGCTGGAAGGGAACCGAGCTTGCTGGCTGTGTAGAAAAGGAAATAGCAAATGTGCTGCCCTCAATTTTCCATTGATTAAATTGATGGATACAAAATCGTGAGCACGAGCTGATGATTTTGAGACGTGTAGAACTGGAGCTGGGGGACAGGGGCGGGGTTGTGGGGTGAGGGCAGAAGAACAGCAAGGCTCATTACCAGCAATACTGAACTCAGAAAATAAGCCTGTGATATACATCTGTTAGTCTATATTAACGTTGCTGGTGGAAGCTTGCATCTCAGATTCAGATATGCAAGTGGTAGTCACAGGAGCTGCTGCTAGTAATAGGAGCTCTTTTTTACTATAACAGCATCTAATCATCATTTAGAAGTTTTCAATAAACAAACATTCTCTTTATTTTGAACACGCCCATAAAGGAACGCTTCCTTTGTATGCTGCATTCTTAGTGGGAATATTTACCTTGAAATATTCGCTTAATATACAGGGGTCTGTCCCCATGGATTGAAGCCTTCCCACCATCTAGGCTGAAACCTATGCCAGCAGAGGTCTTCAGCAGCTCTATAGTGATGGCCCCGCCAAGGTCCACATTCATGCCTGTAATAACCAAGACAAATGCAACTTAACCTGGTAACATGACACTTCATTTTATTCCTACCCAATGTTGTAACTAACGTTCCAGTAAAGTGTAATAGTGGCTGTGTGAAATTTTAGTACTGTGAATAATATTTGTGAAAACACCAAGCATTACAATCATAGAGTTTGTGTTTGGATAGATCATTTTTAAGACCCGATTTATATTATATGGCTTCAGGGTGAGGTCTCTGCCCACCTGTACAGGCCAGTAAAGCAAATGTTCCATTGCCCACTTATAGGAGTCGCCCCCCACAAGAAAGAATGGATGGGTTTGAACACCGCAGAAGTCTAGAATGTCCAGCTTGAAGAGAACTATGCTAAAAATCTAATTTTTAAGGTCTGCAGTCAAAAGTGTAAAGTTGTAAATGCAGCTTTTCAGCAGCTGCACATGAGCAGACCTTGCACATGAAGAAAAGCAAATCAGAACAGCAACAAATGGTACTTATATAGCATCTTTAATGTAATAAAACGTCCCAAGGCACTTCGCAGGAGCGTTATGAAGCAAAATTGGACACCAAGCGACATAAGATGATATTAGGGCAGATGCCCAAAAGCTTGATCAAAGAGATAGGTTTCAAAGAATGTCTTAAAGGAGGGAAGTGAGGTATGACGGCAGAGAGGTTAAGGGAGGGTATTCCAGAGATTGGGGCCTAGGCAATTGAAGGTACAGCCACCATTGGTGGAGCGATTAAAATCGAGGATGCTCAAGAGACAAGAATTAGACGAATCCAGCTATCTAGCAGGGTTGTGGGGCTGAAGAAGATTACAGAAATAGGAAGGGGTGAGGCCACGGGGGGATTTGAAAACGAGGATGAGAACTTTAAAATCAAGGCATTGCTTGACTGGGTGCCAATGTAGGTCAGTGAGCACAGGGGTGATAGGTGAATGAGACTTGGCGTGAGTAAGGACACAGGCAACAGAGTTTTGGATGACTTCAAGTTTATGGAGGGTAGAGTATGGGAGGCCAGCCAGGAGTGCATTGGAATAGTCAAGTCTGGAGGTACCAAAAGCATGAATGAGAGTTTCAGCAGCAGATAAGCTGCAGCAAGGACAGAGTCGGGTGATATTACAGAGGTGGAAATAGCTGTCTTAGTGACGGCATGGATATGTGGTCGGAGCTCATCTCAGGGGCAAATATGATACCACAGTTGCGAACAGTCTGGTTTGGCCTCAGCCACTTGCCAGGAAGAGGACTGACTTGGTAGCTAGGGAACAGAGTTTGTAGCGGGGACCAAAGATAACAGTTCAGTCTTCCCAATGTTTAGTTGGAGGAAATATCTACTCATCCAGTATTTGATGTCGGACAAGCAGTCTGATAAGCACTGGGCAGCACAGTGGTTAGCACCGCAGTCTCACAGCTCCAGCGACCCGAGTTCAATTCTGGGTACTGCCTGTGCGGAGTTTGCAAGTTCTCCCTGTGACCGCGTGTGTTTTCGCCGGGTGCTCCGGTTTCCTCCCACAGCCAAAGACTTGCAGGTTGATAGGTAAATTGGCCATTATAAATTGCCCCTAGTATAGGAAGGTGGTCGGGGAATTGAGGGAAGGTGGAGATGTGGTAGGAATATGGGATTAATGTAGGATAAGTATAAATGGGTGGCTGATGGTCAGCACAGACTCGGTGGACCGAAGGGCCTGTTTCAGTGCTGTATCTCTAAATAAATAAATAAAATAATTTCGCAACCATGCAGGAATGAAGAGTGGTGGAGGTGAGGTAGAGCTGGGTGATGACATGTAAAAACTAATGCTGTGTTTTCAGATGATGTTGCCGAGGAGCAGCGCATAGATGAGGAATAGGGGGGGGGGTCTAAGAATAGATCAAGGATAGAACATAAAGAACTGGATTAAATTGAAAGAACTACTTCCAGTAGTAAGTGGATATACAACATAACTTGGGTATTATCTGTCAAACACTAGTAAAGTGCTAGTGGGTGTCACTGGTGATGGTGATGTTGGTTGAATTTAAGGCGAAATGTATTACAGAAGAAATACACCCTCAAGGAGTCCAAATCGCTACACTTTTTGAAGCATAATAACTGTTAAGTGGATAAACATGGCTATTTGCATGCAGCACACTCTCACAAACAGCAAATGAATGACAAGGTATCTGCTTCTTTTGGTGTTGGTTGAGGAAGGAATATTGACAGGACATCAGGAGAACTCCTTACGAACTTCAAATGGTGCCATGAGATATGATTGGTTTACTTGAATAGATAAGAGGGCACTTTGGTTTAAAATTAACCACATAAAATCAACAAAGCCTCAATGGTATCAATGGAGAAACCTGGGGGAAATCAACGAAAGTCTAAGTCGTGCCACTTGCAGCAGAACTATGGAAATTTTTCTCCTATTGGAAATAGACCAAAGCAGTGACCATATTCAAAAGGGGAATAAAACAGACACAGGCAGCTACAGATCGATTAATCTCAATTCCATTCCATGTAAACTAATGAAATTGCTTATCAGGAGTGAAATTGAGTATCTGTACAGCATTAATTTGGTAAACAGCAGTCAATATGGATTCAGAAGAGGAGAATCATGCTTAACCATCCTCCTAAACTTTTTTGAGGGAATATCCCAAGTGCACTGTGGGCTAAAAAATGGATTAGACCTGTTTTCAGGTTTGGGGATCATGATGTGCAATTACCAGTGCCAGGTTGAGTTAAGGCAGGCAGCACACAAACTTTGTGCTGCCTCTCATAAACAGGATTGCAGCGTGCAGTCCAGCTGACTGGCTGCACAGTCAGCAGGGGACCCAGGAGTATGCATGGCGAGCAAGATGTACAGCTATAATAAAAACAAGAAATGCCGTAACCACTCAGCAGGTCTGGCAGCATCTGTGGAAAGAGAAGCAGAGTTAACGTTTCGGGTCAGTGACCCTTCTTCGGAACTGACAAATATTAAAAATGTCACAGGTTATAAGCAAGTGAGGTAGGGGTGGGGCAAGAGATAACAAAGGAGAAGGTGTAGATTGGACAAGGCCACATAGCTGACCAAAAGGTCATGGAACAAAGGCAAACAATATGTTAATGGTGTGTTGAAAGACAAAGCATTAGTACAGAAAAGGTGTTAACGGACTGAATATTGAACAGCAGCAAGTGCAAACATGAAAAAAAAGTGGGTAAGCAAACTAAACAAACTAAGATGAAATGAAATAAATGCAAAAAAAGGTTGTAAAAATGTAAAAAATAAAAAAATAAAAAAGAAAAAACAACGAAGAATGAAAGTGAAATGGGGGGCTGTCATGCTCTGAAATTATTGAACTCAATGTTCAGTCCAGCAGGCTGTAGTGTGCCTAATCAGTAGATGAGATGCTGTTCCTCGAGCTTGCGTTGATGTTCACTGGAACACTGCAGCAATCCCAGGACAGAGATGTGAGCATGAGAGCAGGGGGGAGTGTTGAAATGGCAAACAACCGGAAGCTCAGGGTCCTGCTTGCGGACTGAGCGGAGGTGTTCCGCAAAGTGGTCACCCAGTCTGCGCTTGGTCTCCCCAATGTAGAGGAGACCACATTGTGAGCAGCGAATACAGTATACTACATTGAAAGAAGTACAAATAAATCGCTGCTTCACCTGAAAGGAGTGTTTGGGCCTGGGAGAGTGAGGAGAGAGGAGGTAAATGGGCAGGTATTACACCTCCTGCGATTGCAGGGGAAGGTGCCATGGTACGGGGACGGGGTGGTGGGGGTAATGGAGGAGTGGACCACGGTGTCGCGGAGGGAATGATCCCTTCGGAATGCTGACAGGGGAAGATGCGTTTGGTAGTGGCATCACGCTGGAGGTGGCGGAAATGGCGGAGGATGATGCTTTGGATATGGAGGCTGATGGGGTGGAAAGTGAGGACAAGGGGAACCCTGTCACGGTTCTGGGAGGGAGGGGAAGGGTTGAGGGTAGAGGTACGGGAAATGGGCCGGACACGGTTGAGAGCCCTGTCAACAACAGTGGGGGGGAATCCTCGGTTGAGGAAAAGGGAGGTCATACCAGAAGCACCGTCATGGAAGGTAGCATCATCAGAGCAGATGCGTCGAAGACGGAGAAACTGGGAGAATGGAATGGAGTCCTTACAGGAGGTAGGGTGTGAAGAAGTGTAGTCGAGGTAGCTGTGGGAGTCGGTGGGCTTATAATGGATATTAATAGACAACCTATCCCCAGAGATGGAGACAGAGAAGTCGAGGAAGGGAAGGGAAGTGTCAGAGATGGACCATGTAAAGGTGAGAGAAGGGTGGAAATTGGAAGCAAAGTTGATAAAGCTTTCCAGTTCGGGGTGGGAGCAGGAAACGGCACCGATACATCTTTCGTCTCATCCGACACATTAACAAAAAACTTTTTTTCTTTCTTTCAGGTGTCAAGGAACGCAAGCTCCAGCAGCTGATGGGGACGAATGCTCCTCCAGATCCTCCTTCCGCTTCACTACCCTCTGACCCGACCCCTTCTGATCTGACCCCTTGCCGTGTATTCACTATACCCTCTGACCTCCCCCTCTCTGATGCTGAACGTTCTGTACTCAGCAAAGGTCTTTGTTTTATTCCCTTACGCCCCCACCTCAATGAATTTCGCGCTCGGCATGTCGTTGTGCTCTTCTTCCGTCACCTCCGCCTCCGGGCTCACTTCTTTGACCAGGAGTCCTCCTCCCGACCAGCAGACCCATTGACCCACCTCCAGCATTCTCCCTCTACCTGGACCCCTCCCCCTGGCCACTTACCCGCTCTTGATCTCTTCATTGAAAACTGTCAGCGAGACATTGGTCATCTCAATTTCTCTGCCCCCCTCACTCACTCTAATCTGTCCCCCTCTGAACTTGAGGCACTCCGTTCTCTCAGGTCTAACCCTGACATGGTCATCAAACCTGCAGTCAAGGGTGGTGCTGTTGTTGTATGGCGTACTGACCTCTACCTTGCAGAAGGTCAACGTCAACTCACAGATACTTCTTCCTACCTCCCTCTGGACCATGACCCCACCACTGAACATCAAGCCACCGTCCAAAGGACTGTCACTGACACCATCTCCTCTGGAGATCTTTCCCCTAAAGCTTCCAACCTCATAGTCCCGCAACCCCGGACAGCCCGCTTCTACCTCCTTCCCAAAATCCACAAACGGGACTGTCCCGGCAGACCCATTGTGTCAGCCTGCTCCTGCCCCACTGAACTTATTTCTTCCTATCTTGACTCTATCTTTTCTCCCCTGGTCAAGTCTCTTCCCACCTACATCCGTGACTCTTCTGATGCCCTACGTCATTTTGACAATTTCCAGTTTCCTGGTCCCAACCGCCTCCTCTTCACTATGGATGTCCAATCGCTCTACAACTCCATCCCCCACCAGGATGGTTTCAGGGCTGTCCGCTTCTTCCTGGAACAGAGGCCCAACCAGTCCCCATCCACCACCACCCTCCTCCGCCTGGCTGAACTTGTTCTCACATTGAACAACTTCTCCTTCAACTCCACGCACTTCCTTCAAGTAAAAGGGGTCGCTATGGGTACCCGCATGGGTCCTAGTTATGCCTGTCTTTTTGTGGGATATGTCGAGCATTCTTTGTTCCAGTCCTACTCAGGCCCCCTCCCCCAACTCTTCTTCCGGTATATTGATGACTGTATCGGTGCCGTTTCCTGCGTGATGCCACTACCAAACGCATCTTCCCCTCCCTTCCTCTGTCAGCATTCCGAAGGGATCATTCCCTCCGCGACACCCTGGTCCACAACTCCATTACTCCCACCACCTCGTCCCCGTACCATGGCACCTTCCCCTGCAATCGCAGGAGGTGTAATACCTGCCCATTTACCTCCTCTCTCCTCACTCTCCCAGGCCCCAAACACTCCTTTCAGGTGAAGCAGCGAGTTATTTGTACTTCTTTCAATGTAGTATACTGTATTCGCTGCTCAGTGTGGTCTCCTCTACATTGGGGAGACCAAGCGCAGACTGGGTGACCGCTTTGCGGAACATCTCTGCTCAGTCCGCAAGCAGGACCCTGAGCTTCCGGTTGCTTGCCATTTCAACACTCCCCCCTGCTCTCATACTCACATCTCTGTCCTGGGATTGCTGCAGTGTTCCAGCGAACGCAAGCTCGAGGAACAGCATCTCATCTACCGATTAGGCACACTACAGCCTGCTGGACTGAACATTGAGTTCAATAATTTCAGATCATGACAGCCCTCCATTTTACTTTCATTCTTAGTTGTTTTTTCTTTTTTCTTTTTTTCTTCTTTACATTTTTTACAACCTTTTTTTGCATTTATTTCATTTCATCTTAGTTTGTTTAGTTTGCTGACCCACTGTTTTTTTTTTCATGTTTGCACTTGCTGCTGTTCAATATTCAGTCCGTTAACACCTAATCTGTACTAATGCTTTGTCTTTCAACACATCATTAACATATTGTTTGCCTTTGCTCCATGACCTTTTGGTCAGCTATGTGGCCTTGTCCAATCTACACCTTCTCCTTTGTTATCTCTTGCCCCACCCCCACCTCACTTGCTTATAACCTGTGACATTTTTAATATTTGTCAGTTCCGAAGAAGGGTCACTGACCCGAAACGTTAACTCTGCTTCTCTTTCCACAGATGCTGCCAGACCTGCTGAGTGGTTCCAGCATTTCTTGTTTTTATTTCAGATTTCCAGCATCCGCAGTATTTTGCTTTTATTTTAAGATGTACAGCTAGCCTGTACTTACTGAAGGCAGCCTGCTCCTCCTACAGCAGCTACTAGAACTGTGTCAGAAAGTCTTTGATGGAAGGAAGGAGACTGCAAATGGAGCGACAGGCTAGAGAGAGGGCTTTCAGGTTCTCAGATGTGGTGCTGGAGGCCTTTGTGCAGGAGGTTAAGAGGAGGATAGGGAGATCATGTTTCCAGAGGGGGTCAGGAGGCCTTCAAGGAATACCCTCTTAAGGGAATAACTGCAGGTGACCACGGAGGTCAATTTCCAGAGCACAGCCCCTGAGGACCTGGTTGCAGTGACAGAAAAGGTTCAATGATTGCTCACGGGTGATCGAGGCCAGTGAATGCATTTCCAAAGGACATCTACACACTGCACCACCAACCTCTTACGCTGCTCAATGAATCACAGCCCCCTCACTCACCCATCAATAACAACAATTCATGTCGAAAATTTAGATGCTCCACCTCACCCTCATATATTTACCCAATGCAGCCAGCCTTACATCCACCTCTTGCGGCTTCCATATACCTCCAACTATTCAGCTATGGCAGGCACATTACTCAAACACACTGCAACGCACTCACTGACATTCTGTCCTCTATCTTGAGGACAAGGTTGCACAGAACTACAGAGAATGAGGTTGTGGAGGATACAGCAGACCGCCACAAATTTAGGGATGCACTCCGCCGCATACTGGAGGCACCCCCCGCCCCCCCCCCCCCCCCCCAAGTGATCCAGGCAGTTGTTTTGGAACAATAGTTTGCTCCGCGATGTTCCTGGTGGCAGCACGGCTTTCATTGTGGGCGCGCTGTCTATGTGTGGTCAGGTGGTGGAGAGGAGTCATGAGCCAGGTCTGAAGCAGGTGGGCCTAGTCACCCAAGCAGCCAGCCTCTAGTTCATCAGGATGGCCTGAAAATAATGGGTACAACTGACTGGCTTAGGATCACTGTGTCATGATCTTGAAAAAAAAATTACCTCAGCAGGAACAAAGACCCTAGGAAGCCATGGAAATGGGCAAATAGAAGAGAAACTTCCCCAAAAAAGAACCACAGGTTTATTGGGATGCCAAAAAAGGGGCGATTTTAATTCGTTTTGGTATTTGTGAATGAATGAGAAAAATGCATGGGTTTTGTCTATATCATATTTTCTCTCGACCCTTTTAATGAAATGTGCCTTTTCTCAAATCGCATTTCATTCCACTGTGTGTGAAGGTGTCATGCTGGGCCCCCACCCGCCAAGAATGAGGCACATTAATTTTGTCATGAACATTGATTTTAAACTGTTACTGGAGTGAAGAAAGGACTTGTTAAACAGATCAGCCGTGGCTGGAGAATACATTTGCATATTAACAGACTGTGCTTGAAAGGACAAAGGACCATTCCTTGACACATTCAACCCACATTCGACCTTGCTCACCAGGTATTGTGTGTAAGAGGAGCATTCCAGAGACTGCTAAGGTGATACAACCCAAGATGTGGTCAGACCAGTTAGTCACATGACTAACCTGCTTGGTAACCTGGGTTTTTCTGAATTGTACAAACAGTTTGAACTGAGAGTGTCTGTTTGCTCCTGGACTGAGAAGATCTCTCTTGTCTGCTCCCATCTCTTTCTTACAAGCCTCTGAATCCACTGAAAACACAGGAAGCCCAAGAGAGAAAAGTCTCCTACAACGAACAAGGTTTAAGAAGAATACTGGGCCCCAACGAAAAGTAAGAACTACCTACAATCAAGGACTCTACAGTGAGCTTGAAGAACTGTAAAAACAACTCCTCAGATATTGCCTCAAACATTTCCACTTTATTTTTATTCTGCTCTTTCCTGTCTCTATTTGCATGTGTGTATCGCGTATGCATGTTAGCCTGGGCGCGTCATGTATCCGTAAGCGTCAACTGAATTAGAGTTTAAGTTCAAGTTTAATAAATTTCAACTTTTCTTCTTTAAACCCAAGAAAACCTGTTTGTGCTAGTTTATTTGTTTTATCATTGCAAAGCAGTGAACAAGGATTCATCAAGGGGGAGTTAAAAACACAGTGTGTTTAAAATTAAACCCTGTTACAGTAATACCAAGTGAAGGCTGAAAGGGAACCCTAGACCTCTTTCTCACCGGGTCGTAACACAAGTAAAACACTCAGGCTAACTCATCATTTTAAACAAAACACAATTGCGGTCACTTGGGAGGTGAACAATGCGGACCACCCACACCCCTTGCCACCTGACCATAAGAGTTGTTACAAGCTTACTCAGTGCAGAATGCAGGTGGAATCTGAGACCCTCCTGGTCCATATGACGCAGTAGCCTACTGGCCATTGCCTTTAGCCATTAGGCTATCTGGGGGGTGGGGGGATTTGTTGCCGAACCATTGTCAAAGGGTTGTTACTAACATTACTTATATTACAATATTTCTTCCTTATACCTGCCCTTGTAATGGACCCCTACCTGTTCCTGCTGTTTCTGTGGTAACATCTTTTCCAGCTGGGAGATGGTTTCTTTTAGGAAGCGATAAATCTGGCTTGGAGGAAATTTCTTCCTTTTCCTTTCCTTTTTTAATTACAATGATGGCCTGTTTAGGTAAGCGGGCCTGGTGAAGTGCGTTGAGTGCATCTCCATGTGTAGTGCCTATTACGGAGATTCCATTGATGGATAAGATGTAATCTCCCCGCTGAATGGTGCCTTCTTGAGCTGCTACTCCTCTTAAAAATATTCTGTGAATCTGCAAGGAATAATTGTGATGTAAGGGAACAGCATTTGTAATATACCTAACAAAAAGTGTAAAATACCCTTTATTTGCAATGTATTTAAATGATATTTTCAATACCAATATTTTATTAACATTTCCATCAGACACTAGATTGCTTTGTTTTTTTATTTTCCGTCCCTTTGTCTAAATTGTCCCAGCACATTTTATCTTTCAGCTGGGATTTCCCACACAGGCGCAATCCACTCTGCAACATAATTTGGTTAGCTCTGGCCCTCCTAAAGCCCTCTCAGTAAACTATAGAATCATTTTTCAATAATCTATGTGGATATGTAGATCACATATAGAACATAACAGAGTTTGGAGTATGCTGTTAGTGTATGACACATTTAGCAGATGAGATACTATCAGACCAGTGGATTGTACATTACATGGTTTAGCAAAATCATCATAATCAAGATGTGTTCCACTGCTTTTGTATATTTTGATATCCAACACTGCCTTGGATCACTCTGCAAATTATGCGTTATTCTTTACAAAAGAGAGATTATTTTCCATTCTCTCTACTGTGTTGATCATTTTCTACTTTTTACTGATAATGGGTGTTATGACAGACATCAAGAAATATTTGATTCTAATCAGTGCCTCATCTGCTTAGGCCAGAAGGGAAACTGAGATTTGTTGTATGAGCTGATATAACAGAACTTCTATGCATTATAAAACTCTTAAGCAATTTCAGAATCCAATGAAATTTCTGAACTGTTGAAACTCAACTCCCAAATTTTTAACATGCTCAGAGTTATCTATTATACTAGTTGATCATTGCTGACTTTGCTATTGAAAAAAAGAAAACAAAAGTGTGTCTCCCTCTTCCAGTCACTGTCTCTGCTTCCCTAACACTCTGCAATTCTTTTGCCTCTTTATGTGAAACTTACTTTTTCTACTCCTTGTGTCTTCCCTCTTTCCTTCTCTCTCTCATTATATGCATATTCTCTATATCAGTTTACATATGACTTTTTTTGCCTTTCAGTGAGGTTTTCCATCCTTCAGTCTGCTCTCTCTTCTCGATGTTTCCCACTCTCTTTGTATGCCTTTTATACATATTCCTTCACTGATATCCTCAATCTGTAATTTTTACCTTTTCTAAACTCCAGATAATACAGCAAGATGGTTATCATCTACCTGAATCCTGAACCAAAGCAACTCAGCACACCAACGATAAACTAACTACACATTTTCATTATCTATATATAATACATTGAGTCAAAGGGCTGGAATTTGTGCTGGAGGCGGGGCTTCAGGCGCTGGGCTGAAAAGGTGGGGGAAAGCCCGCCTCTGCCTTCATGCACTCCCCTCGCATCCCCCTCCCGCCACCGGAGTGATCCTCTGTTGTTTTTTTCCTAAATGCCCAGTGCCAGATCCCCGTCCCTTTAAAGGCGGGGAACCCGCCTCCAAAAGCCGCCAGTCAATCAGCGGGCCAGCAGCTCAGTAGTATCAGCAGCACTACTGCGAGTGGTGGCCCTTGCTGGTATTGCAGAGGCCTTGGACCCAGGCCCAGCGCTGGAACCTGGACCACAGGTAAGTGAGGGGGAGGTGGGGGGGGGGGGGGGTTGCCGGGGCCAGTCCAGAAGACCCCTGCGAGGGGAGGGGTGGCGGGGTGGTCATGCAGTCCAGGTGGAGGGGATCCCAGAGACTAAAGTGGTTCCTGGCAGGGGTCCTATGTGGGCCACAGATTGCCCACAGTGGAGGAACCTCCCCCCCACCAAGCCCATAAGGAGGGCGCCTCGTTTTATAAGACGCCCTCCCTGTGTGGTGGAGGCACCCACCCCCCACCCCCAGCCCCCCGCTGCTAGTAAGATCACAGTGGGCGGCAGGAAGAGGCCCCTAATTGACTGTTAATAGGCCACGTAAGGGTCTCAATTGGTCTCTGGGCGGGAAGGCCGTCATCGGTCTATCCCGCCCCCAGGAAGATCGCTTTCCGACGGGGAGGCGACAGGCTCTCCGACCCCTGCTCCTCCCTGCCACCCATCACGATACTCTGTGTCCCCGCCACCAACCCCACCTCAGGGCTCCACATAAAATCCCTGCCTTTGTAACTAAAATCCCTCATCCCTGGAACCATTCTGGTGAATCTCCTCTGCACCCTCTCTAGGACTCTCACATCCTGTGTGATGCCCAGAACTGGATGCAATACTCTAGTTGAGACCTAACCAGAGCTTTATAAAGGTTCAGCATAACTTGCCTGCTTTTGTTCTCTATGCCCCTATTTATGAAGCCCAGATCCCATATGCTTTGCTAACTACTCTCTCAATATGTCCTGCCACCTTCAAAGATCAATGCACAAGCACCCCCAGGTCCCTCTGTTCCTGCACACTCTTTAGAACTGTGCCATTAAGTCTATATTTCCTCACCCTATCCCTTCTGACAAACTGCATCACCTCACACTAGTCTGCATTAAATTCCATCTGCCACCTGTCTGCCCATTCTGCTAGCCTATCTATGCCCTGTTGCAGACGGTTGGTATCATCCTCACTAATTTTATTCATTTTAAAACACTGCCAGTTGGCTTTGCTTATTACTTCTGGATTCCATTTTACTATGTTTCTGCCACACTCCCATTTGGGCCTCCTCTGATCTCAGCACTGTTTCTGTCCTATTTCTATATCAGTTCTTGTCGGGCTATTTCTCATGATTTTGTTTTTTTTTCCTCTTTAGTTGCCATCCTAGTCTGCTGTACGTAAATTTTTATGGGCCCACTTTTATCCTCATCCTCTCTCAGCCCTGCTCCCCCTACAATGTTTCATGTTTTATTTAACATGAAATACATGAATAAATTATCTTCACATATTTATTTCCTACCAATCTTTGGATGTGTTAATCAATAGAACACAATTCTGCATTTGTTTGGAGAAGAAACCTATTTTCAGACTAATTAATCTAAAGCTTATTGGTTATAGCATCCTCTGTTATAGCCTGCAGCTCTTCATCAGCCTGAATTCTGTCTTTTTTTTTGTGAGAGTGGGGTCAATCTTCCTTAGATCAGTGTGCCATCAACAACAACTTGCATTTATATACCACCTTTAACAGTCACAGGAACATTATCTGACAAAATTTGACACTGAGCCAAAGATATTAGGTCAGATGACAAACTGCTTGGTCAAAGAGGTAGGTTTTAAGGAGGAGGAAGGCAGACAGGTTTAGGGAGGGAATTCCTGAGGTTAGCGCCTAGGCAGCTGAAGGTACCAATGTGGGAGTGATGCACATCCCAGATTTCCAAGTAGCCAGAATTAGAGGAGCACAGAGATCTGGGTGGATTGTAGGGCTGACGGAGGTCTCAGAGATGGTGAGGGTGGTGGGTCATGGTGTGGGGTGGGCGAGGCCATGGAGGGAATTGAATACAAGGATGAGAATTTTAAAATCATGTTAAGAAGCCTATTTTGATACAATTAATCCACCAAAATCAACTGAAATCAAAGAAGACCATCTATCTAGATGGCCAATGATGTTTCCTTAATGATTTAATCATCCATGCCTTTGTTACCTCTGGATTTGACTATTCCATCGTACACCTGACAGGCCTCCCAAATTCTACCCTCCGTAAACTTGAGGTCATAAAAACTCTGCTGCCCATGTTCTTACTCACACCAAATCAAGTTCACTGACCTACATTGGCTCCAAGTCAAGCAACGACTCAATTTTAAAATTCGCATCCTTGTTTTCAAATCCCTCTGTTGCCTTGTCCCTCCCTATCCCTGTAATCACTTCAAGCCTTGCAACCCTCCGAGATATCTGAGCTCCTCTAATTCTGGCCTCTTGAGCATCTCCAATTTTAATTGTTCCACCATTGATGGCTATGCCGTCAGCTGCCAAGGTCCTAAGCTTTGGAATTCTCTCCCTAAACCTCTCCACCTCTTTCCTCCTTTAAGATGCTCCTTAAAACCTACCTCTTTCACCAAGCTTTTGGTCTCCTGCCCTAATATCTCCTTATGTGGCTCAGTGTCAAATCTTGCTATATAACATTTACGTGAAGTACCTTGGGATGTTTTATTATGTTGAAGGAATTAAATTGCTCCCAGCTTATTTTACACCCACTACCTGAAAAAAATCTTTAACTTTTCCTAGCAAGAAGACTAGTAGTCTTCACACTGCCCCTCCCTAACACAATCTGATTACTCTACTGGATGAATTTCTGCCAACCTGATGCTCTGGAATTCCCTCCTTAAGCCTCTCCACCTCTCTCTCCTCCTTTAAGATGCTCTTTTAAAAACTACCTCTTTGAGAAACCTGTCCTAACATCTTTTTCCATGGCTTGGTGTCAAATTTTGTTGGATGCACGCTCCTGTGAAGTGCCTCTTGATGTTTTACTATATTAAAGGTGCTATACGAATGCAAGTTCTGGTTGCTAACACCCTCCAGGACGTAGCATTGATCCAGGAAAGTGCAGAAGGAAACCGGTGTGCAGCATTCATTAAGAACCACTTACCATTGTCTCCGGAGCAAGGTATATAACTTGGTTGGGGACTCAAGATAGGTGATCTCTGTTGATGGATGCTGTACGTGTAGACTGCAGGCCAATGGTATGGATTGGAACATAGAAACCCAGAGCTCTCAGTAATGGTATGGTGAGTGGAACCACATTCTATTGCCCACCCCCTACTGAACATCTTTTGAGATCTTGGAACCCCACCCAACTGACAAACTTATCATCCTACACCAAATATGTAAAAACCCTGTCCACAAATCTTACTTCCTGCTTTCACAAGGTCACTTTTTTGTCAATATTTCCCATTAATTTTTTTAATTATCATCTGTCGCAGTGCAGTTACAGCCCTTTCACATC
Source organism: Heterodontus francisci (assembly GCF_036365525.1). Classification (NCBI taxonomy): domain Eukaryota; kingdom Metazoa; phylum Chordata; class Chondrichthyes; order Heterodontiformes; family Heterodontidae; genus Heterodontus; species Heterodontus francisci. Next base: position 75,530,199 of record NC_090371.1, on the reverse strand, counting down.
TATTTTATGTACTTTTATAGCAATGTACTTGTAATCCTGTGGATCCTGTAGATGGCGCCAGTTGACATTTCCATTGCAATAAGTGGTGTTGACAGAAACTTCACATGGTTACTGCTTTGTGAAGCAAGAACTAAGAACTGATCAAATGACACCAACAACAGTAGTGTCAACTATTTGCATTAAAAGCAAATAGTTTCTCCACACAATACTTACAGTTACAGATTTATGCTCCTGGTCCACCCCTCCTGCGACACTGAAACCCAGTCCAGCACCTTCATCTTTGGCCAATACTACGATATAAATGTCTTCTTTACTCTGTTCTCACAGAATAAAAAAAATAATGTTCACCTAATTTTGCATTATAACCTTGCGACATTTTCCATTAATATAAGCAAGCTCTGGTTTTAGAATTCCACATTCTATTTCAAGGAAGTACTATGTAACCAAACCCTGGATTTTCCCTCATTTTATTTGCTTAAAAGTCTGGTGGTGATAACTGAAGAGGGTGAAGTAGTTATCAATTCTGAAAAGTTAACTCCAGAGCTACAAAATAAACTAAACAAAACCTGCAAATGAGAAGAACAGGTTAAAGTAAAAATCTAACAGGTTTGGAAGAAAAATGGGCAATATATGTTAGGAATATTATGGAAAAAACGAAGAACAATATGGAAGCTAATCATCAATTAAGTCCCCACTTGGGGTCAAATTGATGACGTTGCCGGGAAGATCCCCACAGTAGATGGGCCACCCCGTTGAAGCCTCCTTTAATGAGCCTGCGGGTGCCATCCTGTGTAGGGGCTCCCCTCCACAACAATGTCCTGGCAGCTGTGGCAACACCTATTTTTAACAATTTAAGAAATCTTCAGAAGGCGCCTCCATCTTGGTCTCCCTCCTCTCCAGGTTGGTCTGCCGGCCCCTCACAGCCTCAGGCACTCCGATTGGCTTGCCCGCTGTCCCTAACTGGATGGGTTCCCAGAGGTGGTCTGTTAATCGGCTGCATCCTCAGTGACATAACATGATAAGCATGCACATAACCTTGTCCACTTTTCTCGATATTCTTTTATTACACAGGGAAAACTTCTAGTGGGGCAAACTAGTAGTGGGCATTGAAACTCAACTGATTAAGTTGTGCCCTGAAACAGTACTGCTGTGAGAAATAGTATGCATGCTGTTTCCAAGGCCCTTGCAGAAGAAATAATGTGGCCTTACCATGTGGGTGCCATCTATAATGACCTAGTTGGGAAATGGGATTATTGGCCTCACCATATCATTACCATCTCATTTAAATATACCTGCCTTTTTTAGATACTCATTGGAAAATCTGTGCTTAGGCTTCCAGGCCTACTCTTTAATCAGGAATCCTGGGTTTAGATTTACAGCCATGCTTGGTTAATTGGGGTAGTCCAGTAATTTTAAGAGGAGGAAAAGGAAGATTTGGAAGACTGGGCAAGGCAGTGATCTAGACATGGAACCTTCATCACTGTAACCTGGATTTGAACCCAGTTAAAATGATGTGATGGAAATCTCATTTGTCTGCAAAAGTTTTATGTGAAATTCATTGGGAATATTCAATCCAGGTCCCAATGTACATGGGCCCAAAGAATTGCATTGCCTTCGTCACTTTCTTGCTGGACCACTATTATTGGGACTACCACCAGCACAGTAAAGTCCAGACATGTTGTGAGATTCCATTCCCTATCCTCTGGGTTGGACTAATTTTAAGGCAGACACAATCTTGAAAGTTCATTTAAGTACACAGTAAAAATCCTTATGCAACAGACTAAAGTTTAACAGCAAGAAGATTAAAACACCTGCTGAGGTTTTACTGCATAAATATGACAAAGTAACTCGGAAAGGCCACAGAACAAATCTAGTGGATAAAGGGAAAATGTTCCACCTTCTGGGATTGGGCCAGACCAAAACAGATTGTTGAGGTGCAGAAGGAGCTTTACTCAGTAGCTTGCTGTGTAACAAAAGAAGGATAACGAGAAGGAAAAATAAAGTATGTATAAAAAAAGAACAGTTGTTCCAGCAAAGTATGCCACTGTTGTACTAAGCTGGCAGACAGCAGTGAAAGCTGTTTTAAATCAAGTGACTGCACTGGTCAGCTGAGCCATGTGAAGTAGTTTAACTAAGCTGATCCATATTCTAATCGACAGTGGATCATTTATATTGCAGAACTTCCTTGGCTATGCAACATGGTTCCATTCCCTGCACTCTAAATTAATCCAGTTTATACTGCAGGACAGAGACAGAGCCTGCAGTTTAACATTGCACATGTGCACAGTGCCACAAGCTCATATCCATATCTTCAACATTCTAACACAGACCTCTCACAATATCGGGCTGTATAGTCTAGCAATATTCAGAATAACATCTTTGGCCTGTATAGGTAGGCTGTGAGCTGAACCTGCCTGTGGCTAGAATAAAATGGCTGACCCAACAGTAAGCAGTGGGCCTGTAACAGAGATATTACGTTGTCATTCAGTGTGACTGAAATGGCCAACACATGTCTTGATTTGCAATCTCAGCAAACTTAAAACTGATTTGATAGGAACAGGCTACATTTAATTTCGAGATTTCACTTAAGTGGCAATAGCAGAGAATAATCAGCTTAAGTTGCATACTGCCAAGAGAATCAGAGAAACAAAATTCTGTTGTCTCCAGACAAGCAATTATTAAAAATTAAGATTCTGTCATCTGTTGCCAGTCATTCATAAATCAGATTCAATACATTAGAAACAGTTCCCTTTGAATTATTTCCAATAATTAAAAAATAATGTGCCTTTGGCAGTGCAACTGTTGAAATGCACAGAAAGACGAATAAAATTCTATATCATAACGCTGCATGCCAGTTACAGCTGTGGTGTGCAGGAACATTCATTGATGTTGAATATGAAAACTCATTTGTCTTTAAAAATGTAAATGTATTGTTAGTACATAACTATTACTTTCTGAGGAACGATCGTTATGAGAATCGAACCAGGCATGGAAAATTATTGCATGCCCAGAGATCTCAAGATAGGACAAAGGGGATGAAATCAGCCTTCAGTAGTAACACAAAACTAATGGTAGCGAATGGGCAGTCTATTTTATAACCTGCAGCTTTTCTTTAGCATTTAAGACAATGGAAAAGAAAATCAGGCAGGGTTGAAAGGCTGCCAATTCAGTATCGTCTATTCTGTGCTATCGCCAAAGGCCAACTTCACCCCACAAGATTTTCATTTGTCAATGGAATGGTGCTACTATAACACAAACTGCCATTTCAGAGGGACAGGCATACAAATTGAGACACTTAGATCTCGTTCTCTGTTATGGTTCTATGTTAAACAGTCGGCATTAAAATGACAAACGGTATGGCTAATATTTACTTTTTCCTTAAAGAATTTTAAGTCTTGAATAATGCTATAACTGGCAATTGATACTGCCAGCACTTTCTTCTACAGTTTTTGCCTCTTGTAATGCCAACCTCCATGGGAACGAGCACAAAAAACATACCTGCTAGTAAACAATAGAAACCAAACAGAAATCTGTAATGTTTACCTCCAGCCCTGATTTCTGGGGATTTAGAACTTTGGAACTTCTCACCTCAGCTACTGTCTTGGCTTCCTGGATTATTTTCGTGATATCTGCTTTAGCCATTATTGAGGACAAAACAGCTTGTACTTTCTGTTTCTCCTGGGTGGAATGGGATAAATCTTCAAGACTGAAAAACATATTCAGAAGGCTTAACCATGCTGTAGGTCAAGTGACATTATAAAACTGCTCAAATATACAGTGCAATTTCACAGAACTATCTTATCCTATAAACCAGGAACAACAGCACAGTGCATTTGTGCTGAAACGTGACACAGCCTGGAATGATTGGTTCCATGTTTCTGGCCATGATTCCTTACAAATTACCTTCCTCAGGAATGCTGTTATGTGAAGACTGAGAGCAGAGGCCAGAACTCTGCACCCACGGGGAGAGTGCGTGGCCTTTGGAGAATAGACAGGGAGAAGAAACTACCTTAAAAAATATTAAAGATTAAAAAAAACACAACTCTGACTTCCCATCTTACCATCTGAGTAACAGGAATGAATTTCATTTGTATATATTAAGAGGCAGTATTCATAAAAATATAAGAAAGAGGAGCAGGAGTGGGTCCTTTGGTCCCTCAAGCCTGCTCCACCATTCAGTAAGATCCTGGCTGATTGCCTACCTCAGCTACACCTTCCCGCACTATCCCCATAATCCTTGATTCTCTTCGTATCCAAAAATCTATCTATCCTTGACTTGAATATACTCAACGATTGAGTTCTCTGGGGTAAAGAATTCCAAAGATTCACACCCTTTGAATGAAGGGATTTCTTCTCATAGTCCAAAATGATGTAATCTGAGACTGTGTCCCCTAGTTCTAGACTCAACAGGGGAAAACATCCACCCAGCATCTAACCTGTCAAACCGCTTAAAATTGTGCATATTTCAATAAGATCATCTCTCATTCTTCTAAGCTCAAGGGAATATAGGCCTAGTCTAAGCGATCTCCTAATAAAACAATCCCTTCATCCCAGGAATCAGTCTAGTAAACCTTTCATCCACTTCCTCCAAGGCAAATCCTTCGATAAGCAGATACAACTGCAGTAAAACTTCTTTACTTTTATATTCCCATCCCTTGTAATAAAGGCTAACATATCTTTGCTTTCCCAACAGCTTGCTGTACCTGCATGTTAAC